>NC_084642.1:30423695-31095361 GCF_019802595.1 Syngnathoides biaculeatus
TTGGGGTAGTTTTTTTGCCAAATGCGTCAGACTTGTCCAAGAGAGTTCTACAGAGAGGTCTCAACTATTTCACGCAAGGATAT
This sequence comes from Syngnathoides biaculeatus, assembly GCF_019802595.1. Lineage (NCBI taxonomy): Eukaryota > Metazoa > Chordata > Actinopteri > Syngnathiformes > Syngnathidae > Syngnathoides > Syngnathoides biaculeatus. The sequence goes on from NC_084642.1 coordinate 30,423,779, forward strand.
GTACAGATTAAGATTTTGGACGGAGCAGGACGTCAGAGTTACAGCAAAATAAGTAAGTAAAATAAGTGAGTGGGTGTATTCATTTGACTTGTGTGATTTGACAGTGCTGTGTCTTAAAAGTCTGATGTGATACAAATGGACAAATAGACATTTCTCTTGCATGACATCACGGATTTACGGATCACGAACCCGACTTGTCGGCATAAAACATTACATACTTCATTCAGCAGGTCAGTGATACACTAATAAAGTGAAAGCTGTAAGATGTATAAAGCACTGATAATAATTCAATCAAACTCAGAGAAGCTACTTCTCCCTCACTTATCTTTGAACATACAGCCTTGTGTTTGGGCATGAGGGGCATGTCAAGCCAGGGGTTAAGACAACGCGGCTATCTGATTGGCTATTATTGTACGAGTGATTGACAGGTTGGAAAGGTCCATTGTCCAGCCTCATCCAAGTCCTGATGGTCGGATCTGTTGCGAAGCTTTCGTCCTCGTTGTCGTCTTCTTCCACGTGGTCCAACATAGGCCTCGCTAGCTGGCGTTAGGTTGTTACTAGCATAGTTCCACGCATCCACTTATCATCTGTATTAGCGGCTAACTCCACCACTTTACGGTGTGATTTGAGTAGTCCACTCAAACAAAACACTGTCACAATTGAACTGTCAACAGTACTTGTTGAACAGGTTGATCAATGTTGATAAATGTCTGCCTTTAGCTTTCCTTTTCTTCAAACAACCATTCGTACTTCGCACTTCTCCCGGTTTCTTTCTTTCTCTCTCTCTTTCTCTCTCTCTCTCTCACTCTCAAGTTCCTTTCAACTTTCCATTAAGGTACTTGCCCACTATCGGTCTCGTTACAGCATTTAGCTTTAGATGGAGTTTACCACCCGCTTTGGGCGGTATTCCCACCCACTGGCACCTTCTCCTTGTTCAACTCTCTAACCTTCCCCACACGCCACTTCCTGTCCTTCTTAAACACAGGTTACAACAATAAATCGACAAACAAAAGTATTTCATTTTCACAAATTAATAAAACAAATTTAAATACAACTGCTTTCAAAAGTAAATTAATTCAGCACACATCTTAAATTTTCCATCATGTTGTATAAAGAAAACCTTTATTTTAACTATTAACTGTAACAATGTTTTAACCGGGTTACGCTTATATTTGAATTTTGGTTTAGAAAGCGTTTTGCAAGGCGGCAGGCACAACAGCCAGCCTTCTTCTGGTTACCATCCTATGACCAATGGCCAGGCAGACCAGGCAAATCAAAATCAGGAGTCTGTTCTTCACTGTGTTGCCGCACGCAAATTCGGCTCCTGGAGCAGTTTCCTCATGTGGCTCAAATATGGCCACAACTCCCTCTCCAGCTTCACGACAGGTATGTCTCCCTTCATGGTGTTCAACCTCCTCTGTTTACAAAGCAGGAGCATCTCACTCATTCTGACGAAAAGAACAAGCAGGTGATATCCATCACTCCTGTACACCTGAGTACAACATGGGCTAGATGGTGTGGCTCTATTCCTGGCACCTTTTTTTTCCCCAAATGGAGCCCTGAAATCTCAGACCACACTTCATTGGAATTTTTGCTGTTACTAAGATCATAAACTCCACATCTGTACATTTAAAGTTACCTCAGTCTTAGATCCATCCCACGTTTCATGTATCTCCCAATTTAATCATCCCTCCGGCCATACTCCCACCTTACCTCCGAGTGACCTTCAGTCATTCTGCCATTACAGTCTCACGCATTTCAATGTACGGCCAGGGGTTTTCAGTTCATTGATTGGGAGGATTACGGTCCGGAAGAACCCTCATAGATTTCGCATCATCTTCTCCTTGACAACTCACTTGCAGCCCACCCTGGGAACCCAAGAGAGATCCAAGCGGGTTACTGTGGTGATCAGCATTCAGAGGTTCCTCTGCAGCAGTTCCCCACTCTCCCTCCCTCAGCAGCACTGATCGTTTGTTCGCCTGCACACCTGGTTTCAATCAGCACTCATCACGCCCTGCACTTAAGCTTGGTAGTTCCAGCGCCAGACTATTCCGCCACCTCTGCTGTACATCAGCAGACCATTGGCCCAAGTATTGCTTATTAAAGAAAGTTATTTAACAACCTGGGGTCTTGTTTACCCACATGTCTCCTGCAACACTGCCCACCTCCACCACACTGCAGGGCTCACTTACCTGCTCACTCGTCACAGACAACCCTCCGAATTCTGGACGTCGCTATACTCACAAGAAAACTCCTTCCCACGACTTCTATACCAATCTAGCATTTGTGATTTCAAGAAGAAACACCACATACATTTCAACTTGTATGTTTAAAATGCCATAGTGTGTTCCATTTGTGAAATCAAATTTGAAAATTGAAAATGAATTCTCCAGGAGAAAAGACCCCCAAACCCCCCCCAACCAAATGCGAATGGACTCCTTACTCACAATGAATCGCCACAGCAGCTTGGGTAAGGCTATTCCCTGCGCATTACCAATTCCTGGTTGCAGACAATGATGAGATGTGCTGAGCAGCACTGCCTGATTACGAGTTCAGTGGGTGTGATGCATTTTCAACTCTGTACTGGACTCCACTTGGTCCCTCCAGCACATCAAGTAATTGCTGCAAGCCTAAATGCTTTCAAGGATCTAGCTAATCCACAGATGTACACCCTCATGGCTCCCCATCATTCCTCTTTGCTGGATGCACAAGTGTGAGCAGAGACAAAAGAAATGAAGATAGTCCTCAATTTAAAAGGCAGATTAAGATTGGGTTAATTATAATGATGTACGAAAGATAAAGTCGAGGTCATCTGTTGCAATATAGCCTGCATGGAGTCTCCCATCTCATCTGTATGCATACAGATGACTGAGTAAGAAGGACACACTTGGCCTCACAGGTGACTCTCTCATATCTCTCTTACACAGTCACACAGCTGAGGGGTTGCTTTACCACTGTTGCTCTATTTTTATCTGATAGAGAAAGAGAAGACCACCACTCAGGGAAGGCAGAGAACAAAGGCACTGTAGAAAAAGAATCACGGCACAAAGAAACACCTAGTGGCTCAAGGTTTCCAATTAGTCTGAGACAAAATGGGAAGTGGAATACATTTAAAGCTGGAAAGCTTTCGTGTCAATGAGTTGGGTCATTGAGCTGGAGGCGATGAGACCACTTTCCAAGAAGCTGCAGAACACAGCTATAAAGAACTCATACACTCCATCCAAGAGCTCTGGCTGTCTAGTGACTGCAGCACTTGCACTGATATCTCAATAAGTACTAAAGTGGGTGCACTTACAAGTTGGTCTGCAAAAAAATATCCATCCATCCATTTTCTAAGCTGCTTATCCTCACATGGGTCACGGGAGTGCCGGAGCCTATCCCACCAATCAGCACTCAGATTTATTAAACACTAAAGGACTTTTCACAGGGAACATTGCTGACTTATTTTTACTTTAAAAATCGCTGTATTTCTTGAATGAATCCGATATTTATTTTCACATAATAATTTCGTTGCTAAAGATGGCGGATTTTGATTTTTGCAATGATCTCCAATCATCAAAATTGTGTGTGCATGAGCAGGTTTGAGTGGTGTTTGACTTTCAGTCGTGCGTGTTTGTGTTTGACGAGTATTTATCAGCATTTGACAAGTGTTCACGAGTGCGTTTGGCTGTTTTTGTTTGTAATGATTTTGTAATCACGATGATAATGGCATCATTTTTGATTCAGCTCTTGCATTGTGTCTCCTAAGAGGCATACCTAATGACAAAGGTGGTAAATATGTACGAGACTTTTCTGCTGAAGCTTCTTAGCAGCTGCTTGGATCCTCGAGGGCTTGACTAATATATGATACATATTCATTTAGGTTGTTCTGAGATCAGCTCCATCACTATTGAATAATTAAGGGGGGCAAGGCAGAAAGAAATAAATGAAGAATGGGGCCGACTGATTCATTTCAAGAACTCAAGCAGAAATAAACAATTAGGAAAGTGAAGAGAATTCTTTTCAATGAGCTCATTGTAATTGTGTTCATTGATTCCAATCCAGGATCCAAACACGATGAGCCAATGAATAAATGTAGAAACGGAAACACGAAAGCTAATTCGAGTAACATCTTTTGTGGAGGATCGATGCAGTGAGGGTGCAAAATGCTGCGCCTGGTAGTTCAGCACTCTCATCAGCAGCGGAGGCATTTGTTATCAGCTTGTCTTTAAAAGGGCTTATTGTGCCGCCATGCAACGCTGGCAAACCATCAAACACGAAAACGGCTTCTCTCGGGGTAATTAAACCTGTGTCAAGGCTGATTCATGACCTGTTTGACTGACATGACATATTCCGTTGTCTGTGCTCATTTGTAGGTCTGCATGCTTGTGCACACCGACACATTATCGTTGACATTTTCAAACTCACATTGTGTGCGCCCAGGCCATTTGTTCAGCGCATGAGGTTGCAGTGGCGTCACACAGAAAATGAACACACCTGGACTGTGCCTGTCTGTATTCCTAAAGGACTTCTGTGGCACAGCAGCCCAGGGTTGACGTCACGCCAACGATCCCAGTGGAGGGAAGACATTGCCCGAGCAGGGCAAGACATCAATTATTCACTGGCCCTCACCCTTGGCTCAAAGCTGTATGCCGACACTCTCTTTGTAGCCTCCGCTTGCTGCATTCATGAAGACAAACGTGCTCTGAGACTCCATGTGAGTCACCTGCAGCCATAACAATTGAGTTTACAAAGGCTAAAACCTCCCCGTCTCTGAGCAGCAGTCTTCAGGAGTGCCTCGCAAAGGAGTGAACTATGCCAGTGTCTCTGACTCAGCGCAAACAAAACAAGCCTTAAGCTATACAGCTTCAGCTAGCAGGGTGTAGCACGACAGGAATGAGTGAAAATCCAGACACGAGTGGTGGATTGGAGTTACATCGATGGGTTATTATTTCAAAGAAATAAAAGGAGAAGAGGTGGACTGAAGACCGAGTTCAAATCCCTGGGCCGCCTGTGTGGAGTTCTCCCCATGCCTCTGTGGGTTTTCTCCGGGCACTCCTGTTTCCTCCCACATCCCAAAAATATGCAAGGTAAGTTAATTGAAGGCTCAAAATTGCTTGTCGTGTAAATGTGAGTGCGACTGTTGTCTGTCTCCATGTGCCCTGCAATTGACCCCTTTGTAGAAATTGCGTCATCCGCGTCGCTGACCAATCAGAGGCCAGAGATCTGCATAAACCACGGCCCTTCCCTCAGACAACGTTGCATGGTCCAGTATAGCTTTTGTTAGCGTTTTATCGCGTATTTGGGTTCTTTAACAATAGATATGGTTAAGAGGTGTAGTCACGGACTTTGTAATAGTGACGACAGGTATCCTGAAAGGCTAGTTGGTGGATTTCAATTCGTACCCTTTCCAAAACCGAAGACCCAGGACGAAAAATGTCTTTGATGGATCAAACTTTGTGGAAGACCGCATCATCAACTTAATCCATCTAATATCAACCGGAACAGAAGACCGAGTATGAAAAATGTCTTCGATGGTTCAAACGTTGTGGAAGATCGTATTATCAACTGAATCCATCTAAAATCACCCGGAACAGATATGTTTGCATGAAGGTAAGCCCTATATTTGATTTTCAATACATGTCTCATATAAATGAATTAGCAGTTCTTCGCTTGCATAACATAGCTACGTGTGAATGATTGACACACTTGATCTGTGTTGAGCGATATTTTGCGATGATCTGACTGCACAAACGTGTCTCTGTTGCCGGCTAGGGAGCTAAGCTAAACCGGACTATGTTTGCACGAAGGTATGCCCTATATTTGATTTTCAATACATGTCTTATATAAATGAATTAGCAGTTCTTCGCTTGAATAACATAGCTACGTGTGAATGATTGACACACTTGATCTGTGTTGAGCGATACTTTGCGAGGACCTGACTGCACAAACGTGTCTCTTTGTTGGCGGCTAGCGAGCTAAGCTAAACCGGACTCGCGAGTCCTAAAAGCCTTCGACGTTCACCGAGACACCAACACTGAAGGAAGGATGTTTGAGGACACTAAAGTAGTGCTTGTCGTACTCAGTCGGGACTTACGTAGGTTCGGCACCAATTCAAGAATAATTATTGAGGGGAGTGCGTGCCGTTACACAAAGAAAACGAGAGAAACAACTCGTAAATCAAGCCTCGCCTTCTTTTCCTTCATACGGCCGTTCACAAACGGCCATACAGATACACATACAGATTCTGCACACAAGTGTGATAGGTAACACGAAAATAGGAAACTGTCAATGACGAATTCGTCTTTGGGTTATAATATATTATATTATGTGGCTTCTCGGTCTTCCTCTGACTCCGGAAAGATCTCGAGCTAATATCAATGGTTTCTCCATCGATATGCATGTAAATACCATTGAAATACCCCTCGCTGAAATACTTGAAGCCCTGCTGTCTGCTTTTCAACGATATTTCACTGTTAGCTAAGAATGCGAGTGAGAAATCAGCTGGTAAATCGGACAATTTCGCTCTAGTCTTTTCTTCCTGCGCCGCCATTTTTGCTAATTGTTTGTCTGAGGTTAGCACATGTGGGGTGACGTAACTTTAGGAGGCGTGGTTAAGTACCCTGTACGGAGGGGTCAATTGTCTGGCAACTATTTCAGCATGAAGCCTGCCTCTCGCCCGAAGATAGCTGGGATAGGCTCCTGCATGTCGTTAACCTACTGAGGATAAATGAAATGAATGAATGTATGAACGAATGATTAAAGCAGTACAGATGGGATTAAAGAAACTCAAATATATACAAAATAGAATGTTACTAAAGGATTTAAACTATATCACGATAAATAAAATATGAGGAAGCACAAACAAGAAACAAATACAAAACAATTCCAATAAAGTTGGGATGGTGTGTAACATTAAAAAAAACAGAATACAATGATTTGGTGAATCACGTTGAAACTATATTTAATTGAATATGGTCCAAAAACAAGAAATTTAATGTTCAATCTGATAAACTTCATAGTTTTTAGCACGTAATCATTACCTTTGAATTTTATGGCTATAACATATTCCAAAAAGGCTGGGAGAGGGCCATGTTTACCATTATGTTACATCACCTTTCAACCATCCATTTTCTGAGCCACTTATCCTCACAAGGGCCGCGGGAGTACTGGAGCCTATCGCAGCTATCTTTGGACAAGAGGCGGAGTACACGCTGAGCTGGTTGCCAGCCAATCGCAGGGCACATAGAGACAGAGAACAATCGCACTCACAATCATACCTAGGGGAAATTTAAAGTCCCCAATTAATGCACGTTTTTGGGATGGGGGCTGGGGGGATCGGAGTGCCCTGAGAAAACCCACTCAAGCACGGGGAGGGTATATAAACTCCATATAGGCGGGGCTGGGATTAGACCCCCTGTCCTCAGAACTATTGGAGCAACATGCTAACCAGTTTTCCAACATGCCGCCTGTTTGAGCTCATGTGGTGATATCCTTTACACAGTGATGTCGGTTTTTGATGCAGTGCTTCCTGAAGGATTGAAGGTCACGGGATTTCAGTGTTGATTTTCATTTTACCACTTACTTTTGCAGTGATTTCTTGAGATTCTCTGAACCCTTTGAAGATATTCTCTGTAGATGATGAAATCCCTAAATTCCTTGTAATTATATGATGAGGTACATTGTCCTTATTCAGCTATTTTCACACAAACTTGTTCACAAAGAGGTGAACCTTGCCCCATCTTTGCTTGTGAATGCAATTCAGGGGAGCTCGTTTTATACCTAAATATAGTATGAACCAGTTCCCAATTAGCCTGTTCACCTATGGGATGTTCCAAACAGGCGTTTGATGAGCACTGGAGACAGAGATAGACAAGAACACTCACAATCACACTTTGGGGCAATTTAGAGTCTCCAAGAAATGCATGTTTTGGGGATGTGGTAGGAAACCAGAGTGCCCGGAGAAAACCCATGCATGCACAAGAACATCCAAACGTCACTCAGGGGCTGGAATTTGAACCCCAGTCCTCAGAATTGTGAGGCCAACACTCTACAGCTGTTTCACCGTGTCCCCTGGTCAGCTCTAACTATGTGAAAATTCCTTCAATTGACCCCTCCGTGGATATTGCGCAATCCGCGTCACTGACCAATCAGAGGCCAGAGATCTGCATAGACCAAAGCCCGTTTTTGCTCACGGCATTTTCTCTGATAACATTGCATGGTCCAGTATAGAGTTAGTTAGCGTTTTATCGCGTATTTGGGTTATTTAACAAAAAATATGGTTAAGAGGTGTAGTCAAGGACTTTGTAATAGTGATGACAGGTATCCTGAAAGGCTAGTAGTTGGTGGAGTTCGATTCGTACCCTTTCCAAAACCGAAGACCCAGGACGAAAAATGTCTTTGATGGATCAAACTTTGTGGAAGACCGCATCATCAACTAAATCTATTTAATATCAACCGGAACACATATGTTTGCACGAAGGTAAGCCCATTATTTGATTTTCAATACATGTCTCATATAAATGAATTAGCAGTTCTTCGCTTGCATAACATAGCTACGTGTGAATGATTGACACACTTGATCTGTGTTGAGCGATATTTAGCGATGATCGGACTGCACAAACGTATTGATTTCTTGCTGGCTCGCGGCCAGAAGCTTAACCAGACTGTGTATGCCCTAAATTTGATTTTTAATACACGTCTCGTATCAATGAATGAGACGTTCTCCGCTAGCATAACATTGCTACGTGTGAATGATTGAATGAAATCAGAAGCATGGCGTCTCTCTCAGTTAAGAATGTATTGTATTTAGAATCTATAATATATCGTTGATTTGAATGAAATGAGAAGCATGGAGTCTGTCTCAGTTCAAAATGTCTTGTATTGTATTTGCCATTTTTACTGTTTGTCTTACGTCAGCGCACGTGGCGTGACGTCACTTCAGGAGGCGTGGTTAAGTTTCCTGTACGGAGGGGTCAATTGACATTAAGGATATGGCTATTTCTTGCGATTTTTGTGTAGTTTTTGAATTACAGATTCTTACAAAAGTTCAGACAACCTCTCTGTCTATCAAGGAAAATTACATAAATGAAAGCACTGCCACTAAGTTTACGGTGACTGTAGTTGTGCCACAAACTGTGAATGTTGACACAATTAATGAACTATTGGACGATTTCACCTTGAAAATCTCAAATACCATGAATGCTGTCGCCCATGTTAAAAACCAAGATCATTTTGAGGAGAAATAAAACCCCATGGAGGAGCAGGATGATGGTCAAGAACTCTAAATTAAAGTGTAGGAAAGCAGAACGTAAGTGGAGAAAAACTAAACTCCATATTGACTACGACCTCCAAAGACAAAGTCTTTGTAGTTTAGTTAGTCAGTTAATCCATACGAGTTAGTCACCAAGTTCGTCCGTAAGAGTAAGTCAGAGCTAGACAGCAACACATTTCTGAAATTATCAGAAAGAATCTCAACAGCACTCGCACCATTTGATGTGTTTGACAAGCTCACCCACCCTGAAACAGATATCTCCAGAACACAGTACAGAATATGAATGTTATGTTATTTAGTGAAAACGTCCAATCTATTGGGTTGAATATTAGCATAAAACATAGAAATGATAAAATGATACTATATCGGAAGCCACTAAGGGGAAACTCCATTACCATGTCAGAATTTGATACATTTGACCCCTAAAAAACTGTACAAAAAACAGTTCAGCAGTTGAAACCATCAATGAGGTGTCTTAACTCAATATCATCTGACTTTTCAAAACTATAGTGAAGTCAGTACCAGCCTATTTGCACCAAATAATCAATTCCTTACTTCAGTCTGGCTAATGTTTAAGTCTTCTTCTTCTTCTTTTCCTTTCGGCTTGTCCCGTTAGGGGTCGCCACAGCGTGTCATCTTTTGCCATCTTAGCCTATCTCCTGCATCTTCCTCTCTAACCCCAACTGCCCTCATGTCATCCCTCACCACATCCATAAACCTTCTCTTTGGTCTTCCTCTCACCCTTTTGCCTGGCAGCTCCATCCTCAGCACCCTTCCACAATATACTCACTCTCTTGCCTCTGAACATGTCCAAACCATCGAAGTCTGCTCTCTCTAACCTTGTCTCCAAAACATCCAACCTCGGCTGTCCCTCTAATTAGCTCATTTCTAATCCTATCCAACCTGCTCACACCGAGCGAGAACCGCAACATCTTCATTTCTGCTACCTCCAGTTCTGCTTCCTGTTTCTTCAGTGCCACCGTCTCTAATCCGTACATCATGGCCGGCCTCACCACTGTTTTGTAAACTTTGCCCTTCATCCTAGCAGACACTCTTCTGTCACATAACACACCAGACACCTTTCGCCAGCTGTTCCAACCTGCTTGGACCCGTTTCTTCACTTCCTGACCACACTCTCCATTGCTCTGTATTGTTGAGCCCAAGTATTTGAAGTCGTCCACCCTCGCTATCTCTTCTCCCTGTAGCCTCACTCTTCCCCCTCTACTTTTCTCATTCACGCACATATATTCTGTTTTACTTCGGCTAATCTTCATTCCTCTATATTTTCCAGTGCATGTCTCCATCTTTCCAATTGTTCCTCTGCATGCTCCCTGCTTTCACTGCATATGACAATATCATCTGCGAACATCATGGTCCAAGGGGATTCCAGTCTAACCTCATCTGTCAGCCTATCCATTACCACTGCAAACAGGAAGGGGCTCAGAGCTGATCCCTGGTGCAGTCCCACCTCCACCTTAAATTCCTCTGTCACACCTAAGGCACACCTCACCATTGTTCTGCTGCCATCATACATGTCCTGTACTATTTTAACATACTTCTCTGCCACACCAGACTTACGCATGCAGTACCACAGTTCCTCTCTTGGTACTCTGTCATAGGCTTTCTCTAGATCCACAAAGACACAATGTAGCTCCTTCTGACCTTCTCTGTACTTTTCCACGAGCATCCTCAAGGCAAATAATGCATCTGTGGTACTCTTTCTAGGCATGAAACCATACTGTTGCTCGCAGATACTTACTTCTGTCCTGAGTCTAGCCTCCACTACTCTTTCCCATAACTTCATTGTGTGGCTCATCAACTTTATTCCTCTATAGTTCCCACAGCTCTGAACATCCCCTTTGTTCTTAAAAATGGGAACTAGAACACTTTTCCTCCATTCTTCAGGCATCTTTTCGCCCGCTAGTATTCTGTTGAATAAGTTGGTCAAAAACTCCACAGCCATCTCTCCAAATTGCTTCCATACCTCTACCGGTATGTCATCAGGACCAACTGCCTTTCCAGTTTTCATCCTTTGTAGTGCCTTTCTGACTTCCCCCTTAGTAATCATTTCCACTTCCTGGTCCTTCACTCTTGCCTCTTCAACTCTTCCTTCTCTCTCATTTTCTTCATTCATCAACTTCTCAAAGTATTCTTTCCATCTATTTAGTACACTACCGGCACCAGTCAACACATTTCCATCTCTATCCTTAATCACCCTGACCTGCTGCACATCCTTCCCATCTCTATCCCTCTGTCTGGCCAACCTGTAGAGATCCTTTTCTCCTTCTTTCGTGTCCAACCTGGTGTACATGTCTTCATATGCCTCTTGTTTAGCCTTTGCCACCTCTACCTTTGCCCTACGTCGCATCTCGATGTACTCCTTTCGCCTCTCCTCAGTCCTCTCAGTATCCCACTTCTTCTTCGCTAATCTCTTTCCTTGTATGACTCCCTGTATTTTGGGGTTCCACCACCAAGTCTCCTTCTCCCCTTTCCTACCAGATGACACACCAAGTACTCTCCTGCCTGTCTCTCTGATCACCTTGGCTGTCGTCGTCCAGTCTTCCGGGAGCTTCGGTTGTCCATCGAGAGCCTGTCTCACCTCTTTCCGGAAGGCCGCACAACATTCTTCCTTTCTCAGCTTCCACCACATGGTTCTCTGCTCTACCTTTGTCTTCTAATCTTCCTACCCACCACCAGAGTCATCCTACACACTACCATCCTATGCTGTCGAGCTACACTCTCCCCTACCACTACTTTACAGTCAGTAACCTCCTTCAGATTACATCGTCTGCACAAAATATAATCTACCTGCGTGGTTCTACCTCCGCTCTTGTAGGTCACTATGTGTTCCTCCCTCTTCTGGAAATAAGTGTTCACTACAGCCATCTCCATCCTTTTTGCAAAGTCCACCACCATCTGCCCTTCAAAGTTCCTTTCCTGGATGCCGTACTTACCCATCACTTCTTCATCACCCCTGTTTCCTTTACCAATATGTCCATTACAATCTGCACCAATCACAACTCTCTCGCTGTCTGGGATGCTCAGAACTACTTCATCTAGTTCCTTCCAGAATTTCTCTTTCAACTCTAGGTCACATCCTACCTGTGGTGCATAGCCGCTAACCACATTATACATAACACCCTCAATTTCAAATTTTAGTCTCATCACAAATTTCAATTAGGTTTCTGAACTCAGCACAGTACAGAACTCTGTTAAAGTGTTAAATGATATAAGGTTGAATACTGACTCAAGAAAGGTGTCAATTTTGGCCTTGTTGGATTTCACTGTGGGTTTCGATACAGTAGATCACAAAATACTGCTAAATAGGTTGGAAATGCGGGTAGGACTAAATGAAACGATCTTTAATTGGTGGGATCCTACTTAACTTTGTAACCATTAAATGTGCTCAATCTCAACAAATGACATATGTGGTCCCTCGAGGGTCAGTTCTTGGACTCCTCCTATACACCCTGTATATGCTATTTTTGGGTCAAATTCTTCAAAACTTTAATTTTGACTATCATAGCTATGCAGAAGACACATGTAGCAGATGCTCCAAATGACTACAGTTCAATTGAAATTTTGTGTCACTGTCTAAAGCAGATAAATAACTAGATGACCCAAATTTTTCTTCAACTAAACCACAACAAAACTGAGATGATTGTTTTGGTAATAAAGAAAAGAGGATTCCTGTTCGGAAATACCTGGACTCATGATCTTTAAAAACCAAAGACCAAGTCTGAAACCTTGGTCTTCTGAGAGATTCCGACCTGATTTTCAAAAGTCATATTGTAGCGCCGGAGAAAAGGAGTCAGAGGCGGAGTGTCGGACACAGGAACAAAACTTGTTTTATTGGCAGACATCAAAACACTACTCGCATAACGGCGGGAACTCTGTGAACTGCCCACTCCGGAAGAGCAACAACAAAAACTGTCCGTGCGGAACCCCGCGCTCAAACTCGAGGTCCCGCGAGTGAATTATGTAAACACCACAATATCAAATTAATTTCTAAAACTGCCTTCTACCGTCAAAAGAACATATCTCGAGCAAAGGCTTGCATGTGTCAAACAGACAAGGAAATTCTCATCCAAGCTTTCATCTTAAGTAGACTCAAGTGTTGTAATGGTCTTCTGACTGGATTCCCCGCCAAGAGAGAATTAAATAGCTGCACCTCATTCAGAACGCTGCAGCTCGAGTTCTGACCAGAACAAAGAGGTCAGCACATATAACTCAAATTCTGAAGTCTTTACACTGGCTTCCAGTCAGCTTTAGAATAGAATACAGAATACAAACCCAGAAAAGCTCTGAGATTGACTGACTCGGGTCAAATAGTGGAGTGCAGAGTCCAAACCGGTTTAGAGTATTTCCACTTTTTGATGGTAGTTCTTGCACTATAATCCTATTTTAATTGTACTTTTCCCGCCAGTTTTAAATGTTTTGTTTCTTTGTACTTAAATGCTTTTAATGATATAAAACACATTGTCCTATATTGTGTATGAAATGCGCAATACAAATAAATTTGCTTTGCTTTGCCTGACCCAGGGATTCAATGCCAGGGTATTCTCGCTCCACATATTGCAACGGTCTACATAATGCACCTCAACAGTAAAATTGATTCGCTGACTCTTCTCCATGTAGTTTGTTTCTTCTCCTTCAGTGTCCTCCTGGGTTTCCTGCCATGACGCTCAATTTGCAGAGTTTACTCACCTGCTCACACCAAGCCTTCCGCAAGTTTCCTGATCCTATGGACTACCATCATGCCCTGGAATACCAGATATAGCATTTATCCCAAATAAACCATAACCGTTTGATTTTGGGTCCAGTCAAAAAAAAAGTTGGATACCAACTATTGCAGCATACTCTGCCCACATGGATGCAACGACACAAGAAGAGCTCAAGGTAACGATTGGTGAGCACACACAGACAGGATTTTCTGAGAAATGATGGACTAGATTAGTAACCTAATGCAGCAAGTATCACGCCTATCCTCTTGGATTCACTCTGGACCTCCCCACCTTCTCGAGCCACTTGTGAGTATTCCCATCAAGCCCGCTGCCTCCAAACAATCTTCCCTCCCTTACAAAGAACCTCACGTTCCCCACAATGAACCTTTCCTTCAGGACAGAGGTTCCTTTGGTCGATTTTTATTGAACAGCTCGTTAGTCTTCGATCAGCTTCCACCAATAAACCAAAAATAGCTTTTGTCATTAATCTTCTCTGTGGAAGAGCTGTAAGGTAGGCAACGGCTTTGTGGCATAGTTCCTCACCGGTGTTAACATCATTTGATTATTTTTCAGCAGAACTGAAGAAAGTCTTTGACTCACCCCATTAAGTGGAAGGAAGCTACCTGGTGTCAGCCCTAACTTCTTATTTTCCTTTCGGCTTGTCCCGTTAGGGGTCGCCACAGCGTGTCATCTTTTGCCATCTTAGCCGATCTTCTGCATCTTCCTCTCTAACCCCAACTGCCCTCATGTCTTCCCTCACCACATCCATAAACCTTCTCTTTGGTCTTCCTCTCGCCCTTTTGCCCGGCAGCTCCATCCTCAGCACCCTTCCACCAATAAACTCACTCTCTCGCCTCTGAACATGTCCAAACCATCGAAGTCTGCTCTCTCGAATCTTGTCTCCAAAACATCCAATTTTGGCTGTCCCTCTAATGAGCTCATTTCTAATCCTATCCAACCTGCTCACTCCGAGAACCTCAATATCATTTCTGCTACCTCCAGTTCAGCTTCTGTTGTTTCTTCAGTGCCACCGTCTCTAATCCGTACATCATGGCCGGCCTCACCACTGTTTTAGAGACTTTGCCCTTCATCCTAGCAGAGACTCTTCTGTCACATAACACACCAGACACCTTCCGCCAGCTGTTCCAACCTGCTTGGACCCGTTTCTTCACTTCCTTACCACACTCACCATTGCTCTGGATTGTTGACCCTAAATATTTGAAGTCGTCCACCCTCGCTATCTCTTCTCCCTGTAGCCTCACTCTTCCCCCTCCACTTTTCTCATTCACGCACATATATTCTGTTTTACTTCGGCTAATCTTCATTCATCTCCTTTCCAGTGCATGTCTCCATCTTTCTAATTGTTCCTCTGCATGCTCCCTGCTTTCACTGCATATCACAATATCATCTGCGAACATCATGGTCCAAGGGGATTCCAGTCTAACCTCATTTGTCAGCCTATCCATTACCACTGCAAACAGGAAGGGGCTTAGAGCTGGTCCCTGATGCAGTCCCACCTCCACCTTAAATTCCTCTGTCACACCTAAGGCACACCTCACCATTGTTCTGCTGCCATCATACATGTCCTGTACTATTTTAACATACTTCTCTGCCAGACCAGACTTACGCATGCAGTACCACAGTTCCTCTCTTGGTACTCTGTCATAGGCTTTCTCTAGATCCACAAAGACACAATGTAGCTCCTTCTGACCTTCTCTGTACTTTTCCACTAGCATCCTCAAGGCAAATAATGCATCTGTGGTACTCTTTCTAGGCATGAAACCATACTGTTGCTCGCAGATACTTACTTCTGTCCTGAGTCTAGCCTCCACTACTCTTTCCCATAACTTCATTGTGTGGCTCATCAACTTTATTCCTCTATAGTTCCCACAGATCTGAACATCCCCTTTGTTCTTAAAAATGGGAACTAGAACACTTTTCCTCCATTCTTCAGGCATCTTTTCGCAAAAACTCCACAGCCATCTCTCCAAATTGCTTCCATACCACTACCGGTATGTCATCAGGACCAACTGCCTTTCCATTTTTCATCCTTTGTAGTGCCTTTCTGACTTCCCCCTGAGTAATCATTGGCACTTCCTGGTCCTTCACACTTGCCTCTTCAACTCTTCCTTCTCTCTCATTTTCTTCATTCATCAACTTCTCAAAGTATTCTTTCCATCTATTTAGCACACTACCGGCACCAGTCAACACATTTCCATCTCTATCCTTAATCACCCTGACCTGCTGCACATCCTTCCCATCTCTATCCCTCTGTCTGGCCAACCTGTAGAGATCCTTTTCTCCTTCTTTCGTGTCCAAGCTGGTGTACATGTTTTCATATGCCTCTTGTTTAGCCTTTGCCACCTCTACCTTTGCCCTACGTCACATCTCGATGTACTCCTTTCGCCTCTCCTCAGTCCTCTGTGTCCCACATCTTCTTCGCTAATCTCTTTCCTTGTATGACTCCCTGTATTTTGGGGTTCTACCATCAAGTCTCCTTCTCCCCTTTCTTACCAAAAGACACACCAAGTACTCTCCTGCCTGTCTCTCTGATTAGCTTGGTTGTCGTAGTCCAGTCTTCCGGGAGCTTCTGCTGTCCATCGAGACCCTGTCTCACCTCTTTTCGAAAGGCCGCACAACATTCTTCCTTTCTCAGCTTCCACCACATGGTTCTCTGCTCTACCTTTGTCTTCTTAATCTTCCTACCCACCACCAGAGTCGTCCTACACACTGCCATCCTATGCTGTCGAGCTACACTCTCCCCTTCAGAATACATCGTCTGCACAAAATATAATCTACCTGCGTGCCGCTCTTGTAGGTCACTATATGTTCCTCCCTCTTCTGGAAATAAGTGTTCACTACAGCCATCTCCATCCTTTTTGCAAAGTCCACCACCATCTGTCCCTCAAAGTTCCTTTCCTGGATGCTGTACTTACCCATCACTTCTTCATTGCCCCTGTTTCCTTTACCAATATGTCCATTACAATCTGCACCAATCACAACTCTCTCACTGTCTGGGATGCTCAGAACTACTTCATCTAGTTCCTTCCAGAATTTCTCTTTCAACTCTAGGTCACATCCTACCTGTGGGGCATAGCCGCTAACCACATTATACATAACACCCTCAATTTCAAATTTTAGTCTCATCACTCAGTCTGATACTCTTTTCACCTCCAAGACATTCTTAGCCAGCTCTTCCTTTAGAATAACCCCGACTCCATTTCTCTTCCCATCTACTCCGTGGTAGAATAATTTAAACCCTGCTCCTAAACTTCTAGCCTTACTACCTTTCCACCTGCTCTCTTGGATGCACAGCATATCAACCTTTCTCCTAATCATCATGTCAACCAACTCCTGAGCTTTTCCTGTCATAGTCCCAACAATCAAAGTCCCTAAACTCAGTTGTAGGCTCTGTGTATTCCTCTTTTTCTTCTGACGATGGATCCGGTTTCCTCCTCTTCTTTGTCTTCGACACACAGTAGCTGAATTTCCACAGACGCCCTGCAGGCTTGGAGTGCCGGGGGCGGGCGTTGTTAACCCGGGCCACGACCGATCCGGTATGGGATTCTTTGGATGAACGCTCATATTTGTTTGGCACAGTTTTTACGCCGGATGCCCTTCCTGACGCAACCCTCTGCATTTATCCGGGCTTGGGACCGGCCTACAGATCGCACTGGTTTGTGCCCCCATAGGGCTGCATTGTGTCAGCCCTAACTCAGAGCTCTAATTCCATGGCTTCATATACCATCCATTTTAGGATTTTATTGGGTGAGTGATGGTGGGGCAAAACTCATTTAATGGGGATATTTATTAAGGGATTGTCTGAATAATTTAAAGATTAATGTGGTGGGATTAGCCAGGGATGGGGCCACCACATTGGAAGAATTAGTCTCAGTATCTATTAAATCAAATAATGAGCTGCTTGAAAGACTGAAAGAGAAAGAGTGGTCAGTGTGTGTGGTTTATCAACCCTGCTTCAGGCCCAGACCCCTGAAGACTCCTCGTCTCACCCCAAAAGCCTGGAGGAGGTCATGAAACTTGGTCGGACTCATTTAGATACACTGGATGGCCAGGGTCATGTCAGTCAAGGGCTTTGTATTTATTGTGGGCAGCTGCGACTTCATTGTCACATGCCCACTGAAACTAAAAGTCAGGGCTCCCCATAAATTGAGACGTGTCATGGTAATCCAAAATATTTCCTTTCGTAACACTCTCTGCTATAACCGTTCCTGCTTGCATCCCCAGACCTGATTGCAATACTCCGGTCACTGCTCTCATCGACTCTGGTGCAGATAAGAGCTTTATTAATCACGGCTAGGCATGAGTTTCAGCTATGCCTCGAACCCTTCTTGTACCCTAAAAAGCTTACGGCCCTGGATGGGGAACTCATCTCCCCTGTTACCCACCAGACGCCACAGCTCCCCCTTCTCATCTGTGGAACTCATTGTGAAACCCCCCAGCTGTTTGTCATTCACTTCCTAGAGACTCCATTAGTCATTGGTATTCCTCGACTCAAGAAACAAAATCCTGCCATAGAGTGGACTCACCAATCAAATCACTTGTTGGAGTCACTTCTGCCATTCCCACTCCGTCTCTCAAGTCTCAGATGAATATCATGACCTCACCACTGTTTTCACTCAGGCTCGTGCTACTCTCCCCTCCAACTGTCTTTATAACCTTATAAACCCTCATCCTGAGACACCTCAACCCCTCCCTCCAGTTCGTTGTTGAAGTTGACTCCTCAGACACGGCTGTCCAATCCCGGCGGGACCCCAAAAACCCAGAAACATCACCCCTGTGGCTTCTTCTCCTGTCATCATTCGAACTAAATTATGAGCTGCTGGCCATTGTTTAGACTATGGAGGGATGGAAGGACTCACTGGAGGGTACCGGAACTCTTTTCATCATATGGAAAGACCACAAGAACCTTGACTATGTCCACTCTCCTAAGTGCCTTAACTGCTACCAGGCTCATTGGGCCTTGTTTGTCAGCTGATTCAACTTCACTATTCTTCCACCCTGAGTCTGACAACATTAAACCTGACACCCTCTCTTGCTTCTATTCACCCGCCTCCAGCTTTGTTGGAGCGCATCCTATCCTTCCCTCCTGCTTTGTTGGGGGTGCCACCTGGAACATCGGAGAAGTGGTTCAGGCTCAAAGAAGCCAATCTGACCCCAAGACCAGACCTCTGGACCAGCTCGATGTTCCCAGTTCACTCACTTCACTCCCAAGTTCTTCAGTGGCCACATAACTCCTAGCTTACCTGTCATCTCGGACTCACGCAGACCACCTAATTCATTCAACACCACTTCCGGTGCCCCAGCCTGGCTAGAGACAGTTCATCCAAGCCTTCTCAGTCCTTGCCCAAGAAAAAACTGGGCATCTGCTGTGCCAATTACCCATCCCCAGCTGGTCCTGGACCCACTTGCTTTGGCCCTCGTCACCAGCTTACCCCCCCCCCCACCCCCATGAAGGGAACTTTGTCATTCTTACAGAATTTTTTTTTTTTTTTTAATGTCCAGTATATATCCCTTCCCAAGTTACCCTCTGGCTTTGAAACTGCTAACCTAGTGCTTTACGGTATCCCCATAGATATTGTCAGACCAAGTTCCTCAGTTCACCTGCCAGTTCTGGAAGGAGTTCTGCAAGGTGGTGGGTGCAGCAGCCAGTCAGCAGCCAGTCTGTCTTTTGCCTACGATCTACAGTCCAAAACCCAGATGGAACAGGCAAACTAAAATCTCGACTCCACTTTTTGCTGTGTTGCTGCACTCTCAATCCTGCTACAGGGAGTGCCTTTCTCCTTTGAGTCAAATATGACCACAACTTCCTCACCAGCTCCTCCACAAGTATGTCTCCCTTCATTGCATGCTATGGTTTCCAACTCCCTCTGTTTAAGGAACCGGCGCATCGTGTGGTGGTCCGGTCAGTGAGGAAGCACCTGTGACAGGTCCAAAAATATTTGAAAGGACGCCACCGCAGCATTCAATCAACCGGCAGTAAAAAACGATCATTTGGCGGATCGTCATCAGATGGTGTAGCTTGCCTCCTGTAGCCTCCCTCTGCAAACAGAATCACAGAAGGTCACGTCTCATTCCATCGGACCTTTTCGAATCACCAAAATCATCAACCAAGGCAATGTGTAGTTGAGGCTTTTCCAATCTTTCAAGATCCATTGCATATTTCATCCATCTCTCCTCAAGCCGGTCAACTATCTTCCCAGTAAGCACTGCCTGTGTTGACGCTTGCCTGACCCAGGGATCCGATGCCTGAACTTTCTCCCATGAAGTGCAACGCTCTATGTATTGCTTCTCAACAGAAAGATAGGTTCACTGACTCCTGCTCTTGTACTTAGTCTTTGTTTCTCCTCCTTCATTGCCCTCCTGTGTTTCCTGCCGTGACGCTCACTCCGACCCTTTGCCAAATTTACTGACCTGCGAACACCCAGCCCTCGGCACGCTCACTGCTCCTCGAAACCACTATCATGCCTTGGAGTGCTGATCTGAAACAATTACCAACAGCTGCCTCTTTCTGCTTTTGGGTGCAGTCGAAAAACTGTTTCATTAAAAACCATGACACTTACACTATTTACATGGAAACAGCAAAACACTTTAGCCTCACCAGTGCAATTACAAAAACGGGAACGAGGCTGCAGTGGATATAAAAACAACACAGACCCCTGTTCAAAATGCCAGGCGTTTCTGTTGTAGAAGAATACTCCCTGAGATAAATGTCTTTTTCCACCATTAATGTTTCCTTGAATTTGTACAACTCTGCTACTTTTTGTATCTTTTTCAAAAATGTATTCTTCTTTCCTTTAGGGCCTCTGTACCTTTAAATGTTTAAACCAACAAACGTTGGTTGCACAAGGATCCTATCTCTCCTATAACTAGCAAGTAGCTAAATTCAGAAGTAAATGTTCAATGGGAGTCTGGACACACCTGCCAATGTTTCACTTTTTAATCCATCCATCCATTTTCTGAGCCACTTATCCTCACAAAGTTCGCGGGAGTGCCGGAGTCTATCCCAGCTATGTTTGGGCAGGAGGCAGGGGACACCCTGAACTGGTTGCCAGGCAATCACAGGACACATAAAGACAAACAGCTGGACTCACAATCACACCGAGGGGCAATTTACAGTCTCCAAATAATGCATGTTTTTGTGATGTGGGAGGAAACTGGAGGCAGGCATGAGGAGAACATGCAAACCCCATCTCAGAACTGTGAGGCCAATGTTTTCCAGCTGCTCCACAGTATTTTCTTTTTCCATTAAAATGACTGAATAAAGAACACACATTGGTAAAGTGTGCGTGAAAGAGAGAGAGAAAGAGAGAGAGAGAGAACAGCATGCATTTTTTACAGTTACTTGTGACCATAAAATAAGGCTACTGTTGCTGCATGCACAGAAATAACAACAGCAACATCTTCTTTGTTGTTGTTTTGGAACTCATATGAACATTTTTACCCCACACAAAGTGGGACTTTGTCGACAATAAAGGCACTTCTCCAAAAATTGGATAAAACATACATAAAATAAATGTTTCTGGAACAAATGAATGTACCGCCCTCCAGTACTTATCATATATTATCATGTATGTTTGTAAAATGGCATCTAAATTGCACATTCATCTACGTTCTTCTCAATGGATTCGGACACGGGGACTCTTCAAAGGTCCCTTCGCTACTGTGCTCCAGTCCAACTACCATCATAGTTTGTTTCTATTTAAGCCCTGTAATTGCTGTTCAAACTATAATTTGATCATGCGACAGCGATGGCGACAGTCTGCCGCATCCGTGACGTCTCCCGGTGAAACGTGTTTTCCCATGACTCCTCGTCCGGCAATTCGCTCCTTCCGAGTGTCCGTTTTTCATAGCAGTCGTGTTTTTCACGACTTGAGATGAGGCCGTGCAGAAGCGAACGCGTCCAACTGAGCCCTCTGATTACAGACTCTATTTATCAGCTCTGCCAAGATTGGTGGCCACGTAGGAGGCCCCGCGACTTGGCTTCAAAAACATTTTAAATGTAGCCTCCAGCTCTCTGAAACTTTGATGTGCTCTGCTTTAAAATTATCTATGCATGAATCTATACATCACTGATATGTTATGGTACGGTACATGTCTCTGCCCCTACATTGCTCATATTGCACGCTGCTGTAACAAAGCTCAGTTCTACATTTTAACAAGGTAACCCTAACCCACAGTCTGGGACCAGCAACCAGCAGTCTCTGTATCATTCTACAACATTAGTTGAAAACGCCAGCATGATGGAAAGTGGTTAGCCCCCCTGCCTCACAGCTGTGACTTCCCAGCTCTGAATTTGCTGTGTGATGTTTGGATGTCCTCCATGCCTAACCCAGCTTCCTTCTATGTCTCAAAAACACCCAAGTTGGTCGTAGACCTGAATGTGAGCGAGAATGCTCGTGATTGGCTCACAACTACAACAGAGCAGGGGCAGGACATGCGTCAGGTACCTCGGCTTTCATTGAGGACTTAACTGACCGAATCCACTTCCGAGTGAGAGTTCCAGAAACCATCCATAGTAAAGTAACTCACTTCCTTCACTTTTCAGATTCATTCGCTGCAATTGATGGCTGCTCGTGAAAGACTGGCAGTGATTAAACACACTTTAAAACAATACAATCACTAGGGGTGGGACTTGATTACAATATTTAATTAGAGGCTTTTTCATGAATCCATCTTGATTAATCATATTATATTCATATAACAAGTTGTCCCCAAAAGCAGCATGATTTAATTCAAATAATTGACACAGAATATTGTTAACTCTGGAAAAATGAACAGTTGGAGGGGCTGGTTCACTATGAAAACATAAAATTTTACACAGTTTGCGTAAAACAGTATTTATCAATGCTTCCACTAGGTCGTTTTCGGGTACAGACATTCCAAAAACATGCATGGTAGGTTAATCAAAGACTCTACAATGTCCTTAGGTGTGAATGCGAGCGTAAATATTTCTTAGTTGTTGTTGTAGCCAGCCAATCGCATTGTTCAGTCAACTTCTAGTTCCAGGAAGGCAGCCACTTCCTTCGGGTGTTTCCACAGGTCCATTACAGTCAGCGTAGTGGGAGGGGCTGTGCAGTTGAAGATGTGCTGCGTGTCATGAGGGCCCTGTCCGAATTTCGGGCAGAGGTTGACGATAGTATTGTCGACACGAGCCATATAGTCATTGAACATGCGGCTTCGTCCAGAGCGGAGTTGTGATAGTTTGGATCTTGTAGCCCGCGGAAGATCGATTTTGGTTTTGTCCACCTCAGTTTCTTAGTTTTCTTGTACAGTGACCCCCGAGCTCTTGATAGCTGGGATAGGCTGCAGTTTGCCTGCGATGCTAGCAGTTCACTGAGTTGTTTCTCAAGCCTCTGAAAAAGAGTTTCAAAACCTCTAAACATGCAAAACAAGACCCGGGGGAAACAAAATATAGGACTTAATTGACAAAGGCTTCAAAAGTAAGGTTCAAAGTAACAAGCAAACAGCAGGCATAAATTTACCCTAGCATAAAACCAAAGATGACAAAAAAACAAAAGACTTTCAGTAACATAGTGCAAATTTCAACAATCCAACCAGGACGGAGTGAAACCTGGGAAAGGAAACACAAGCAAAGTGACACGACAATGAGGAACACTTGGACATGAGCTCAGTGGCTGGAGGGAGCTGACTGGTTGACACAAACTAGAGGGCTGGAGACCAGGTGGATACCACAAACTAACAAGAGAGACAAGCTATTAAAATGAGTCGCAAGGAAGACGTCACATGAAAGAAAACAAAATCATCTAAACCACACAAACACAGCTCATGAAAACATGCACATTTAAAATATAATGGGACGTTTTAACATCTTGTCTTTAGTTCCCCTTTAACAAGCAAAATGACTTCAACTGAGCTTGGTTGAACTCAATAAAAACCACGGCACAGTATAACCTGCTTGTGTACTCACTTTATCACTTCATCTTTCATTCATGACATCTAATCTCATTCTACAAGAGTCCATCCACCTCCTCCTACTTCATAATTGCCCAGTTGCCTCCCCCTGCTTCGTGGCAAAAATGAATGCCACTCGAGATATTGGGATGGCGGTCACTGGAGTCATCTAACGAGAGGAACGTCGGCAGTATTGATCGGAGCCGCTATCGCAGTCTACTCAGCCACGTTAGAGGGACCAATGCAGCAAAACCAGGTCAGCCATCACTGGGATGCAGGGAGGCCCCCATGGGACCATGTCTAGATCATACATATGATTCCACTAAAACCCTGTGGAGGTCCGTTGCATAAGATAAAGATTTTGCGAGTGGCACAGTTTGCTTTTTTGTAAATTTTTTTGTTATAAGCATCCATGCACCTTTAAACTGTGTTTTCCTAATTTGGACTCTTTGCCACCCGGGTGAGAGGCAGGGTACGCGCAGCCAATTTCAGGTGAGGTACACACAAACAATCCTACACAAGCACTGAAAGAAGAAGCAAACTCCACACAAGTAAGGTTGGGGCTCAGATTAAATCCCCCAACTTCAGAACTGTG
Source organism: Syngnathoides biaculeatus (assembly GCF_019802595.1). NCBI lineage: Eukaryota > Metazoa > Chordata > Actinopteri > Syngnathiformes > Syngnathidae > Syngnathoides > Syngnathoides biaculeatus. The sequence goes on from NC_084642.1 coordinate 30,448,284, forward strand.
AGGATGATTTATTCACCGTTAGGTCATCATATATATATATTTTTTTACAACGAACGTTAAACGTGACGTGTGACTGCGAACAAATCCCATAGAAACTGCACCTTGTGGTATTGTTTCTTCCTTTGTTTAGGGAAAAAGTGCAATAGATTTTTTTCAACATCTACAGAAAAAAAGAACCCCTCTAAGACAAATTGTCTCGAGTGGATTCCTTCACAGGCTGTATGTGTTGTGTTGTGGGCCTGCGAAGTGGTAAGAAAGAAAAAAACGCAAACTTTTGTTGCGGGAGCTGCCGCCGATTCCTTAATAAAAGCTGCACTTCAGTGAGTTGCAGCATGCGCCAACGACACAATCGGCGTGCCCACGGCAGCCGAATAAAGCTGCTCGACTAAGAAGCCAGCAGGGGGTCTTTGAGCTGTCTCCGGCAGACGGGCAGAGGCGAGAATTTTGGGAAACAGGCCTCAGAGCAAACAAGCAAACAGTGTGTGCAGATCAACGACTTGAATGCGTGGCCTCAATTGAAATTCAAAGCTTTGCTTCGTCGTTCCCTCGCTCAGCGATCAAGAGTAGAAGGCTTTGCATGCGTGGTTACGCTGCTTAAACAGCAACCTTCGTTTTACGACCGAATGTCATTGGGCATTATTAGAGTCATCAGGATATATGGCAGGAGTTCAAAGCTAATATTGAGGCTTCTCTCTCTCGTCCTCGGTGTCATTATTTTTGTGCTGTGCGCTAATACAACTATTCCAGCTCTCAAGCACAAACAATGGCGCTGGATAAATCAGGCAGACACAATTATTAAAGGGCAACCGCTGCAGTCTTTGTCAAGAGTTGCTCTGGCTCCTGATGTGGTGGTCTGTGTTTTTCTTGACTCGGTTCTGATTAGATTGAGTTTGCTTCATGTTTTTGTGGGATTGTCTTGTGTCACGTTTGTGTCTTATTGTCTCATCAGCCCTCAGCTTTCTCTCAAGCGGTTATCCTCCTTCACTCATGTCTGGTCTACTTGTTTAGTTCCATGCTTTCTTTCAGGGAATGTCAAACTTGACAATTTCTTTATATTAGAACCACAATGTGAGTTTGACCTTATTTGGTAAGCAGAATAACATGCATCCAAAATTGAAAAAGTAAAAGATTGGTACATAATAAATTGCTAATTGGCTGGCCACCAGTTCTGGGTGTTCCGCGCCTCTCGACCGGAGTGGGCTGTGGCTGGCCGCCACTCTCGTGAGGACAAACACTAGTGAAAATGGAGAGATGGATGTTGTCATCAGTCGTTTGTGTGTGTTTTGTCACACACACACATCATCAACAATGTCTTTTTTTATTTTACTTCATTTTACTTGCAATTTGTTCTTGTAAAACTCTGGCCTCTGTTTTTGTTTTTATCCTCGTGATATTGGGAGATTTTTCCCATTAAAATAACTTCTTTTACAAGAAGTGTTTCTCATTTTTTTATTTCAGTATAGCAACAATGGCAGTCTGTATTTTTCCCAGAACTGTATTCTTTTTTATGGTACAACTTTATTACAGCTCTAAAACCAGTTATGTAACAGCGCCTTATACAAATCAATTTGGATGTGACAATCATTAAAACAAATTAGGAGCTCTAATTGCCGGCCTTTGTAATGTGTTACATTCCTTGACAGCTACATGACTAAACTGCTTCGTCGATAAGGGCAACACTTTATGTTCTCCTATACTATCCATCCATTTTTTTGGCCGCTTTGGGTCGCAGGGAAAGCTGTAGGCTATCCCAGCTATCAACGGGAAGGAGGCTGTGTACACCCTGAACTGGTTGCCAGCCAATCGCAGGGAACATGGAGACAGACAACAGTCGCACTCACAATAACACCTAAGGGCAATTTAGAGTGTCCAATTATTGTTGCATGTTTTTGGGATGTGGGAGGAAACCGGAGTGCCCAGAGAAAACCCACGCAGGCACGGGGAGAACATGCAAACTCCACACAGGCTGGTCCGGGATTGAACCCCGGACCGGAGAACTGTGAGGCCAACGCTTTCCAGCTGAGTCACCGTGCTGCCGTTCTCCTATACTATAAAGAATATATCAATATATTTATATATTCGTATACTTCTATGTATATTTAGATATAAATATGGAAGTGACACAATAAATAATATGTCAGGGAATACATCATAAGTCATGGTTGAATTAATTCACTTTCCAGTTACTATAAGTTCTCCCTTCATGTCGCAGGCAGTAGACATGAACCATAAAGTCAACTGTACAAATGGTCTCATCTTCTTTCAGGAGTTTCTTACTTGTATTTGAACCTGACTATGAAATAGGTTGAATAGGAAAAACATTTTGTGTTCATAAATTAGATATACTTAAAAAAAAAAAGAAGTTTGGGCTGATCATATCCTTTGAAGCGAGAAGCTTCAAATCAGGTCACATCTCCAGGCTCCGCAGCAGCAGTTCACTGTGTTACAGCGCTTGTGCTGGAAACACCATCATCTCTCTTCAATCTCATCTTCCGTTGGATTGCCTTGTTCCAGCCAGGTGCCGGCAGCTCGAAGCATTCCGCTGGGAAATTTGGTTCTCACTGTTTGCTGTCCCCAGTTATAACCTGGATGCTCACATCAAGGGTGGCCGTAAACATGTCTTATTACAAACAAAGAGCGAGTGAAACAGCTTTGGAAGCCACGATGAGGGAACTTCAATGTCGCTGTTTATTGGATGACTCATTTAAAAAAGATCGTTTTGTATTATTTACGTCACATCAATTTAATATATAACTTATAGTTAGTCATTGAGGATTGGTAGTCAGCAAAATTGGTTGAGAGCAAAAACAAAACTAAAACATCAATAGCAGCAAAAGCAACCACATTGTGTAGGCACGCAATAAAGAAATACCACTTTGAAAAAAAGTTGAAAATTACTAAGGGGTAGAAAACGGAACAGGAAGATGATACATCACAGTGGATTTCAAAAATCTCCCCATCATTTCAAATGTCAGGTTGTTGTGATATATGGTCCAAAAAAATGAGAACAATCGGTGGTGAAGTCAAATTAAACAAGTGAGATAATTGTACAAGCGTGTACACCTTCTCGTAAACTGGGGATGTGGAAATTTGGCTTTTTCGTATGAAACGAACAGGAGCGAGCATACCATCTAACCTCCGGTTAACCCCAGATCATGTGGTTGCACTGTTCTAGAAGGCTAGTCATATCTTACAGCACAAGTCACGAAGCTCTCGTCACTTCGCAGGTAAGTGAAAACAATTTCAAAAGGAACGTTAGGGAACTCGTCAAATTTGCTTCATCGCAAAGGTGTCGCCTGACTAAATAATAGATCAAATCCCACCAAGAAGCCAAATGTTGTGATCCTCATCTGAATGATTTTATGACAGCGGCAGGATTTGAATAGTTACAACTGACTCTTGACTAAAAAAATGTTAAAAGTCATTTTGTAGAATCTGGGTTTGCAAGGATGCTTGTTGTTCCTTGGTATCTGCAAATGATATTCAGCTCGGGGCCACTTGCACAGGCAATATGTAAGAATGTAAGAAGATGACGACTGCCAAAGAAACGCTCCACAAGTAAAGTGCGGCAAGGAAACTAACACGCAGGCCATCGGCAGCTTTGTTAACATTATGAGCACAAGCACTTCAGACATGCACAACAACACGCTTAATGACAACTCCAGTCCTCTTGGTTTCCCCAGCAGCACATGTAAACATCGCTCTCTATATACGAAGTCGCTCAATCGGTAAGGATTCACAGAGAATGTGTAAAACGGGCCCAGGAACTTTGTGGCGTCGTTTTGATAGGGCCTGACAACCAGAGACATCCAATCTGGAAGAATATGATGTGAATCAGGACGACTCATCAAATCGGGTGAACGGGCAATGGTGATGGAGCGAAGCTGACAGCTAGAAGATGACGCTTGAGCCGGTGAAATGACAGCTGACACTTGCGATGATGTGACTCTAGTGGCCATGTGGACGTCCTCTGTCAGTGGATTGATTTAGATGCAAGTGAGGTGGTGGTGGTGGTGGGGGGGGGAAACAGGCTCACTTTGTTAAATCCAGTATTGCCTCGTTTATTGTGGGGGTTAGGGTCAGGGCTACCCTTGCAATAGGTGAAATATGCAAAGTAATGACCGCACATTTAGGGATTCTTTACATACATTTTAATTCTTGATGAACCTGTGCAGACTATTTATAAATCTTCTCCACACTCCTATATACCTCTTCCAATCTTACATACAGTACACTTTCCGTACTTAAAGCCCGGGTGTCATTACTATAAACGTTCTAAAATAGATATTGTAAAGAAAAATACATAGAACAGTATTCAATTCAATATCTCTATGAAAAAAAAAAGTGAGCGGAGAGCGCGTCATCCATGCACAAAGTTTCGCAATCGAGTGTCCCTCGACATCCAAGTGGTCGACATATTAGTCGCGTCATCTATCCTTGATGTCATCGTCACTTCCGCCGTTGAAAACGCGCAGTACCCGCTACTACGGAAGCCGAACAACAGAGATATTTGCATTTTTCCGACGCCCCTTCTGAAACCGAAGTTCTTTTCGAAAAGGACAACACCACACAACCGAGTGAAGTTACCGGGGCAATATTACACTATTGTTTCGAGCCATATTCAGATGATATCCAATCACGCACATCGACACATTTCATACGCAGATCTTTTGTTACGTTATGAGAGAGACCGATTACGTGGTCCACCCCAAACTATTTTTTTTTTTTTTTTTTAAGAGTTGTATACACACCTACCTGTTATTTGGAACCCACAAAGCTCTCGTCTTCTGCACCCGAACAATCCATTTTTCACAACGAACAGGGTCTCTTTCAAACTTATGAAGGGTAATTCCATTCTCCCGAGTGTTCAAGCAATGTCCAGCAATGCAATGAGCCGGGATTTTGACTAACACGAAGGAACAACGAGCTACCTTCCCGAAGGTAAAACTAATGGAAACAAACGAGTCCACGAGGGGGTGCCTCTGTCTTGTACGACACTTCCTGCTTCTTCTCAAAAACAAATCCGAGAGGCTTTTCATGGCGGGAGTTACAAAAATCTGCATACGTCAAAATCATGTTTTGTGGTGAAAAAACACATGGGACCATATTGGGTGTGGGGTTTTCATTAATAATATACCAAAAATCATCCATTTGACGACACTTGACCTTTAAACACCATTAAAACTCTTAACCGTAGTAATAGTGCTGTACACTATGAATATTTTATTCCTTGTAGTACATGTTTTAATGATTCTTTTTTCCCATTTTAATGTTTTAGGTTTGGAAGCAATTATTTTACCACCCAAAAATTACATCATACGCTCAAAATCCCTGGATACAGTGATTTATACGTGTTAGGAATGTCGAAATAAAACACACAAAGCCTTGAATCCGCAATAGGTGAAATGTGATATAGCGAAATGAACTCTAAACATCATACTATGCAAGGGTATCATTATGATCTATTTTAACCGGTTAAGGGTCAATACGTTGGATTACCAATTTGTAAAAATTCATGATAAGCTTCTATATCAAAACATTCTACACGCAATATGTTGAAAACAAATTGGTACCTGCTTTGATTTGGATTTGGAACTTTTTTGTTGCAAACTTGTCATTACCCTAGCTAGTAATTAAGTACACCAGTGAGCATAATGTGGAAGAAAAGAGTCGACCTCTCTAGAATTTAATGTTGAACACATTACATACTTGTGACATTTGACATATAAAAATCACTATTTACACCCGACAACAACATTCTATTTATCAAAGCATTCTAATCTTGTAAGCATATTATAGTGCCATAATTGTTGCAGCACTGACATTTAACTTAGCAGCATGTGTTCCCAGCTTGTTTTTTTTTTTTGTAAGCAAGCTCTTACAATCGCTTGTATTTTGACCATTTTATGTGAATGCAGGAAAAAAAACATCTCATAGCTCAATGTAAAGTAAAACAGCTACACCTGATCAGTCAAAGAGTTCAAACGCGTAATTTTCCGATTCAACTGGAGAGAGGCAGATATTCCTCCATACTAATTTATTCTTCCGCCTTTGATTTTCTCTTAGGGCTGTGGTCCTCTGCTTGGCCAGGTTCTGGGGAACCTGGAGGATCAGAAGGCGGGTTGGGAACGTTGTCCACGTCTGGGTCAGGGTCAAGTGATGTGGAGCGTCCTTCGGAACAACACAGATATGTCAAGGGAATATGCAGGGGCTGAAATAATTACACTACTTAACAATTCATCATTTTTCACACTAAATATATTTCCAAAAACATGAACATTTCACCAGTTGTTGGGAACCAAGTAATCCATACATACATAGAAAGTAGAATAAAAGGATAAAAAAATGTTTTTTCTATTACCATTGTTCTGGTAATATGTGAAATGACACAGGGAAAAAGTATTGAACACGCCAACTAATAGTTGTTAAATACTTTGTATGAAACCCTTTTGACAGCTTCAAGAAAGCCTCCTGTATGTAGAAAATAACTAGTCACATGCATTGTTGTCGCGAAGGGGTGGCCAGGCAGTCAGAGATGAAGAGCCACAATTTTTACTGTGTTACGGCAAAGAGCCACATCAGACACGTGAACATCCTTCCCTCCTCACACACACATACCTTTGCTCAGCTAGATTTATTGTAAATGTCACACACCAACATGAAGACAAATCGAGTCCTACAGAGTACCAAGATAATAAAATTAAAAAAAAAAAAGTTCTCTACGGCACAATTCCCATCGAATGCAACACTGAAATACTCACATGACTGGAGGTCTGAGTGAAACTATAAATCAGTAACCATGCTAATTTCCAATACTCTTCAGTGTGGCGGGACAGTTGAAGGTGTGAGCACATTTTTTTCCAGGACAAAAGATTTCAGCGACATCACCAAGACATTTTTTAATAAAGTACTCTTCAATCTATGGGTTTTTGGACCTTCCAATGATCCATCCATTTGATATGATGTAACCATTCGTCTCTGGATGCTTCATTTTTCAAAAAAAAAAAAAAAAAATGCATCTGCTTTTCTGTCTCATTTATTTTTCAAAGTGACTAACTTGTGACTGGGAAGTTTAGTCCCTTTTTGGAAATTCCAGGTCAATGTTAATGTGGAGTGAGCTGAAGTGAAGATTTGAAGTTGTGAAATGCGATAGACGTTTGACACAAAAAGGCAGAGTGGCTTGCTGTTGCGCTCAATCCCATAATAATATGAGCTCTCCCGCTCTGGTAAAAGCGTCCTGTGTCCATCCACATATTTTTGTATAAATGCATTTTTCCACGTCTTTAAATTATTTTCTCCAAAGATCACCGTCCGACTGGGGAACTTGGACCTATTTTCATTCAATGTGAAAGCCAGTTTTGAGAAAATAACATGCTAACCTTTCCTGTTGCAGTAACATGACCGTGGTCGGGAGACGCAGGGGATAGGTCTTCTCTGTGCCGTGGTCGTCCTACTTGGGGTTAACTCTTCCTTCTCTCGTTGCACAGCTGAGCTGTGTGGTAGGAACAGTGAAAGGAATCTCCCCCGGTCGCCATCGCGTTTTTTTTTTCCTTCTCACCCTTCCGCTGCGGAGCCCCGGCTCACTCAGACGGTGACACACAATGCACATACACACTGAGCTTGTTGTTACAATACCCATAACAACCGTAATATACGTAAGCAACGCTCGCTCGCAACTACTGTAATGGACTCAAACATTGTGTGCTAGGTTCTTCTGTGGGCCATGAGTTTCAGTTCTTTCCATAGATTTGGGATTGGATGAGAGTCAGATGATTGGCTGGGCCTTTTTATCAGCGTTATTTTTTTCTTTGAGACCAATTGAGAGTTTCCTTAGCAGTATATTTTGGATCATTATGCTGATAAGATATCCACGCTCATTTCATTTACATCATCCTCGTAGATGGGAGCAGATTTTTGTCAATCATGTTTTGGTACATTTGCTCATTCATCCTTTCTTCAATAATGTGAAGTTTACCAATACCACTTGGTGAAAAGGAGTGCCCCATCATCATGTTCCCACCTCTGAACCTGACTGTTGCCCTGGTGTTTTTAGGGTGATGTGCTATGCCATTTCTCCTCCAAATGTGGCGTGCATTCTAAAAGAGTTCCATTTTGGTCTCTTCAGACCAGACTTTGCTCTCCTCCCATCTTGTACGATGAGCGTGCATACAGGCAACGGCGGCAGAGTGCAATACATACTTGGTCTTTGTGACAACAGTACCTGCAAATTCACTATCTTTTTTAAGGTCTCCACAATTGGTCATTGGCACTTGTGGACACCTCTTCTGACAGTTCTTTGCACTCTTCTGTCAGAAATCTTGCGAGGGGCACTTGTTCAAGGCAAATTCTTACGTTGGTATGACTGGCTTTCCACTTACGAATTATGGCCCCAACGGTGCTCACTGGAACATTCCGAAGCTTAGATTTGTGCCTGTAACCAATGCCATGGTTATGTTTTGCAACAATTAGTTTGTGATGGTTTTGAGCCAAAACTCTGCTCTTATCCATCATGTGTCTCATACCCTGGCAAATGACACTTTTTTTGTAGGCCATCAGCTAAGTCTGAACCAGCTGATATTCACTTCCACTGACAGGAGGCTGGATTGTTGTTTGACGCTTGATAGATTTTAGGTGCTGTGCTGGCCTTCCATGCGTTTTTGGACCTCCCTTTCTTATTTATTTTAAATATTATTTCCCCTGTGTCATTACAGATATTTACACAACACTTAATTTATTATATTTCTGTGCTGTAACTCAACAATTGAAAGTACAGCAACATCTCTGAATAGGATCAATTACAGCTACACAAACATATAAAATTGTGTGGCAGAATTTTAGCCAAGATGAAGCACTGTGCATTTAAGCCAAATAACAACGTAGCTCGTTTCTATTGAGAAAAATTACCTTATCTACCAAGACTCTAAATGGATGTGGGCTATTAATAAGAAGATAGTCCACAATTTGGAGGAAAATACCTGGTGTAATTTCTTTGCTGAGAAACAAAACAATGCCCAAGGGTTTGCTTACCTTTGAGGAACGTGAGAAGCTAACAATTGTTTATGGTCAACCATGTGCCATATTGCAGCTTGAGGTTATTTTACACATAAAATTCAAATAACGGCTGGTTTTATTGATGTGGTGCGGTGAAAATGTCTTTTAGATTACCAATGAAACTGACTTCAGTAAGTGAAACGTGCTTTCAGTGCTACAAACTAAAACCACACATCGAGTGCATATCAGAGAAGTCAAATGTACTTGTTGGTAGTTGGATGTTTTTGTTGTAGCTGGCAGCAGAAGACATGGCCTGACCCAGAGCTTGATTAGTACCAAGAGGGGCGCCCGGGCTCGGAGTTGCTGCGCCTGAGCTCGCTTTGGACTTGGAGTCCTTGCATGGTTTGGTCCACACCACGCTCTCTGTAACCTGGAGGGCTGCTCCCATCTTCTGAGCCATGTCTATGAGCTGTGAAAAACACATAAATACTTCACGATAATATACAGGCTTTAATGGCAGTTATCGCCAAATCAGCAGTTTTTGTACCTCTGGGTCAAAGTCGAAGCTGCTACTGCTGTCTCTGAGTGTGTTGACTTTTCTCTCCATTTCCTGATACTGACTCAGCGCTCCCTTCTTGTCGCTGTGATTGTAGAGGAAGATTGCAAAGTTCAGGTTGACCAGAGGGTTTGATCTACCAAGAAAATTCACAGACAGAAATGAAATGCTTCAAGTTGCAGAATTAATACATTTTAAAAAGAAAAAAACAAGTTATTTTTGGACCTAAAACTGTAATTTATGTTGGAAAAACATCATGTACAATTAATTGAAATTTAAAGCAAAAATTTTAGTTTGCAAAATAAAGGGACCAAGTTGTATTTTCCAATTGCTGACTTGATTTTACTTGTACAGTATTTTTAAAGGTCCACTGTTATGAAATGCATGATTTTTACCATGTTATTAATGAAAAAACGGCACCCGGTATGGATCCATCTGTTTTTTCACCACAAAACGTGATTTTGACATATGTGGCTTTTTGTAACTCCCGCCATGAAAATCCTCTTGAGGGATTTGTTTTCAAGATGAAGCAGGAAGTGATGTAAAGGGCAGTAGCGCACTCAAGTGGTCTCATATATTTATAGTAGTTTTAGCTGCTGGAAGGTACAGTGAAGAAAATTAGTATTTGAACACCCTGCTATATTGTAACTTCTCCCACTTAGAAATCATGGAGGGGTCTGAAATTTTCATCCGTAGGTACATGTCTAATAATCCGTAAATCAGGGGTGCTAAATGTGTCAATGTGCCACCCCGGCCAAAGCCGTGATCGGCGGACGTGCCGCCGCCGGCGTGGCTTGTTGCGACACCGGGCAGCGGTGGCTCCTCTCTGCCGCGGAGGTGGATCGGACGGGGAGGCGGTTTGGCTGCGGCGTCGTCGTTGCTCGCAAGCGGCGTTGTTTATCACCGCTGCAGAGGTGGATCAGACGGAGAGGTGGTTTGGCTGCATGCAGTTTGGCCGTGATCCGCATACCATCTAAATATGGCTTGAAACAATAGGGTAATATAGCCCCAGACACTTCACTAGGTTGTGAGATGTTCTCTTCTTTGATAAGAGCTTCCGTGTCAGAAGGCGTGTTTGTCTCCCACAGTATGTGGCACAGCGTGTTTTCAATGGCGACTGTCCCAGTGTGACATCACGGACAGAAGATGCAGCCAATATCGCTACCAATTGAACGTCAAATGAGACTTCCGCAATTTGCGCATGGATGACGCACTCTCTATTTTTTTCATATAGTTATTGAAGTGAATAACATTATATGTATTTTTCATTACATTATCTATTCTCGAATGTTTATAGGCATGACACCTGGGCTTTAAAGGTCAAGTGTCATCCTTCTAAACATTTAAAATAGATATTGTAATGAAAACTACACATAACATTATTCACTTCAATGTCTACAAGAAAAAATAAATGTGAACGGAGAGCGCGTCATCCATGCACAAAGTTGCAGAAGTGTCATCCCACAACATCCAAGTGGTCGCTCTATTGGCTGCATCCTCTGTCCGTGATGTCACCCGAACATTCGCCAATGAAAACACGCGGTGCACCCTACTATGGGAGACTAACACGCACCTTCTGATACGGAAGCTCTTTTCGAAAAGGAGAACACCACACAACCGAGTGAAGTTACTGGGGCAATATTACACTATTTCAAGGGATATTCAGATGATATGCGATCACGGCCAAACCGCCTCCACGTCCGATCCACTTCCACGGCAGAGATGAGCCATCGCGGCTCATCGCAGCCTGCCGGTGTGGCTCATTTTTGGCGCTGAGGTGGCTTATCACGGAGCCGAGCCGTGCTGCGTTAGGGGGTTGTTTGTAGCCGCCACAGTACGCGATGAAAAACACCGTCGAGTCAGGGCGCTTTACTGCATTGTCACCACGTGCGGCTGAGTGAGGCATTGTCAGCTGCATTCTTCAGAGCTGCCGCCGTCCGCAAGCCAGACGCGGTGCCTCAGCCGGTGTGGCTCATTTTCAGCGCCGCGGTGGCTTATAATGGAGCCAAGCCATGCTGCTTTAGGGGATTGTTCATAGCCGCCTCAGTACGCGATGAACAACACCATCGAGTTGGGGCGCTTTACTGCGTTGTTGTCGCACGCGGCTGAGTGAGGCATCGGTGCTGCGTTCTTCAGAGCCGCCGCCGTCCACGAGCACAAACCGCAGCCTTCGCTCGCGAAGCGAGGCAGCAGCCCGACGCCGACTGACGCGCACATCGACACATTTTGTACGCGGAGCTTTTGTTACGTTATGAAAGACCGATTACGTGGTCCGCCCCAAACTGTTATTTTTTTTAGTAGCTGTATACAGACCTACCTGTCATTTGGAACCCACAAAGTGCTCGTCCTCTGCACCCGAACAATCCATTTTTCACGAGAACCGGATCTCTTGCAAACTTATGAAGGGTAACTCCATCCTCCTGAGTGTTCAAGCAATGTCCAGCAATGCAACGAGCCGCCATTTTGGCTAACACGAAGGAACAATGCGCTACCTCCCCGGAGGTAAAACTAATGGAAACAAACAAGTCCACTTGAGGGCGGGTCTATCCTTTACGTCACGTCCTGCTTCTTGTCGAAAATAAATCCCTCGAGAGGATTTTCATGGCGGGAAAATCATGTTTTGTGGTGAAAAAACGCATGGGCCCATATTGGCTTCCATTTTTTCATTAATGACATACTAAAAATCATCCATTTTATGACAGTGGCACTTTGAGTTAGGCTTCAAAACGTGGAAAAACAGTTCTGTATATTTTTTCTTTGTTGTGAAACTCTACACATTTTTTTCACAAAAGAAAAACTGTAGCTGAATTGCTCATCTTAAAATGTTCTTGTTAATTTCAAATTTTGAATTTACCCAAACTTTTTTTTTAATTTTAATAATTTTTCCTCTTTGCAGCGAAGTATGTATAGAAAACAAAATAGGACAACTTACTGGTCCAGATTCACAGCTTGCTCGTATGCTCTGGTGGCATTCTCCACATCATCCAAGTTGGTCAAAGCCACTGTTAACAAGGGTACACACATGACTTGCAATACTACTAAAGGCGATGATGAACAATGCCGTGTAAATTTCGAAGGATCTGTTTTCTCATTTGGCGTGGTACCTGCCAGCAGCATGTACAGCTCGCCCAGTCGTGGGCTCAGGTTGATGGCGGCGCTGAGGAAGTGGAAAGCAGAAGCGTACTGCTGCATGGTCAGGTGCACTAGGCCCAGGTTGTACAAAACTTTCCAGTCAAAAGGAGACAAGTAGTGGGCTCGCTTCAGGCAGCTAATGGCCTGTGAGAAAGGAGGAGAAAGAGAGAGGGCGATGTCAGATGCTAACTCTTTGACTAGTAACTTCATAAAATGGGATATCAAGAAAAACTAAAGGGATATCACAGACTTAGGGTTAGAAGATTGTAAGATTAATACTTGTCTGAGAGCATCAATTAAAATTCAGCATTACAGGTGAGCATTGCTCCTGTAAAGGCATAATATTTAAAACTTCTTCTTCTTTTCCTTTGGGCTTGTCCCATTAAGGGTCACCACAGCATGTCATCTTTTTCCATCTCAGCCTATCTGGTGCATATTCCTCTCTAACAGCCACTGTCCTCTTGTCCTCCCTCACAACATCCATCAACCTTTTCTTTGGTCTTCCTCTCACTTGTTTGTCTGGCAGCTCCATCCTCAGCACCCTCCTACCAATATACTCACTCTCTCGCCTCTGAACATGTCCAAACCATCGAAGTCTGCTCTCTTGAACCGCGTCTCCAAAACAGCCAACTTTGGCTGTCCCTCTATAGAGGTCATTTCTCCAACCTGCTCACTCCGAGGGAGAACGTCAACATCTTCATTTCTGCCACTTCTATTTCACATAACACACCAGACACCTTCCGCCAGGTGTTCCAACCTGCTTGGACTCGTTTCTTCACTTCCTTACCACACTCATCATTGCTCTGGATTGTTGACCCCAAATATTTGAAGTCGTCCACCCTCGCTATCTCTTCTCCCTGGAGCCTTACTCTTCCTCCTCCATCCCTCTCATTCATGCACAGATATTCTGTTTTACTTCAGCTAATCTTTATTCTTTTCCTTTCCAGTGAATGTCTCGATCTTTCCAATTGTTTCTCCACCTGCGTCCTGCTTTCACTGTATATCACAATATCATCTGCAAACATCATGGTCCAAGGGGATTCCAGTCTAACCTCATCTGTCAGCCAATCCATTACCACTGCAAACAGGAAGGGGCTCAGAGCTGATCCCTGATGCATTCCCACCCCCACCTTATATTCTTCTGTCACACCTACGGCACACCTCACCATTGTTCTGCTGCCATCATACATATCCTTGTACTATTTTAACATACTTCTCTGCCACACCAGACTTACGCATGCAGTACCACAGTTCCTCTCTTGGTATTCTATCATAGGCTTTCTCTAGAACCACAAAGACACAACCTTCTAACCTTCTTTGAACTTTTCCACGAGCATCTTCAAGGCAAATAATGCATCTGTTTTATTCTTTCTAGGCATGAAACCATACTGTTCCTCGCAGATACTTCTTCTGTCCTGAGCCTAGCCTAGTATACTTTTCCTCCATTCTTCTGGTATCTTTTCGCCCGCTAGTATTCTGTTGAATAAGTTGGTCAAAAACTCCACAGCCATCTCTCCAAATTGCTTCCATACTTACACCAGTATGTCATCAGGACCAACTGCCTTTCCATTTTTCATTCCATGTAGTGGCTTTCTAAGTTCCCACTTACTAATCATTGCCACTTCCTGGTCCTTCACACTTGCCTCTTCTCCTCTTCCTTCCGTCTCATTTTTGTCATTCATTAACTTCTCAAAGTATTCTTTTCATCTATTTAGCACACTACTGGCACCAATCAACACATTTGCATCTCTATCCTTAATCACCCTTACCTGCTGCACATCCTTCCCACCTCTGTCTGGCCAACTTTTTCTCCTTCTTTCGTGTCCAACCTGGTGTAAATGTCATCATATGCCTCTTCTTTAGCCTTTGCCACCTCTATCTTTGCCCAACGTCGCATCTCAATATACCCATTTCTCCTCTCCTCAGTCCTCTCAGTGTCCCACTTCTTCTTCACTAAGCCCTTTCCTTGTATGACTTCATGTATTTTGGGGTTCCACCACAAAGTCTCTTTCTCCCCTTTCCTACCAGAAGATACACCAAGTACTCTCCTGCCTGTCTCTCTGATCACCTTGGGTGTAGTCGTTCATTCTTCCGGGAGCTACTCTTGTCCATTGAGAGCCTGTCTTACCTCTAAAGGCCGCACAACATTCTTCCTTTCTCAGCTTCCACCACCTGGTTCTCTACTCTACCTTTGTTCTCTTAATCCTCCTCCCCACCACCAGAGTCATCCTACACGCCACCAACCGATGCTGTCGAGTTACACTCTCCCCTACCACTACCTTACAGTCAGTAACCTCCTTCATATTACATCGTCTGCACAGAATACAACCCACCTGCGTGCTTCTACCTCCGGTCTTGTAGGTCACTATATGTTCCTCCCTCTTCTGGAAATAAGTGTTCACTACAGCCATCTCCATCCTTTTTGCAAAGTCCACCACCATCTGTCCCTTAAAGTTCCTTTCCTGGATGCCGTACTTACCCATCACTTCTTCATTGCCCCTGTTTCCTTTCCCAATGTCCATTACATCTGCACCAATCACAACTCTCTCTCTGTCTGGTATGCTCAGAACTACTTCATCTAGTTCCTTCCAGAATTTCTGCACAAAATATAATCCACCTGCGTGCCGCTCTTGTAGGTCACTCTATGCTCCTGTCTCTCCTTGATATAAGTGTTCACTACAGCCATTTGCATCCTTTTTGCAAAGTCCACCACCATCTGTCCCTCAAAGTTCCTTTCTTGGATGCCGTACTTACCCATCGCTTCTTCATCGCCCCCATTTCCTTCACCAACATGTCCATTACAATCTGCATCAATCACAACTCTCTCTCTGTCTGGGATGCTCAGATCTACTTCATCTAGTTCCTTCGAGAATTGCTCTTTCATCTCTAGATCACATCCTTACATCCATCACTCGATCTGATACTCTTTTCACCTCCAAAACATTCTTAGCCAGCTCTTCCTTTAGAATAACCCCGACTCCATTTCTCTTCCCAGCTACTCTGTGGTAGGATAATTTAAACCCTGCTCCTAAACTTCTAGCGTTACTACCTTTCCACCTGCTCTCTTGGATGCACAATATATCAACCTTTCTCCTAATCATGTCAACCAACTCCTCAGATTTTCCTTTCATAGTCCCAACATTCAAAGTCCCTACACTCAGTTGGAGGCTCTGTGCATTACTCTCCTTCTTCTGACGACAAATCTGGTTTCCTCCTCTTCTTTGTCTTTGACTCACAGTACCTCAATTTCCACCGACGCCCTGAAGGTTAGTGGTACAGGGGGGCGGGCGATGTTCACCCAGGCCACAACCGATCCGGTATGGGATTCTTTAGATGAACGCTCATATTTGTTTGTCACAGTTTTATGCCGGATGCCCTTCCTGACGCAACCCTCTGCATTCATCCAGGTTTGGGACCGGCCTATAGATTGCACTGGCTTGTGCCCCCATAGGGCTGCATTCCAGAATATTTAAGACATATATCAGTATATTTCACAAGTGGTCATAATGTTGTGGTTGGTAAGTAAAGAATGAAACAATGAGTTTTTATGAAAATCCAATTTATTTTTTTTTTACCACAAAGTTTTGATGATGGCAGTGATGTAATTATATTTCATCTGGTATAAAATCTCCAGCGAGTGCTGAGGGCTTGTGCTTTGCAAAGCAACAAGAAGGTGGCTGAGTTGGTGCTGTGTTCGGGTGTGCATGCAGCTCGAACCACCTCAGTAGTGAATCCACCAGGATGTATGGATATTTGGTCCACAGATCAACTACTAAAAAAACAAAAAGTAGTAGAAAAGTCAGTAAAAGATTTTTTGAGCTCATTTCCAAGACTGGTGCCGACTGGTCACTGTGACTGAAAACTGCAGATTTTGATCTACTAAACAACTTACAGGCAAGCCCAGTAAAAGTACAATATAGTTTTTGGAAGTGTTGTCTCACAGGGACATATTCTCAAAGCTATGAGTATATTTATAGTTTGAGCCTGAGACTGTAAAGTTTGTATCCACGCTAAACAAATGAAGAAGATGAATATGCAACAAATGCTGAGGAGACAGCCAGCCTGCATGTCTCCTGCACTGAGCTATTTAACTTGGAATTCGAGTTGTCTTAACACGGGAGCCTGCATTGAGTGCCACAATGTCACTGCTGTGGGAATCACCAGGGATTGGCCCATTTTAATGTGGTGTCACAGAAGAGGCAGACTGACACAGATGAAACATATTTTATAAAGCTATTACATTGGAGAAACAGAATATAAAATGTCTCATCTAAACGTGATACACTACTTCCATTTAAACAGTTGCATTGCACAGATAAGAACAGCAAGCTGATTATTCAGTTGATTTCCATGTAATACTTACTGTCCTACTTTTAAGCACCAAAGCAGTATGCAAATAAACCATTGGCTTTTTTTGGTAAAAACCTCATGTTGCAGATTATTTGTAGAGAATTGAGGAACAAGAAAATCCAAGAGGACGAGGACTTACCGCAACATATTTCTTTTTTCCAAAGAAGCACATGCCGATGTTGTTCCAGAGAGGGGGGCTTTCAGGCATGGCGCACGCTGCGACCCGGTACTTGTTCATGGCCACATCAAAGTCCCCGTGTGTCTGCATCATGCTGCCTGCAGCCAATATGGCCTGCAAACAAAAGCAATCATTAGCAGGCTATCAGAGGAAGGCCACGCGCCCTTTCAAACGGGATGAACGATGGAGTGGACCATCTGACAGGCGATGACCTTTTCATTTCAGATGATTCAACACGATGCCATCAGGTAGGCTGATGAAACCAAAGACCACAGCACACTGCTTATGCGCACATACCTTATAATTGTTGGGGTCGAATGTGAGGGCATTTCCAAGGTACTCAAAAGCTTTTTGAAATTTAGCAAGCTGTAAAAAATGAACACAGGTGAACTGACATCAAAACACAATTTCTCCCTTGTATACATCATAGCACTGATATTGGTTGACCTACGGAGAGAAAGAGAAGGCCGAGTGTTGTCAGCAGTTCCGTATTCTCTGGAGAGAATCTGAAAGGAGAATGAAAACAAAAAAAAAAAAATGAAACTTTATCCACGCTCGTAATTTTGTTTCATGACCCCCGCTTAATGTTAAGCAATCATAGTTAATATTCATAGATTGTGCTGATTATTCAGTCAGGATCCATTTTAATGTAATGGTGGCATATTAATTGAAAAAGAAATGTTAATGAGGGGGCCCATCAGTATTTAAATCAAACTCACTGTGGTAAGTCTCAATTAAACAACAAGTGTTGAAGCATTTGATTAATTCATTTGCTGCCACCAGGAGAAAGCCATAATCAGCAGCATGACACGGATATCATGTTCTTATTTACAGCAAGGCCTGATAATGAAATATTCAACATATGAATAGAGGGGAAAATGAACCAAATCTATACAAGAAGTGAAAAGGCCCCTCAGGTGAAAACGGCAAAATGCCGACTTAATGACTAATTATGAGCAGAGAAATAAGGAGGAACTCTTTTAATGAATGAAAACGCCTTATTGAAATGTTGGTCATATATGAAAGGTGTTTCACAGTGTTTAACAGTATTCCCCTGCAAGTAATTGACACCCCCAACCCGAAAAGGTCTCTACAGATGCCACAACTCTATTTTTTAATTATGCACTTAAAAAAACACACACACACAGCCACAGTCAGCCACCTCTGTCTCAAGACCAAACTGTCATGTTGGCTGGCTGCAGCTTCTTAGTGGTTTCAAGGTGGATGAGGTTGAGGGCAGATTCCCCAGAGGAGGGAGTGTTCGCTGAAAAAGAGATCCCTTTAAAATGCCATTCAGGAGGTTCAGAGTTGTATTTCCTCTCGTTGCACAATCAGCATGATGTGTTAAGTTGTTGAGAGCGGAAGAAGACCCCCATCCCCACAGACCAGCATTACGGCACGGGTATGCTGATATTGTAATCACGTGATCACAGCGTGAATGACGTCACTTGTGTTGGGTGCAGCAGATGAAGTTTGAATGTAAACTGCAGTTTTCTAATAGCCATTACTTCGACTGTTGGTGACTAACCTCTCTTGCGTCAGAATGATCAATAGAATGAACGATTCTACTGTCCCATTTACTCCTCCCATCCACTTCATTTTACTTTATGGCTTTTGCTCTAGTCTCCCACCATATATGGCTCCAGGATGCCGGCTGGCAGGAGTCCCTTGCGGTTGCAGGTTAAGTGTTGCGGACAAAAAGGAAAAGGTTTGATAGCGTGAACACTCCCGGATGATATATCCTGGACCATCCATCCATCCATCTTCTACTGCTTATCCGGGTCAGGTCGTGGGGGCAGTAGCTTAAAGCAGGGATGAACAGATTTCCCTTTCCCTTTATCTGTCTCCTTTCAATGCAGAGGTGCAGTGGCTCGACTCTGAGCCTCCCCCAGATGTCCCCTTCCACAGGGGTAACCCCATGGGAAGGTGGACCCATGTTACCCTTCCGGGTTGTGCCCGGCCAAGCTCTATGGAGGCAGGCCTGGCCACTCACCTTCGAGCCACACCTCCATGCCTGGCTCCAGAAGGGCACGCAGTCAAAATGATAACAAATGTTCCTGAACTATTTTCTGTAAAGGCTAGCTGGAGGTCTTGGTTCTAATGAGTGTCATTCTAGTTTCATGTAATGTCCAGTATATTTTGTTTATTTTTTAGTCCAATCTGAGCTCAACTTACTCTACTGCCCTCTTGTACACTTCAATGGCTTTGTCAGTTTCGCCGGCCAGCAAGTGGACTTTCCCGAGCATCATGAAAGTCGTGTCATGTTTGTGTAACTGAAGAGCAATGTTGAGATGCTCCTCAGCCTGACACAGAGAAGACAAACAAATTCAAGTTAAGAACTCGTGAACAATTATTGGTTTCAGTCAGCATACTCACATGTCTGAAATCTTTGATGAAGAAATGGCACACTCCCAGATTGTGACTGATCTCCTGTGGTGACGAAGAGTTGGCTTTTTACATGTGAATTTCAAGTATGTAGTCCTTTTACACACAGCTGGATAGCTGCTCAAGTGCAGTCATCCTTCAACACTACTGAGCCTGATTCCCCAAAACTTTGGCAAGCAGTGTGAAATCTTATGCCCCATGGCACAATGCACAGCACATGAAGTGAAATTGTGCACATATTTGTAGTGAGGGTGTAGCTACTAGACTAGGGTGCCTGCAGGGTTTCATGTGGTGCGTTGTGAAATTACCTATGCTTATTACAAAAAAAGGAGCCATAAGGCTACGTTTAAGTAACCAAATGCTATGAAACCCTTGGATCTGGTTCAGCAGAATGGGGGTAGACATCGTCGTAAAATGGCTCAGAATATTTTAGTGAGTATAAGTGTGCAGATGTTACTTGATGATAACAGGGTTCAATCCGAGGGTGAATCTAGCCATTGCCATTTCTAAACAGAACTACTTTTTTTTTGCTGTTAAAGCCTTATGAATGTGTACAACATTTTGTACTATCTACGGTAGGTTCATTATAGTAGGAGCGCTTCTTTTCTTTTACCCAGTCGTTCTCGTTGAGCCTTGCCGCTTCACGATAGAATTCAATCGCTGCTTTGTGCTTTCCCAGTAAAAACCTACAAGACAACCACAATCCATATGAGAAATATCTTAACATACTCAACAGACATTCTATCCTTCTAGCAGTTGCAGTTGTCGTCACGCTTAGACTTCTAATCTTTCCCTAAAGTATTTGTAATGCTGAGAGCATTAGTAAAATTCTTCATGATGTTGGGCCACGCTGGCGCTAACTCACAGAGATCTGGCTACTTGCTTCAGATTGTCAGCGCTGTTGGGATTAAGGATGGCACAGCTCTGAAACAGCTCCAGGGATTGTTGGATCTTGCCCTCGAGACGCAAGATTAGTGCTGGTGCAAGAAAAAAAAAAGAACAGACAAAACAAAAAGAGCTTAAATTACACACACGAAAAGAAAAATACATTAAACATCTAAGTAACCGTAATAGTTCCAAAGAGTCACATCAGCACATCTCAGGGATCGCAGTCTAGAGAGATTTCACATACTTCACGTTGCATGTGTGCACCAGCTCACCTTGCACATATATGGCGTATTCACACATTCCATTTGTCTCCTGCAACTGCTCCTTAATGACTACCTACATGGATAAAATGGAGAAAAGGAAGTAAAAGTGCCAAAAACTTGGGTTTGACCTAAACTGCAAGAAAACTATTCATCGAACAATGGATCCTTTCATCATGACATCCCAACCCCTTCCAGTGGCAAGATACAGTGCTTTCTTTGAACCTCCCATGTGATTTGATCAAGGCAAAACATTCGAGAAAACAAGCTCAATGGCTTTGTAGGCTTCTTCTCAACTGCCATAGAGTGAACATTGACGTGAAGATTTTATGTGAGGTCAATTGGTTTGAAGGGAGATTGAACTCCAGTCGTAATTTGCATTTCGACAAGTCGATTCAACAACGATGTGAACATTGTTAACGTGATCATTGAGGGATTGGCAAATTAATGGTGTATTTTTTCAGGATAAAGAATTATTGTCACTTGCACTGAAAAAAGCCAGTGTGCGTGGAAAAAGATGCAGTCAAACAAGAGTGTGCAGCTTTCGTTTTAAAGGATATTCAATTCAAATTTAAAAAAGATAAAAAGCAAATCTGTAGGAAATCAGATTTGGACATGGGACAAACATTCCAAGAGGAAGGCAAGAAGGAAAATGCGTGTTGTGTTAGAGTCACTGTGCAGATTGAGCTTTGTGAAATTGATCATAAAATCTGTCTGCATATCTTTGTGAAATATTGTCCTAAAGATATTAACATGACGCATATTTATTTTTGTTTGCCTAACACATAAAAGTTCCTCAGATATTCATATTTTAAATGACAACTTGCATTTTGGTTGATCGTTTTAGCTACAGCACAGTCAAAATGTTAGACAGTTCTCAGTGCGACGCAGGTTTTATGTAAGACCGTTAAGTGTTGTGAATGATCGTGCATTGATGAAGGTTGTTTACCTTGCAGGTTTCGTAATCTTGAAGTATATAGTGCTGGTGGATGAGCCAGTTTCTTCTCTCTACGATTGGAAGCTCGGGGGCTGAAAGAAAGCACATAGAAAAGACAGTATGTCGCACTCCTGCTTGAGAGTAGAGCAGCTTGCTTCAATTTTCACACAAATCTTTGGAACTGTGTGAAGTCCCACCTTACCTCAAACGTTCCACCATCATCCCCATCCCCAAGAAACCTGCAATTTTAAGACTGAATGATCCCAGAGCTGTTGCCCTGACATTCGTGGTCATGAAGTCCTTTGAACAGCTCATGCCAGACCACCTCAAGAGTGTCACAGGACCCCTGCTGCACCCATGCAGTCTGCAGGTGGATGATGCAGTCAAAATGGGAATGCACTCCATCCTGGAACATTTAAACGGCTCAGACACCGACACGAGGATCCTGTTTGTTGACTTTAGCTCCGCGTTCAACACCAAAATCCTTGAACTCTTCTCCTCCAATTAATTCACCTGCCATCTGCCAGTGGTCTACAACTTCCTGACAGGCAGGATACAGCACACCTCATCCACACTCACTATCAGCACCGGGACCCCTCAAGGATATGTCCTCTCTCGCTACACAAATTACTTTATCAATGCACCCAGGTGTCAAACTCCTGAAGTTTGCCAACGACATCACAGTCAGTCATCAGCCTCAACAAAAGATATTGACGAGTGAGCATATCAACATGAAATAAAACAGCTTGGGCATTGTTGCAGCCAGGGTGATGAAGAACTGAGCACACTCAAGAATGTAGAGATGATTGTGGACTTCAAGAAACATGCTTACCCACAGCTGCCCCTCACGCTGTTCAACTGTCCTGTGTGAGCCATTGAGACCTTCAAGTTCCTGGGAATTACACTCTCTCAGGACTTTAAGTGGGAGAGCAACGTCAACTCTATCCTCAAAAAGGCCCCACAGAAGATGTATTTCCTACAGCTTCTGAGGAGGCACGCCCTGCCACAGGAGCTGCTGAGGCAGTTCTCTACAGCAGTCATGGAATCAGTGCTGTGTTCATTCATCACAATCTGGTTTGGTGCTAGCAGAAATAAGGACAAAAATCAGACTGTAATGGATAGTCAAGGCTGCCAAAAAATTATCAGTACCTACCTATCCCCTTTTGAGGACTTGCACAATGCCAGAACTATAATACAAGGACGTGCAAAATCCTCTGTGATCCTCCACATCTTCGTCACCACCTATTCCAGCTCCTTCACTCAGGCAATATCAAGCATTGCAAACTAAAACCAGCAGGCATTCCACCAGCTTCGTCCCTCTTGCCATTAACTTCTTAAACAGTTTACTTACAATTTAACTGTAACATCCTACCAATTTTGCACATCTGTCGGGACATGATTTTTTATCGTGTTGCACTATTAGCGAACTGTTGTGATTATTATTGGCCACTTATGTGTGTGAGAAGTCTGCAACATTTGCACAGTCGTCTCTATACCAGATCATTGTACAATTATTCATATTAAACGGCTGTAAATTGCTTGAAGACCATGCATCATTTCCACAATTATCAGCCTCATCACACAAGTGGTACAATTTTATTGCTCAATGAATCTGTGTAGTTGTAGTTTTTTATGTCTTAAATGTATATTTTGTCATTGTGGGCGTTTGTTGTCATACTAGAGCCGCTCCAACAATCCGATATAAATTCCCTTTGTGTCTTGGAACATATTTGGCCAACAAAGCTGATTGTGATACTGAAAAGTAAGTCCATTACCATTTTCCATGCTCATCATGTCTTTGTCAACGTCTGACTGATTTATCCTGAGAATTCCCTCCTTTTGCAGTCATTATTACATCTCTGAGCCAAAGCCGCATGGCCCACTGCCAGTCACGGCTTGTAAGTGCTTTCCCCCTCTTAGAAACGCACCGCTAGCTCTATTTGAGACAATTTTCAATTCATACGGTCCTAATTTGTCTGATAATTAATCTACCACCCAATCTAACAGTTAGCAGACTGCAGACGTTAACGTCGCATAAGAAACTGCAATCAACTAACGAGTCACGACGTAAATATTGCCACACTTTCAATCTTTTTAACGTTCCAGCAGGTAAGGGTAGTGTGCTTGTTGCCTGGGCAACAATATCTCTTACTAGTCAGGTACTGGTGACAGAACACAGAGGGAACTGAGGAGGAAGACGGGAAGAATTGAGGACCGGATCAGTAGAAATGGGACCACAATGGTCCAAAGCTTCTTACCAGTAAAGGGCAAGCTTTATTTTACAAGAAAACAAGTCTAATGTGTGTTGAAGTCTAAAAATAGGATAAAAGGAAATGTTAAAAAAAAAAAAAGATGTCTTTGGGTTTAAATCTTCCACTGACATTTAGGAATATCATTAAGGAACTGCCTGTGTAAGAATGGTGTGAATTACACCGCAGCTCCCTTCTGTTCCCTTGCTGTCAGCACTTCAAGCAGCACTTCTTTGATTTGCTACTCAAAACGCAGCCACTTCCAAGTTGTTCTCAGAAATCTGCTCCGTGGCTGCATGAGCCTGAAACGCACTCACAGGGTCAAGATTGGGAAGGGTCCTATTTGTACTGACCTAATCCGCTTTCTCCTGCTGAGACAGAAATCATATTCTATCAGCTGTGGCACTCAACCTCCTCGGTGCTCGCAAATGGCATACATACTGCACATACTCCTGCGAGTTTTGTATGAATAATAAGAATATAAATAATAAAAGGTTGTCAGGAAAGAGGGCACAGCATGGAGCCTCCTAAAAATAGTCGTTGAAAAAAAATTCATCCCACACATGGTGCAGTTCGTTTTGGATATTTGATCAGTCTAACGCTTGCATGTGCGCCAACTTTTCTAATAGGGAACAAGAGCAGATGAGACACATGCTGAGATCAAAAGACACACTTGAGAAGAAAAAAAAAAGTCATGGAAAATATAATGAAGTATAGTTTTACCCACACAAAAAAAATCCTGCTATGTCATTTCTGCATTTAATTCTTGCTTGTAATTACGTGATTTTCAGATCAAATGTAATTGCATAGCCATAATTTCAGTTGTGCACGTCACTGGTGAAGCTATTTAAGTAGCGATGGTTTTTCAGTTTTATTGCATGCAGTACTTATAAACTTGCTGTTGACGTAATCAATATGTCACAATACAGGACTGCATTTACAAAATAAGGCATAACCAAAGATGACCTCATTTTGTTTATTCAATACTCAAGACCTCTTTCTGACTTTGTAATTAAAATTAACTAATTTTCACTGCATGGTTCAGTCTCCACCACTTATCTTCTGTGTACATTTCATCAACATACCACCTTACGCATGACAGTGAGCTATAGATAGGGTATACAATGCTAGAGAATACAAATAAACAATTTAAACTTGGCTTTTACTGTACATGGGAAATTAGTTTTAGTATTATTTTACAGGATTGTCAGAGATGGCAAACAATACCAATGTTTATGACATTTTCTGTCTTCTTCTTTTCCTTTCGGCTTGTCGCCACAGCGTGCCATCATAGATGAACGCATATTTGTTTGTACAGAAAAAAAACAAAACAAAAACTGCAATGCTTTCAGTTTAAGCCCAATATCGAAAGGGAGGAGGGTGACCCCTGCAGGACAGTTAGTGTCTCACACCCATGACTAAGCTTTACCAGTGATGATGATTATGAAGAAAACAACAATAATAATCCAGCCATCCATTTTATCCTCGTTTATCCTCACCAGGGTGGTGGGAGTGCTGGAGCCGATCCCAGCCAGCAACAGGCAGGAGGCAAGGTACACTCTGAACTGGTTGCCAGCAGCCAATCGCAGGGCACATGGAGGCAAACTGCCGCACTCACGTTCACACCAAGGGCCGATTTAAAGTGTCCAATTAATGAAAAAACCCACGCAGGCACGGGGAGAACATGCAAAGTCCACACAGGCGGGGTTGGAGCTTGACCCACACTCCTCAGAACTGTGAGACCAACGCTCTAACCAGTTGCCCCACAATGCCGCCAAAAATAATAAGAATTATCATCTTTGTCTTGAACATTCATGCATAGGAAATTTATTCTCTGCATTTTATCCATCACAGTGCAAGATAAAGTGAAACATTTAGTCTGAAATGTAAAGTTGAAAATGAATTAAACACAACTTTGATTGAGAAATCATTTCAAATCAAGTAGAGTAACTTTACCTTTAGGTGCTCGACGTTTTCTTACTTCTGAGACCACCGGTAGCTGCAACGCATAAAAGATAACGCAAATGATTAAAAATGCAGCAGACCAAATCGCATCGTACGAGCTGCTAAGCGACACTCAGATGTCCAGCAATCTTTTGGGGCCTGTTGAACAGTGTGAACGTTAACTGTTGTTCCAGAGTACATTATTATTGTTATTATATTATGTGACCATTATATTCTGCTGGGGTTTTCCAGTCCTGAGGACAATGTAAAGGCAAAAAAAAAAAAAAAAAAAAAAAAAAATCAACCTTCACTACTACCTTTAACAGTGCATTTTCGCATCATCATCACTTTTTGAAACATTTAAAGAATAAAAAAAATACCTTTTTGGACTGAGTTAGCTTTTATTATTCTCACGGGGAAACATTTCTTTCCATAATATTGAATTTTTTTGTTCTTTGCAAGACTACCAACATTAAAACAAAGGTGTGCTAATAGTTTGAACTGACAATGCAATCAGTTATGTATAATACATGCTTCTAAAATATCAAATTTGCTCAAATTTCCTTCAATAATTTGTTATTAATTATGTGAATACACTGATCATGCTCATGATTTCTCACAGTGATGAGGAAAATGGTGGTTCGTGGCCTCGGATTTAAACAATAAACTTGATTTATTTTTATCTACAGTGAAAAAAATAAGTATTTGAACATCCTGCTATATTGCAAGTTCTCCCACTTAGAAATCATGGAGGGGTCTGAAATTTTCATCGTAGGTGCATTCCACTGTGAGAGAGATAATCTAAAAAGAAAAATCCAGAAATTACAATGTATGATTTTTTTTATGATTTATTTGTGTGATACACCTGCAAATAAGTATTGGAACACCTGAGAAAACCAATGGTAATATTTGGTATAGTAGCCTTTGTTTGCGATTACAGAGGTCAAACGTTTCCTGTAGTTGTTCACCAGGTTTGCACACACACATTTTGGCCCACTCCTCCACACAGATCTTCTCTATATCAGACAGGTTTCTGGGCTGTCGCTGAGAAACACGGAGTTTCAGCTCCCTCCAAAGATTTTCTATCCTCATGCAAGATATCACCTCGTGGGGTCTCAGTGATCCTTAGAAAGGTGAGGAATCAGCTCAGGACTACACGACAGGACTTGGTCAATGACCTGAAAAGAGCTGGGACCACCGTTTCCAAGGTGACTGTTGGTAATACACTAAGACGTCATGCTTTGAAATCATGCATGGCACGGAAGGTTCCTCCAGCTTAAACCAGCACATGTCAAGGCCTGTCTTAAGTTTGCCAATGACCATTTGGAAGGTTACAGAGGAGTCACGGGAGAAAGTTTTGTGGTCAAACGACACCAAAATGGAACTTATTAGTCATAATTCCACTAACCGTGTTTGGAAGAAGACAAATGATGAGTTCCATCCTAAGAACACCATCCCTACTGTGAAGCATGGGGGTGGTAGCATCATGCTTTGGGGTGTTTTTCTGGACATTGGACAAGACGACTGCACTTTATTAAGGAGAGGATGACCACGGCCAAGTATTGTGAGATTTTGGGGAACAACCTCTTTCCCTCTGCCAGAGCATTGAAGATGGGTCGTGACTGGGTCTTTCAACATGGCAATGACCCGAAGCACAGCCAGGAAAATCAAGGAGTGGCTCACTCAGGAGCATATCAATGTTCTGGCGTGGCCAGTCTCCAGGCCTAAACCCAATGGAAAATCTATGAGGGAGCTGAAACTCTGTGTTTCTCAGCGACAGCCCAGAAACCTGTCTGATCGAGAGAAGATCTGCGTGGAGGAGTGGGCCAACATCCCTCCTGCAGTGTGTACAAACCTGGTGAGCAACTACAGGAAACGTCTGACCTCTGTAATTGCAAACAAAGGCTAATGAACCAAATATTAACATTGGTTTTCTCAGATGTTCAGGTACTTATTTGCAGCTATATCACAAAAATAAACCATAAAAAAAAAAAAAAAAAATCATACATTGTGATTTCGGGATTTTTATTTTAAGATCATCCCTCTCACAGCTGACATGCACCTATGACAAAAATTTCAGACCCCTACATGATTTCCAAGTGGGAGAACTTGCAATATAGCAGTGTGTTCAAATACTGACTTTCTTCACTGTATATATGGGTGACTTATCCCCTTAGATCAATGGTGTAAAACTGGTGTCCCGGGGGCCATTTGTGGCCCTTGAGATAATATTTTGTGGCCCCCACCTTAATATGAAAGTTTAATGTTCATGCGGCCTGCAAGTTTTTTTTTTTAAATGAATGACACTTTACCAGTGTTGTGTGCAGAGGTGATAAATCTAGGACTCACAGTGGAGTATAATGCTCTTGCGGGCATGACAGTGACTGGGCTTGGTACAAGCAGAGTGACATTTTTCAGTGGGTGAAATAACAGCAGCGTTGCCATGGAGACTTTTATGAGTAGTTTTGCACACAAATTGTTTAAACCAGCCTCCTTGTTTATCTTATTTTGTATTGAAATATACAAAATGTGTTTGAGAAGATTGGATTTTTTTTTAATTCATTTAAATTGAGCAGGTATGTGTATCTGCATCTGCAGCCCAGGCTTAGCCAGATTCTGCCTCCAGCAGCCCCAAACTAAATTGAATTTGAGACTCCTGCCTGAGATGTTTGAGTGAAGGGAACAAGAGAAAATTGATGTTGTCCCAGTCTTACAGTTGGATTAAAAATTACTTGGATTTCATAATGACCACTAAAATAAATTATAGGATATGGACTAGGCTCCAATACTATACATGAATGATATCCTCAATATCTCCAAAATTCTCAAATGTGTGGGAGTTGCTGATGACACGACACATCTCAAAGGTAAACCTGGAGCAGCATCTGACTACTTTGGTAAATGAACATTGAAAAATTGGTTTGGGCAGCAAATTGTCATATACCCATATATATATATATATATATATATATATATATTTTTTTTTTTTTTTTTTAAATTTCATTTATATATTTATTACGATAAACTGGAGCCGCTCATAAGAGCATTCGGATGTCCTCTTGTCAGCTGCCATATTGCTATTGTTTTCTGTTGCTACTGGACCGGAGGGCATGCATGCTCACTTGTGAGTTTGTTATACCTTAAACCAGGGGTCACCAACGCGGTGCCCGTGGGCAAATGGTAGCCCGCAAGGACCATATAAGGCGCCCGTGAGGTATTTTCTCAAAATACCATAGGACACGAATTGTTACTATTATTTGTGCTTTAAATTCTGAACTGGCTTGCTTATGTGAATTAAAAATTTAAAATACCAGTAATGTCATTTACTACAATAAATTATAACAAAAATATTTAATGTACGTGTAATGAACTGAGTCTGAAATTTGCCGCAAACAGGTCACGTAGCCCTTCATACGATCGGTGCTCACAAAGTAGCCCTCAGCCTCAAAAAGGTTGCTGAGCCTTGCCTTAAACTTAAGGTAAGAAATGTTTACGAACAGGGCTAGTAACTCAGCCACCTTTACCCAAAAGTTATCAGTTGCTAAAGACATGGGAAACTGCCACGGTGCGCACTGACTCAGTATGAATGAATTAAACGTGAGATTGTGGAGGAATCTGAACGGAGAAAATCACATGCAAGAGCTTCAGGACGTGGGAAAGCGGCCTCACTATCAGCAATGTCGAATTTCGTGTCATGGCTTTGAAGATAATGAATAAAAAGGTAGTATTTATGTTACTTAATGCGTAAAGAACAGAATATTTCTCAGAAAACCTAATCAAATACAAATAATAATGTATTGAGTATTTGGCAAGCAGCAGATCCATGGTGCGCACTATATATAAGTAGAAGCATACAGCATTTTTTTTTTTAGTCAGTTTTGGTAGTGAGTATTATACATTTGAAATTGCGGTAAAACTGTTTGGGGAAAGACACATTTTACATTCACGTCTGCCCAGAAACAATATTATGCTTCAGGAAAAGAGACTTTAAATTACTGCCATCATCATTCAGTATTCTGTGGACAGAATTTTTTTAATTATGGATTTAACTAAAAATATACAAGGACAAAAAATGATGGAACCCAGGAAGTGCACAAACTGGTACATTATGGCCCTAATAAATGCGCTCTATTTTATATTAATATCATTTTTGCAATTAAAGTGAACCCAAATTGATGTTTTTCTGTAGAGAAGAGTGATGATACTTGCAGGTAAAAAGTGACATTGAACAATTCTATTTTTCAGTAAAAATGACAAGTAAAGGGAAAGATAAGGCATTCACTATTCTTATTGAAAACATTCATCCACTCGTTTTCCTATCCGCTTATCCTCACAAGGGTCAGGGGGCATGCTGGAGCCTATCGCAGCTGAATCCGGACAAAAGGTGGGGGACACCCTGAACTGATAGCCAGTCAATCAGATGGCACATGTAAACAAACTATTGCAGTCACATTCACACCTATGGTCAATTTAGAGTCTTCAATTAAACTACCATGCATGTTTTTCCTTTATGGGAGGAAACCGCGCAAAAACCATGCAGGCATGAAGAGAACGTGCACACCCCGCATAGGTGAGGCCAGTTTGAACCCAGCTCCTCTGAACAGTGAGGCAAACGTGTTAACCAGTCATCCACCATGCAGACTAATTCAAACAATCCATCCATTTTCTTTAAAGTTGATTCTCACTAGTTTAGTTTAGGCTTACAAACTGGAACTCATTTTATTCATGTAAAACTTCTATACCCATTGATACCCTATTTTGATATAAAAGTATGACATTTGAGAATTTAAGTAAGATACATCCTATATTATATCAGGAAATACAGTGGAAAAAAAGATAAACGTTAAATCTGCAATATAATCTAATGCTTTTAAGGTACATGGATGAAGACCACAACTTGATACCTTGGGTTAGAGAGGACTCAGGAGAATAAATGTAGCTAGAAAAAGTCAAATATTTATCGACGTTGCATATCGCAATAAACAGCATCTTGGAATATGTTTAGCCAGAAAGGCATGCGCGTAATATACACATTTTTTTAGTCACCGGTTTTGAAGTGGGAGATGGTTTTTTTTAATCTTCCCCATCCACATAAAATATCTCAGGTCACAAGTCATGTTTCTTTTTTTGGGGGAGGGGGGTGTAGTAACTAGTGTTTTGCATCAGATGTCGTTGTTAGCCTACGGTCAATAAAAAAAATAGAATAACATTAGCACAATCTGGTAGTGTGTTTTTCACGATCGCTAGAAATCTGACAGACATCTTGAACATTGACTTCACTCAGAGCTGTTGCTGATTTCGATTCCCAACAGGCACTTCAACAAGCTTGAAGCTGCTACATACTGCGAGAAGTGGGATAATTAACTTAGCTCCGATTTAGAGTAGCTTACGGTGTCGCGTTCAAATCCGTCCCTGTTCATACACCCCACCATCATTTCCTGTACATTCTAACAATGACAAATTAGCTGCAAGTGTTGTCTGACTATTGACGCAAACGACATGGAGCTGCGGCTTTCGGGCTCACCATTGCTTGTTGCTCTACGTCCGCCATCTTTGTGTCGTCAAAGACAAGCTGTTGCCATAGATACAAGTGCGAAAGGCGGAGGTGGAGTGAGCAGGCTTCTGATGGAACCGCCCCTTCAGTCTCCGCCAATCACAGGAGCCTGCGATTTGACTTGGATCGTTTTCGTGTACAAAACGGAGCTAAAAAGCGTCAATTTTTCCTGGTCGCTAAAAGAACCCTTTAATGGAATCCCACACCTTTAAAATTTGACATTTATTAGAGCAGCTTTCACAAAAGTCCTGGGTTTCACGTGCCCTCACTTACAGTTCATTTGAAAATCAAAAACAAAAAATTCCAATGTCCAATTTTAGTATTTCCACTGTCAATGTAGAGGTGCCACTGTATCAAAATGAGCTGTCTTCCCCCAGAAAATAATGTTTGTTTTATCCATCAATTCCATTCCTCTTTGTTTTCCTGCTAGGCAAAATTTAAAAAAAAAAAAAAAAAAAAAAGGAAAGCAGTTTTTCACAGGATGGATGTCGTGGATCGCACTGTATGCAACAATATTCACGAGGGATTTATTGAACCAACTTCCCCATCAGAGGCCCTAAAAGTAAAAATTGTTTACCACTGCAAAACACATAGTAGTACATTTTTAGAATAAAATGATTTATTTAGTATGACAAAGACATAAGCATTAGAAAAAAAGTGAAAAAAAAATCTACAGAAATGAGTACATTACACTTTGCACAGACGTAACTGCTATTTGCATTTACAGTGCATTAAAAGAGACGTGAGGACTAAGTTAATATCCATTTTGTGGCCCTTAATTGGAAACTTATATTTTACACACTTTTTTCGTCGTCGTCGTCGTCCCCCCCCCCCCCCCCCCACCCCGCCCGACAACAATTTTCACTTGTCCACTCGAAGGAAAAGCATAATCATTTTTGGGCATCCATTACATTTCTAGTCTTCAAACCGGATTCGAACATTTCAAAGATATAGCAATTGCAACACTCAAAGAGTCTACATTTGTAAAGGTGACGGAAATAAAAAACAGAAGAGGAAGTTGGAAGATGTTAGGCTAAACCGGCGAAGCAGGCGACAGACTAAGGAATGTAAATAGATAAAATTAATAAGTGGAAAAAACATCCAAAAACTATGCTGAAAAGAAAAAAAATGTTAACAGACAAGCAAATAAAAATTAGACTGAATTGACTATCATTATTTTTGAGTTTCAGATCGGTGCAATATGTAATACAACTAACAGCGTCTAAAAAATAGACAAAGTTCTTCACAAGTGTTCTTTTGCTCATTAATCGACTTTTTGGTCTGTCTACATTGTCTCAGCAACAGTGAATAAATAAAACCACCCCACATCCTTTGAGGCTCTGAAGCTGTGGAATTCTTAAACCAATATGCATGAAATACGCTTGCTCAAGATATAACTTAACCTTAGCTTGGCAAAGGGTTACTTTTCTATCTTCGTTTGAGCCAGTAAGCAAAGAAACTCCTTCATGATTTATCATAAGTATACATGAGAAAACAGGGCCGCAGTCAAGAGTGACCTTCATCTAGAGTGACCTTCATCTAGAGATGCAGTGTTTGCCAGGCTGTGCATGTGGAGACTATGAAACGAGCTGACCTCAGCCATCGGTTTTCACGTTCAGACCACAACATTTCTAGCTGTTAACGTTTTTTTTTTTTTTTTTTATTCAAGGCTGATGGCCAGAATGAACAGTTTCATGTTTCTGTATTCCTTCTTTAAAAACGTGACGTACATTAAAAAAAAAAAACTTGACAGGATCTAAATCTCAAAAGTAGCGCTCTAAGAGCACTATGGCATTGGCGAACTTGAAATTGCTTTATTTGTGGTGATATAATATGATGGAATTTGCCCTGCATCCTTGTCCAATTCAGCTTTTTTAGCAAAGTGTCCACAAAACTCTGTGATTCCAGGTTCATGTTGCACGAGTGAACTGTCTGTAGAGTGCATTTCAAACCGCATGCAAGTCCTACACCAGATAAGACTGACAGCTTGACACCTACACTATTATATACACTATGTGACCATGCAACCTGGATATCACACGTTTAACACAAACCACAACCATGTTTGTGGTCAAGTTAATTGTTTTCTTTATGCCCAGTTATTATAAAATGTGCACTGCGGATATGACTAGTGTAACAGAAAATGAATTAAGAGCACGGTCAAATGCGTTAGTTTCTTCCAAAGGCTCCCTGAGCAGCTGTTGTAGCAGCAGACTGAAAGGTTCTGTTGGTCAGGACGTTGCTGGAGAACTCCTGCTGAGCTTTGGTGAAGCTGGCTCCTGTACGTCTGTACTTAGAATGGACCTTTATGGATGATAGAAGTCACATTTTTTTTTGCTACTTTTTTTTTTTATAATGAACTGCTACTATGCTATTTCCCCCCCACTATTTACAACTATTTTCTTGCTTTAAGGGAACTAAACTTATTATTTTTTCTAAAAATATATCACACCCATCTTTCTAAACAGCATTCTGATAAATACTGTGTTTGTGGAATATCAATTAAGCAAATTCATTTTCATCCATCTCAGGGGGTTGCCATCTTTTCCAATATCGCCCTCCACTGTAGCCTGAAATGAACATCAACTGCTCCCCTACTCGTGTTGCAAATGTCACCTGACCAAACCTGGAAAACAGGTCACAGACTTCCAAAAGATATAGTACAACAAGTTTGGTTTCAAATCATCTAGTCGTCAACCCGTATGGGGAGTCTAGGACGTGTTTTACGGGTTTTCACGTGACGTTTGCAACAGAAGTGTAGTTGTTAATTTTGGTTGCAGCTAAGAGTGAAAATGGGCAATATGGTGGCCCACTGAGATGGATTAAATGATCTGTTTAATTTTTATTCCACAAACACAAGATGAATCACAATATTGTGTTTAGACTAGTGGTGGCACATGCATGTGCTGTCTTGAAATGCAAAAAAGAGGTGGGTGGGTTCAGTTCCATTTCAATAATGACAATCTGTTTGTTGACTACAGTTCAGTCAAAAAAGAACTGAAAAAGAAATGAAGGTGAGGCTCACACATAAGCATTAAGAGTAATTCAAGTGGCCTAAAATATGACTAATCTTACTGTATTTGTAAAGATTTAGAAAGCTTTGTTGGAAATACCATTTTCAGCAGGAATACAGCCAGGACCGCGTTGACAGTGAAAAAGCCGGCCACCACCATCATGACAACAGCTACAGCCAAGTTTGTGTTGATCATGCTGATGGACGTAATCCAGCCACTATCAAGAAAACATTAATAAATAAACTAGAATGTACAAGTAAGGAGTGCTGTTAAAGAGGATACAAAGATAAAGAGTATGAAAGTTAAACCTTCACCAATGAAGAATGGCTGGAAAAGGTTCATGATACATTGAAGATGAAATGCAAAGAGAAAAGAACCACAAACTTAAAGGTCAAGAGTCATGAATTGGATGATTTTTAGTACGTTATTAATGGAAAAAACGGTATCCGGTATGGACCCATCTGTTTTTTTTCCCCACCACAAAACATGATTTTGACATATATAGCTCTTTGTAACTCCCGCCATGGAATTCCTGTTGAGGGATTTGTTTTCGACAAGAAGCAGGAAGTGACGTTGTAGGCAGTAGCGCGCTCAAGCGGACTCGTTTGTTTCTATTAGATTTACCTGCGGGAAGGTAGCTCATTGTTCCTTTGTGTTAGCCAAAATGCCGGCTTGTCGCATTGCTGGATATTGCTCAAACACTTTGGAGGATGGATTTATCCTTCATCAGTTTCCAAGAGACCCGGTTCGTTGTGAAAAATGGATTGCACGGGTGCAAAGGACGAGAGCTTTGTGGGTTCCAAATGACAGGTAGGTGTGTATACAGCTACTAAAAAAAAAAATAATAATTTGGGGGCGACCACGTAATCTGTCTCTCATAACGTAAAAAAAGATCCGCGTACGTATGACATGGGTGCTAAATCTTGATGTGTGTGTTGGCCTCGCCGGCGAAGGCTGCCGCGTCGGGCTCGCCGACGAAGGCTGCCACGTCATGCCTCGCGGACGAGCACGGCTTGGCCGGGCTGGCTCATACATACTGTCTGTCTGTTGTTAGTCAGAAGTGATCCGCATATCATCTAAATATGGCTCGAAAGATTAGGGTAATATTGCCCCGGTAACTTCAGTCGGTTGTGTGGTGTTGTCCTTTTCGAAAAGAACTTCCGTGTCAGAAGGGGCTTGTTAGTCTCCCATAGTAGGGTGCACCGCGTGTTTTCATTGGCGAATGTCCGGGTGACATCACGAACAGTCGATGCAGCCTATATGGCGACAACTTGGATGTCGAATGATACTTCCGCAACTTTGCGCATGGATGACGCGTTCTACGCTCATATTTATTTTTTAGTATGGACGTTGAAGTGAAAAATGTTATATGTATTTTTCATTTCAATATCTATTTTAGAATGTTTATAGGAATGACACTTGACCTTTAAAAGTAAGGACAGCAATCAGTCATTGACGCAAAAGAAGATAGAGAGCACAAAACCACATACAGGCAAGAAAACGCACAAACAACATCCAGTTCATGGCCGTGTTCAGCTGTGAGTGTCATCACTCACCTGTTGCCCCATTTGGGGATCCCCACAGTCTGGATGATGTACACAGCCACTTGGAAGAAAAACACAAAGAAGAAGAAAAAGAAGCTGAAGGAACTGTCTGACCTAGAAAGAAAACATGGACAGCATAAGGAAGGGAAAAAAAAGTCACCATTGGTATTTACAACCATTACAGGTTTGATAAATTACTTTGATAAGAGTTGAACAAAAAAGTTTTGCTCCAGCTGCATATCACAATGTACCTGAAGGCTTTATATACAGGTCTGTACCAGCAGATGAAGGACACGGGGGTGAAGAGCATCAACCAAAGGATGGACAGACCAAAGTCTACGCCATATTGAGAGTCCACGGTGAAGTAGGCCAGGCAGGCCAGCACATTGAGGAACAGGGTGGCGCTGTGGACTGCGCACACACACAAGATGATGATGAGAAGCCACCAATGGGTTACAAGCCTCAACTTTTTTCCCAACACACATTCAACCCTGGGGTTTAAGCGGTGATGCACCTAATTTGTGCATTTTTTTTTCTAACGGCCGCAAGGGGGCCCTCGAGCGGAAAAGATAAGAATGAGACCATTGGAATATATGTGCTGATGAAGTGACTTTTACCGGTGTGACGGTCTGAGCGCTCACGGTGCTTAAAAGTCTCTTTGTGAGCATGCGCGTATATTTTGTAAACTTTCGCCCATTCTGAAACAACCCCATCCATGTTTCAACACGCCATTCGACAACTTGTCATGTTCGCTATGGACGTCTCAGAAAGACTGACACAGCAAACGTACATATACATGTATCTCTCTCTTTTTTTTTTTCTTTTTAAATAATTTTTTTTTTTAAGGTTAGGGTTAGCATATAACGTATGTTAGCTCCCTCTATGTAGAAGAAGGGGAACTATGAGACCAGGGGATTTCCCAGTCTCTGCTATATACCCAGACTTCCCCTGTTAGTAATGCATGCACATTATTCACAAGGAGACTTTTCAGCACGGTGGAGTGCTCATACTGTCACACTGGCCCTGTTAGCGCTGTGCTAGCTTCAGCTAGCATTAGCACTACTGTTAGCATGGCAAATGCTAGCAATAAACTCTGTGTACCGTGTTTCTTTGTGTTTCAACGTGTGCACTTGCAGCTTTTACACAGCTGCGGCATATGTATGTACGAAATGGTATTTCCTTTACAAATCTCGGGCATGTCCCGTTAGGGGGTCGCCACAACATAACATCTCAGATGAACGCTCATATTTGTTTTGCACAGTTTTTACGCCGGATGCACTTCCTGACGCAACCCCTATTCAGTAGAAAGTTCAGTTTCTTGTTTGATGGTTATGATAACTTGGGACGTAACAATATTTGCGATCATAGTCATGATGATCAAGAGTATGGTCATGGTGTTGCCTCGGTATAAAATAATGAGGCATTGTGCTTATTATTTAGTTTTGGGCCATCAATACCGACCCTCACCGCTTAGCCAGACTACAGCGCTCCACTTCATGTTTGAGAGTATACACGCACCTGACTGAACACGTAACCCATATATTCCTGAGGCTGACTCTAAATAATTAAACACATTGGTTGACCGGCCCACGTGACCGATCAGCTGGGAGTGGACCTCCGTTTTGGGTAGGTGCAACCCGGCCGCTGGCTTCAACCACCAGGAAGCCCCCATTCACCCGCCTTCCGCCCCCCAAGAGATGATTACATTTACACAAACATTACATAGACCACTACGACACATAAATCAAACTATAATCTCACTAAGAAGAAGATTCCCGTTTCTTTAAGAGTGTTCCAGCATTTATGACTTGAATTTTTGGAGTCAAGCAAAGAAATCACTGTTAGTAGGCAGTATCCAATTTCAAATTTTATACAAAAGAAAGACAGTAAATACTATAAAATAAATAAGAAAATTTCTCAATGGCGATGATGCTGAAGCAGTAATTGTGTTTTGGAGGTGTATGAATGTAAACAGTGGACGAATGAGGATAGAAGTGCACACTAAAATAAAATTTGGAAGATGTCTTCTGTACAAAAAACTGTGGGGAAACACACAGAAACTACTGAATCCTGTTGAGGACAAAATAAATAATATAAATAAAGGACAGTGGAAGTGCTCTGCAGAATTGGTGGATTTAAATACATTATGAGGGATTCAGGAGTCTTACACATCCACAAGTAGTACATTCTTTTGCAGATCCTTTGGTATTCCTCCGGGATGTCTGCCTCAAAGTCCTGGTAAAAGCATGGCTTCACAGGAAAGAACTTGGGCAGGGGAGGCCAGTTGTTCTCGTTGACTGCTGGTCAAAATCACAAAGTTGTTTACTTGAGTGCGAACGTTGAACAACATAATGACAGTTTAAAAAGACTGCAGTGACTTACCGCCGGCGTTTTGGGTTGTTCTGTTCTGAAGTTCCTGCTCCTTCCTCTCCAACTCTGCTGCTTTCCTCTCCAGCTCCTCTTGCTGCTTGATCAGACTAGCTTGACCGGCAGCAGCCGCAGCAGATGCCTGCTGGGCAACACAGAGGCTGCTGGGTTATGTACAGCCATACAGACATTTCCTTCAAATAGCCTTGCGTTGAAAACCACAGAGATGAGAGACATTACTACTCCAAACCACCACATACTTACTGTATGAGGTATTGAAGTCATTTTTAAAGATACGGTGGATATATGAAAAATGAAGAAACATGGCGGGCTTGTGGTTAACATGTCTGCCACACAGACAGACAAGCAGTTTGTAGATTGGATCTCGGCTGGAGCCTTCCCCTGTTTAAGTGTGCACATTTTTCCCACTCCTGGGTTAGACCTGTCCTCTTGGGGAGGTGGGGTTAGGTTTCACATCCCCTACCGTGCAGACGCAGCAATCGCAGGTAACTCCTGAAGGTTTGCTATCATGGCCGATTTCACTGATTGAGCCCAACATATTTTATTGGGAACAACTCAATGTATTGTAGTGTTATAAGATGCATGACCAACAATTTGGGCCTACGATAGGCCAACAATGTCAAAATGAAAAGTGTAGCATGTTTGATTTTGCAAAAATCTTTTGTGCAATGTGACATATGAACAATAGCCAAGAGTGCCATCGACCAATAGGATTACATCTTGTGACTGGCACATTGCCTCCCCTGCTCACCACTGTCAACATTTATTCACGTGCACAAACCAGTGTATTAAAGATTTATGATTGAACAGAACGGCAGCGTGTTTACGTGTAGCATTACCTGGCTACATGACGTTATATCCTGTCGCTCGTGAGCCATCAAAAAATTACATGAATGCACCTTTGGCTGGCGGCCCGGTGGTCAGCTGGTAAACCATTGCCCTCACAGTTCTGAGGTCCCGGGTTCAATCCCAGACCTGCATGTGTGGAGTTTGCATGTTCTCCCCCGTGCCTGGGTGAGTTTCCTCGTGGCACTCCCATATCCCCAAAACATGCAACATTAATTGGACACTCTAAATTGCCCCAAGGTGTGATTGTGAGTGCGGCTGTTTGTCTCCATGTGCCGAGCGATTGGCTGGCAACCAGTTCAGGGTGTTCCCCGCCTCCTGCTCGTTGACAGCTGGGATAGGCTCCAGTATTCCCGCAACCATCGTGAGGATAAGTGGCAAAGAAAATGGATGGATGGCATCTTGAGCTCTCCTTGAATGGTCAACCCAAAACTCATCTCCTGAGCACTCCTTGATGAGACCACACATTTTTATTCCTCCCTTCTCATTATTTTTTCCTCAAACACATTGAGCATTGAAGTCATCCATTGTTGTTGCCATATTAACAGGTGTCCCCGGTCGACTGCCCGACAGTGTTTGATTTGACAAGTCCAGTGATCGTAAAGAGAGGTGGAGATAGGGTGAGATCGTATTAAATGTCATGTAACGTTGTCACTATCTGGCAGAAACACGGCAAAAAAAGATCTAGACAGTTGACAACTAAAAATTTTCCTTATACTTTGTTACATACTTGTCCGTTAAAGCTGATTCTGATATGGCCTGCTTTCGAGTGGCAACCTATCCAGGGTCTATCCTGCCTCTCGCACAATTCATTAGGATCACTTGGGCTAACTTGTGATCCCAATGAGGACAAATGCTATAGAAAATAAAATGGCTGAGTGACGGTTTTGTTTCCAACTCGATGACAAATCTAACACAAAGTTGTGACGGCTTCAACTTGAGATTTGATGTTGAAACTCAGAGCAGACTAACCCGCAGGTGTACAGAATATCTTTAATGTAATTGCACCCCTGCTTTTTTTATTTCGATACGATTGCATGCGTGTCTCACCTGAGAACTCTGCTCCACAGAAGTTTGGAGTATGGCGGGTTGAGAGGAAACTGCTGAGATGGGGATGGTCGTGTCACTGCGGTCTTTCTGTAAAACATCAAGGAACGTAGGTTAAGAATTAAAGCTTGGACTTGGAATAACTTCAATACTCATCAAAAGAGAAGAGGCTCACCAATTCCGTTGTAGAAAACGGGTTGTATTCCCGAATACCATTAACGCCTCCTTGAGTGGCCTGGGTGATTGAGGCATCCTAAATAAAACAGTTTAAAAATTATTGATATTAGTAATTATGTATATTAAGGGGAAAGACCAGATACCCAAGAGTGAATTTTACGTGGCACAACGAGAGCTCCAGGAAGTGCTCCAGGAAGGGTTCCCCCCCACCCCCTCATCTAATAAGTGATGGGCTCTGAGGCTTTAAGCATTTGTTCAAACATTTCGAGGTTAAACAAACACCTTTCCTTGGCAAATATGCACGCCACACGACATTACAATGACAGTACTGACAAGAACAGCACAGACACGACCCAGGCGTCCGTTGGTAACACATTCATCCATCCATTTTCTTTGCCGCTTATCCTCACAAGGGTCTCGGGGACAAGCCTTCAAAATCCAAAAGTATTTGTGGGAATTGGTGATTTCTTTTATAAATAAGAGTCTTTAAAATGGTTAATAAATGGCGTTGTGGAACCACACAAGTAGGCGAATACCAGCAGGCACCTGTTGCAACCCCAACCTGGTCAGGCCGCATGTAGTCGCGATGTCTAGCTGCATTCCTAGTCTTTTTTTTCATGAACAGCCAGTACTTCATGTTTAGATAGGGTAGGAAATGTTGAGGACAACCCCAGCAACCGACCGAACAGGTTTCGGTGGCTAATTTATCGCCAGCAGCTCAACTTATGGGTCAAAAGTCGTTCTCGCATATATTAAACCAAAAGAAAAAAAGGGAAAAAGTCTCACCTGAAAGGGATTTAGGTCCACGGGGTCAGCGAAAGGGTTGCTGTCAAATCCTGACATCGTAGCGTGTTTACCCCCCCCTTTCTGAATAAACAACGCACCTCGCCTCACCAGCTCAGCAGCGACTGCTCCTGGGGCCTTCTGCGCATGCGTCGCTCACCAGGTGCACGCGTCACGATAGTGTCATTTCGGAGGTGTGCAAGGATGTTTAATATATATTAAAACGAAAAAAAAGTGCCACAACGTCTTTAACGTGATTGTGAGTGTTAAAAAAAAAACCCAAAAAACAAGTGTAAAGGTTTAATGAGTGCACGTTTCCAATCCTCGTTGGTGTCATGAAGCGGTTTATATGCATTTCATTATTTCAACACTTAATTTGTTGTCAATGTGTTAAAATCGAAGTTATGAACGTTTATGATATGCGGCACGCTGGAGAAACTGGCTAGAGCGTTGGCCTCACAGTTCTGAAGACTGGCGTTCAAATCCCGGCTCCGCTTGTGTGGAGTTTGCATGTTCTCCTCGTTCCTGCGTGGGTTTCTTCCCACATCCCCAAACATGCGACATAATTGGAGACCCTAAATTGCCCCTCGGTGTGAATATGAGTGAGACTGTCTCCATGTGCCCACCAATTGGCTGCTCGAGAGATAAACAAAACCAAAGGAGCATAAAAAAAAAAAATCCCAAACGTTTTTAAAGTGTATTTATCAAATTACATGAAAATGACGCCCATTGGTATGGAAAGTATTCAGATCCTCTTCAAAAAATCTCATTATATTGCCACCATTTGCAAAAATCATTTAAGCACCCCATATATTGACAGGGGGGAAATGTTTT
The DNA here is from genome assembly GCF_019802595.1 of Syngnathoides biaculeatus. Classification (NCBI taxonomy): domain Eukaryota; kingdom Metazoa; phylum Chordata; class Actinopteri; order Syngnathiformes; family Syngnathidae; genus Syngnathoides; species Syngnathoides biaculeatus. Next base: position 30,490,341 of record NC_084642.1, read on the forward strand.
TTTTTTTTCAGGGAGATTTGTTCAAAAACTAAAGTATTCAGACCCTTTGCTCAGTATTTAGCAGGAGCACCTTTTTGAGCTAATACAGCCATAAATTTTGGGGCGAATAATGCAGCAAGTTTTTCACACTTGGATTTGGGGATCCTCTGCCCTGCCTCCTTGCAGATTCTCTTGTTCTGTTAGGTTGGATGGTGAACATTGGTGGACAGCCATTTTCATGTTTCAATTGGGTTTAAGTCAGGGCTCTGCCTGGTCCATTCAAGAACAGTCACGGTTGTTCTAAAGTCACTTCTTTGTTATTATAGATGTGTGCTTAGGGTCATCTTGTTGGAAGTTAAAACATTAGCCCAGTTTGTGGTTATGAGCATTCTGGAGAAAGCTTTCGTCCAGGATATCCACGTACTTGGCTACATTCATCTTTCCTTTGATTACAACCACTTGCCCTGTCCCTGCAGGTGAAAAACACTCCAATTACATGATGCTGCCACCATCATCCTTCACTGTTGAGACTGTATTGGACAGGTGATGAGCAGTGCCTGGTTTTCTCAACGCATACCGCTCAGAATTAAGGCCCAAAACCTCTATCTTGGTCTCATCAGAAAAGACTTATTTGTCACCACCTTATTTTTTTTTCTACAGCAAACTCATTGCAGGCTTTCATGTGACTTTCTATAACTTTCTCCCATATCTGGCGCTCCGCCACCATGACCTTTTCGGTCTTCTTTACCTCTCTCAACAATGCTCTTCTCCCCAATTGCTGAGTTAGGGCAAATGGCCAGCTCTAGGAAGAGTTCTGCTCATCCCAAACATCTTCTATTTAATGATTATTGGGCCACTGTGTTCTTGGGAACCTTAAATGCAGCAATTATTATTTTTTTTTGTAACCTTGGCCAGATCTGTGCTTTACCACAATTCTGTCTCTGAGCTCCCCAGGCAGTTCCTTTGACTTCATGACTCTGATTTGCTCTGACAGGCACTGTGAGCTGTAAGGTCTTATACAGACAGGTCTGTAGCTTTCTTGATCAAGTCCACTCAGTAAAATAACACACATCTGGACTCAAATGAAAGTGTAGAACCATTTCAAGGATGATCAGAAGGAATGGACGCCACATGAATTAAATACGAGTGTCACAGCAAAAGGTCTGAATACTTACGACCTGATATTTCAATCAGAAAAAAAAAAACCATTCATTTTTTTGTCAATATAGTGTGCTGTGGGTACATTGAAAGAAAAAAAATAACTTTGATTTGTGCAAATGGCTGTACTATAACTGAAAACCTTAAGGTGGTCTTTCCATGCCCACCGTAAATCCTTGGTGCATGCACATGATGAACCAGCATGGTTTTGATTGATGTAGCAAACCTTTTAATATAATGTCATCACAAATTTGGTAAGAACAATTCATCGGTCACAAAAATATTAAATCTCCCTGTGTGGCCATACCACTCCAAAAAACACAACTGCTATTAAAAACAGGATTTAAATGTTCTTTTCCACACGCAGATCTCCTTTACAAGACAATATGCTCATTGTTAACATTGCATTAATCATTAATATTAGACATCGAGCAGCCTCTGTCAAAGCTGAAACATAACTTTGATAAATAAACTCAAATTACATAGGCGCAAAATAAGATGTTGCATTTCAGATAAATTCAGCTTTCTGCCCTTGATGAAATAAAAGGTTAGAATTAAACTTCTTTTGTGCTTTAAAAAGCACAATATATGGACGGCAAATTGTTGGTGTTCTTCAACTTTATCGACTACTTCACTGATATCCTCAAAGGCCAAGGTCGTAGATCTTTACCCAAATATAACACTTCCTTGAAATTATATCTGGGCTACAGATGACAGAATACAGGAATCAAGACCAGACAAGATTTGCATTATTTCTTGGTTGCTATTGAGGAATTAGTCAGGGGGCGGGTTTGCTACTTGGGTGTCACAATATCTGGCATTTTTGTTCACTGCACTGTACATATTGACTGTATTGTACATTGGAGTTGCTTTATGCCTGTTAAATAGTTAATGCAAAAATTATATTATACACATCTGACATTGTTGCAGCACACAGGTCACCTTGGCAGGAATTACACACCAACTAACTTGGTCCCTTTGATGGTGGTAGCTCCTTTGTAGTGTGGAAATTTAGCAGCTACTGCAGCTATGAGCTTCTCATGCGCGCTTGGCACATCAACACACAAACACATAAAGCCTCCATTGCCCAAATCTGTAACTTCTGACCAAAATAGCTAAAGGGGGGGGGGGGGGAGTTTGACAAAAGATGATAAATATTTGACTTTGACTACCCAGTATAAACTGGTGTTCCAGCTTTGTACATTATTTATATCTGTACGGGTTAATAAGAATTCACGTGACATTAAATTTCATTAAATACAAGGGGAAAATTATATTTTGTACTCCACCAACCACTGCTTACATTGTTATGAACTGTAAACTCACAGAGAAGTTAATAATTGTGAGATTTAACTCCAATGCAACATCAGTTATCCTTGAAGTCACATTTTATTTTTGTACAATACTTCTGCTTTTCATCCCTGGAATATTCACTGATTCTTGTGGTCTTTTGCATATTCAAACATTCCCTTTGCTCCCTCGTCCAGACCATCACGTCTCCTCTGCCAAGGCACTGTGAGAGCATGGGACCTCTTTCTGCTGACCATCTTGTACCCCTACATCGGTGTTGGGAACACTATACAGGGCACTTCGGTACAATTCTTTGACAGGTTAAAAGGCTAAATAAGTGTGCATCCAGGGAATGTCATCATGGCTTCCTTCATACCATGAATTCATTGCTGCCATACAACACAAGCTGCTGCTGTATGTCGGGTGGCTCCCTGCTGTGACCACCGCCTTCTCTGGTATGCCTCTGGGATGAATGTTTTACCCCCCTAAGTTTCTGTTTGCCTCTCTCCGGATTGAAGGTGCCGTGGCTGGTAAACTGTGGTCTTTCGTCAAACATGCTCTCCAGCTCTGCTGAAGGACTGCAATTTAAACTGTCAGAGCAAGAAGCTTGAGGTGCATTCGGGGCCAGTGATGCACCTGAGCTTGAAGAGGAAGACTTGGAGGCAGAGTGGAAGAGAAAACCACGGCTGGTATTGGAGTCGGGGGGAGGTAACAGCTGTAAGTGTGATGAGGAGGAGGAAACAGAAATAGAGTAAGAATCAGTTGAATCCAGGGAGTCGGGTTGTCGTCTCAGACTACGATGTCGTGGGCTCTTCCCATCAGATATTCGTGACCAAGTGGAAGCAAAAACTGGCCCTCTCTCTGAAAGATATGGACAATTAAGTTTTCACCTATTTATGAAGGGATAATTATTACAATTTGCCACAAGGGTAATGTTAGGCAGGATAGCGAAACAGGGTGTTTCAAAAGTCACAGAAAAAATTTAATTGAAACAAAGTAGATGAAATTAACTGGGCAAAATCTACATATTATACCAATATTTGTGGTACCATCTTTGATGTGGAATGCTCATCCATAAGCGAGTAGTACACATCTCTCTATATGTAAAAACTCATTTTTTTGTGTTGGAATCAAGCCACTATATTTCACATAAGCCTGACCGACATCTGACAACATTTCAGGAATCATTGAAGCACACGCATTTCTGATACGTACTTCAAGCATTAGGAGATCCTGAGGAATTGTTCCATAGACTTTTGACTTGGTGATGCAGGTCATTTTGAAACAACAAGGTGCCCTACGTGCATTATTCGCGTGAGGTTTGTGCGTTCCTGGACGAGCAGTTTCCAGATTGGTGGCTTCATTGTCGCGTTCCCATAGAATTGGCTACCTGTTCACCTGATCTCACGCAATGTGATTTTTTTCTTTATTACTGTGGGGTTACAATAAGTCAGAATTCTATGGAAAAATGCATTAGGATCTCCCAATGCTGAAGACTGTATCAGAAACGTGTGCTTCAGTAACTCCGCAAATGTTGTCAGATGTTGGTCAGGCATGTGTGAAACAGTGGCTTGATTGCCACAAAAAAAAAGTGCTGCATGTCGAGGTGGACAACTGACTTATTGTTGAACATTCTTAGTCAAAGATGACATTTCACATATTCTGTTTCAATTAAAATTTTCTAAAAACCAACAAAAAGAAACCCATTACTTTTGAAACACTGTATTTACAGCTTCTAATATATTGACATACCAGAGAAGTCCGAAATGACTCCAGAGTCTACATTGAGGTTTTCAGAGCTGTCAGCTGTACCGATAGAGGCCTCTGACTCCAGAGTCTCATCATCGGATGCTAGTGGCTCCAGAGCCAGCATGTCAAAAGTCAGCTCCTCTCTGGAGGAGCAAGGATTCACATTAACACACGAGGCGAGAACACATCATTAGGTACTTGCTAATTATGTGCAGTGACAGTATTTACTTCTTTTTTTGCAGGTTCTCAATTTTCTCGGTCAGCACTCTCTCCTCCTGCGCCATTACTGCGTGCTGATGCTCGGAGATTTCAACCAAAGACTCAATTCCCTCCTCTCCTTCGCTCTCCTCTTTTAAGGTGTCTGTCAAAGACGTAAATCCCGGGCTAGCAGGAGGTGAAGGCGAGTGGAAGCTTAGACGTCGAAACTGACTTTTTCCCTGCAAAACAAACCACGGAGATGAGTACAGGATTCAAGTTGTGTGGGAGCAAATGGGAGTCCCCACAAAGCGCACCTGTGCACCCATAAAGCAGGAAAGTTCATCTGTGCACATTGCACACATTACAAGGCATAAAAAGGTACATTGCAGCTGTTCGACTATATTACTGTATGTTTAAGCGCAGGATTTGTTTATCAAATATTTATAAATCAGTAAATAAGAGTGTGCTTCTCCAGCTGAGCGTCTTGCCTGCCGTATGCCAGTGGATTTACAACTACCTGAATGATAATACACCGCAGGTGAGGCTGTGGGACACCACCTCACCCACACCATTACCAGGGCGCCTCAAGGATGTGTCCTCTTGCTGTTGCTCTTCTCTCTACGTGAATGACTTTACCTTAACCCACCCAGGACATCTGTGTTCATCACGGATTGTCCATAATGAACACCGTGTCCAAGCATGAGGGTGACCACAAGTGCACTTGTCACCAAGAGTCCAGTTCGGTGACCTCAGTATTGCATCCTTGCTTTTTGCAGATGATGTGGTTCTGTTGGATTCAACAAGTGGTGACCAACTCACACTGGAGCGGTTAACAACTGAGTGTGAAGTGGTTGGGATGAAAAACAAAACAAGGTCATTCCCTCTCCAGGTCTACAGTACGTTTCTACCCGCACTGAAGGTCATGAGCTGTGGGTCATCACTGAAAGAACAAGATTCCAGATACAAGCGGCCAAAATGAGTTTCCTCAACAGGGCGTCCGGGCTCTCTCTTAGAAATAGGGTCAGAAGCTCGGTCATCCTGGAGGGGGCTCAGAGTAGAACAGCTGCAACTCCGCATTGAGAGCAGCCTGATGAGGTGGCTCGGGCATATGATTCGGACGCCTCCCTGGTGAGGTGTTCCGGGGATGGAAGGAGACCCAGGGGATGACCCAGGACATGCTAGAGAGACTACGTCTCTTGGCTGGCATGGAAACGTCTCGAGATCGCCCCAGAAAAGCGGAATGAAATGGCTGGGAGAGGGAAGTCTGGGCATCCATGGTAAAGCGACTGACCTCGGGTAAGAAGTAGAAGATGGATGGATAATGAAATAGAATACGTATTCTCATTTACAGAGATGCATCTGTATTATTCATGCTAATGACAAACACTTATTTTTTTTTTTACTCCTTAATTACAGCATTGGTAGCACTTTATTTCCAAACGGGGAATCCCAAAGTGTGTGAAACTGTTAGATTTTTTCAATGATAATAGTATACTTTTGTTCCTAAATTTTTATGGACCCCACAAAGCACATTTTATAACTTGAAAGATGAATGAAAGGCTGTCTCCAGACTAATTCCAGATCTTTTTCATGCATAAAAAGTTGTTGCCTCTCACAGAATGAAAAGGACAGTGCTGTCATAGGCACCCCCATCCCTTGGATGGGAACAAAAGAAAATCCCACCCAACACGAAAACCACCCACAAACCACAAGACAGTTGCTATCACAACAGATAAAACAGTGATCAACAATACTTTACCTTTTTAGATCCATTTGACTGTGAGTTAGAAAAAATGAAAAGGTAAAGTTACAAATATTTTTACTGACACACCTTCAGAGGTCAGGTCAAAGCACTACAGTACTTTGTTTCAATAACTCTTATAATGATGGTGTCAGAGATAAATACAGCCATTACCTAAAAGAAAATAAAGGAAAACCATGTGACTTTTGTACTTATTCAATTAGATTTCATAAAGTGGGCATTACTTTCTTAGCAATGTCATGTTTTAGAGCCAAGATTTATAGGGACATGGCAATGAACGAGAGACCCTGCCTCTTTCTACTTAATCCTAAATCCCACACACTGGCAACCATGGATGAGAATGACCACTTTGGAAAAACACTGAAAATGTTTGGGGGGGGGGGGGTGTTGAGCTTCCTCCTGGATATTTTTTGCTCCTATCGGAACACGGAGTGCACAGTACTTTGCCTGGAATGTCCACTTTTTGTATGTGTTCGGTTAGACATGTTGATACCGTTTTCGGTCCTATCTGCACGGTTACACTTTTTTCAAGCCATGCCCGTCTGAAACAGTTTTTGATTCTAGCATCCTTGTCAATTGCCCTCGCTCGATCTTCATCCTTTTTTTCTAACACTTTCGCCATCGTGAAACTTTGAACACACCATCGCACAGTTCGCGCTAAGTCCCGCGCGCCATTACTTGGCTAACAAACAAGTTACACTGCGATTTCTGAGAACCGAGAACACATGAACATGGCAATGGTGAAACTCGATTAACCACTGACACGATTGGATCGTTATACTGTATAACTACGTTGTCCAATCGAGTAATCTGCCGCAAAGAAGTTTTAATGTTTATGTCGCAAAATGCAAATATTTACACTACCGAGCAAGTTAGAACGGCATATGATAGTCGTGCTTGTGCTAGCAATAAGCTGAACTCGCAGCTCGGAGCCCACCACCGAGAGGCAGGCGCACGATAACCCCCCCCACCCCTGAAATTATCTCAACGGATTTGCGCTTATCTCGAGAATGGTCATTTTGGTATGAAAAAGTCGGAAATCTGCCTTTTTTTCCAAAGCAAAATCATCCAAGCATGCCTATGAACTTTGCTTTGTGCATCGGGGCACAAGTCGTGCGTGGGGAAAAAAAACTTGTACATTAGCACTTTAAGATCATTGGCTTTATGTAAAGTGTGTTACAAGTGAAACTTATTAGGATTATTATTACTCCTACTTCTTACAACCTTACTGTGCATAGTAAGGTGCATGTAAAGGATGGGGGAAGAAGGGGAATCATAAAAGGAAGAAATGGCAAAGAACAGAAGTCACATACAGGGGGCTCAGCCTTTTCCAAAGCAATAACATTCAACATTTGATCTTACCATTGATCTTCGGATGAAGGTCAGTCTGCATTTGGCCTCATTTTCTGCAAACTCCAGGGAATTGATGCCTTTGAGGCGCACTTTGTACTTTGTCATCTGTTCAAAAATGACAAGTTCGACACACCTAGGTAGGGACAAAAATACACCTCAGTGGGACTACAAAGATTTCCTGCGCACACAGATAGTACACAATATTTTAGTCTTTTATTTTCATTTGACTAACAATACAGGTTGCTCACGCTGTGGTCTTGCTGATGTCCTGAACGCTCTGAAGTGGATCAATAGTGTCTGGACATCGCAGGATACAAGGGGCAAAAACTATGGCTAAGGCATTAGCCGACATACGGTTTGTCTCCTCTTGCAAAGCAATCCTAAAAGTATGAATTCAGTCTCTGACTACTCTGTCAGCAGCAATTCATTTTGCAGTGTTCAAACCCCCTTCACTTACCTGACAAGATGAAATATGAGGCGTTCCAGTGTGTTCAGGTGCGTTCTGTTTAACTGGTCAACAATTGAATACACGCCTCTAATCATTTCTTTTCTATCCTGCAAACCTAAGAAAGCACAAAGAGATTTTTGTTTTTAGACACTCACAAGAAAAGCGGTGCAAGGCATTTTTAACACGTGGTACATGCTGTTGACTTACCCATAGCACGTATAAACTCCTCATACAGTTCAAACGTCATAAGAGGACTCGGGAGATCTCGCAACCACTGCTTGAACACACTCGCAATCACATGGATGTTGTAGTCGTCCAGATTCATGCTCTCCACATCTGGGGCAACATGGAGGCAGTGTAGAAAACGGAAGCAAAGTTCATCTCGTAGGAGCAGCCATCTTTAAATCTTTCTCAGCCACGGTTTCAAAATGCAATTTTTACAACAATTATAAGTGGTTGCTAAAGTTACCTGTGTCAAGTCCGTGTTTGAGTTCTCTAATTTTATTGGTGGAGCCTGATTTGCGATAGATACCCTCAGTGTAGAGGCCGTGCATCTCGATGTAGTTGATTAGCTTCTCCACCACAAGGGGCACTGTTCGCTCATCATTTATCAGCCGCGCCACCTCAACCCCAAATTGTCTTGGGGAAAGCTCTGGGTCAAACTGGTCACAGTGCCAAAAATATTGCTTGATTACACAGGCAGATACACCAATACAATAAAAGATTGCCAATTTTCTAGTTCAAAAATGTATTGACATGAAGAAGGCATCTCTAATAGCATTTGAATGCATAAATAAGTGTATTGTATACTGAAGAGGCTACAATTACAAAAGTCAGGTCATTGGACTTGTATTTGTACTACTTGTATGTAGTCGACTCACCTTCTTACTGCATTTACTGGTCGTCTTTTGGCAGCACTTTCTGTGGCAGGCATAACGGCACACTGGGTAAGCACAGCGAGAAAAATCAATTGTATTATTGCCATTATCCAAAGACAGGCAGTGCCATCTCATCTTTCAGCAAGTCGAGTCAAAGACAAAGACTACAGGATGAAGACGGGCAGAGTAGCATTGGCGGGAATGAGAAGACTATACTGAGTGAAGAAAGGGACAAAGTGTGGGGAAAAATTCCGAGCGTCACAGAGCCACAGACCCCATGAGTCCAGTTGAAGACAATCTGATTAGGACAGAAGAGGGAGGGAGGACAGGATATGTTTTCAAAGGCCAGCCTAAGACACTGTATACGTGCGTTAGATGCCGTATGGTCGGGTGAGATCATGAGGAAGTCTTTATGAAGCAAAGGGCCGTAGCGGGAGCTGCATTAATAAACATGTACAGTAAATGTGACTAATCAAATCATATCTACTTACAGTAGGTGTTATTTGCAGTCACACATACTCTATTACTTAGTTTTATCACATGGTTTGATAAACCATAATATCGTAAGGAAATAAGTGTTTTAGGTCAAAAAGTGGATTTTCCATCTGGCAAAGTTGTTTTTGGTTAAATCACGAACATATAAAACTAACAGAATTGCTAATAAAGCTCTTCAGGAAGAAGTAAATGTTAGTTTATTTTTTTAAATTTCAGAAACCATTGATTGAAATAACAGTTCAACTACTTTTACAAATGATTAGTTTAAAAACATTGTATTTTGTGTGTAGGCATACTCACATTTGCAAACACAGGAACGTTCCGTCATCCAAATGAGCGATGAGCAGTATTCGCAGTATGTGGGGATGCTATATTGGGTGGACTTGAAGATGTGCCCATTATGCTCCTCTACCTTTATATGGGAGGGGAAGAAATGTCAATTACAAAGGTTTCATATCATATCTTCAGGTTTTCATATCTCCAAAACATGAGCTTTTTTTCAAATATTGATGGTAATATTGATGGTAACATGATAGAGTACTATCATGTTATATTATGTAATGTGTTTACAGTTGTTGTAGTTTACATTAGTGTACAATAGTGTAAAACTTCGCACACATAATCTTAGCAGCAGCTTCTTAACAGGAGATGTTACTGATATTTTTTACATTTTCACCCTCAACTGGGGGCAACAAAATATTTGACACCGCTCCCATAATAATGTATGAAGTTCTCTCCGATTCCAAATTACAACCCGAATAATAAACATACTGCTAAATTCACACCTCTATCAGTGTCAGGCAAAACTGAACATTATTACAAAGGCAGAATTTTGAGTCACTTCTTATATCACATAATATTATGCAAGTGGAAGTAATGTTGCTGGTTAGTGTACACGCGTAATTAACGAGTTACTGTATAAATTACAATGTAAGGGAAAGTAGACCCTTGTGATGCTCGGATAGTTGTAGTATAATAATGATGTCAAAGAAGAAACTTACAATGTCTGCATCCTTCTTCCTCCGCTTTTTACGTTCAGGTTTAGGTTGCTGTAAAACAAAGACAGACATCACAAACATGATGATTATTTCAAATCTGATCTACAGCACAGCACTTGCATTACTTATAGCTGTGTGTGATGGCATTACCTTAGTTTGTGTGCTCTCCAGAGGTTTATACTCAGTCATGAACTCATCCAAGAAGACTTTAAAGGTGTTAACCCAAACTTTGACGGGAGACTCTCTCCAGTCTCTCTGCTCCTGCCGCATTGTCTTCTCAAGGATTTGCTCAAACAGAGCGTAGAGGTCTTTGTAGCGGATGCTCTTACCATCGTCCAGCTGGCGTAAGATGGGCATAGAATTGATCAAGTTACTGTGGAAACAATTTTCCAGCCAAAGTAGATCATACTGTGCTGCGTGAACGGTCGACAATCCACTAAGATTCCATACCGCCAAGGCTGTGGAATAGGAGTTGAAGATATTTAAACGAAATTCCTTCAGTGCTTTTTTGAAGACAACGTCCACCATGGTATCCTTCTTGCTGTCCTCTGTGTCCAAGTCATTAATCTAAAGTAAAAATCAAAAGTAAACTAAACACAGCTGTCTCACAGCAGAATGTCTTTTGTTATGTTGCCTCTTGATATATGAGACACACATTGAATTTGAAAAGAAAATAATACGTTAGTTATATTGGATTTGAAAAGAAAGTACCATGTTTGTGATGCCTTTAACGTGGGGGCTTTACAAAAAAAAGTACAAATTTTACAAAAAGGTATTTCATGCAGTGCACCATGATAACATGAGGCACTTGGGATTTGGACAATTGACAGACAAACAGTGTCTTCAAGACACATTAAGCAGATAAAAGCTCCACTGGTGATTGGTAAGTGTTGAAAAAGACTGGAGCTTCCAAAATGAGGTTTGTTGATGATTGCTTGACTGTCCCAATATTTAAGGATGTAACAGCAATCACAAAAACCTTTACAAAAGGGTGTTGGCTTTCTTATTTTATCCCACAAAGGCCATTAAAGAATCCCTGTGTGTGTGTATATGGTTGGCCATACCTTCTTCATTAGAAAATCATTCATGCTTCTGTAGTCATTGGTGCAGGTGATGATCTGCAGGCTATCACTTGCCCACTGAATAGGTTCCACAGCCACATTGCTGATCTTTATACTCCGTCTTCGCTTCAACTTGGGAGAAGGTTCCTTATTCTCTTTCAAGTCTCTGAAACCTCGGTCCAAGGTCGCGTCAGGACTGCAACAAGGTGACAGGGTTTCTTGACCTGTGGGACAAACAAGAAGCAGAGAGATTGTGATTGCAGAGTTTCTAATCCGAAAGTATGTAGAGCTTCCATGACGTCCACACTCAAAAACATTTGATCCGATTGACAGAAATAAATAAATGATCTTGTAGAGTAGACCTTCTCTCAGCAATAGTCCAGCCTCTCCATTCTCTCCTTCCAGGGAATCGGCCCCACAGATCAGCTTCTCTCTGGAGGTCTTCTTATCACTGTGTTTAGTCTTGCCCCAGAAACGCATCTTTCCGCGAACTCTGCTAAAAATTAAAGTGCAGAACATCTCATTATAAACACTATGTAATTGCAGCATAAAATTGTGCTTCAAATGTACAACATTATTATATTTTATTATATATTATTTATTTATTTCCATTAAAAATATATATATATGTTTTTTTTCTGGACAACAACTAACCTTCCATCTCGTGAGTTCTTGCGCAAAGAGTTCACTTTTCTTAAATCTTCAGACGACAAAACCTTGTGTAGACTCTTTGCTTCTGGACCTGCAGGCTGGAATAACAATGTGTGAGAATGATCATTAGGCCAAAGTGGGGACAAATTCTGCCTGAAACGGTTTATAATATAGCCTACCAGTAGCAATACCTTATATTAGCCCCAGCGCAAATTAGCCCCCCCCCCCCATTCAGAAATATCATTTTGGAACAACAGATTTTACACTTAAACCACGTTGAGAGAGGTAGACTTAAAAAAGACAAAAGCATGCATATTTTGCACAAAATACAATGAACATAAAAAAAAAGCAGAAACACCTGTGAGAGAAACAAAGGAAAAGTTATGTTAGTAAACCCTCTAATGGTTTAGTAAAAAGATTAAGGAAAACAAATTTGAAAAATTGCCCTGCTTCCATCTTGTGTGAGATTAACATTTACTCACGAATATCTTTGTAAAGGAGGATTAGGAACCCATAATGTAAAATCATTTTCTAACAGTTGCTTTCTTCTTCTCGAGGATAGATGGTTTGTCAATACCAACCTATTTTTGGGCATTTCAAAATGTGTCTTCCACTAAGTCATTCAAACAAAACAGATGTGGAAGCTCAAGAGTAAAGCAGTGTCAGGAGGTCTCTATGCTGTTGGGGTTAGGAGAAAAGAAGCAGACGTAAAGAACGAAGCCAAGGGCAGTAATGGCTTCAATGTGGCCTGTTACCATGTCGGAGTCACTAAAACACGAGCCTCCGAAGCCTTCCTCCGTGGAGCTCTGCTTGGAAAGGGGGAGGGGGGAATGTTCGGGACTGGTGGCATCATTGTCATCCTCATCTGAATCGTCCCCAACAGAAGGGACAGGTGCACGGGTGAGGAAGTCGGAGCGAGTCCGTGACATTCGGGCTTTCTTTTTCCGCCCGACTCTGCCCACCTGGAGTTCACCGGAAGTGATAACAGCATGTTGAAACAGTAAGAGGCTAAAGCCCTGTTGCTGTAATAGCCTTGTTCTTCTACAGCTAGTTGTGTTTCACCAAATTCATCACCTGTTCTCAAATACTGCACTTACACTCATTCTTTTCACCAAAATGTAGAATTTACTGCATTTATTTATCCTAAGAAAAATCCTAGATTGCTTACATCACGTGGTTTTGTTGCTTTAGGTAGTCGGGAAACATACGCAGGGCCCTCTGAGGGGCTAGCTTGGAGCGGCTCTTTGGTGACGTTAACGCCCTCAAATCTGAAGTGAAAACAGTGAAGAGAGAGAAAAAAAAAAGTCAAATCTGAAACTTAAGTATTAAGGGAAAAAATGAAAGACATTACATTAATTTGGCTAACTACTCACAGTTCATAATTTATTAAAAAAATAGACAACTTGACCTATAAAAAAGTTGCATTATGTCTTCTCTCGCTCTAGAGCGGTGATTCCCAAATAGTGTGCCCGGGTACATTAGTGGGCCGTGAGCACCCTTCAGGTGCGCCATGGGAAATCATCCAATTTTATGTAATTGCTAAAAAAAAAAAAAAAAAGATTTATTCCAAGAAATAATGTATCTTTATTCATCTATTTATGCCAGTGAGGTACAATGAGAGACAGAACAAAAAATCCTCTTCTATTAGATGGCAGGAAGTACATACAGTAATTGTTTGATCTATTTTTGGTGACATTTACTTTTGTTGGTGTGTCGTGGGATTTTTCAATCATAAAATATGTGCCTTGGCTCTATAAAGATTGGAAATCACTGCTCTAGAGGGATCTCTTAGCCCGATACCATATTCAGGCTAAGTTTGGTTTGTTTGCCTCTCAAGTACCTAAAATGAAGAAAATAAGTATTTGAACACCCTACTATATTGCAAGTTCTCCCACTTAGAAATCATGGAGCGGTGTGAAATTTTTATCCAATGTGCATGTCCACGGTGAGAGAGATAATAAAAAAAGAAAAATCCAGAAATCCCAATTTATGATTTTTTAACGATTTCTTTGTGTGATACAGCTGCAAATAAGTATTTGAACACCTGTCTATCAGCTAGAATTCTGACCCTCAAAGACCTGTTAGTTCGCCTTTAAAGGTCCACCTCCACTCCATGTATTATCCTGAATCAGATGCACATGTGTGAGGTCGTTAGCTGCATAAAGACACCTGTCTACCCCGTACAATCATTCAGACTCAAACTTGTAACATGGCCAAGACCAAAGAGGTGTCCAAAGACACCAGACACAAAATTGCACAACTCCAAACGGCTAGAAAGGGCTACGGAGAAATTGCCAAGCACCTTGGTGAAAAAAGGTCCACTGCTGGAGCAATCATTAGAAAATGGAAGAAGCTAAACATAACGGTCAATCTCAATCAGAGTGGAGCCCCATGCAAGATATCACCTCTTGGGGTCTCAATGATCCTTAGAAATTTGAGGAATCAGCCCAGGACTACATGACAGGACTTGGTCAATGACCTGAAAAAAGCTGGGACCACCATTTCCAAGGTGACTGTTGGTAATACACTAAGACATTATGGTTTGAAATCATGCTTGGCACGGATGGTTCCCCTGCTTAAACCAGCACATGTCAAAGCCTGTCTTAAGTTTGCCAAAGAACATTTGGATGATACAGAGGAGTCGTGGGAGAAGGTTTAGTGGTCAGAGGAGACCAAAATTACGCTAACCGTGTTTGGAGGAAGACGAATGATGAGTTCCATCCCAAGAACACCATCCCTACTGTGAAGTATGGGGGTGGTAGCATCATGCTTTGGGAGTGTTTTTCTGCACATGGGACAGGACGACTGCACTATATTAAGGAAAGGATGACCGCAGTCATGTATTGAAAGATTTTGGGGAACGACCTCTTTCCCTCAGTAAGAGCATTGAAGATGGGTCGTGGCTGGGTCTTTCAACATGACAATGACCCGAAGCACACAACCAGGAAAACCAAGAAGTGGCTCCGTAAGAATCATATCAAGGTTCTGACGTGGCTTAGGGAGTCTCCAGACCTAAACCAAATAGAAAATCTTTGGAGGGAACAGAAACTCTGTGTTTCTTCACGACAGCCCAGAAACCTGTTCTCGAGAAGATTTGTGTTGAGGAGTGGGCCAAAATCCCTCCTGCAGTGTGTGCAAACCTGGTGAACAACTACTGGTAACGTTTGACCTCTGTAATTACAGAGGCTACTATACCAAATATTAACATTGGTTTTCTCAGGTGTTCAAATACTTATTTGCAGGTGTATCACACAAATAAATTGTTAAAAAATATCATACATTGTGATTTCTGGATTTTTCTTTTTAGATTATCTCTCTCACAGTGGCATGCACCTACGATGAAAATTTCACACCCCTCCCTGATTTCTAAGTGAGAGAACTTGCAATATGGCAGGGTGTTCAAATACTTATTTTCTTCACTCTACGTAGCTGCTGATTATCCTTCCAACTAAATGTACCTGATCCATGAGTGTTTCAGTTATCAAAAAGCCCCCCCAGAAAAAAACAAAACAATAACATTCCAGTATTTGCCAGCTATCAGAAGATTGAGAGAATGCTGTAAATTAATTGCTATTATGGAAATTAGCCACACTGTTATGTCATAACCCTGCACTCCCAAGACAAATTTTCTGAAATTGGCACTGAACACAACGTTGAATCGGCTGTTCATGTTCAGTTTTTCCTCATTCGCTCAGTTAGAATTCACAGATGAGAATATAAATTCTAAATTCTAAAGGCCTCCGCCACCATTGAAGCTCGGCTAAAGGCCTCCCCCACCATCGAAACTTGGCTAAAGGCCTCCGCCACTTGAAAGCTCGGCTCGCAGCCCGCCGCCGAGCTTGCTGGTCAGACTCCGCGTCATTGCCGTCCGGCTGCCAGCCCGGAGCTCCCGGCGGCCTTTGTTTACATGCACTTATGTCGTGTGTAGTAGTCAGACTCCGCGGCATTCCACTCGAAGAACCATCCGAATATTCAAATATTAATTACAGCCACTGGTTCAAATCTGTATGGAAGTATTCCTCCGTCTTCCCGATCAACCGATACTGCTATTTCTTCATCAGATGAGGATAAATCCGAGAAATCAGCGCTGGGCATAATGGTGTCACATGTGATCGAGCCTTTGTTGCGGGACGGTACACGTCACATATGCCCACATAGATCATGTGACCACACTCACACAACATTTATGAATTACTTCATCACATTGTATTATGAAGTAAATAAGCATTTACATGCAAAATTATTGAACAAGTCATATGTCAAAGATATAGGTCTATTGATTTCTGTTCGCATTGCATTTTCTTCACTGTAAATCAGATCACCAATACATGCCATTGCATTTTTTTTTTGTAGTCTAACAACAAACAACTCTCATTCATTCATCCATCCATTTTGTTGGCTGCTTATCCTCATAAGGGTCACGGAGAGTGCTGGAGCCTATCCCAGCTGTCAACAGGCAGGAGGCGGGGTAGATCCTAAACTGGTTGCCAGCCAATCACAGGGCACCTAGAGACAAACGGCCGCACTCACAATCACACCTTGGGCCAATGTAGAGTGTCCAATTAATGTTGCAAGTTTTGGGGAAGTGGGAGGAAACCGGAGTGCCCGGAGAAAACCCATGCAGGCATGGGGATAACATACAGACCTCAGAACTATGAGGCCTACGCTTTCCAGCTGCTCCACAGTGCCGCCCTGTCATTTATATGATCACAAATTTTAACAAGATAAAAAAAAAAAAAAAAAAAAAAAAAAATCTAAAATATATATTTCCCCTTTCCTTATTTTCCAGGCAAGAACAAGTAGTGATGAAATTGCATATTGTGTGTCAAATAAGCTCCAACACAGTCAAACAATTACATGGGCCTTGAATCTGCAGTACGTACTTAGCCAAGGTTACTTTGTCTTTGGGAGCGAAGAAGAGGTTGCCTGGGTTGCCTGTCCGAAAGACTCCGGAGGCCTGATTACTTTGCACTTTCTTGGCAGCTGTCGCTCTGGTAGCTCCATCTTTGGACTCCAGGGTGAGTTTGGGGGCCCAGCCCTCCACAGCATACCTGCTGTCCTTACGCCTCTCAGTGGGGGCAGAAGCAGGTGGCGGAAGTAGCTGGGGAATAGCGGCTCTGCTGGGGATACTCCCCCGTTGTGAGGAGTGTACCGAATGGTCAGATGATTCTGACTGGGTTCTACTATGATGTACTATTGCTGATGTTCTCTCAATGAGCAGAGATCTAGGTCTTGGTGGTGTGCTAGAAGTGGCAGATCCACCAGTATTTGGTTCACTCCGCTGGCTCCGCTGTATCTTCTGCAGAGCCTCGACCCTCTGTTTCTCAAGCATCTCTCTCTCATTCTGGGCAAAGAAAAGGCGCTGACACTCTAAAGCTTCTTTCTGTTTCCGTATCTGCGCCATCATTTCTCTCTCATTCTGTTGTTGCTGATTACGCTGCCTCTCCTCCTTCTCCTCGTTCAGCCGCACCAGCTTCTCCAAGACAACTTGATCAACCTCAGGGGGAACAGAGGAAACAGGGTAGGGCACATGAAGTACGGGAGCCGGAACATGCCCTTGCATCTTCTTCTGAGACCCTGAGCTACAAACCTCAACACAGGGATACACCAGCTCCTTCAGCTCTTCACTCAGTGGGGATTCTTTCTGCATACTGATGACCACCACCATCGGCCTCAGTGTTGATTCTCGCCTTTCTTTTGAGGGTTGAATGGTGGTAGTTGTAGATACGGGAATCTTTGTATTCTGTACGGGTGCCGCACTTGGATGACGAAGAATGGCAGTGGTGCTTTCACTAGCAGGGACATAAAAAGTCGGGAGGTAGTTCTCGAGTTTGGACGGATGAGTGGAGGAGATGGTCGGTTCTATATTTTGCTGAGAATGGCTTCCGGCATCTGAAGCTGGCACCCTGTTCAATCCCTCTGTCTTTGGGCTTATGGAGAGAGCCTCCATACTTGGATCTGAGAGTGCTATGAGTGAGCCAATAGGCGAGCAAAGGTCCTCACTGTCAGTTACCTCCTCTGTAGCTTTGGGAGCATCCTCAATACTTAAGAGTTCAAAGCTGCCTTTGGAGCTCTGACTATCAGGTGTGCCCTGTGGGGAACACAGAGGGGGAGTGATGGAGGGCACCAGCTCAACAGACCAGCGCCTTTCCTCAGAAGTGGGCGAGTTTTCACCACAGGTTGCACGGACCTTGAGGCGCTCCAGACTGAATTTGGCTTGCTCCAGCTCTCGCCTCCGCCGGCTCTCTCTCTTGGCCCGGGTGGCTTTCTGGGTGAGTTCATCAGTTGCTCTGAGCTTCTCTCGTACCACAACTGTGGACGTAGTTGATTCTGAGTGCCATGTAGGTGAGATGGAATATTCTCCTCCTGCTCCTTCCTCCTTCAAATCTCCATCTGTGCTGCTTAAGACACTTGGCGTCCTTTCTGGTTCCTCCCAAGTGCTCAGGTCCAAACCCATGACTTTCTCAAATGGCTCCTCTTCTGGTGAAAAGCTCAGCTGTCCATTCCGAAGTTGACACTTGCGCTCTCTAAGTTTCTGCTTGGTCAGTTCTCTGAAGCTGGTGATTGAAAAAAATGCAGGAACAGTTTCAGATCATTTAAAACTCGATACTTATTTAGTTTATACAGTTTTGAACACAGCACAGAGTATTTGATATCAAACTTCCAACTACCTTAAAATGTTTTCACAAGAGTTAGAGGCTAGTGTGAAAATGCTAGCTTTTTACAGATTGACGGATGTTAGAGCTACTTTGTGTGCTTGGATAAGGACTTGCTCATATTGAAATCATTTTGAATGCTAAACATTGACCAAGTCCAGTTGAAGACCAAAGTGCAAATGTTCATCTAGTTTTCCCAACAGCTTGAGCTACAAATGGTGTTGTGATTATCACTCAATGAAGACAAATCAGAATTGGCGCTAATAACAAAACATTTCTTTTAACATCTTCTGTATTGCTTACCGCTCCCGAGCAAGGTAGCCTCTGATTATAGCCTGGAGGCGCACGGCAGCAGCATATAGACACAAATAAGCTTCTCTCGCTCGATGACAGCGCCAGGCCGTCTGAATGACGAGCGCTGCAGTGCAGCGACGACACAGCCACAGTCGCCATGCCCTCTGCAGCACCAACGCAGCCTCCTTCCACAATGCGAATCTCTGACGTTCCCGGTACCCCCGCCAATGTGTTTGGAGGCACAATGCTGCCTCCTCATGGGCATTTTCCTCCATTTGCTCTTCCTCGTCTTCCGTGGGTCGGTAAAAGCGCCACCATTTCTGCCAGCGAAATAATAATCATAATACTATTAAATTTTAATATCAGTTATCTATAAAATTATATGCTATATGATATGATTTGGAACAATGGAATTTAAAAAATACATTTCTGACAGGAACTATTTGAGACCCTAGAAGGGTGTACATTAATGGCAACTGACCTTTTCAATCAAAGAGATCATTTTTGTTTCTCCTCCACAGAAGGTAAGCGGAGCTCTACTACTATTTTCCAAAATACACACACGTCACAGGTCAAGCTGTTCTGTCATTTATTTTTTTTCCCACTTTTGACAAGACAAGATTAGTACTTAGTAGGATGAACTATTAAAAAAACAAAGATTTGTAATGTTGGAATGAACATCCATCCACCCATTTTGCATACTGCTTATCCTCACTGGGACCATGAGCGTACTGGAGCCTAACCCTCATCAAAAAATCTAATTAAACTCAATGTCAGATGATCTTCACAGCTCTTCTGTCAAAACCAACTAATTGACTCGAGCTGTGTAATTCCATCAATCTCAATTTATGTTAATTGGTTCAGAAGGGGACATAATTGTTTGGGACCATGGAAATAACCTATCTGAGGTTCTGCGCACACTTGGAATTTTTGAGTGAATTCCTTCTTTATATTCAAAGTCAACATACAGGATAAGGTGTGTACCATCAGAGTGATTGGCTATCAACGCAACATCTGTAACGTTAATTGTGCTTCGCCAATAAATGGCGAACTTGGAAACAGGTTTCCGTCGTGGTATCGTTGAGGTTGTCATGAGTTAGATGCATGCGGCTCGAGGTTGTCTCGTTTGTTTAGAGATGTGCAGTATTTGTCCATGTGGCGCGGTGTAGTTTCTGACTCACAGTTCTGAGGACCAGGGATTAAATCCTGGTCTCGCCTGTGTGGATTTTGCATGTTCTCACTGTGCCTGCGGATGTGTTCTCTGGGCAACCCGGTTTCCACATCCCAAAAACATGCAATAATTGGGAACTCCAAAATGCCCTTAGATGTGATTGTAAGTGATCCGCACTGTTTGGCTCTATCTGCCCTGCGATAGGCTGGCAACCATTTCAGGGTGTACGCTGGGATAGGCTACAGCACTCCTGCAATCCTTGTGAGGATAAGCAGCTCAGAAAATGGATCGATGGAAGTATTTTCCTATGAGACATCATGTCGTCAATTATCGTCTTCCCATTTGATGGCAGGAAGGAAAATTTGTTTTCCCAATCTTGATGGAAATATATATAAATACTCCTATTGTGAAGTTTGCAGGCACACTAGCAGACTACCTTTATGTGCTTCAAAAAATAATATGTTAAAAACTATATCAAATATAATAATTCATATTTTGGTGATTCAAATTAACGAAGAACCCAGTTGTGAACATTCAAACAAAAAGGATGTCAAATAAGAAAAGGATGACTTTTTCTTCTTCTCTTATTTTATTTATTTATTAAATTAGATCAGTTATAATTAAGTAGTCATCAAGAACATGGTATAATACAATGGGTACATTTCCAAAAATATGTCAATATGTATTAAAAATTAAAAATAAAATTCACATTTTTTTAGCTATTAATATTTTTTCATTTCAGAAAACAGAGCTGTTGTAGCAGTTTTGGAAACATGAATATTATTCCATAAACTAGGTTGCATTTTCCATATTAATAATTTATGAAATCAAATTCCATACTTTCCTTACTTGGGTAGGAAACCTGAGAAGACAGGCGCCAAATGGAGTCTGTTTTGAAAATAACTAATAAAAAAGTTCCATGTAACGACAATAGATTTAATTTAGAGGGTCCAATGAATGCATGTTTTTGGGATGTGGGATGAAAACGGAGTTCCTGGAGAAAACCCACACAGACACGGGGAGAACATGCAAACTCCACACAGGCGAGACCTGGATTTGAATCCCTGTCCTCAGAACTGTAAGGCCAAGGCTCTACAGGTGCGCCACCATGCAAACGTATAGAATACAATAAAAGCTAAGTAGAAGTGTAAAGAAGTGTACCTGGATGCTGACTGCTGCTGCTCTCATTCTAAGAAACTGCTTCCTCGCCAGTCGAGCTCTGAACCGTTGTTGCAGCGTGATGATGAGCCTGAGAACCTCACCGTGGAGTTTGGCCTGCAGCTGCTGACGCTCTGCCACCCGGAGAAACACCTGAGAGGAGGGCGCACTACAAAGTTCGCATAACGCAACAGTGGCCAAGGCTTGAGATTTAAACCTACACTCCCCCTTAGAAGTCCGTACACACACAAAAATCAAATATCACTGACACATGGCCTCAAAAATGTCAGGTACGAACTTGTAATTATATAGACAGCATTCTGAAAGCATGGACTCATCCATGTTGAGGACACAAACCTTCCAAATATGCGGAAGTGTCTTCATGACATCCTTACACTGGGAGAAGTAATATCACCTCTTACCCCACATTATCCCTTCTTCATGTAATGCAATGTGCCGAGCAATGTCAGAAAAAACAGTGTTTTTATGAAATTAATGCTTGTTTCTGTGTTGATAAGGTATGCCAATGTATATAATCTGAAAAAGCATGGCAGCATGGTGCCACACAGGCTACGATAACACTACAGATCATGGTGCCCAGTTTAATTTTTTTTTTTTTTTTTTTGTCAAATCTGATTTTTACATTTTCATTCACGTTACAGAAACAAATGCAACTTTTACTGTGGATGGAATGAGTCTTGTATTTGCACAAAACAGGATGTAGTGTTTTGAGAATATTGCCCCTTGAATAGGTCTTGTCATAAATTTTGGCAATGTCAAGGTTCTTGTGTAATCGGCGTAAATATTCCTACATTTATCAGTTCTAAACCATCTTCTTTTCACTTCTGACTGTTTTCTGCTCCTTTCTCCGTGTCTGTCTTTTAAAACTGTGATGTTGGTCACGATATGATGATATACAGGTCAGGTGAGTGCATTCGTGAGCGCAGTCCATACTGGACTTGCATCAGATACATATCTGATTTTTATCCACAGACTGTTTGAAAGAGTCTTGGGTCAGATATTTTTATTTAAAAAAAAATGAAAATGTATTATGTATTATATGTATTAGATACGTGTCAAATAGGGGGCAAAAAAAAATCTGAATTGGCCTGCAGTGTGAACATAGCCATATAGTTGAATCCCTGCAACCCTTTTTTATGAGCTGCTTATCCTCACAAGGGTCACGGGAGTGCTGGAGCCTATCCCAGATAAATTTGGAGAGGAGGCAGGGTACACACTGAACTGCTTGCCAGCCACTCATGAGGCACACATAACCATTTGCACTCACAATCACACTAATGGGCAATTTAGAGTTTCAATTAGCCCACTATCCATGTTTTTGGAATCTGGGAGGAAACCGGCGTACCTATAAAAAAAACCCATGCAGACCCGAGGAGAACCCGCAAACTCCACACAGGCGAGACTGGGATTTTTATTTAGAACTGTGAGACAGACACTTGTCTACAGTGCCGACTAATTTAACTATCCTTAAAATGTAATGTAACAGTAACCATTCTTAGCTTGTGTTTGAAGCTTAAAAGGTCCCATGCTATTCTCCCCCCCGTCCCCCATGATCTTTGATGTTAAAACCAGGAAATCCTGTATTGCCTCTCAGCTGTATTGAGTGGGTGGTGTACCAACGAACTGGGCAGGTAATTGAATAATAATTGACTATACTATGTTACAACAAAGGTGATTTCAAATCTTGCTGTTTTACATCCCATATGGCGTTTATTGCCTTCTGTAGTCAATCGACAAATCCCACAGAAAAAAACAAACCATGTCACAGACTCATATGGACCCAGTTGACAAATTTGCACTTTGATGGCGTAGGATGGTCAACAAACTCTCGATGCATTGCTTCATACATCTGTGTACTATTACTGACGTATCACGACCATATCTCATTTAAGAAGCTCTATAAAGGACAGTGAAGGGAGAAGTAGTAATTACCATTGTCTTGCCGACTTGATACCCATCTGGTTTCAGGTCCTGCTGGTCAAGCCAGTGCTGGATGTCCTCTCTTGTGGTATTGGTGCTCTCTGAGAAGAGCACATAGAAGTGATGGACAAAATCCTGTTGAGAGCACAAAAGAAGGAAGAAAATGTTCATTGGTTATCAACAGTATCTGTTACGTTTCATCCATTAAAAAAACACTGACGTTGTGTTACTGGAAAAAAATAATTTCAGCATTGTTTGAAAAGAAATGTTTAATTCAAAATGTTCCTTTCTGAAATAATATATCACAGACACACAAAACATCACACTTGATAAAGCATCACTTGAAGACAGGCCAAGATTGCATAAAAGCAGCAGAGGAAGTAGTTTCAGGTGAAAAGCCCCTGTTGTTCATTTCTGCAGGGGTTCACACATCATGGTATAAATATGCTGAAGCCCTACTTTTCATACTGAGCCCCATTGTGTGGCTCCAATACTTCATCCTGAGCTGTTGGGGGTGGATGGGGAAACCGATGCCGTGTTTACACAATTACAGGCATGGGGAGTGTTGCAAAATGGTGAGGACAATGAATGAGCTTTGTTCTAAAGTCACAATCAAATCAGTGAAAATGATATCATGCCAAGGATATTTGCTATTAGGGTTGACGGTAGCAATAAATATGTCCAGAGGAATGTCTGGCAAATGATGAACAGTGAGCCTCAAGTCATCTATGGATACTCATCATAAAGGGTACTTTGAGTTTCATTCACCAGACCCAAATAAGTTAAGGTAATTATGTACGGAACATTCACTGGCCACAAAAGTGGATCCACTTACACATCACATCTAATGACATTCAATATCCTCAGCTCTGAATTAAACCCATCAAATTGGTGTTTTGCTTACTACAGATGAAGTTTGGCTTTAAACATCACTACATATTAAGTGTTGTATATGTTTGTATGTATGGATGTATGTATGTATTTCTTTCGGCTTGTATCGTTAAGGGTCGCCACAGCCTGTCAGCTCAGATGAAAGCTCATATTTGTTTGGCACAGTTTTTACGCTGGATGCCCTTCCTGATGCAACCACTCTGCATTTATCCGGAGAGGAGAGAGAGCTGGAGCCTATCCCAGCTAACTTCAGGCGAAGGCAGACTACACCCCGCACTGGTTGCCCCATATGTGATTGTGAGTGCGGCTTTTTGTCTCGATGTGCCCTGCGATTGGTTGGCAACCACTTCAGGGTGGACCCTGCTTCCTGCCCCATGACATAGGCGACACTTGTGAGGATAAGCGGTTCAGAAAATGGATGGATGGATGGATGGATGGATGGATGTATCCGGAGCCATCGTATGGCAAAGCTCAATAATAATGACACCTTTTAAACATGTCAGCCTTGATCAATGACAAGCAGCATGGGGGCACATCTTGTTAGATCGTTGGCCTCACAGTTCTGTGGACAAGGGGTCTCCGGTTTCCTCTCACATCCCCAAAACATGCATTAATTGGACACCCTAAACTGCCCCTACGTGTGATTGTGAGTACGACTGTTGTCTGTGTCTATGAGCCCTGCGATTGGCTGGCGACCAGTTCTGGGTGTACTCCGCCTTCTGCTCGAAGTTAGCTGGGTTGGACTCAACTACTCCTGCGACCCTTATGAGGATAAGTGGCTAAGGGATGGATGGATGATTAATGAACATTTTTTTTTAACCATACAACTGACAGAACATCCATCTGTCCATTTTCCATACCGCTTATCCTCACTAGGGTCGTTTGTGTGACGGACACCCTAACCTAGCTATCATCAACATGAACTGGTCGCCAGCCAATCCGAGGCCACATATACACAAACGACCATTCTCACTCATATTCAGACCTACCGGCAATTTAGAATCTTCAATTAACCAACCATGTGTGGTTTGGGAGGAAACTGGTGTATTCGGACAAAACCCATGCAAGCATAGGGAGAAAATGCAAACGCCACACTGGCAAGTCCAAAATGAATCCTGTGTCTTTAGAACTATGAGACTAAGCAGTCGTTCACCGTTCCTCCAAACTCCATGCGTCTTCCCCCCGCATTGTGAATGTCATTTCACCAGCAAATCGCCGTTTTGTGGACATGAAATATCTATCCATCCATCCATTTTCTTTGCTGCTTATCCTCACGAGGGTCGCGGGGAGTGCTGGAGGCTATCCCAGCGGTCAACGGGCAGGAGGTACACCCTGACCTGGTTGCCAGTCAATCGCAAGGGACATAAAGACAAACAGTCAAACTCACAATCACACCTCGGGGCAATTTAGAGTGTCCAATTAATGTTGCATGTTTTTGGGATGTGGGAGGAAAGCGGAGTGCCCGGAGAAAACCCACGCAGGCATGGGGGGAAACATGCAAACTCAACACAGTCAGGTCAGGGATTGAACCCGGTACCTTAGAACTGTGAGGCCAATGTTTTCCAGCTGATCCACCATGCCGCCTCTATGAAATAAACAAGTGTAAAAGTATTACACAACTGCTTTTGCATTGACTTAAAGGGCTACTGTCATGAAATGGCTGATTTTTAGTATGTTATTCATGAAAAAACATCAGCCAATACGGGCCCATGTGTTTTTTCACCACAAAACATGATTTTGACGTATACAGCTTTTTGTAACTCACGCCATGAAAATCCTCTGAAGGGATTTGTTTTTAGAAGAAGCAGGAAGTGACGTAAAGGACAGCGGCGCCCCCAAGTGGACTCGTTTGTTTCCATTAGTTTTACCTCCGGGAAGGTAGCTCGTTGTTCCTTCATGTTAGCCAAAATGCCAGCTCATTGCTTTGCTCGACATTGCTTGAAAGCTCGGGAGAATGGATTTAGCCTTCATAAGTTTGCAAGAGACCCGGTTCGTTGTGAAAAATGGATTGCACGGGTGCAGAGGACGAGAGCTTCGTGGGTTCCAAATCACAGGTATACGCCTACAAAAAAAAAAAAAATAGTTTGGGGCGGACCACGTAATCGGTCTCTCATAACGTAACAAAAGATCCGCGGACGAAATCTGTCGATGTGCGCGTCGGACGGCGTCGGGCTGCTGCGTGGACGGCGGCGAATGTGAAGAACCCAGCCAAGAATGCCTCACACAGCCGCGTGCGCGCAGTAATGCGCTCCGACTCAACGGTGTTCATTGAGTAGTGCGGCAGCTATGAACATCACCCTAAAAGCAGCACGGCTCGACTCCATTATATGCCACCATGGCGCCGAAAATCAGCCACACCGGCCGAGGCACCGCGTTCGGCGGTCATTGCTTCTGCGAAGGCTGCGCGTCGGGCTTAGCGGACGGTAGCGGCCCAGCCGAGAATGCCTCACTCAGCCGCGTGCGCGCAGTAAAGCGCCCTGGCTCGACTGTGTTGTTCATCGCGTACTGCGGCGTGTATTAACTACCCCCTAAAGCAACACCGCTCGGCTCCGTCATAAGCCACACCAGCCGGCTGCGATGAGCCGCGATGGCTCATCTCCGCCGCGGAGGTGGATTGGACGGGGATGCGGTTTGGCCGTGATCGCATATCATCTGAATATGGCTCGAAACAATAGTGTAATACTGCCCCGAGGGCTCGAAACAATAGTGTAATATTGCCCCAGTAACTTCACTCGGTTGTGTGGTGTTCTCCTTTTCGAAAAGAGCTTCCGTGTCAGAAGGGGCGCGTTTGTCTCCCATAGGCTGCACTGCGTGTTTTTATTGGCGAATGTCCGGGTGACGTCACGGACGGAGGATGCAGCCAATATGGCCACCACTTGGAGATCGTAGAATGACACTTCTGCAACTTTGCGCATGAATGACATGCTCTCCGCTCACATTTATTTTTTCGTATAGGCATTGAAGTGAATAATGTTATATGTATTTTTCATTACAATATCTATTTTAGTATGTTCATAGGATGACACTTTGGCTTTAATCTTTGCCTCAAACGTTGACATGCCATAAAAGTTTTGAAACAGATTAACACCCAAAACCATAAAATGGCAAGAGATGGAAGAATGAGTCCCTTAAAAAAAAAGAAAACATTGTGCAGGATTGGCATCATTCTAACACATTTATATGGCACAAAGTGAAGTTGGATTTCAGCAACATCAGCAAAAAAAGATTTTTGGATGCGAATTCACCACCCTAGACTTGTGGAAAACAGTGTCAAATATCCTTCAAGCTTTGGGATTTTGAAGCACATCTGAGTTCTGGACAGCACATGCTTGCACAGAGGGAAAAATGTTCATATGATACACAGATGCACCCCGTTTATTCGCTAAACTTTGGCTCATTGACAGTTTTCTTTCTGGAGAGCTACTCTAAACCACAGATAACCATTAATTTTAAACATAAACTAGTCACAACGTTCACCATTTAGCCCGTGGAAACAGATGAATAATGTTTTCTGTGGCTGGAGATTGGAGAGAAAGTCCTCTGTCTGAATATGCCGTTTAAAGCCTTGTTTCCTTAGGTTTGTTCAGTTCTGTATGATGCATTTTGGGTCATGCAATACTGCACATTTAAATATATTAGTAGTCACATCACTGATAAGAGAATCACCGCTTTCACAAAATCTACTTTGAAAAAAACCCACTTGTCCTCTTGAAATAAAACATCCACAATCCAAGACAAAAACACAAGATGTTTTCTGTCCTTAATTGTGGGCCAGATGGAGCTGTCTCCATTCTCTAATCCAGTCCATTTACATTAGAAATTAGCAAAAGTATAATTTAGGTAATCAAACAACTGGTTAATTGAATTTATTAAATGAAATGAATTTAATTTATTACAAAATGACAACCATATTGTAGATATACATTGAACATGTATTTCTATTATATAATGGGTTAGTTAATAATTATTAAGTTAGTTTTAAATCAAGCTTGATTATTGTTATTTATTTTTTAACTGTAGCTACAAATGATCTGATCCATCTGTCTGTTGTTAAAATAAAATGTGGTGCTTCAGCCCAAAAGTTTTCCAAATGCTGGCCACCCTATCCCAAACCACATTGTGGTGAGGTGGACTGAACTGTTCCACTTGGATAAGAATTATAACTTCCTAAGTTTTGTGTTCATGGAGCTGCAATGGGAGAGTGACAGTGATGTTACCTTAAAGCTGTACTTTATGTTGTAGCCTGACTGTCGGATGCGCACAGTCTCCAGCATACCCGTATAACGCAGCTGCCTCAGCACCAGGTTGTCGTTAAACCTCAAGGGTAGCTGAGGAGGGGAAAGTGGAAGTCAAAGGAAAGGTGAATGACACATAAGGGAGAATCAGGCGGTGGAGGGTGAAGAAAGATGAGCAGGAAGTGATCAACAGCTCTAGACTACTTCATTCAATGGATACGGGGGGGAAACGCTTTGGAAGGACTAAACTAAACAATCAACAGGCTGCAGTACAAGTTGCTCTTGCTTTACCTTCTCAGAATTGGAACGGATACACTTGACAAAATAAGGCTCAGACTGACCCAGGGTCTCCATTAGCTTATTAAGAGAGGCCTGCAGAACGTGACACATACACAAAACATCAAATTAGACAGAATAAAATCAATGAAAGCCTGGGTTCGTTTCTTCCAAGAAGTCATTGCCAGGGGGAATTATGAGTTGTGAATACATAACACTTTTTTTCCTCCCACCATTTCCTAGTAAAACCATTTTCTTCAAAATAACAGTAGTAAAATTATAAACATTCATTTGTGTACAATGCACCATGTATTCGCCTTGTGTGTGTGTGCGTGCTTGTGTCAGCTGCAGAAGGAATTCAGCCTCTGCCTCCTCAATGGGAGATTAAAGCAATCAGCATAGCACAGGATGTGGGAAGTGAAGTCATTCACGCACTGGGGCCAGCAGCTCTTACTGCACCGCTACCAAGAACAATCTCTCGCATAGAAAAGTGAAAATCAGCAAATAGCAGTTTTTGCTTGGTTTTCTTAACTCTTCTGTGGAAAGTTGCAATGCCCCAATGTTTTACAAATACCAATTTGACAAAATATTTCCTGTTAAGATGAAGTTTGAAGTCGCACAAAAACCCAGAGGTTGTGAAATGCCATTGCGAAATGCATAACATGGCATAAGTTGCTGCATATCAACATAACCTGTCGCTTCAGATAAGTGAGTACTATACCTCTAGGATTTTTTCTGTTACTTCAAAATGCGGAAAATATTCCATCACATTGTACCCCTCAGTAGCAGAGTCACAATTACACGAAATATTTGAATAAAAAAAAAAAAAATTTGGAAAAAAGAAAAGAATACAATGAAAATTAACACGGCCAGTGGTAACTGAGCATTTTCATTGTATTCTTTTCTTTGTATTCTCTGTATTCTGTTCGTAACCTCGACATTTTGTATGTTGGGAACATTGTAACACGAGGACCGCCTCTATTTCATGTCAGTTATACAAACAATCAGACACCGAGTGGGAGTCAAAATGACTCAAGTCTCCTCTGAGGAATTGTGTGGTTTCTGAATGATGACGCTGACGCTCATGTGCTGCTGATTCAAACGGAATCCGGGACCAAAATGTGAGGCTCGTTCATCAGGGGTCAGCAATTATGTTCCCCAGACCCTAGCACAAAGGCCTCGAAGCAAATCAAGGGGGCGGTGGGCGGAAAAACGATGCGAAAACGATGACATGGCATCCCTAAACCTAACCCTAACCTTAACCCTAACCCATAAAACACTTACTGTACTATACATTGGGGTACAGAAAGTATTAAGCCCCCATACTTTTTTGTCTTTATTTTATTGCAGGCATTTGCTAAAATCTTTTTATTCCCCCCATTATCGCCGCACACATTAGAAAAGAAAAACCGAAATATCATACACCCATAAGTCCTCGAGTTAAGAACGTCTCGACCTAAGATGTTTCGACTTTACAATGCCCGTCCCCCTGGCTTTGTGATATTCCAGTTTTTGTTTTTTAATAAATCTGCAAATATTTCACCAATTTTTTTTCTGTCAATATGGGTTGCTATGTGTACATCAATAAGGAAAAAAGTAAGTCAAGTAAGTAAAATGATTTTACCAAATGGCTGCAAAATAGTGAAAAATAATGTTTTCTGAATACTTTCCGTACCTACTGTAAGCATCCAGTAACATTGCAGTGTTTTAGTAAAGCTATGTAATGCAGGGCAGACCGACTGTCCAAATTTGTTACAAGAGGGAGACCGATTCATGTGAAAATTTGAGGTGGGCGCGTAGATGACTTCCCATAGACTAGCCTATTTTAAATGAAATTCCATTTTTCATCATATTCAAAGTGAGGAGTTTGAGACAGAGTTTTGCAAGACTGCATTAAATAAGTTAAATAACTGTTCAAGCGTGCTCTGTGTGTGTGTGCGTGCATGTGCGCATGTGTGCGTGTGTGTGAGCGCGCGCAGATCCGTCTTTTGGACCTGGAACTGTGCACTGATACTGGGTGGTTTCTTCTTCTTGTGAAGATGAAGTAGCGACTTGGTGATGCGGTCATGAAGCGTCAGGTTGCTGAGGTACTTCAGTGACTTGACATTCAATAAGTGCTGCAAGCGCATAACAAAAACACTCCATAATAAATCTATCAAAGTTAAATAAAGCAAAAAGAAAATTGTCTACTTACCTTTGGAAGAACTGGCTTTGCTTTGTAGTTTTTGTTCCTCCTGTTCATACAAATAAGATGTTAAAAAGGAATTCGATTGGATACTACCCTTTCATTATTAAGACAGAAACTCTCACTGGTACTTCAATTGAAATGAAATGATAAAATTAGTGTCGTCTATTAAGCAAAACCACCCATTTCCTAGACCGTTGTCCTCATTAAGGTGACAGGTTAGCTGGTGCCTAACGCAGCTTACCCTAAGAGAGAGTCAGGGTAGACCCTGGGTTGGTCGCCAGCAAATCAGTACAACCACTCTGATGGACAATTTAGAGTCTACAATTTGCCTAATACTCTGGTTTTCAGAATCCAGGAGGAAGCCGGAGAACCAAGAGAAATCCCACACACGCAAGGGAAAGAACATACAACCCCCACAGAACAAGCCCAGAGTAGAGAACCCTGGAATTCAAAATAGTGAAGCAGACACCAGATCACAAAGCTGCCTTACCAAGTAAAATTACCCTTAAAATATATATTTTTAGATGAATGACCAGAAAGGAGAAAGTGCTCACATGAGGATGTCATGGGCTCGCTCCAGAAGCTTGCTGCTGGCAGACTTGACAAAGAGGCCATCTTCACCTGTGGTGGAACTGCTGGATGATCTGCGGCTTTGTCGACCCACAAGCCCGTTCCAGACAACACCTGAAGGACCTCTGTGGTAAAGCATACACCAAACATTTGATCACATTTACCAATGAATTTATCCTTACTTGGTATTAAGACTTTTACTGGAACTATTCTGTCTACTAGCCAAAAGAAAGTGCATCACCTCCTCCCTCACATTCCACACTTAAAAGAAGTATTCCAGTAAGGGCAATATATAAAGCATACAGTCCCATAAAAAAAGTACTAGTCCCTTTTCCAAATTCTTGTACCATATATTCACATAGTTTTCATACTTTAAAAGTTCAAGATCTCTCTATAAATGTAAATATCCAAAGTGAGATTAAAATTCTCTTTTTAACCCTTTCTGGGCAGGTGTTGAAAATATGCAACAGGTTTAATACAATCAAAAATTTTAAGTCCAGAGTATCATTTTCTGAAAGTAGCAAAATTTTATTTGGTCCAGAGAGGGTTAGATCATTTCATTGCTTAAGGGACGAAAAAAACTACAAGTTATGTGATCCTGTGTGAAAAAGTGAAGGTTCCCTAAGGCTTATAACTGGTTGGGCTATCCTTGACAGAAACAACTGAGATCAAATGTTTTCTATAACTGGCAAGTAATCTTTCATATCTCCGTGGAGATATTTTGGCCCACTCTTCCTTCAGAGTTGTTTGAATTTTTTGCAAATATTAGGTTTAAGATAAAAAAATGAGGTGATTAGCTGCAATCTATCCTATCTATCAACAGGCAGGAGGCGGGGCACATCCTGAACTTGTTGCAGGGCACATAGAGACAGACAACAGTCACACTCACAAACACACCTAAGGGCAGTTTAGAGCAGGGGTGCTTAATGCGTCGATCGCGATCGCAGTCTTGGTCGATCGCGACAGCGTGCCAAAAAAAGAAAAAAAGACTTCAGCCGTATTTTTCTGACCTTTTGACAAACAATGACACAGTACAAGAAAACACGCTAGTCAGCGAGTTTCCCGACTATTTTAAGCCCTCACTTTTTTCTTACGGTAAAGAGATTTTATCAAACATGAGTATGGATGCTAGAGCAAAGAAGAAGACAAAAACGTATCACTTTCATACAGAATGGCAGGCTGACTTTTTTTTTCCACGATGTCATTTTCGAACTGCGTTTGCCTCATCTGCCAGTGTTGCAAAATGTGGAGTGGCATTTTCGAACTGTTCATGGCAAATATGACACCGATACTGCGAATGAGAAAAGTGGACGAACTACAATCACAATTGGCCGCACAGCAATCACTTTTCACACATCAGAGTTAAACAGCAAAAGCCGCCATTCATTCAGAGTTTGTCGCATCATTGTTAATAACAAGAAGTCCTTCCAAGACGGAGAGATGGTAAAAGAGGAAGACTCATTGTTCCGACCTTTTAAAAATAAGGCGGAAATGTTATTTTCAAAAAAAGCTCTACTGCTGTCAAGGAGTACAGTTAGACTATGCTGTGAAGCCATGGCAGATGTGTGGAAGGACATCGAAGCTTGTGAGTGTTTCTCACTGCAGTTGGACGAATCCACTGACGTGAGTGACACAGCCCAGGTGTGCATTTTAATTCGCATGGTGTTTAGTGATCATCAATGTGAACTCAGATAGTTACAATAAATGTTTATGGGTCACTATATTGTGTTGTGCAATATTGCCTCATGCAGTTATGCAAGGCACACAAACATACATTTACACAAAAAGAATCCTCAATATACTTTCAAATAAATATGTTTATGCATTATTATAGTGGGTAGATCTTTGTGACTTGGTCATTCTATTTCATTATTGGTCATTCAAAAAAAAAAAAAAAGTAGATCGTGGGGTAAAGAAGTCTGGGTACCCCTGATTTAGAGTCTCCAATTATCCTTTTGGGATGTGGGACGAAACCGGAGTGCCTGGGAAAACCCACGCAGGCACAGTGACAACATATAAAACATCAGGCCATAAGGTGAATGCCCCAAGAAAACAAAAATATACACGCAACCAAGCGTCACGTCAATTTAAGAATTTAAGTAGTAACAGCATCACCAAGACAGTGTTGTGGAGTAAAAGGAAGTCAAAATTAAAATTGATGTGGTAACCAAAAACATAAACTGGGACTTTGGATCCCTCATGATAATTTCAATGTTTTACTTGTACTGTTTGGCTACTTATGCATACGCGACACCGCATCATGTCAAAACAATTATGCTTTCAAAAAGGAGCAGTAATCTGTTCACGTTTGTATTGAGATGAATATTTGTTAGAAATGCAGTCAAACTGTGCAACACCAAGTCACCAATCTTAAAATGTCCAATAAACGAGAAAAATCAGTTTAGATTGCAAGATGAAAAGTTGGATCATGGTCATGGTTGGAATGGGCAGTCTTTCCAATTAAACCCATGTTACAAATTAACTTGTTGAGACTAACAATAAAACGGGATCTATTACTTTGCTTCTTTTTGCTGACTGTGGAAGACATGCCCATGTAACCGCCCACTAATGAGAGAGTTTCTTTCGGCGTCGCCACAGCGTGTCATCTCAGATGAAGGCGCATATATGTTTGGCACAATTTTTACACCGGATGCCCTTCCTGACGCAACCCTTCTCAGGGAGTGGAGGCCCCAGTGGGATACGAACCCAAAACCCCTGGTTTACTAAACCAGTGCTCTAACCACTGAGCTACGGGGCCTCTGTAACTGCCCACTAATGTATCCTCCCTTATTCACAACCCCAGAACAAAAGTGGATATGATTTGATAGCAGCCTGCATTTCCTTCATATTAAGAACTGTTACAGAATTCACATGGCGCCTTCTACGAGGTATATGCATCACTTTGAGCTGAAAGAACTTGTTGTTTCAGTATAATCAGAGAACAACATACTACAATATAAAGAATCAGCACAAATCATCTGGTCACCTCTGACCTAAAATAGTAAGTAAACAGAATTCTTCCCCAGTTGATCATCAGTTCGGGTGAAGGATGATGCACAATGTGGCATTTGTGTTCATGTATTTATCCCCATGGTCTCAGTGAAAAAAAGCACAGCACTGCAGTGTGTGCGCCATGCTGTCCAGCTGACAAGCACCCAGCTGGGACTGCATATTTATCCCACCCTTAGCACACTGCTCACCAATACATAGCTGTGACTTTACATCACTGAGGAAGCAGCTGCTCCATTAATTTGGAGAGATGAGAGTGTGTGAGTATGAGAAAAAAAAGACAGAAGAGTGTGCACAGGTTGCAAATCACATTAAGGAGGGATTTAACACCCCCTGACTGTGTCTAACAAAAGCAGCCTTGGGCGGGTTGCTCTATGCTGCCAGTCATAAGCTGTGAACTACTAATCTCATGGCCCAGAGCTAATTAGAGGAGTGATGGTTCAGAGTCTCAGTGGGATAGCCACCACTGGAGTCATAGCACACTTAAAGTTGTCCTCATCGTAGCAGATCACTTCAAGTGCACGCAAGTATGATCATATACCACAAAAAAAAAAACATGCAGTAGGAGTATTCTTGTGCATTTCCTTGTATTGTTGTACCTTTTCTTCAGGCTTTATGTAGCTGATCAAGATTCAAGGTGAGAAATAAGCGAAATGCAAAGTTGGAAGATAGTTTGAAGAAGTCTTTCTGTTGTTGTCATGTATGTCATACTAGAGTGCCTCCAACTACCAGGGACATATTCCTGACATACTTGACAAATAAAGATGATTCTGATAATCAATTGTCAGATTCATACCGTGGACCGTTCTCATTGATGGTGTTGCTCCCATGACGATCTGATACTTGTGTGTGTGGACTCCTTCTGCTCACACCTGTTAACAAACAGTTGTGATTACATAGCTTTCATTCAAAAACTGAATCATTTCATTGTCTAAAATAACAATTTCAGTGTTATTGCAGTTGCTGTTATGTGCATCTTCAGTGTAAGTGCTTTGTTTCAGAAATAAAGGCCTGTGAAGGTTAAAATCTGTTACTCTTGTTAGTGTTAGATGAAAGAATAGGGTGTTTAATCACAATGCTTTTCTTCTGCTATTCTAAAACTTCATACTCAAAAATGCATTGTGCTCACGTCGTAATTTTCCTTTATGTAGAACTAAATATGTGTATAAAGTGTGTGATGAGAGACCAGTAATAAACTAGTTTCAAAAGGACAATACAGTATGTATTACATAATCTGGCAATGATAGCAATGAAAAATAAAGAGATAATGTATGAGTGTGTGTTAGCCTAACTAGAAAAAGATTGGTTCATCAGATGGCTTATGACAGTACTGTATACCGTTTTCAGTCTCATCAATTTGTCTATTGTCACTCTCATCGGGAGCTGCAGGATAGCAAAAAAAAACAGATATACATTTGAGCATCATGAAAAAAGACCAATGAAAGTAGCATGTGAGAAACTCTGTACTGCACTGTAAGTAAAAGCATGTGAAGCAGGAAAACACACATACACCGGCTAGCCTTTTGTCGCTAACGTGACATCCAATACAACAGGTGTATCAAATATTATGCCTTTTAAAAAAAAATAATTAAATCACATTGTCACAGATGTCATTAGGTAACAATATGTTCAGTTTTGTGTTTGAAGTGGTGTAGAACTGTACTGCATCAAAATAAAAGCCGTGTGTAAAATTTTGGTTGTCTCAATTAGTCAAATGACAAAATGAAAAAATGTGAGTTTATTATGACAATAAATGCTATTAAATTAATATCTCAATGACAGTATAAATCAAAATTTAACATGACATGGAGTTTTCAGTCTAAAACAAGGTTCTGTAAAGACACCGCTGACAATCTGGATTTGTATGCAAGTCAGAATGTGCCATAGTCTCTCACTAATTTATGATAAATGCAGATTTCAAATAGTTTCGTAATCCTGCTGATTACACCACAGAGATCCCTCTATGCCATCATAAAATGTCATTCGAAAATATTAAAATTTATAAGGCTAATTACATATCCATCCAATAAATGTTCTTTAAAAAACTTGAAAAAAACTGAGTAACCAACAACAGTTTGGAAGCTAGAGAATAGGGGTGTAATGATTCGCTTTAGCAATGACCTGACTCCTATCATAATTTGTGGTTGCCAACAGGACAATACTGGTTCATTTGAAACTATCGTATACGTTCCCAAACAATTCAGTGGATACAAATCGCTTCAGGAACTTTTCTACCAAAAGTTCATTCAGTGTAACAGAGAAATAAATATCTGCATACCGGACAGTGCAGGTGAATTATTTTGATGCTTGTTTTGTACTTGGGTGAAAAGTAATTATCGTCATTAAACAAAGATTTTCCTGATGTACTGTCCTTTTAGGTCTTATTGTGTACCACAGTGTATTTATGTACATGTAAATGTAGGTTGATTGATTGCATTGTTCTGCAGTTAAAGAGGAAAACGCCAACTTATCGCTAGTTCTATTATTTAAAGATATGATTTATCTTGTTAGGTCAGTTTTTTTCTTAGAAAAGAGATGTTTACCTGGCGTTACAATTATGAAGGGTTCCTTAGAAAAATGTCTCCACTGTAAGTGAACCAAGTTTGAAAATACACGTTCTAAACAGTCAAATACTAAAAGCTAAAACGAAGCACTGTGAGTTTTTCATGAGAAAAACCTTGGGAATGGTGTTTATACATAGAGACCTAAATAAATCTGCAAAGGTTTTCTTTGTAGCATAAATGTAAGCCTGAAATATTCACCCTAGCCTCTTCCTCAGCTGCTATCCAGCAGACGGAAAACAAACGCACACACACAAAGTGATGTCTTGTCCAGCCCCAACAGCCACTAAAGGAATGACTGACCGCATTTAGAACATATAAAAGGAAACATAGAATAAAAAAAGACGATGATCATTATACGGAGGAAGAGGAAGACGATGAAGAAGAATGTAGGATTGACAGTGCAATCTGCTGTGTGCTAAATGGGGGGGGGGGGGGTAAAAAAATCAAGTGAAGGAATTAATTTTTTTAAAAAAGCCTACAGGGCAGTAAATTTATTTTCCACTATCAATATGATTGATTAACTTTTAAAACTATTTAAAATCAATATATTTACATGGGAATTTATGAAGACTGCCTTGCCAAGCACAGATGGATCCGGTTGGATTGCAGGAATATAAATCAACACAACAACATAACGAAATAATTGTTACACCACTAGTAAAGAAGTATTTAAAATATAAAGATTGAGAAATAAGTGATGGAAATGATTACTGCACAGTAGTGAAAATACGAAGTTATGGGGAAAAAATACAGAAAGAAAATATATTTAAAAAGCTAATTAAGCCAAGGGTATTCAAGCATCTATAAAGTATATTTTTCCATAAAAAATGTGTTTGAACATGAACGACTGAAGCTAATCAAGCCAAGGGTATCAAAGCATCTGAAAAGTCATTTTTTCCTTTAAAGTAATTTTTTCATTAACGACTGAAAACAATTTAGCACTAAATTGATGAGATATGTTAAACCGTTTTTTCAGCATGTCAGTTGTTGATTTTTTGGGGGGCTATACTTTCTGGTGGGAGTCAGCCCTCCCGCACTATGTAACTACTTTGCCATAGATATTTAAGTACTTCACGCCATTGTGGGTATTCAGCGCAATTGCTCATCAATTGGTAAAAATAGCCTGGCCCATTTCTACCACGACTTCATGCAGTTAGTCATCAAGTTAGTGTGCAGGCTAACGAGGTATCAAGCTAGCAATTGGCGCAGACGTCCAGGAATGTTAACTGTTTGTTTAAAATAAATGAATAAATAAAAAGTGGCACATTATTCTAGCTCACTACAGACACTTGACCACACAGCACAGAGATTTGAAGAACAGGTGAAGGGCTGTATCCAGTCTGCTAATTTTTCATGATTTCAGAGCCTCATTTTCCATCAGGATTTTTTTTTCTTCTTTCAAAATTTTTCTTTCAATTTCTTTAAAATAAAAAAAGATAGTTCTAGGGTGTGGCATAATCACAAGACGTTTATTTGGTCCATTTGCAGGCACCTTATATAATTATGAAATAGTTAAAGAGTAATCTGCAGAAAAGATTGAAAATCACTTAGGATGATTTATTTGAATAGAAACTAATAGCGAAATTTTGAGTGTGAAATTCTTTTTTCCTGTGACAAGTTGTAGGGTAGCCTAAGATTTATTCTTCTCCCATCTCATTTTCACATGAATTCAGTGCTTTTCTTTTATGTATTGAAATAAAAAAAATTAAAAAAAGCTACTTCGTTGCACATTCGGAACCTTGAATTTTGAATTCTCCATACGATCGTTGACTAAGGACTCCCTGCATTATCTTTGTAAAGGCAGAATATTTGACGCAGCCTTAATATTGGATATCATGATACAGGAATCTGCAAGTGGTTAAGCAGTAGTGGTTGTTTGATGTCTGTGATGCAAACCATCAGTCATCAGTCACCATCACCAGGATGTTTAATTGTGCACTAGGAAACATTACTGTGAGCTGTGGTGGATAAGCATCTGCACTCTAGAACAAAAAATTCTCAATAGTGGATATGAAAGCATTTTGGTGATGCTTGCCTAGGCAGTAATGAGTCTTGACAAACCAATCGCAACATGCATTTCTTTGCTTGTACTCTACTAACATTTAAGTGACATGACATGCCTGTGAACACCATGCAGGGAAAACAGCTAGAAACAAAGGCATTCATCTCTGTATTACAAGAAGCAAGAAGGAGACAGAGGGAAGGGAGACCAACGAGCATCTAGTCTAACAACAGAAAACCAGGGTTGTAGACAATAATCACAAAGTAGTAAATATAGTTTGTGAAACATTGTCTTTAAATTTGGGTGCTATTTTTCTCATCTTTCTTGGCTTGATTCAAGCTGCAGTATAGTGCAGTTATGTTGATGTTGGTTGGCCTCATCCCTTATCCTGAGTTTCCCATTGGTCTGTGGGCTGAAGGAGTTCTTTGCTTTGGCAGCCTTACTGTGCTTCTCCTCTTTGCATCTCTGAAGGATCTCTAAGCTTCTCTGATGCACAGGGTGCTGCAGAAAGCTAAAATTATCCACACTTTTCAAAACTGCACAGGGAGCAGCGTCATCATGCCCTTGGAGAACCAAAACAAGTCGAGAAGAGAAACAAGGAGAGAAAGAAACACATGGACATAAAACATGGAAAAAAAGAGAAAAATGAAAGATTACACAGTGCAGAAAAAGATGCAGTTGTCTACCGGAGAGAAACCTGTGCAAGATGTTTTGAGGGAACATGTTTGACAGAGGAAACTCCATTTGATGGAAATAACTGGATGTTGTAGTTGCCATTCCATAGGACTTACAATGTTCGCTCAGCATTTGCGGGGGTTAGGTTCCATACGCCCCCGTGAATCCCGAAAACCCATAAATAATGGATCCAGTATTAAAATGCCTATGTATGACGTACCGTATTAAGATGCACTTAAAAGTCTTAAATTTTCTCCAAAATGCCCAGGATGCCTTATGTGTGGACCAAATTCCAAAATCTGTAAATATCTTTTGCATGACTACTTCATTAATGAATAACCAAATTGATGGTTACATAGATAGCATGCATTCAAATTAGCATGTGTTAGCATTCACTTATGCTACCACAGGGTGCTGCTCATACGGCAATAAGGAACAATTGCAATTGTACTTTTGTAAGCAAAAGAAGCTTACATTTTATGAATACAATAAATACATTTTTAATTTAAAAACATTTCATAAGTCATTAGTCAACTTGTTGTTCACACTCACAGTGTCAAGTTCAAACTAAAATTATCCCACAACAGCAATTGTCAATTTTTTCTTCAGTCATTGTTTTATTATTTTCTAGTTATGATATTCTGTTTGCTGTGGTGTGATAATTTTGCATGCTTTAAGTTATACTTGATTAGAGTAGCCACAACAACAGTTACAGATTTTGTAACTTGGCATGCACATGATAAGATGGCCCATCTATTTAGGAAAAAAATTAAGTCTGAAGTGCAACTTATCATCATGAAAATGGGGTAAAAGAAAAACTAAGCGCAAATTCCTCGAATATGCGGGGCTACGAACAGTGAACCGCCAATGGCCAAGAGCATACTATATTTGATGGCTAAGTGTTCAGGGGGAGACTTATCCTCCTAAGAGCCTCATCAAGTTAGACCAATGAGACAAAAGCATAAACCTTTTGTGTGAAGTGATGTTATTACTCAACCAGGGACCCTATCTTACATATTGCTGGTGCCATACGGAAACTTCACATCTCCAAAACCATCAATTTTCAGGAAACCACAAATGTCACCATGTTTGTTGAGCCCTTAACATTGCACCATCAAACAGAGAGGCCATTTTCAACACTTAGCACAATAGTTTGAAAACTGATGATTTGAAAACTAGCTATCCGTGATTTTTTTGTGTATGTATACTACTATGATAAGGTGACATTTATATAAACATTTATATGCCATGCCAACAATTTTCGCATGCAACAAAAATCAGTTTCACACTCCTGGTCTATGACCATCAGACTATAACCATCAATGTGCACTGAACTCACCAGCCCTCTTGGGTGTGTGTCTCTTTCCAGCCTGTCTGAAAGCCACCATGGCCCTGAAGTAAGCACGAAGTACCGCCCAGCGGAAGGTAGCTGATGGATCGATGCCAATCAGACTGCAGATAAAGGCATTCTTGCTGCTTTTCAGCAGCGCCACAATGTCTGGTCGCATATGGTCCGTGTTCTTCTCCCTGAAATCCTGCATATCAGTGGCACAGAGAGGCAAATAGTTTGAAAATATAATATTCTGGTTTGCAGGATTTCCACAACATCTTCAAATCTAAGAATGAATTGTGTAATGCTATATCACAACAATCTATACTGGCTACAGCTCACACAAGTAACCCAAAAAAAGACAGAAAGATGGGCACAATAGGTGAAACAATGTTTGAGTGTTTACGCTATGCTGGACAATATTGCAAACACTCTCTGGTAACATTTCTATATTTAGTGGAAGCCTATTACATCTAACATTTATGTGTGGCCTGTTTAGCTTTCCTGAGTATTGGTTGCTATCTTTGATTGTAATTGACATATTAGTAAAGGAAAACAGTTGATGAAGAAGTAATGGGTATATCGGCATCCAGAAAAGGAACAAGGAGGGACTGATGATGGTTGCAAAAGAATGGAAATGAGTGTGGTGAACACATCAGCATAGGATGGTGGTGTGTAAGAGGACTCTGGTCGGAAGGAGGATTAAAAAGATAATCAGAGCACAGAGCCGTGTGGTAGAAGCTGAGAAAAGAAGTCTTGTGTGGCTTTTCAAGAAGAGGTGAGACAGGCTCTCAGTGGACAGGAGTATCTTCCGGAAGACTGGATCACCGCAGCCATGGTGATCAGAGAGACTGGCAGCAGGAGAGTACTTGGTGTATCTTCTGGTAAGCGACGGGAGAAGGAGACTGGGTTCTGAAAACTCAAACTACAGGAAATCATACAAGCCAAGGGCTGAGCTAAGAAAAAGTGGGACACTGAGAGGACTGAGGAAAGGAGAAAAGAATACATTGAAATGTGACGTAGGGCAAAGGTAGAGGTGGCGAAGGCGAAACAAGAGGCACATGATATGTATGCCAATTTGGACACTAAAGAAGAAGAAAATGATCTCTACAAGTTGGCCATACAGAGAGATAGAGAAGGAAAGGATGTGCAGTAGGTTAGGGTGATTAAGAATACAGATGGAAATGAGTTGATTTGTGCTAGTAGTGTGATAGAGAGATGAAAAGTATATATTGAGGAGTTGATAGAGGAAGAAAATTAGATTGTGGTGGACCAGGCAGGGGCAATGATGTGTAACGGGTAAGTTAGAAAGGCATAAAATATGGTGAAAAATGGAAAGACAGGTGGTCCAGATGATATACCTGTGGAGGTATGGCATCTAAGGAGACGTGGCTGTGGAGTTTTTGACCAAGTTGTTCAGAATTCTAGCAGGTGATAAAATGCCTGAGAAATTAAAGAAAAAGTACGCTGTTCTCATTTTTAAGAACAAGGGTGATGTGCAGAGCTGGAGCAATTAAGTTAATAATAATGAATAAAGTTTATGAACCACATAAAGTTATGGGTAAGAGTCGTGGAGCCTAGACTCAGAAACCAAGTGAGTATTTACGAGCAACAGTATGGTTTCATGCATAGAAAGAGTACCACAAATGCATTATTTGCCTTTAGGGTGTTGATGGGGAAGTACAGCGAAGGTCAGAAGGATCTGCATTGTGTCTTTGTAGAGCTAGACAAACCTTTTGACAGAGTACCTAGAGAAGAACGTAGCAGGAGTGGTAGAGAAGTATGTTAGATTAATACAGGACATCTATGAAGGCAGCAGAAAAGTAGTGCGGTGTTCTGTAGGGGTGACATAGGAGTTTAAGGTGGAGATGGGACTGCATCAGGGATCAGCCCTGAGCACCTTCCTTTTTGTAGTGCTGATGGATAGGGTGACAGATGAGCTTAGACTGGAATCCCTTTGACCCATGATGTTACAGATGACAATGTGATCTGCAGTGAAAGCAGGGATCAGATTAGAGTAGTTAGAAAGGTGGAGGCATGCACCGGAAAGGAATGGAATGAGGATTAGACTAAGTTAGATGAAATGTAAGACATTCTTGCACATACAACATAAGATACTGTATATGTATAAATGAGAGAATTAGAGGGGAAAGAGTGACGCTACAGGGAAAAGAAATAGTGAGGGTAAAGGACTTTCAATACTTAGGGTCAACAGTTCAGAGCAATAGTGAGTGTGGCAAATAAATGAAGAAACGGGTCCACACAGGTTGGAACGGCTGGAGGAAGTTGTCTGGTGTCTTATGTAACAGAAGAGTCTCTGCTAGTATAAAGGACTCGGCTCGGGTGAAGGGCAAGGTATATA
The DNA here is from genome assembly GCF_019802595.1 of Syngnathoides biaculeatus. NCBI lineage: Eukaryota > Metazoa > Chordata > Actinopteri > Syngnathiformes > Syngnathidae > Syngnathoides > Syngnathoides biaculeatus. Next base: position 30,533,683 of record NC_084642.1, read on the forward strand.
AAACAGTGGTAAGTCCAGCCATGATGTATGAATTACAGAACAGTGCCATTGAGGAGACAACGGAGAGCAGAGCTGGCGGTGGTGGAAATGAAGATGTTGAGCTCTGCTCTCGTAGTGACCAGGTTGGATAGAATTAGAAATGAGCTAATCACAGTGACACCTAATGGTGGCTCTTTTGGAGACAAAGATAGAGAGAGCAGACTTCGATGGTTTGAACACGTCCAGAGAGAGAAAGTGAGAAAAGTATATTGGTAGAGGGATGATGACGATGGAGCTGCCAGGCAAAAGAGCGAGAGGAAGACCAAGTGAAGGTTGATGGATGTTGTAGGGGGAAAACAAGAGGAGAGTTTGTGTTAGAGAGGAAGATGCAGGAGATATAACTGGCAAACATGGAAAAATATGGCATGCTGTGACGAGACCTAACGGGACAAGCCGAAAAGAAAAGGAGAAGGTTCCTGCCCTTGATTGAGAGCCAGTTTAAGGAGCACTTCTCTGGGAAAACTGGATCTGTTTAACCTATTATCTTTGGTTTTGTTTCGGCTAATTTAGAATAAATTGCATCTTTTCAGGTCAATTGATCATAGGAGCTATTGTGATAGAGTAGGCTACAGTAGTAAAGGCAAAGAATTCTTCACTTTTTATTATTTTTCATGTTAATATTTTACATATGGCCTTTCATGTTTTTTCCTCCTCAGTGTTTACTATGATTCTGAACTTCCTACTCAGTTGGCAAAGTGTTTCAATTTACACACAAAATCTGGTTACCACAGGTTAAATGGCTGAATATGGTTTTAGTGAAGAGTTTCTTCAGTGTTGTGAAAAAAATAGATTCAAATGTTGGTCTTATTGTCTCCTAATTTTTTGAGAGAAGAGTACTGTGCATTCAAACAAATGCACAGTACAATCATAAACTGAAATGAACACTAACCTTGACACCGTACTTGACCTTGCCAGCATAGTGTCGGATAATGAAGGCAGGCTCCATGACAGCAGGGAACTCGATGTACCTATTTCCCTCATGCTGCCGCTTGAATTTGTCCAACAATGTCTGGTTGGTGGCTTGTGGAAAGCTGAAATCAAAGACAAGTTTTTAACATGCAACAATCTTGGCAAAGAGAACAATAATGCTTTTTGAAATCTGCACTCGAAACGAAAACATCTTGAGGGAGGAGCTCTGCAAAAAAAAACAGTGTTTAAAGACACATTGCAAATGCAGACAAGGAAAAACAAACTGGCAACAGTCAACTCATGCCTCATAAGTTCATCTAATGTTAAAATGACATTAATTAACTAACATCTTCCACCCGTACAATGAGATTCTGCTTCCTCCAAACACTATTTTTCAGATGAGTTAAAACGATTTGATCTTTCACCAGTTAGACATCCTGTCTTCTGACACTGTAGTCATTTTAAGTCAAACGGTCTCCTGCTTTCTTATCAAGAGCCAGAACTGCTGCGGAAAATCAACAGATTACAGGAAGAGGGAAGGAATGAGACACCAGGGGTTTTGAAATCTGAGCTCAATCAAAACAACACAGACCCGATGCTTTGCAGCTTTTCAAAGCTAGAGGAACTTCAGTGTCTAAATGGTGGGTCGGAATATATTATAGCAGGAAAAAAAAACTGAGGATGATACAATGTAATCATATAAATGCCACTGATCTTGGACAAATGGGCCAGACTTTCTGATTCTTATCTTCTACTTCACTTGAAAGATGTTTCATAGCGTTAAAGTCAGCGTTTACAAATTTGTCCACGACAAACTAATCCAACCAATCTGTGATGGACCTTTTGTTATGCTCAGAAAAAAAAAATCTGCAGAGTTGGAAGCATACATCCTAAAATTCTTGGTAAAATGAAGATTCATGTTGTTGAGGGGTGAGGCAAGTTATTCAATACAATATCTATCTATCTATCTATCTATCTATCTATCTATCTATCTATCTATCTATCTATCTATCTATCTATCTATCTATCTATCTATCTATCTATCTATCTATCTATCTAATCAACACAATATAGGGAGTGGAACATAGCTCTGGTTTTTCGACTCATGCGTTTGATGGCATTTGGGCAAATCTGATTCTAATTCTGATTTGTATTTCCTAACGGAAAAAGAATCATATTTTTAAATAACCAAACAGCAGACTCACTTGCACTCCTCATCCAGCAGGTGGAACAAAGCTGTAGGCTTCTTACTGATGAGACTGATGCAGCCTGTATTGTCAATGTAGTCAATTGTTCTCCAGTTGATGCCCTCCGCCCTGTACTCCTCCTACAGGGAATACAAACAATATACTCAGCACTCAACAAAACTACTCTTACACAAAACCGAAGGAACCTAAGGCCATTTTGCTTTCAAATATTACTTCCCAGTCTCAGTTATTTTTCCTGTGTCCTTGGGAAAGAGCTTTAGTCAATAAAAACTTAATCCAGGAAATGTTTAATGAAAAACGCTGCAGTCTCTGCTTCTCTAGATCTCTCTCACTAAAATACTTACACGATACCTCTTACTATAGGAAAAACTTCTTTTAATCCATCCATTTTTCATAATGCTTATCATTCGGGTTGGGGGCATGCTGGAGCTTATCCCAGCTATCTTTGGGTGGGAGGCCAGGGTAGACCCTAGACAAAGAAATATTTTTGCGTAGATTTACCCTCCCAGACACAATGTCGAGATTGAAACACAAAACTAACGCCATTTTTCAGCAGATACTCTATGTATTGTATCATCTGCGTACATGTATGTCCCTTTAAGAGGTGGGGCCTGGTGGAGTGGCATGTGATTTCCGCTTGTCTGCCTGGGTGTCAAAGTCATAAACTGTGACAAGATCCGGTGAAAGTGTGGTCAGAATATTTATTAGTAATATGAATGAATTAATACTTTTCCCTCTTATTAAATATATTAATAAACAGATATGTTTTGAATTAAAGTGTATTGCAAATTCAGGCCATGTCTGGTTTAATGTGATGTTGGTCTACCTTTTCTAGCTATAACAACTTCAAAAGGGTTTAGAAGTGATTTTATATGAATTTTGACCCATTCCTCCAACAGCATATTTGTGAGGTCACACACTCATATTGGACAACAAAGCCTGGCTCATTCTCCATACAAAATCAAACCAAAGGTGTTCTATTGACTTGAGGGCATGATTTCATGCAGGCTAGTCACGATATTCCATATCAAATTCTCTCATCCTTGCTTTGTGCACTGGTGTACAGACATGTTGGAACAGCAAGGGGTAATCCCCAAACTGTTTAAATGTCCAAAATTTCTTGGTATGATAAAGCATTCAGAGTTCCTTACACTGAAGCTCAGGTGCTTACATTTTGGACATTTTCTAACTTTGTGGGAACAGTTTGGAGTTGGCCCTTTCCTATTCCAATAAGAGTGTCCATCAATGCATAAATCAATGTTCAAAAAGATATGAATGACGGTTTGATATGGATAAACTTGGCCTGCACAATCCGACATCAACCCTATACTGTAGAACACTTGGATGAATTTGAATGTAGTTAGTTGATAGTTTGGGCAATACTGTATAGCGTGTCACTTTTTAGTTTTGTTTCATAGTGATACAGTCCTTGGTGATTTAGACTTGGGACATTCTGTTGTATCACAAAATTACAATTTGGCTGCAATGGAGATTCATAATATTGTTTGATAGAATTTTTTGTAGGATACTCGAGTATTAAAATATTAATTAGCTGGAACCCTACATTCAACTCCCCAATTATATTGGCATATTTTTATTTTATAATCATTGCTTGGGTCCCGGTGTGTTTAAGCTTCAAATAATTGCTTTTCAGACTTAGAAAGTCGCTCCTCAAATGAAGAAATTAGTAAAACTGCTCACCAAAGAAAAAAAAACGTGTCTGTCACGTAAGTGCTCCAGCAAATCACTAGCCACTAAAAGTACCAGTCCTGTCTTGGTGCTAACCAATCAGATGAAAAGTAGGGTTGATTGTTGTTCCATAAATACAAAGGAAACAACTTTTATGTTTCAAACTATACAAGGTTCTCCTATTTTAAGCCGCACAACATATTACAGACTTTATAGTCGTTATGAACTGTAGCGACCAATCACATCTAAGTTTTTACTTTTAAGTTCTGCCACCTTTCAGCCTATGAAATCTGCATTGCAGGTGTTAATCTACTGAAATCACTGACACCTCACAGACTAGAGACAAGTAAAGAGAGAGTGAAAGCATGTAAATTGAGTTAGAGAAAGATCAGAAAATGGGCAACAGAGGATTTTGGATTTGGAACAAGAGGTACTTAGAATGGAACAGGCAGACTCATTTTTGTTTGTACTTCTCAGTGGGAAGACTCCACCAAGAGCTCTTATTAAAATTGCATGTGAAAAGCCATTATGAAACAAAGCCAACTTTTTTAATGAACATAACTTTTCAAATGTTAAGATTTGTTTAAATTAAAATTTGCATGAAAATTGAGTTTTTCCTGTTGTCTCAAGATGCCCCCCCAAAAAGTTATTTTTCTCAAGTTCAGCACTTTATTTAAATACACATCAGTTTCTCTTTTTATTGACCTGCTCTTATTGTGAAACGATGACCTCACTTTTAGTAAATGAGAGAACATTACATAGTTGTGCTCATGTATTTGATTACCAGGGTAGAATTTGCAAAATGTGTCCAATTCTTAATAATGCTCTCGTAATATTATATCAGTTGCATAAATGTAAAAAAAGTCAATGATACAATTGTTCATCTTGAACGTTTTGGGGGGAAAATATCATTTGACAAAACTTGCCACTGTGACAGACCTAAACATAATATGTTGAGAGCGAGCAACAGCAATGGCTGACACAAAAATGGACACACAATGAGTATAAAAGTTTAAACAAAATAGCGAGTATAGTAAAAATCTGAAATATAGCAGGATCGCGAAGCAAGAACCATGATATAGCAGAGGATTACTGTATATGTCTTCTGCAATAAGTTGCACGGTCTCATTTTTCTACGGCTGGGACTCATTTTCATGGGATGCGGATGAAAAATGATCTACGCATGTTTAAGAAGACCTTTCGTTTGACATGTGCTAAGTCTTAATTGTGCGCTCACCTGTTCCAGCTTGAAGGTGTGCTGATTGAAGTAGTGCTGGAGACGCTCATTGGCAAAGTTGATGCAAAACTGCTCAAAGCTGTTGTTCTCGTAGTCCTCAAAACCAAAAATGTCTAACACCCCGATGGATAAGATCTATGTGACCAAAAAAATATAGTTTCAAATCATTTCACAATTAAAATAATCAACTCATCAGTCAAACCAGACTAATTTCCACGCATCCATCAGTTTTCTTTTGTGGTGCCTGGGGCCTATGCTGCTTGACATTGGGCTGGAGGCAGTGTACACACTCTCTACTGGTCGCTAACCAATCATAGCAAAATCATTTCAGGGATAACTCCATGGCTATCCAGCAATTTATCATGTGCTGTTATGCTGTTTGGCATGTCTCTACTTCGCTACCTTGGTGGGTTCATCCAGGTCCTTGATGTTAAGCAGAGCATGGTTGATCCTGAAGACAATCCAGTCAAACAGTGCACTGTACAATGACTTTGCCATGGAGTCTCTCACTGTGCCCGCCTGCAAGTACATACACAAATGTACAGTAAGATAATGCATCGCAATGTGCAGGACTTGTCTTACATGCCACTGAAACAATCTTGAGGCTTTAACTGGATTCATGTTGCTCTTTAGTCTATGCAGTTTTTATTTACTACTACATCTCATTTGTTTCATTTAATGGGATTGCAACAAATGGTACTTGCATGCCAAAGGACCCCCTCATTGGTGTACCTAATTTACATGTATACTAGATCGACTGACTCAGGTCAAATAGTGGAGCGCAGAGTCCAAAGCAAACATGGTTACGCAGCATTTAGCTATTACGCTGCACAGAAATGGAATAATTTGCCAACAGAGATGAGGTCAGCCCCAAGTGTGAATGTTTTTAAATCCGGGTTGAAAACTTTTTTTTCTCGCATGCTTTTTAGAATATATATATATACTTTTTGATCATATTACTTGCACTGTATGCGGTTGTAATTATAATTTTTTTATATTTTGTTTGTCATTTTTATTCTTTTTTGTGCCGTTTAAAATGTTTTATCTCTTTGTTTTCAAATGCCTTTAATCATGCAAAGCACATTCAGTTACCTCGTGTATGAAATGCGCTACAGAAATAAAATTTGCTTTGCTATATGCACAGCGCTGTTCCGTAAATATATAGCAAAGTAAATAAATTCTGTTTAAACACATTTGGCTGGATTAGGCTTCATGAACAGATTATTTAATGAAAGGCTTCTTGTCAAACTATCTCAGAAAAAATTATATTTGCAAAGGAAAGCTTTGACCTTTCAGAAGCAAAGGTGAGTAATATTTTTTTAAATGAAAAACATCTGAATGACTCAAGCAACAGCTCCTCTTTTTCTCCCAAATAATCAACGAAGAAAGATATCATTCGAAAACCTTGGTCTAATAATGCCTTTCATGAAGTAAGGAACACTCTCTAGCAAGAATTGAGAATCTATTGGAACTGGAACTAACGTGACTCTCCTAGAATCGTTGAAATTTTTAAATTTCAGTTGCTGGTTTCGTGTCCTACAGTCCAACTGAAGAACCCTGAAGGGGCTCTTTATACTCGCAGAAATGGTGACCGCGCTGACATCACTACAGATATCGTGCGCATAGTTTGCCTTTACACTCGAGCGCAACTCATGCATGCAGTTTTGAAAATCTGCTGCAGTCCTTCTCCAAGTTAGAGGTGTCGCAACGGCTGGTATTGGGTAGAATGCCACTGGGTGGAATTTCCTTCACACTTTTTGGTCATTTCCAGTAGCTGTTTTTATTTTACATAGCAAGGAACAAAGCAACAACAATTGGGACCGTAGAACACTGTCTCATTGAACAAATGGACCTAAATGACACGTTAAATTATGCTGCAAAATCAATCAAGAATGCAATAGCTTTGGTAGTATGTGGAGCACGACGTAACGGTGAGCACGTCATCACAGCATCTGACTAAAATGGGCCAATCACGCGATGATGATCTCTGTGGCTTTCTTTGCGCAGACATTTTTTTTTTTAGTTGTCCACGTCCAGTTACTCAGAGGTGCTGCGCAGGGTGATTTGTCGGGCACGTGATCCAATGCGGGCAATAAAACAAAATAAAAAAAAAAAAAGAGGCCTTAACGCGGAAGCAATTGACCCCTCCGTACAGGGCACTTAACCACGCCTCCTGAAGTGACATCACGCCACGTGCGCTGACGTAAGACATACAGTAAAAATGGCAAATACAATACAATACATTCTGAACTGAGACAGACTCCATGCTTCTGATTTCATTCAAATCAACGATATATTATAGATTCTAAATACAATACAATCTTAACTGAGAGAGACGCCATGCTTCTGATTTCATTCAATCATTCACACGGAGCAATGTTATGCTAGCGGAGAACGTCTCATTCATTTATACGAGACGTGTATTAAAAATCAAATTTAGGGCATATCTTCGTGCAAACACAGTCTGGTTAACTTTCGGCCGCGAGCCAGCAAGAAATCGATACGTTTGTGCAGTCCGATCATCGCTAAATATCGCTCAACAAAGAATAAGTGTGTCAATCGTTCACACGTAGCAATGTTATGCTAGCTGAGAACGTCTCATTCATTTATACGAGACGTGTATTGAAAATCAAATATAAGGCATACCTTCGTGCAAACATATCTGTTCCAGTTGATATTAGATGGATTTAGTTGATGATGCGGTCTTCCACAAAGTTTGATCCATCGAAGGCATTTTTCGTACTGGGTCTTCGGTTTTGGAAAGGGTACGAATCGAATTCCACCAACTAGCCTTTCAGGATACCTGTCGTCACTATTACAAAGTCCGTGACTAGGCCTCTTAACCATATTTTTTGTTAAATAACCCAAATACGCGATAAAACGCTAACTAAACCTATACTGGACCATGCAATGTTGTCTGAGAAAATGGCAGGAGCAAAAACGGGCTTTGGTTTATGCAGATCTCTGGCCTCTGATTGGTCAGTGACGCGCATTGCGCAATATCCACGGAGGGGTCAATTAGAAGGCATTTCTGAAGACTATTGTGATTGCGAAACAGTGTCAATTAAATTGCATGTGCCCGCAAATACCTCTGGGTCTAATTGACTTGGTTGGGGCCACACATTCATTGGGATACATAACTCAATAAAATGCAAATTCCATGGGTAAAGCCTTAATTTTCACTGTGATTATATAGATGTTTAGAATTACATAGCCACCCCCACCAAACTTAAATTGTATAGCCAGGTCCACAAGATCTGTCCTGGATTCTTACACTCCTATCCTTTTCCTGTTCGCTCTATATTATATTATAGCTAGACCGATCTGATCAGCCGAATCGATATCAGCCAATAATTTGCATTTTATGCTGATCCCATCAATGACATAATTGACAAAAGGTGGATATATTAATTACTGTAAGTACTTCCTGCCATTTAATATAAGACCATTCATTTGTTCTGTCACTATGCTTCACTGGCATAAATAGAAGAATAAAGATAACGTTATTCATTGTAAATATATTTCTTGATCAATTTAGTATGCAAGTGTACACAGAATGAATTATTATTCATTCATTTAAATGGACACATTGCTCCATCTTGTGATTGGGTCGGTGACCGGTTATCAGTTTTTTTAAACTCCGTGATCGACCCCAAAAATCCTGATTGTATAATTGTGTCTTATGTGTCATATAATGATTTACTTTCCTCATCTTTCTTACAGCGAATGTCCTGTCTTTTCTCTCCTATTGTTAAGTTATCTTTTCACCCTCTCTTCCTTTTTATTTTTTTCCCATCAGTTCCCCTTTAAAAGTTTGTTCTGTCGTCCTGAAATTTTCAATAGAAATCCATCAGAATACATATAACCACATTAGCATCTTAAAATGTCCACTGTGGCACCGTAAACTGTTTCAGCGTAAAGAGGCTATAGATCCCACTTTCTGCTTGACCACACAGCTGAACAGGACAAATAGAAAAAGAAAGGAAGATGGCTCTCATGAGCAGACCATGACTTTTGTTTGTTTTCCAAGCAGAGGTCACTATGAAAACGATAGAGGGGCTTGAAATGCCTTTCAGTATTTAAACTGACTGACAATCTCTGTGTGTTCATTTACAGCCCTAGAGTGGCTGAGTAGAACTGGGAGAGTAAGGGGAGATGCAGCATGGGGCCTAAGGTGTGCTCTAAACATGGCTGGGGTCAGCCTGGAGAGCTGAGGACGTTACTTGCAATGTGCCTCCGGACACACTATACATTAACACATCTTCAGCACAAGCAAGTGCTTAACCAAAACCAGCTCCAAGTCATCAGTATATTTTGGAACTCGACAGTTGACTATAATATTTACTTATGGTCGATACAACAGGAAAACGACTCACCTCGGCCAGTTTGTATGGGACAATCAACTTCTCGCCCACAGTAATTGTCTTCCGTGTTGTCAGAGCTTCAATCAAGATTTCCTCTTTGACCTGCTCATGACACAAGAAAATACAATCATTTAGTCTGCTTGAAGCCACAATATACATGAATAAATCTGTCCTTGACAGAAAATACATTTACTTTGTTTGAATGTTTTTGCTTTGCTCGGTCAAGCTCCCTGTATACTTTTACAAACCTATTTCAAATGAAGTTGGGACGTTGTGTTAAACAAAAACAGAATACAATGATTTGCAATTCATGTTCAACCTATATTTCATTGAATACATGACAAAAACAAGCCATTTAATGTTCAAACTGATAAAATTAGTTTTTAGCAAATAATCATTAACTTTGAATTTTATGGCTGCAACACGTTCCAGTGAAATACAATACGTATAGGTTGAACATGATTTGAAAATCATTGTTTTTATTTATGAGTAACGTAACATCCTAACATCATTGGAACTGGATTTGTAGAAGGCAAGAGTCTACCTGCGCTTTCATTCGAACAAGTTCCCGCTTTAGTTTGCATGGTGTGATGGGTCAGTTGAGGCTTTCAGGATTTTCAGATGGATGTGGAAATTTATCCATCCATTTTTTGAGCTGCTTATGCTCACAAGGGTCATGGGAGTCATGGAGCCTATCCCAACTATCTTTGAGCAGGAGGCAGGGTACACCCTGAACTGGTTACCAACCAATCGCAGAGCACATGTAAACAAACAATCATTCGCACTCAGAATGACACCTAAGGGCAATTTAGAGTCTCCAATGAATGCCTGTTTTTGGTATGTGGGAGGAAACTGGAGTGCCCGAAGAAAACCCACGCAGGCACGGACAGAACGTGCAAGCTTCACACAAGCGGGGCCGCGATTTGGACCAAAAACTTCATAACTGCAAGGCTAATGCTCTAATCAGTCGCACACCGTGCTGCCCATCGAAAGTTATGTAGATTTAAAAAGATTTCTGAAAGTTACCGGTACATTCAGTTTATAGATTGACTATGATCTCTAAGTTGCAAAGTCCAAGTCCCCCCCCGACCCTCAACCCCGGTACTTAAGGCAGGCGATTGCACCACCCGGTACTTGTCAAAAGTCTCCATCCTTTGTCAACATGTTCTATGGGTACATCTATTACAATAGTAACTACATAACGCTATATTTTATGGAATGTGAGCACACATGCATCATATGCTGTCACATTTGTATTTGGATTTTTGGCCCAATGGTTCCATAATTGCAAGCTGACGTGAAACAGGAAGTGTCGCATCCAATTTTTTTGTTCCCAACTTTAGAAAATGTGTGGGGTGATCGTGTTTAAAATGGATTTTGCCACATTGAGGTTTTAAGATTTAAGACAACACGTCTTTGTTGGGACTTTATAGAAATATGACGTATCGGCTTATTGGATGGCTGCGATCATCATTGTGGTGGCATTTGGAACTGATTCCATTGTTGTCACTCAATTTTCTGTGACTGCTCAGTGAATCACTTAGCTTTGTACACGCGAGCGCTCGTATTTCAAAAGCGCATGCGCTTGTGTACACATATGCACATAATGTCATGACATGGAAGTTTTTCCCCCTCATGGGCACCCGGGCATCCCTCTTTTTTTTTCTTTTTTTTTTTTTTTTTTTTTGCCGCGATCGGACAATCAGACGAAGGGTCCCGACCCTTTCACTAACTCCGCGTGGCTTAGAGACCCTAATGTGTTTAATGCACGCTTTTACAGTTACGGAAGGGTTGCTATTTTTTTGCTGTGATCACCCGCCCTAAGTACCAGGACCGCACCGCGGCACAATGGGGGGTACACCTAGACCCCATGGGGGCAAGGGCTGCTTCTACGATGCGCTACTTAGGGCAGTTGACAATGGTCGACAATCTCTTAGCCAATCGGGATGCAGCATACATGCAGGTTTCCCTTAGCGAATCAGGATACAGAACACAATGCGCATTCCTACACTGTTAAAAAAAAAAAAACTGCTTGCTACACTGTAAACAATTACACACACAAACAGAAAAAAACAAAAAACAAAATCGATGTAATAGCGAGACCCCGTAAAGTTTGTATCTTATTCTGAACGCTGCACTGCCCCTCAGAGGCCAAAACATTCACACCAGTTACAAATTGTAACCCACTCACATTCATAATAAATTGGTAAATTTTTCCTTTTACCTACTGTTTCTGATTATTTTTCTCCAATTGAGTAATATAAATCACGATGTCAATAAATCAAGCCATTGCTAATATTACACAGTACAAAATAAGTCAAATATGTATGTTGCCAATACCAGATTAGATCGATATCACTACCGGCCAAAACTCAAAGCTGAAATATCAGTGTCGAATCGGAAGTAAAAACGTTGGATGGGTACATCCTCAATTAACTTGCAATAGCAATGGTAAACCATGTGGAACATGTACAATAACGCAATTATTCAGTAGTCCACAAACAATAATTATCTCATGTTCAGATCACATTAGTGGCATGTTGCTGTCACTGGGGGGCGGGGGGGAAGAGAGAGAATCAGTACAGAGCTCCCATCTGTATTTATTAACTACAGCAACCTCCCAGGAAATTAAAGAAACTGTGGGTGGAGAGTTACAGCAGGAGTGACTTACTGGTAATGAAAAATGAAGGATTACTACTGCAGCTGGAAAGCACAGCAATTGAGAGACCCAGACAAAACCAATTACATAGATTAAGAAATGATCAAAACATTACGTGTGTCTAAATGTGACTCTCAAAAACACCCAGTATTGTTCACAACAGGATCCCATATTTTCCCTATGAAAAGTAATTAAAGAAAACCACCTTGCTCCAATTGTATTCAACATCCCGTTTACATCTTGGTGTTTGGATAGGCAATTCTGCAGATATTAATTACACTTTGTCAGTGTCAATGCTGATTAAGCAGAGCAGAGATTAAGTGTGTAAATGTGGAAACATTCCTTAGTGACTTGGTTTTGAAGATGATCGAGATTCTAGAAGTACCTGCAGGAGTTCTGAGACCACAGGCAGCACCTCTGGGTTACAGATGTCAATAGAGTCATCTCTGTAGGTTTTTCTCTTGTAGCGAATGTTGCCCAGGTGGAGGATGGCTGATAGCAAAGAAAAGATCCTTTAAAAAAAAAAAAAAAAAAAAAAAAGTTAATGGTGTTAAAATAACACTTGGTACATTCAATACCATGCAAATTGTATGGCAATGGGAGGGAGTGAGAATGATGGAAAATGTATTACAATATTTGCTATGTTCAATGTAAGGTTAAGGTCTGAACGTAGGTCAAGCCGGGTGTGAAAATGTATTTTGCTTCCAAAGCCACTCTTTCACCACTACTTTCATGATTTCAAAAAAAAAAAACTATCACTTCGAGTATAATAAAAAAAGATATAAATAAAATTTAAAAAATAAAAATGAAAAAAAAAACAGGAAAATGCTACTACTAAACATAATTTGCCGTTATGCATATGTTAAAAGTAAGAAGTATTAATCTGTATTTTATGAGGATTTTCCACAAATTATTCTGCTTTGTATGTTTGCAACGTAACTATTACATTTTTGACAATTTTGATAGCGAGGTCACTGGTCTTTCATTCTGCTACAATCTAATGCAGCACCTCCATTTCTGGAAACTGTACCACTTTCCTATGTCCCAAAGCTCTTGCCTATGCTTTGTCTCGAAGGATTTTCACTTTTGTCTTCTTCCACAATCTCACCTTCAATTTATTCACATTGAACTGCTGCGAAAGTTACCGACATTTTATACTGACATGGCAGTATACATTTATGATGCGTACATTTTTTTCCCCCCATTTTGCTGATACCCATGTATAATAGGCACCATTGACTTTTTAAAATTTTTTAATGCACAAAAAAATAACAGTATCAATATTAAACAGTGCAAAGAGAAAAATCTACACACCCTTGTTCAAATGCCATTTTGTGTGTGTGTCTAAATTATACCAATATAATTAATTTAAAGGTGGCACGGTGGAACACACACAGTTCTGAGTACCAGGGTTCAAATCCCGGCCCCGCCTGTGTGGAGTTTGCATGTCCCTTCTAACCAATGGGATACCAGGAAAATGCTCCGGGAATAGCCCATGGGAGAGCAGGTCTATCGCACCACACAAATCAAGATACAGGATGTATGCGTTCAGTAGAAGCAGGAAAATCCAACGCCATTCTTTTCCTTTCATATTTTGAATTTCCTTCATAAGTAGAGACAATATTTTTACGAAAAGGCGTGTCGTAACCTGAATTTTTTTGTTACTATAGACGTTCGTAAGTGGAGGTACCACTGTATCTAGAGTGAAGGCTTGTGTGAATGAAGCAGACCAGGAAAAGCTCATCCATGCTTTTACCTCAAGTAGACCTGACTACGATAATGGTCTTCTGACTGGACTCCCCAAAAAGAGCAATTAAACAGTTGCAACTCATTCAAAATGCTGCAGCTCAAGTTCTGACCAGAACAAAGAGGTCAGAGCATTTTACTCGCATGCGAAAGTTTTTACACTACCTTCCAGTCAGCATTTGAAAAGATATTAAAGTTCTGCTACTGCTCTATAAATCACTAAATGGTCTAGGTCCTGAATACATGAAAGAAATGCTTATGGAATATAAACCCAATAGAGCTCCGAGATCGACAGACTTTGGTCAAATAGTGGAGTACAGAGTCCAAGGCAAACATGGTGAAGCAGCATTTAGCTAATATGCGGCACACAAATGGAATAAGTTGCCAACAGAGGTGACGTCAGCACCAAGTGTGAATGTTTTAAAATCCAGGTTGAAAGCTCTTCTTTTTCTCCTCATGCTTTTTAGAGTTTTTCCACTCCTAATTATATTTCTTGGACTGTATGCTGTTTGTAATTGTACACAGTGAGTTACCTTGTATATGAAATGCAATAAATTTAATTTTAATTAAAATACACCTATAAATTTGCTTTGCTTTGTGTTCAGCACTGTTCAGTACAGTAATTCCAAATGTTCTAGTAGGCTTTTCCAAATATTTTTGATGGGGTTCTAGTGGAATCCTGAAAGCTTTTTTTACATTATTATTTTTGCAAATCAGATCCAACGGAGTAATTATTATCACTCATTTAATGTATGTTGCAACTCCTGTGCTTGCGTAAGTGGGTGGGTACGCATCCATCACTCACTGTTTTCGGGTGGAAGGAAGAAAGCCCACCATCTCCATTCCCAGCTGTAGCCTCTCAAAGTCATGATTCAGATCCTCTCCTTCAACTGTAAAGCAGTCCTGCAAAATGTGGAAACCAGGGGTCATCACTCTCACTGACACCATTGCTAATGGCAACTTGCTGTAAAGTGGAGAAACACTTACTGATAATGTGGAATAAATGCATTTGTGTTCATGAGCTTTGGCCCCAAAAAAATTTAAAATGGGAATTTTGATTTAGAAAAACAGTAGCCGGAAGCATAATCAGGAAGTAAACAAATGAACAACACTGTGGTCTGATGTGCAGAGCTGCAAGTGGAGATATTCCCCCGGTGGTGGAAAATTTTGCCAGTTTCCATTTGGAGCATGCTCACAAAATGGCTGACAAAATAAAAGAGGAACATTCACCGCCCAAAACACAAGGTACACTAGCGAATATGTGGTATTAAACTCAAGGTCCGAGGGACAGGTCTGGCCTGCCTGGGGTGGAACAGTTGGTAGGTGTCTGGTGTTCTATGTGACAGAAGAGTTTCCATTAGGATGAAGGGCAAAGTCTATAAAAATAGTGAGGTCGGCCATGATGTACGGATTAGAGATGGTGCCACTGAAGAAACAACAGGAAGCAGAACTTGAGGTAGCAGAAATGAACTCATTAGAGAGATAGCCAAAGTTGGATGTTTTGGAGACAAGGTTAGAGAAAGCTGACTTCAATGGTTTGGACATGTCCAGAGAGAAAGAGTGAGTTTCTTGGTCGAAGGGTGCTGAGGATGGAGGTGCCAGGCAAAAGAGGAAGGGGAAGACCAAAGAAAAGGTTGATCGATGTTGTTCGGGGGGACATAAGGACAGTGAGTGAGAGGAAGATGGCTTAGATGGAAAAAAGTGACACGCTGTGGCGACCCCTAACGGGACAAGCCAAAAGGAAAAGAAAATTAATTTAGGCATGTAACCACAGTTCAACAGAGTTGAACAGCTGTGTCATTCGCCACTAGTGGACTCATGGAACGGTGTCAGATTGGTGCACGTTTGCCGGTGTTGGCTTTGTCCAGTACTTCACAGCCTTGCTCCTTGGGCAGTCCATAGATTCAAACATAAGACACACTTAAAAGGAAAGATAAGTGCTTATTTTTGTGCGGCTGCAAGTTACCAAGCTGGCCTGCAAGCCAACAAGCTAGCTTGTGAGTTAGTGAGCTAATTAGATAAGGAACTAAACAGCTAATTTTAACACTCTAATGTTGTTCAAAACAGTGCTTCTCTCCCAGTTGTTCGTCCAAAATTAACACAAATATGGGGATATTAACTGTTTATGAAGCATAACCTCAAAGAGATATGTTATTTAGACAGTGGTCAAGTACAGAAAACGTCTGCATACATTTGATTGCCAGGTGAAGGGCAAGCCTTTCTTTCAGCAGACCAACCACATAATAGCGGGGTTCACAGAGACGTTTTTGTTCTTCGGATTGAAATCATATCGGCCAACTGTTTACATGATGTGAGCTTTTCCAATCAAGTGTATACATTATGCACAAAATATTTAATCCAAACAGATGTATGTTCTGCGCATATCGTTGTGAAGGTCATACTTTGTCAAGATGGGGATCAGTCGTCTATTCAGCACAGTAGTTGTGATTCGTTTAGGTTTCTTTTTTAAAAACGCTTGATAAAAACACCTTTTAAGTAGTTCAAAACAAGATATCCATCGGAAATGAGTTCCGTTGGGAGCCACCATATATACGCCGTGTGTAAATAATGACGTCGCTGTGTATTCATGTCAAGATGAAAAATTTACTTTGGTTTGGCAAAAGGAATATTGCAAATGAACCAAATGGAATTCCATTCCGATTTCTATGGGGAATTTTTATTTAGTTTGGGCTTCTAAACGGGTTATAATTGGAATAAAAGAACGCTGAGTAAACCAGGCAAGTCTTGCAGCTCTTTGTTCTTTATTTCAGACCCACTGGGAATCGATATCACAGAGCAAAGAAAAACAATTTAATAGTGAATCAAGAAAATAAATTCTAATCAAAACAATAATAAAATAATACTGATTTATGAGCAATAAAAAAGTAAAAAAAAGAGTGGGCCCTACTTTCATGATTTCAGAGGTTTTAAAAAGAAACGGCTTTTATGATGGTTTTTGGGAAAATCAACTTTGAAAAATTATCGTGACAGGTCTAAGCATCTTCATGTTGTCCGGGGAAAAAAACAACACATCTTAGAATGGATAAAGAAAAAAAAAAGAAAAAGCAACCATATAATTCCAACAGGATTTCATCATGACAATATGAACGACACCTCTTCGAAAGCTTCTTGCACCTTGAGAAATTTTAGCCATAATTAATTGTTGTGATCGTAAATGAAGTTACAGATAGGGTGTGCCTACTAAAAATGGCTTTGAAAGTTGGTGGGAATAGAGTAATTTTGTGTCTTTGTTACTGTATAACAACATAAGGAAATTAAAATAATTGTGTGTGTATATATATATATATATATATATATATATATATATATATGATTTATATATGAGTATGATTATTCAGTGACTTCTATTGTTGTTGTTATCTTGACTAAAAAACAATAAAACATACAGGTAAGTACTCTTCAAGATGGTCTTCAGTGCTTTCATCTGTGACTTGCTATGAAAACATTAAACTCCCTGAACATTCTAACTAAATGGGAGCAAGTAGCTCACGCTTGAATATGAATCATCAATCATGGCTGAAGAGGCCAGGCCTATTTCTTACATTTATATAATTAAATAGAGACATCATGTTTTTGTCTCACATTACCCTCCAAATTGAATGCACTGAGCGTCTAACAGTTCCTGGCAGAGAACATCCCTGTGCTGTAACAACCTCATGACTCACCCAACCTGGCAAACTAAGTTACCCCCCCCCCCCACCTACCAAAGCTCAAGGGATCGAGTATTTAAGCCGTGGATATCATCAAGGTGATCGTGACGACTGACAACAAAGCTGCGGAGAACCCTTTCATGATTGCATGAAGGCTGGGAAAGTGTGCTGGATTCCGGAGGGATTTTTTTCAAACGAGCAAAGTTGCTGCTGGTAGTTTCGATTTTAAATATATCTCTGCGGGCACCAGTCCTCCACCTTTTCTGATATACCTCATATTTCCTGGAAATACTCGTTGTTGCGCCAAACAAATAACTTCCTCCGGGTCTGGTTCAATCTATTTATGCAACCTAGCGATGACCTTACTTCTGGACAGTGGAAGAATGTACTACAAGCATATAAAAACATTACATCGCCCAGTAAAATGATTGCAATTTTCAGACAGCTGTACAGTGATCAGGGTATGACTAGACATCATTCCAACAGGTAAGAATAGGGAGAGTCAACACAGATAGAAAAACATAACCCAGAGCAAATCAGGAAACATCCAAAAGGGAAGAGAAAGGTGAAGCGGGAAAGCAGTGTGCAGGAAAAGTGCGGCTTCTAGGACTTCTACAACTGACACTCAGATACTGACCGCTTCACTCTGACAGTAACTGTCCCAGTGCAGTCGGTGGGTTCTCTTTGTCATCTGGAAATGTTAAGGTAAAGTTTTCAAGGAATGAGGTTAGAAATGGACTGCAGCATTCCATGATGACATCATCCATTATTACTTGAACACATTCTACACACAGGTTACTAAACGTAATGACCATGCAGTTAAAGGACATGACAAATGCTTGGACACCACATAAACATACAGACTTTGAGCAAATCCCAATTGTACCTCTTAGCCCTTCCCCTTGGTCTTACTCCTTAATTTTGCACGTGCATGACAACAAAAGGGTATCCCAATTCCTAGGGGCAGGGCCAAGATGAAGAGGTTGATCGCCCTAGAAACCAAGTAATTTTATAATCAATTACAGGTGGAACGAATGCGCAAATGTTTCGAGTACTTTGAATACAGCCAATGTCAGAGGAATTTTTTCTGCCTCCGGGATGTGCTGATTTAACTTATTCATTTTTCCCTCAATATATTCTGTTATGCAGTAGTCGCACAAACTGCAGTTGTATATTATGGTCAATGTACGACCATCATATCTACAAGTGGCTACGTTTTTAGGTCAACTATTATATGTAGGTGGAAAACAAAAGATTGCAAGTGGCAAAGTTTGTGAAAAAGTTTATTGAAGTAATATTTAATTGGTTGGCGATCAGTTCTGTTTGTACTCCACCCCTCGTCCGAAGATAGCAGGGATAGGTACTAAGGATAGTACGTCCACAACCCTAGTGAGGATAAGCGGGTTGAAAATTGGATGGATGGATGATAATATTCAGGGTTTCGTATGGAGAAGTCTTCATTTTCATCTTTATTTTATTTAGTCTGGTCTAAGCTAATAAATGCACAGCCACAAGCCTGCTGTATTTTGATGTCACATCCTGAAATGCAAGCAGCTCAAGTTACACTAAAAGCTCCTTGTGCCTTTTTTAATTAATGCCCTATTTTTTCATACTTACAAGAACTGCTAATACTAAGAAGAAAAAATGCTAAGTTTAAACTGAAATGTATTTCTTTTCTTGCATCACTGAAAATATTTCTAGGCAAAATAGTTGCTCAGTGTGCGTTTAAGAAATAAAACAGTTGATTATCTAAACAAAAACCAAATGGTCAAAAAATATTATTTGCAAAGGGTTAAATCTCTTGAAATGTGCTGTGCTCTAGGTCAATTTCAGTGCTGTCTGGTGCAGAATAATGCTGCCTAAGGGAGTTGTGTTCCCCTAATACGAAATAATTATAAATTATTTTCCCTGCCACTAATTATTACTTAAAAAAGTAAACTGATGATAATAATAAAGTCTACTACTAATACATATAGTGAAATGAAGCTATTCCCAAGAGACTAATTATAATGCATTATGTTGGATTGTCTTGCAATGCATGTACACTGTTGTCAATATTTTGGACTGTATATGTATTAACATAAGGGCAAATCAGAGCCATCTTAAATATTAAAGCATAATCACCTTTACTTGCACTAGACCTGTTACTTAGATTTGTGAAAAAAGACTTGCTTCTATTTGAAAATTTCAAATGAGACCTTGTTCTTCAAGCTCATGAAGAACACTTTTTTAACGAGGGTGAATAAAACTGTTTGAAATAAAGATTATAGCAAAAAAAGTAATCACTAGAAAACTCGGCTTGCTTGGGCAACGTTTCCTGTTACAGAATTTTTAAAGTCAGAAGTAGTGCATCAGAAGCAAGATACAAAGCAGCTATTGTGGCAGGGTTAAAGTTATGAATGTGGACAAACGAGTACTATTATCTCTAGCATCTTTACAAAGTCTGAAAAAAGGTTGCCTTCACTTTGCCAACATAAGAGGGTTGTGAAATCTGTACAAGTGTAGACAGAAGGGAAACAAGCAGTATCCTTACGACAGGAAGATAGATAGATGTGTGATGGAATTGATGTGCTTGCTTGTGTGTTTGTGCACGCAGTTCAAGGGTGAGGAGGAATGAATGGAATTCCCTGACCCTCTCAAAATAAGGCGTTAAGATTTCATAGGAGGGGAGGAAGTCGCCGGTAGTCATGGGGGAATGTCAAAGATCTAAGCTAGTGGCTTGTTTTACACAACATCCAGATTCCATTAGTGTGTGGAAGTAAATATGTGCCCCCAGGTTTTGAATTAAAAATGCCACTGAAAATGTTATGTTGTAAAATTCACATTGTTATTTAGTAACCCTGCCATCATAACGCTGAATTTAGATGGTGAATTTCAGACACCGAATTGTAGCCAGTTGAATCTCAGGAGAGTGAAAATGTTGCATTTGAATTATGAAGGTTGAATTTTTTTCATGTGGCGAATTTGTTAACATTAAAATGTTAAAATGAAATACAGCAATTGAAAATGTGATCACTTTGAAATAATGTGAACTTAACAACAGAAAATTTTCACTGGCATGTTTAATTCAAATCCTGGTGGCACATATTTACCTCCATATAGTGCACCATGTATGTAACGTTATTCTGTCGTTTTTTTCATGGTTACAGTATGTCAAACCTGTTTTGCTGATGAGCCAAAAGACAATTACCATTTGTTGGCATGTGTTTGTCAGTGGTGGAGTAAGTAAAAGGGTGTGCATGTCAAAGATGACTCTTGGTGTATCATGCATATGAATACAACAACGATACACAGGAAAATAAAGAAAAAAATAAAACAGCTGAATTGATTGGAACAAGAACAGTACAGTATTTGTGTGTGCACATGTGTGTGTGCCTCACAGAAAAACTATACATTTCTGACATATTCAGGACAGGTCTGCAGTGAAATGAGCTCCAAAATGGTTCATTACATACATAATAAATTTTGACTGTTGCAATTTCTCATGAATAATAGTGTCGAGTAAAATGCATATCCGCAAAGTTCACCTAAAAAAAAAAAATGGGAGAATGCATACTATGTATAATGCACACAATCCTGATAGCCATAAAGACCCTTCCCAAAAAAATGTAACGTCATGGAAAATGTATTCCCATAACTTCATTCATAAATTCATTTTATTTTTACCTAATCTGGCGTTCTAGCTCATAAAACCCACGAAATCAGGAATTTAAAAAAATTGATACTGCGATGAAACCATCCCAAATTTTACAGGTTATGAATGTTTTAAACAGAGTGTCACACAGTAATCATCTACTAAACTCAATGCACTTGCAAAGGTTTCCCCAGGTGTCTTTAAATTGTTTCAGTTTGGTTCAATTTTCTTTGGTGGCTTCTCTAAGGGGAAGACTGCAGACTTGTCAACTGGCCAGAAGACCATCATTAATAACTTCCATTGGATGGGTAAGCCACAAAATTTCATAGCTCATGAGGCTGGCTGTTCAGAGAATGCTCTGTCCAAGCATATCAATGGAAACGTCTAATGGAAGGACAAAATGTTCTCAAGAAGAAGATGCACCAGCAAAAGAATATGAAATAATCATCAGCGCATCAGTCAGAAGATTCAAGAATCTTGTAGAGATCCACAAAGAGTGAAATGAAGCAAGAGTGACAGTTTCAAAAACCACCACACTCATAAGCACCCGGGAGATAGGTGACAACTGTAGGGTCCCCTGGGTCAAGCCATTTCTGAGCCTGAGCCAACCTAGGAACCGTCTCAACTGGGCCAGGGAGAATAAAGACAGAACTGTTGGACAGTGGTCAAAAGTCCTCTTTTCTGATGGAAGTATGTCTTTCATACGGGAATCAAGGTCCAAGTGTTTGGTGGAAGACAGATGAAGAACAGAACCCAAGCTGCTTGAGGTCCAGTGTGAAATATCCAGTTAGTCATGATTTGGGGTTAAATCCAAAGTCACTGCAAGTGCTAGTGCCTAGAATGCTTTAGAAAAGTACTTCTGCTGAGGATCTCTATGGAGGTAACTCTAAATTGTGGGCTTCCATAACTCCCAGGCAATCGCCTCAATCCCAAAATGCATCGAGGCAGTAGTTACAGTAAAAGAATTCCCAACCAAGTACTGGAGATTAACATATCTATTTGAAAGTACCATACTTTGCTTTAATGTGACACTAAAGGTCTTTTTTCTAAAAAAAATTTAAAAAGTAAACTGATTTTTTTTCCAAAACAATTTTTTTAATTCCTAATGTTGTGTTTTATGAGTCGTAAACCCAAATTCATGTACAAATAAAATATTTAAAATTATTGAAATTATAGCTAATTGTCCATGTCAGTTTTCCAAGCCGCTCATCCTCACAAGGGTTCCAGGGAGTCACGGAGCCTATCCCAGCTAACATCGGGCGCCTTGGATCTATAATCTATGAAATCTAACATTTTTAATATAATTATGGAAATAAACCTTTCCACGATATTCAGTTTTTGGGGGAAAGATTTGTATTCTTAAAAGATTATTTTTATTTTATTAAGTTTTTTCCAAATATGATTTAGCTCTGTGGGTATGCACTAATGAAACAGCTAAGTTTTTCTCAATTATCTTCATATTATTGAGACAAAGTTCAACAGTGCTGATAACGAGCCCACTCGGCCTTCGTTCTGCTACAAACTGGAGCAGCTCGTCCATTTGTAGAAACTGTACCACTTTCCCATGTCCCGAAGCTCTTGCATGTGCTTCTTCTTGGAGGATTTTCTCCTTTGGATTCCTCCACAATTTCATGTTTAATTCATTCATACGCTTTCTTATGTCTTTAGCAACACTGATTACTTTGGTTTAAATGCGTCTGATTCAGTAGCCCTGTTCGTAAACATTTCCACCCTTAGGTTCAGGGTATGACAAACTCACAAATAAGCATCTAGTGCACAACCAACATAATAATGTGGCGGCTGACACTATAAGCAACAAGGGCTCATTTATCGTAATAACTATACTGTAAATGTAAATGAAAGTCTCCATCTTTTTAGCAACCCCTAGGTGGCAGTATACATTTCGGCAATGTGATTTTTTTTTTCATTTTCCTTATACGGTGTATAAAGTGCAGTATTGGCTTTGAGCAATTTTTGGAGGTGGAAAAACGTGCCTTACACACAAGAAATGTCGTCAATTTAATAATACTGTTTTTTGTAGGAAAAGTTATTTTAGCTCTCATACATAATCTCAGTTTGTGTGGATGTACAGTGGCCAATATACTGTACATAAAGAGTAGATGTCTGCTTGTCCATTTGCTGTTAATGTTCCTGGTTGCCAACAGACATACCATACAGGCAAGCAATGTCAATTTAAAAAAAAGAAGACGAAAACAAACATACCATTCCTTGACAGAACTCCAATATTTTATCGATTTATTTAACAAACCTCAACTTCTAACATTTAGAAAGAAATGCTTTAGTAATAGTGAGTCTTACCTGACTGAGGTAATGGTATTCTTCAGGTTTCATGAGGTGAAAGGCTTTTCTCTCTTCTTCACTCGCTCCTGCCAGCAGGTAGTAAAACACATGGTAGTTCCTAGGGGACACAAGATTGATTGACAATGTATTAGTTCAACTCAAATACCAGGGATGACATTTCCATCTGCAACAAATGTAATATATAGGGTAGTTGTCTTTTAAAATGTTTAGTAATCACCAAAACAGAAGAAAAAAAAGTTTGTTTTTTGAACATGACAAAAATAATCACATTAACAACCCAACTGAGGAGGTTCAATGGACCGATGAATGTTTTGAAATTCAGTTTTTGCCAACATCAGGAAAAAGCGAACTTTCTTAAGCAGTCGATTTTGTAAGGAGAAATGTGGTGGTTCTCTGATATCATCTGACAGCTGCACAAAGTTTTGAGGTCATGAGCTGTGTGTAGCGACTGCAACAACCAAGTAAAAATTTGCATAAACTTTATTGGTCTGGAGTGAGCAATCAATCCCATTAATGGGCGGCTAACGTGGGGCCGACAACGAGCTTCCATAGCGAGGTTAACCTCCAGTCAGCAGGCCACCACATTAGTGTCAAGATTTGCTTTGAACTGATTTTGCGCAATGAATCACATGCTGGCCCACACAACAGTGTTACTTATTGAAATATAGGAGAGGGAGAGGGAGAGGGAGAGGGAGAGGGAGAGAGGGAGAGGGAGAGGGAGAGGGAGAGGGAGAGAGAGAGAGAGGAGAGAGAGAGAGAGAGAGGAGAGAGAGAGAGAGAGAGAGAGGAGAGAGAGAGAGAGAGAGAGAGAGAGAAGAGAGAGAGAGAGAGAGAGAGAGAGAGAGAGAGAGAGACTGTTTAGTCATTAGGAGCTTCAGCACTTGTTTGATGGGGCTAATTCGGAGCATGAATTGACCCCTCCGTGGATATTGCACAATCCGTGTCACTGACCAATCAGAGGCCAGATATCTGCATAAAGCACGCCCCTTTTTGCTCCCGCCATTTTCTCAGACATTGCATGGTCCAGTATAGGTTTTGTTAGCGTTTTATCGCGTATTTGGGTTATTTAACAAAAAATATGGTTAAGAGGTGTAGTCACAGACTTTGTAATAGTGACGACAGGTATCCTGAAAGGCTAGTTGGTGGAGTTCGATTCGTACCCTTTCCAAAACGGAAGACCCAGTTCAACTTCAAGCACAAATTAATTTGCTAAATCGAGAGGTACCACGGTATTTGATCAACAGGTGAAGGGCTCATCTCCAGCAGTGACGCCAACATAGTCATGCAGCTTGAGGGCAGCCCGTGCTTTTCATCACTTAAGAGCCTTTGTTCTTCTTTTTCTTTCGGCTTGTCCAGATAGAGGTCGCCACAGTGTGTCATCTTTTTCCATGAGCTCCCATCTCCTGCATCTTCCTCTCTAACACCCACTCCCCTCATGTATTCCCTCACAATATCCATCAACCTTCTCTTTGGTCTTCCTCTCCCTCTTTTGCTCAGCACCCTTCTACCAGTATATTCACACTCTTGCCTCTGGACATGTCCAAACCATCAAAGTCTGCTCTCTTGATCCTTATCTCCAAAACATTTCTAATCCTATCCAACCTGCTCAACATCTTCATTTCTGCTACTTGTTGTCTCTTCAGTGCCACAGTTTCTAACCTGTACATCATGGCTGGCCTTACCACTGTTTTATAAACTTTGCCCTTCATCCTAGCAAAGACTGTTCTGTCACATAACACACCAGAAATCTTCTGCCAGCTGTTCCAACCTGCTTGGACCTGTTTCTTCACTTCCTTACCACACTCACCATCGCTCTGGATTGTTGACCCCAAGTATTTGAAGTCATCCACCCTCGCCATCTCATCTCCCTGGAGCCTAACTCGCCACCTTCTACCGTCACATATATTCCGTTTTACTGTGGATAATCTTCATTCCTCTCCTTTGAAGTGTATGCCTCCATCTTTCTAATTGTTCCTCCACCCGCTCCCTGCTTTCACTGCATATCACAATATCTGCAAACATCATGGTCCAAGGGGATTCCAGTCTAACCTCATCTGTCAGCCAATTTTTTACCACAGCAAACAGGAAGGGGCTTAGAGCTGATCCCTGATGTAGTCCCACCTCCACCTTAAATTCTTCTGCCACACCTTCAGCACACCTCACCATTGTTCTGCTGCCGTCATACATGTCCTGTACTATTCTAACATATTTCTCCGACACACCTCACCAGTACCAATTTGATGTATGCAGTCAAGTTCAGTGAATGCACAGATATACTGTATGTATTGGAGAAACCAGGCAAACACTGAGAGATGGCACAACACAGACAGGCAAACTGCTCAGATCAAGACTCAGCAGCCCTGTACCTCGAAGCGAAACGGCACGCTCGTGAGGACAAAAATTTGTATATTCTGGATAGGGAGAACAGATGAGTTGGAATTAAAGAGTAAAGCAAGGCCATCTTCACAAAACATTGCTGAACAGAGGAGGGGGTTTTGACATCACCTATATACCACTTACAATGCAGTCTTTCCATCCATTCCAAAGGAATGCAACAATTCTGCTAAACTTTGTAATTGAATTAAATATTAATGAGAGTGTTTCAATCCTCTCTACGGCAGGCATCTTAACAGCTCCATCCCTTTTTTTGCATTGCAAAATGATGCCATTTGTGGTTTTGGTTGTGCCTCTAAATTGGAGTATTAATAATCGAGATTTTCCAAACAATCACTGAGTAGTTTGTCCTAACTTAGCTTTGTTGCACGAACTGATTAAGAGTGCTCATAATAGAGGCAAAACATCATCTTAGACAAACAGATCCGTCCAGCTGCAATTGGTTCAGTGCCCTGAAAACGATTGGACTGGATGAACGAGAACATTCACAGGCATTTCAGAGCCTCATTCAACATACTACATACATGGTGATTAATTTATTTAATTGTTTTATTCATTCAAATTTTAGAGGCTTTTTAATAAAACTGGCCTCTATGGGGTTCCAAATTTACGAAGAAATGTTACACTTTTGGTGGGTGTTGAAATATTAAAGTACTTTCTTCTGGCAACTACTGTACATTTTAAAGTAATGAAAAAACACAAAGTTGTAGTTTTTTTGTGGTAACTTCACATTTCAACACGTATTACACAATGCAAGACTGGAACTTCCTGTAACACATCTCTATGATGGGCAATCGGGATCTGCAAACTCCCTAAGAAGTACTTACCGCTCATTGTGCTCCTGATAGACCAGCCTTGACTTCTCTAAGAGGTACTTCTCTACATATGCTCTGAAATGATGATAAAAATGTATTTTAAAACATCATCATTAGTGAAATGCATAGTTGTTGTTTGTTTTAATGTTCCCTACCCTCTCACAGTCCCATTTTCCTGGTAGTTGACCTGGATGAATTTACCAAAGCGGCTTGAGTTGTTATTGTGAGCTGTCTTTGCATTGCCAAATGCCTAAATATGACAGAAAGGGAGACACTCTGTTAAGAACAAAACATGGAGTTATTGGACATGAAACGAAACAGACTCATTGTATAATATGATACAGTATATTGAATTTAGTGCCAGAGGTCAAAGATCATGTATGAAGCAGAATGGAGGTGTGAAGAACTCATTTGTGTGTCAAGCATACATGGAGTTTTGAATTCATGCCAAATATTGTCTTGAAATACTGTCAATCACAGTGGCGCAGAGCAGGCTTTTCCTCTTACATAGTTCCACCCAGTGTCAGCCGGAAACAGATTAATAACATATATTTACATCTGAGGGGGAAAAAAGGCAGTGTGAGCCTGGCCTTGCATGACTGTTAATCATAATCATAATACAAAGTCCACAACAGATTACAGACCCTAGTCTGTGTGGCCACATGGAAAATGTAGAGGTTGTGCCTTAGTAAGATACTATCTTATTTCCTTATTTATGTTGTATGGCTACCTGAAGGGGAAGTACTTTTTCAGCTTAAACCCTGCAGTTATTTGTAGCTTTGCCGCAGGTAATCAAATACTTTGGTGAATTGGTCTGCCAAGTGAGAAAACACCCCTTCCTAACTCAACCGTTTGCCAGTCCACTCACCGTGCTGTCTTACATACCAAACTATAAGCAACAGCACCGGAAATCTTAAAACAAATCCTACCACAGTTAACTGGATATGAATTAAAAAATAATATTTATATTTATGCTGGGCTGGATGGATTTCAACTTTGGTGTAATACAGAAAATAGCACTATTGTCGTGTTTTAGGTCCAACCTCTAAAAAAAGTTAAGCCAACCTTGGAACAGTTGTTTTGTTATCAAAATATAGGCATTAATAATTCAGCACTGTAGTATTTACTGGTTAATAACAAAACAGTAGTAGCAGATGCAGTAATCTCAACAGTAGAGCAAGAGACCACAGAAGTTTTATAACTATCTCCAGCACTCCCATGACCCTTGTCAGTTGACATAATAAAGCGCCTCCGGACCACTCCGACTACCAGAAATAAAATTCCATGTGTTTTTGACATGCTTGGGAAGTAAAGATGATTCAGATTTTGGCCATACAAGTATAATCTGCCAATGTAGAGTGCTCAAACAATCAGTGTAAAGAATGGTACAGAGCTTTGTCGTGGCATTGAAGTGAAACAACCATCTTAGAATCTTCCGTATGCTTTTAAAATAAGATGTTTCGTATTCTTCCCACTGTCACAACATACAATAACGGCAGCTCTATGAAAATGAAATGCAAACAAAAGGAGCGTTCCCAAACCAGGAATCATTACAAAAACTTCACCCAACTACCTACCTACCTGTGCCAGTAACTTGAGTGTCTACCCAGGTAGGGAAGGTCCTTCAATGGTGTGCTGACAGAATCACTGATTGATTTACAGAAGTCTTTACGCGTTTATTTTTTTTTATTCATAGAACCGCCATTACTGGATACACTAAATAAGAGGATAAAAACACATTGAAACCCAAAACCTCCAGACACTGATCTTTACGTTTTCCCGCTAAGTTGGCGGTGGAAAAGCCACTAAAGATGTGATCCGAATGACAGATGTTTGTGTCAACCAATCAGGATTTGTCAGCACAGTCCACCCCCTCAAGAGTTCCAGGCAGGTCTAAGAAAGACCCTTGGAGGCAAATACTGAATACTGAAAGGTCCCCAGGTAGGTTTTCGTGGTAGAAACAAGATGGGAATTTCAAATCCCAGGGGAGTAAAGGAAGTTCCTGCAGTTAAAACGGCCCAAATGACAGTTCTTTACATTGATGTTTCAATGGACTGAAGTCGCTGGTACAAAAAGGACGAAAGGAGTAACGGATAATTGGTTGCTGTCTTCTTCAGTATCCGTGTAGCTGCAAATAGTGAAAAAAAATATACTAAAAGGGACATTTCGGGGTCCTTTGCAATGTTTGATAATTGGAATGAATAAAATGGGGCAGAAATAGATACAGTGAAGAAAAGTATTTGAACACCCTGCTATATTGCAAGTTCTCCCTCTTAGAAATCTCTCCCACAGTGGACATGCACCTACAATGAAAAGTTCAGACCCCTCCATGATTTCCAAGTTGGAGAACTTGCAATTTAGCAGGGTGTTCAAATACTCATTTTCTTCACTTTAACATTTTCTATCTGGAGAAACAAAAAAATGATGGCTGTAGGCATAAGAGTGATAACATTTTCTACCAAATGAAATTTTTTGGAAGGGAAGCTCAAACTTTCCATTCAAAGGGGAACCTGAAGAATTTAGACATTGGCCTTTCTGCTACGTTCACATCCTGGCTCATAAGCTCAGAGTAATCGCAAGATATTCATCCTCCATGAACTGTTTCTGACATCAATGAAATCGTAAAGCAAGGTGGAAAAATACACAAACGCTGCTATAATAATTGTAATTGCACATGTGGTATTGCAGTCAATCACTTTCTGTTAAGTACTGTAAGTAGCCTAACGAAGCGAGACTCAGGACAGAAGTAAGTATCTGCAAGAAACAGTATGATTTCATGCCTAGAAAGAGTTACACAGATGCATTATTTGCCTTGAGGATGCCTGTGGAAAAGTACAGAGAAGGTCATAAGGAGCTACATTAAAAGATGACATGCTGTGTTGACCCCTAACGGGACAAGCCGAAAGGAAAAGAAGAAGACTGTAAGTAGCCTAAGGAAGGAGGGTCTGGTATTCCGCTCACTTTCTGGCTAATCTACATCGTAGGTCAGATGAGGCTAGACTACAATTAGTCAGCGTCCTCATGGTAGGTGCAGCCAAGTTAGCAATTAACATCAGTGTTGGTGCCCCAAGGAAGCAACTCAAACATGCATGTTATATTGATCTTCTATGATTATTAGCTTGCTTGTTTGTAAGTATGAAAACAAAGAAACAAATACAATGCATGCTGTGGAGTTTGGTTGGCCTCAGATTTGCATTTCTAAATAAATGTTCTAAGAGGAAATAATTCATCCCAGTGTCCAAATTTCACTATGATTAAACCTGAAATTACTTTACTACAGTACTTGTATACATAATGTTCACATTCCACATTTTCTTCCACGAATTGTACAACCTCTGGGCCCCATTTACTTGTATTTTAGAGTTTGCACTCTAATTGTGCAGATGTTTTTAATGTCATGCCGAAGCTTCAAGGCAAAAACACACAATGTAGAAAATTCTTCTGACAAGAGCAACATAAAAGCTCACCATGTGTTTATCCATCTTGTGAAAACAAAAGTTGTTCAGTAGCATGTAGTGCACACTAGAGGAATAATTCATGGAAGATGCAAATATTTTACATTTATAACAGAATTTAAGAACATATGAGGTTGTTTCCCTTTCCCTCCGCCAGAGATGAAACTGTTTGCACAGACACCACAGCACCACTTCGCACACTCCAATACTGTAGGTCAACAACATTTTTCCTGGCTTTACGGCACAGAGTGAGCCAAAGGCGGACCAAAGACAGACTTGAGATCGAGCCAACGTGTTGTGGGTGTAATGTGACTGTCTACAAGCTCAGTCAGACTCATTTAGAAGAGCCAACATACAGAAAATGTTTGATTTGATCAGCTTTTTAGGCTGTTACACCCAGCAATCATGATCACAAATTTCTGTACTAGGAATCTTAGAGGTCCCATTTTTTGAATTCTGAGAGATCTTCACTAGTGACATAGATAAGTTCCAAAAATTCAAATGACCTGATTTCGGGCCTTGTGGCAGAAAAATGCCAGGCAATCAGAAATGCATGGATGATTTGAAGACATATTTCACCTGTTTACTGAATATATGAAAATATGCCACTTTTAACTTTCTGGTCTTGGCAAATACTTGCTATATCTAATGAGGATGTGCAATATTTTGCAGGGCATTATCATCGCTAGAGGGACTTGTTGGGACATGCTATATAGAGTAATACTAAATCATTTACACCTGCATTTCGTACTTGGCTCTTCAGAATGAAACTAGTCAGGCACGGGCAGCTTCAAAAGTGCGTGAGGTGCTTTCAGGGACACTGCCCAAATAAGAGCAAATGTGTCCTCTTGTAATACAGTGTATAAATGTAAACATGGATTACTAGGGAATGTATTTGTATCAGAATGGTTTAGTTAGCACAAAATTGAATTAACCCTAACACTAAGAGATACAGTACATTTTGTTAAGATAGTCAGAAAGGCCTGTGAGGAATGCAGTCAATGTCATTTCAACATCATTTCTGTCATGGTGTGCATTTTGCTTGCACATAAAAGACAATTCCTATTTTTGTTTTAATTTCTCATTTTAAAAGACACCATTCAAGCAACCCGTTTTTCCCTCATGGTTTTCAGACTGTAGGGTGAAAGTTGCAACTTGTTACATGTGTGGACTGATTAGGTGGCAGCAATGGGAAAATGAAATACCAGTATTATGAAGGGAGAGATAATAGGTCGGTAATTGGTAAAACAATTTACAAAACTCTACAGAGATGTCGTATGCATTCATTATGAATTTGAATGAATGGGAGGCATGGTTGAGGAAAAAATCTGGTCTACACAAGCTGCTCAAATGCCAGCTTTTTGTGAAATAAAAAAAATGAGTAGACGATAAAATGCTTCCAAAATTTCTCCCCATTATGGCCTATATTCTCCACAATTTAAGTGAAACAATTATAACAACGGCGGCACGATGAAGGTGTGGTTAGCATATCTGCTTCATAGTTCTGGGGACGTGTTTTCAAATCTGGCATCTCCTGTATGGAATTTGCATTGTGGGCTTCAATATTTGTCGTTTTAGCTTTTTTATGAGATCAACCTTAAAATGGTAGACGCAGTTGCAGCCTGAATCAAGGTACCAGTTTAAGAGATTTTGATGTTCAATCGTCAAAAATAGCACTGTCAATGGATTGTGTCGCATTATGAGTTCTGTTTTCAATTCTATTTTGTTTTCAACTCTGGTAGCCAAAGAAGAAGTTCAAGCAGATTAATCAGATCTTAAATTACAAAATTAAAACTTTTCACTTGTTTTTTTTTTTTGCAAACAAACAACATTGCTTATGGACTAAAGTGGATAGCGGATGGACAAGTTTTAGTTTGTATTTTGTGCAATGTACTTCTTTTATATCGTCTCATGCATGCTATTTACAGTATATAACACATTTCCTACAACCACTATAGCTCCTGAAACAATGCATATTTCCATTGTGTTGTGTGTCAAGGCAATCTTGTATTCCAAATATATTATTATTACTAATATATTTTCTAACTGCTCACCTTCTGAAGTGTGCAGTGACGTAATAATTCATTTCTGGTTCAGATGCTGCGCCGTGGGTGGATGTGTATTAACACAATTGATCTGTTATGGGCCAGAAGAAAGCGTGTTAATGCTAATTTGAGTACTCGTCAGCAAAAAAACAATAATTCTACAATGGGTAGAGAGGAGATTGGAAATCACTTTCCAGGCAAGCTTCCATGATTCATTAGTGAATTGAATGTATAAAGGGGTTCATAGTCGATGAGCAGATAGATGGTGGATGAAGTGCCTAATTTTACACACAGGGGGATTGTCCATCCTGTCTACTTATGGACTCCCAAGCGATACAAATTCATTTCGGTGCTTTGAATTGTTCAGATCTCATGTGATTGCAGGGTCCTAAATGGAACAGAGAGCTGTTTTGTCTCCATTTCTAATAGACTTCAGTCAAATGAGACAGCAAAGAAAAAGTGAATTCTTCTGATTGAGTGGCCATTGTTTTCCTTACAGATGCCCTGTTGTGACTCACCAGCCATTTAAAGTCTCTGACAAATGTATCCTTAGAGAAACTCCCCTGGAAAGTAAGCAGGACTACCTATGCACCAATAAACCGGGACCTGGCCCTTGCCCTGGGGTGTTCACCACTATAGTCACATGTCCCAATAAGGATCAGGTTTGCAGCATAGAAATTTCGCGTTCTGCAAATAGATTTGTCCTACGTGAAAGAAATTCACTTTACCTCAGATTTTGTGTCATCTAAGATGCAGGTACGATTGATGGAATTTCATTTTAATGTACTACAGTAGCGTAGCATAGTGTGAATACCTACATAAAAATCCACAAACATTTTAGAACAAAAATGTTAAAATGTGTCCTGAAAAGCAGTTCAACCACTACACTGACAGGAAAATGTTATTCATCCTTTTTGAAAAGAAACCAGTGTATAGTGAGAGTTGTTATTCAGATGAAACAATCTGGCTGTTCACCAATAACGCAACAGAAAAGCAGTCTTAGATCTTTTCTAAGAAACTTATTACTGCACACCCCCGGGAGCAAATGTGATGGTCCAGTGAAATAAATCATTTAGATGTCAACATCACCAAGCTGTGACATCATGCGACCTGGCAGAGAGATCGACCCATGTTTGTTAGATTTAAGTGATCTGTGTCGAGCATTTGTCACTCATTAATATCCAGTGCACCCAAGAACAAGCACTTATTTAGGAGGATGCAGTGATTAGATCATGGGGCTACTCGAGGAGGGCAACTTTCCGCATCTGCGCATTTGTGCTGTGCAGCGCAATTACAAAAGACAAAATGGAGGTGAAAAGCAGCCCTTTAATGGCAGTGTAATGTGGCCATTTGCACTATTAATCAAGGATTTTAGTAAGTGGTCATGTCCTGTCGTTAACTTACCTGTATGTAGCAATGCGATGAGGAGCTGCCATCTTTGAAGAATTTTGTCAAACACACTGAGTATTTAAATGCCTTCAAAATAAAACATTCATAAAAATATAATTGATGCTTAAAGTGCAGATTTATTGTACGGCCCACACTGCAGGATATTTTTAAGTAAGTGACGGCATCTGAAACGTCATGGTAATTTTTAAACTTGGACAACCGTGGGAATTTTGTCCCGTGTAAACTTACTGGTGGATACTTTTAACTGAAACTTGACATCCAATAGGAGAAGGGGTTCCCCAAATAGCTGATGAAATTAAACAACTGAGATTAAAGAATAAAGTTATCCTGTTTAACTCTAATTTAAAGATGTTTGTTGACCAGATTTTCTATAGATGATGAAACATTGAGTGACTGTTTTGCAGCAGGAAAAAAAAACCTCAATTTTTGTTTACCTAATCCTGCCTTTTTCAAAATTCTTCATGCGTTGTACTTAGGTTGAAGTGGCCATTCCAACTGCAGTCACTCACAGTTGAAAAATGTACAAGTGTGGTCAGTCATGCCCGCAGATGTAAAATTACGGGTGTGGTCCATCCCTAATTACACCCGCACATAAAGGTGCGGGTGTGATTAGGGATGGAATCGCAAGACCTTAAAATAACTTACTGAGTTATTATATCCAAGTACTGTATGTAGTTGTTAACTAATACCATAATCATAATTTATTGACATTGCACTGAGACAGACATTTTTAAAGAGGTCAATAGACATTCAATTTCATAATCAACTCATTTTATTTCATCATTATGTATTGCTATATTCTAGCGTAATTTACAGCCGTATCAATTGTCAATCAATTGATGAAAGCTAGCAGTAGATGATCTACCTCTTCCTAAAGCATGTTAAGGGGAAAAGTTTCCAACTTCAAGATAACGCGGTACCACGGGAGAAAATGACCATTCGCATTTAGATATATGGACAAACTAGTCTAATGTTAGAACTTAGATCAAGTCAAAGTAAATCACCATCTCACATTTATTTTAGTTAGATACTGAAACATATCCTGCGTTATATCCCAGATATGTTTTCAGTGTAACTGAATTTCCTTTGACTTGTCTCATGATGTTGATGACTTCGACGTAAATGGGCTCGCAGGACATGAAGCAGCTCGGAATTGCTAACTAAACAGAGCCAACTATGAACTATAAATTTGAAAGGTCACTTGCAACTTTGTTTCTTTTTTTTTTTAACCCACAATGATATCACTGTCTGTTTTTCTTGGTGTAAAACTGAATTATTGCTTGCAGAATATGTTTAGTAATGCATGTTGATAAGAGAATGATGCTCCCAAACAGTTTTAAGGTTAATGTTATGTTGCCTCCAATTTTTAAAATACAGAATTATCTTTTTGTGCACTGTATTGTCTGCGCTTTCATCCTCGATCAGGCTGTGCCAAGGTGGAATTTTAACATTATACACCATCTCATCCTGTAGTTTCTACTTTGGCTTCAGACCAGAGCTTTTCTTACTCAAAAAAAAAAGACAAAATCTCATCAGGTTTCACCACTTTTTCTTCTATTATTCACATACCCCGACATTCATTAAAGCAACAGCCCTTTTTTTGTTTTTTTACTTTTACCATTAGTATCGAGAGTAAAGACAAGCAGCATGTCTAACTCTCTTTGCTCTACATTGCCCGGACTGTGAGGGTGGACGGTGTTTGTAATTATGAGTGTATCCCTTTAAGAGCCAAAGAGGTGCAGAGTCAGGTAAACTAGCAGGAGACCATGTGCTTCTGTGTTTAAAAAAAAAAAAAAAGTCAGGCTGTGGTTTACTGCGCTGGATTGGTTTTCAGTTTTCATGTGCGCTGAGAATGTCTATGCATTTCTACTCGTCACAAAATTTCCGCATGGGATTTTTCGTGCTCGATGGCGTGCAGGCACAATTGCCCGTCAAATCACAGTGACTGCAACCATATGTTGACTGTCATTTTTGAGAAATCTTTTCATGTTCCTACTGTGAGGAAATTGTTATAAAATCAAATCAAAGGTAACTCCTGCACAATGTAATACAATAACATCTCCGGGAAGTAGTCATCCACAGAGTATGTAATAGTGCAGCTTGATGGATTTTACGCATGATCTCATTTACACGGTGTCATTCTCACATAACCAAACAGCATCGACTTTGTTCTTTAGCTCCTCACCTTATTACTCCTGCCCCCTCTTCCATGTGACAATATGGAAGATAAAAATAGCCTCAACTGAACTTTTGAGCTTGTGTTACATAAAAGTGTTTGGTTCCTGAAGGGTGAGAGCGGGTTGACTGAGAGCAAGGGAGGATTTGCTGAAGTGAATTTTCCCAAACCTAAAGAACTTCAAAGCATGATAGAACAAACAGAACCAGGGATCAGATGAGATCAAGCAGAGAAGCATCTAGTTTCATGATCTGCTTTGCAGGGATATTCGGGGCTAAACAATAGTGCAGTGTTCTACCGTTGCAATGAGATCAGGTAAACTAGGCTGGATGAGAAAATACATTCAGCCCTACGAGATACTTGCTGTCCATATGTGACAGCAACTATCGGGAATACACTGTATATACTTGTATATGGAAAATGTCAGAAAAGAAAAAAAGTAAAAAAAACTGACCAAGTCCCATGTGGAGGTGAAACTGTTTACTGATTTCAAATGGTTAGCAGTGCCATTTCAAATGAGAATTATCATTAAGAACGTACTGGTGGGTGGGGCCCCTTTAAGGCAGCCCAGTGATACCCACACTGTTGCCGACTTTATTGAGCCTTTTTAAAGAGAGCTACTAAAGACTCACCAAGCTACTATTTTTTTCTGGTGTTCCAAGAGACTTTTCAAAACTTAGGCTCTTTCCTTGATGCAGTAAGCTTGGGAGAAGTTCACTCCTTGAAGCCTTTTCATACCGGACTTGCTCACTGTAAAAGGTCCACCCGAATGGCTTCAGGTTGCTATCAAGAAAACAAGAGCTCAAACTATGTAGAAATAAGTGTAAACACTGAAACTGAAGGGGTAAAAATAATATTGTGGGGCGTAAACTTCCACATAAAAAGTGTGACGGTGCACACAATTAGAATGCTTGCTCGCTTTTGCAAAATCACCTCTCTCTTTCGGATTTCCACTTGCTTCTGTTCTCTTTGCTCTCAATTCTGAAATCTGGTCTCTCTCGGTTTTATTTTCTCCTTTCTCTCTTTTTTTCACTGAGCAACACTTGTTTCCATTTTTATCAGGGATGATGTCACCTCTTAAGACACGATTGGACAATCACTAGCTACCTGGGCCCTGGGTTCAACAGTGCATCTCGCTTGCAGCATAAATGGAGGAGGAGCTTGTGTCACATTGATTGTTCAAAAGCATAAATATTTGCCAG
Source organism: Syngnathoides biaculeatus (assembly GCF_019802595.1). Classification (NCBI taxonomy): domain Eukaryota; kingdom Metazoa; phylum Chordata; class Actinopteri; order Syngnathiformes; family Syngnathidae; genus Syngnathoides; species Syngnathoides biaculeatus. Next base: position 30,570,658 of record NC_084642.1, read on the forward strand.
TTGACGTACTAAAAGCCTCACATTTTCTCCAGGAGCCATGGCTACAAGTAGCGCAAAGTTTGGTTTAAAATGCACTGTCGAACTGCTGTATCATTTTTCTATTGTCACCAAGCTCAGGGTAATGATACAAGTCTGCCAAAATATCCATCCATCAATTTTCCAAGCCACTTATCCTCACAGGGGTCCCAGGAGAGCTGGAGCCTATCCCAGCAAACTTCGGGCGAAAGGCTGAGCACACCCTTAACTGGTCGCCAGTAAGCACTCAGAAATTCCTCTGCCAGCCTGTCTCCGACTGGAGGTACTTTCTGAATTCACAGCAACAACTCTAGCAAAGAACATTTTTCCAGTCAAATGCCCTCTGCATTTAGAGTACCGCGACACCGCCGTGGTCCCGCACCCTCAGCACATATACAATGATCAGGAAAGTCGATGGCATGCTGTGTGAAAAGGCCTTGAGTGTGAACTTTATGTTCACCTATTTAGTGATTAAAATCTCTAAACGATAAGTATTTATTTGATTAGATTCATGTTTTACCATTTTGGGGTTGATAATCGTTTCCTCTCTTGTCCGATGTAAAGGGGGCTAGCGTGTCTTACATGGGAACACCACAAAGCACTTGACCCTGGCATCTCTCCGCCCAATGGAAAAACATTTTCCCAAATACTGTTTGGACTCAATGACTTTTGCTACTACCAATGACAGATTCCAATAAGTTAAAACAACAATAAAGAAAAAAGAACATACCATATGCTGTATGCCATACTTATACGCTAGCAGGGTATCTGGGCAGCGTTAAGAGGTGATCCATAATCAGCCGGATGCTTCAGCTTGTAACTGTTCTTGTAACCATCCTTATTAGCCTGGTATTTGGTGGTATGGAGTTTTAAGAAACTTGTAGGAGAGTAGTTGTTGTTTGACAGTCAGGAAATGCAGCTATTCCTTTCACTCAGCCCACAGACTTGGCTCAATGTGGGTCATTCCACTGACAGAGGAAGAAAAGCTGATTGTTGACTCAAATATCACACTGGTCACTTTTCCACTTCAATGAAACAAAACAAACCTCAATGGAATTTGATTTCATTTGAGCCATGATACTTGTAAGCACAGTGATGCATCTGGTTAAGAGCGTTGACTTCACAGTTCTGAGGACCGGGATTCACATCATTCCGCTCATTTTCATTTTTTTTTCTCATTTTTTTTCAATTAATCAAATCGCTACCTGTGTATCCAGATATGTATCAAACTGGTCTCATGATAGAGATTCCCAACCCTATCTAACCATCAAGCCTCTATAGCAGTGATTTCCAAACAGTGTGCCGGGGTCCATTAGTGTGCCGTGAGCGCTCTTCAGGTGTGCCGTGGGAAGTTATTCAATTTTATATAATTCCTAAAAAAAAAAAAAAAAAAAAAAAAAAAAAAAAACTTTATTCCAAGAAATAATGTTTCTTTAAAAAAAAAAAATCTTTATTCATTATTTGTGCCAGTAAGGCACAATGACAGAACAAAAAAATCAGTAATTAATCAATCCATTTTTGGTGACATTTACTTATGTTGGTGTGCCGTGGGATTTTTCAATTGTAAAGTATGTGCCTTGGCTCTATAAAGGTTGGATATCACTGCTCTATAGTCTCCTTTGGGCCCACCCCATATAGAAAAGAATTGTGTGTATTGTGCATGTGTTGTTTCCCGCTACTTGTGACAGACTTTATGTTCCCAGGAAAACATTTTGCAAATATCATACCTCGAGTCATGGTTAATACAGTATTGGCTTCATAATAGTACGATATGCCAATTAAGATAACTATTTATCAGCATAAATGGTCATGTTGTACCAAACTAAAAAAAGGGATACTACCAGGGCAAAAGTTACCGTATATCCCCGAGAATTAAAAAAAAAAACTCACCCACTCACAATTATTTCTATGTTAAGTGAGAGTATTGTAAAGGAATAATTACACCATTTGGTATTCTTTTTAAGTGTCTCGGTGCTTAAACCTATCCACCTTGTTAGAGTGTTATGTATCGTGTGGTGTTTTAACTGATATGCTTTAAATTGTGACATTTTAAATATTTTCATTTTCTATATCAAAAAATAAATCTAACCAGTGTCGCAGTTCTCTGATTCTTTTTCAACGTTTGAAAAATAGTTCCATCAGCTAACTCTTTCCATTGCTGCAGCCAAGCAACTCGACAATGTTTCTGTCTGTATCCACTCACAGATACTGTATTTATGCTCTGGCATACCAGAGTTTGCAGGTGCACGCACACATGCAAGCCTCCTTGCAGGTGCACGCACACATGCAAGCCTCCTTGCATGTACACACACACACACACACACCACACACACACACACACACGCACACACGCACACACGCACACACACGCACACACGCACACGCACACACGCACACGCACACGCACACACGCTAAAATCTGAAATGAATCTCAAACTTGACCATCTGCCTGACTACATCTCTAGCAATAAGTCACAAAAAAACGAGATTGACAAAGACAGCTTGGTTCTGTGTGGAGGCCACTGCCCCCAATCCATCCACAGTAAATTCAATTTTGAGACGATGAGGATGTGTGTGTGTTGGGGGGGGGGGGGGTCCCTCTAGGTACTCCAGTTTTCTCCCACATCCCAAAAACATGTAGGGTAATTGAAGACATTTACATTATGTACACTTTGAATGCTTATTTTTGGCAGGGGACTTGGAACTGATTAGGTTATTTACATGTAAAATGTGTTTCTAATTACGAAAGGTTCAAGGTACGAAACGACTTCTGAAACTGATTAATTCTGAAAGTAGAGGTACCACTGTATATAGTAAGACGAGCCATAGTGATTTTGTTTTGCAATATATTATTATACATCTCATTCTAATGTAATCTAGGGCCTTCAACTATCAAATATTTTCGTCCTGGTGTATCTATCCTAAGGCGGGACGATGACCGACGGGTTAAAGCGTGTGACTCACAGTTCTGAGAACCTGGGTTCAAATCCTGGCCCCGTCTCTATGCCGTTTGCATGTCTCCCCCCCCCCCCCCCCCCCCCCCGTGCCTGCATGGGTTTTCTCCGGGCACTTCAGGTTCCTCCCACATTCAAAAAAAAAATGCATGGTAGGTTAATTGAAGACTATATTGCCCATAGGTGTGAGTATGAGTACAAATGGTTGGTTGTTTCTATATGCCATGCGACTGGCTGGCAAGCAGTTCAGGGTGTACCCTGCCTCCTGCCCTTAGATAGCAGGGATTGGCTCCAGCATTCCCAGGACCCTTGTGAGGATAAGCCACAAATTAAATTGATGGATGGATGGAATATCGTCTTAAAAACATTATTGAATAATCAAGCATTCAGATAAATAATAATTCCTTGATTAAAGATCAATTATGAATACACAAAAAAAGAAATTTTTTTTTTACTTTTTAGAATTCACATGAAGCATTTTTTTTTTTGTCTGGAAATATTTAAGGCAAGAAAACATTTTGGTTAACTTTTACAAAACCAAGGATTAGCCAACTCTAAACATTGTTTTTCTCCTGAACGTTCTTAAAAATTTCTATGTTAAAAATAGCATTAAAAAAAGGCATAAGAAGCTTGTTGTGCGATTTCACATGAGCAGCTATAAGTTTAGGATGTGTAGACCAGACGAAGATGAAATGAAGACAGTTCGGAAACACAAATATTTCTTTAATTTTTACACAAACTTTGGACTTGCAATCTTGTTTTATTTTATTTTTTTACACCTACAATACTTGACTCAAAATCCATATGTCTGCTTGTTAAACTTTGTGACGAGTCTCAAGTTGACAATTAGCTTATTCCTGCTATTAACAGCCAGCTACTGTATAGCCTAATTGTATTATAATTCCCGGGAAGTCGCCAATACACTTTCAGTCGCTTTACTGAACACAGACCAAAATAAGAACATCACAAATGTACGAGCAATGCAGCCCTATGGGGGCACAAACCAGTGCAATCTGGAGGCCGGTCCCAAGCCCGGATAAATGCAGAGGGTTGCGTCAGGAAGGGCATCCGGCGTAAAAACTGTGCCAAACAAATATGAGCGTTCATCTAAAGAATCCCATACCGGATCGGTCGTGGCCCGGGTTACCAACGCCCGCCCCCGGCACTGCTAACCTGCAGGGCGTCGGTGGAAATTCAGCTACTGTGGGTCGAAGAAGAAGAAGAGGAGGAAACCGGATCCAGCGTCAGAAGAAAAAGAGGAATGCACAGAGCCTACAACTGAGTGTAGGGACTTTGAATGTTGGGACTATGACAGGAAAAGCACAGGAGTTGGTTGACATGATGATTAGGAGAAAGGTTGATATTCTGTGCATCCAAGAGAGTAGGTGGAAAGGTAGTAAGGCTAGAAGTTTGGGAGCAGGGTTTAAATTATTCTACCACGGAGTAGATGGGAAGAGAAATGGAGTAGGGGTTATTTTAAAGGAAGAGCTGGCTAAGAATGTCTTGGAGGTGAAAAGAGTATCAGATCGAGTGATGAGACTAAAATTTGAAATTGAGGGTGTTATGTATAATGTGGTTAGCGGCTATGCACCACAGGTAGGATGTGACCTAGAGTTGAAAGAGAAATTCTGGAAGGAACAAGATGAAGTAGTTCTGAGCATCCCAGACAGCGAGAGAGTTGTGATTGGTGCAGATTGTAATGGGCATATTGGTAAAGGAAACAGGGGCGATGAAGAAGTGATGGGTAAGTACGGCATCCAGGAAAGGAACTTTGAAGGGCAGATGGTGGTGGACTTTGCAAAAAGGATGGAGATGGCTGTAGTGAACACTTATTTCCAGAAGAGGGAGGAACATATAGTGACCTACAAGAGCGGAGGTAGAACCACGCAGGTAGATTATATTTTGTGCAGACGATGTAATCTGAAGGAGGTTACTGACTGTAAAGTAGTGGTAGGGGAGAGTGTAGCTCGACAGCATAGGATGGTAGTATGTAGGATGATTCTGGTGGTGGGTAGGAAGATTAAGAAGACAAAGGTAGAGCAGAGAACCATGTGGTGGAAGCTGAGAAAGGAAGAATGTTGTGTGGCCTTCCGGAAAGAGGTGAGACAGGCTCTCGATGGACAACCGAAGCTCCCGGAAGACTGGACGACGACAGCCAAGGTGATCAGAGAGACAGGCAGGAGAGTACTTGGTGTGTCATCTGGTAGGAAAGGGGAGAAGGAGACTTGGTGGTGGAACCCCAAAATACAGGGATTCATACAAGGAAAGAGATTAGCGAAGAAGAAGTGGGATACTGAGAGGACTGAAGAGAGGCGAAAGGAGTACATCGAGATGCGACGTAGGGCAAAGGTAGAGGTGGCAAAGGCTAAACAAGAGGCATATGAAGACATGTACACCAGGTTGGACACGAAAGAAGGAGAAAAGGATCTCTACAGGTTGGCCAAACAGAGGGATAGAGATGGGAAGGATGTGCAGCAGGTTAGGGTGATTAAGGATAGAGATGGAAATGTGTTGACTGGTGCCGGTAGTGTGCTAAATAGATGGAAAGAATACTTTGAGAAGTTGATGAATGAAGAAAATGAGAGAGAAGGAAGAGTTGAAGAGGCAAGTGTGAAGGACCAGGAAGTGCCAATGATTACTCTGGGGGAAGTCAGAAAAGCACTACAAAGGATGAAAAATGGGAAGGCAGTTGTTCCTGATGACATACCGGTAGAGGTATGGAAGCAATTTGGAGAGATGGCTGTGGAGTTTTTGACCAACTTATTCAACAGAATACTAGCGGGCGAAAAGATGCCTGAAGAATGGAGGAAAAGTGTTCTAGTTCCCATTTTTAAGAACAAAGGGGATGTTCAGAGCTGTGGGAACTATAGAGGAATAAAGTTGATGAGCCACACAATGAAGTTATGGGAAAGAGTAGTGGAGGCTAGACTCAGGACAGAAGTAAGTATCTGCGAGCAACAGTATGGTTTCATGCCTAGAAAGAGTACCACAGATGCATTATTTGCCTTGAGGATGCTCGTGGAAAAGTACAGAGAAGGTCAGAAGGAGCTACATTGTGTCTTTGTGGATCTAGAGAAAGCCTATGACAGAGTACCAAGAGAGGAACTGTGGTACTGCATGCGTAAGTCTGGTGTGGCAGAGAAGTATGTTAAAATAGTACAAGGACATGTATGATGGCAGCAGAACAATGGTGAGGTATGCCTTAGGTGTGACAGAGGAATTTAAGGTGGAGGTGGGACTGCATCAGGGATCAGCTCTGAGCCCCTTCCTGTTTGCAGTGGTAATGGATAGGCTGACAGATGAGGTTAGACTGGAATCCCCTTGGACCATGATGTTCGCAGATGATATTGTCATATGCAGTGAAAGCAGGGAGCATGCAGAGGAACAATTGGAAAGATGGAGACATGCACTGGAAAGGAGAGGAATGAAGATTAGCCGAAGTAAAACAGAATATATGTGCGTGAATGAGAAAAGTAGAGGGGGAAGAGTGAGGCTACAGGGAGAAGAGATAGCGAGGGTGGACGACTTCAAATACTTGGGGTCAACAATACAGAGCAATGGAGAGTGTGGTCAGGAAGTGAAGAAACGGGTCCAAGCAGGTTGGAACAGCTGGCGAAAGGTGTCTGGTGTGTTATGTGACAGAAGAGTGTCTGCTAGGATGAAGGGCAAAGTTTACAAAACAGTGGTGAGGCCGGCCATGATGTACGGATTAGAGACAGTGGCACTGAAGAAACAACAGGAAGCAGAACTGGAGGTGGCAGAAATGAAGATGTTGAGGTTCTCGCTCGGAGTGACCAGGTTGGATAGGATTAGAAATGAGCTCATTAGAGGGACAGCCAAAGCTGGATGTTTTGGAGACAAGATTCGAGAGAGCAGACTTCGATGGTTTGGACATGTTCAGAGGCGAGAGAGTGAGTATATTGGTAGAAGGATGCTGAGGATGGAGCTCCCAGGCAAAAGAGCGAGAGGAAGACCAAAGAGAAGGTTTATGGATGTGGTGAGGGAAGACATGAGGGCAGTTGGGGTTAGAGAGGAAGATGCAGGAGATAAGCTAAGATGGCAAAAGATGACACGCTGTGGCGACCCCTAACGGGACAAGCCGAAAGGAAAAGAAGAAGAAGAAGAACAAATGTACGAGCTGCTGCGGGCAGGTTTTCCTTACGTTGATGTCACACTCACTCCCGCCCACGCATACACACATGCTTGCAGTGAATACATTAAAATAGCAGATCCCCAAGGCAGATAAAATTCCTCGAGCATTTTTTTACATACAAAGTGTACTCCAAACAGTCATGGCAGGCTAATATTATCTTTGTCTAAGTGGAGGGAGACTCGCAAAGTAAGAATTTCATTGTTGTTTTTACTGTGCATGGCAAACATCTTGAATCTTTATGTTACCCGCCATGGAGGCAAGGATTAAGAAGTGCACCAGCATGAATTCCCTAGTGTTCTCTGTCACTTTCAAAAGACATGCCTAGAGGTAGCTGTGCATTACTGTTGTTATTCATTATCAAAAATAACAGACCTGTAAAAGTGCAGTTATGCATTTTGTAGGAGTGGCGATAGGGCTTCAATTGTGATTTTTACAACCAGTAGCTTTTAAGGCCTTACTGCATTTACTTGGTAAACACTGACCTCATACTTTAATCAATGAACAACTTTTGAAGCTTTCAACCACACAATGTCAATGTCATGACTTGTTTGACTTGTCAAGTTGAATGGTGTCAACATTCAGAAAAACAGCCTCTTCTGTGTTGTGGTTTACTTGTAAAGAGTCGACGAGACAAGTCACAATTTTTGACCAAAGAAAAAAAAAACAAGTACGTATGTTGTATGGCAACCTTCCAGTTCACATGATCGCAGTGGTCAAGTGAGGCGGTCAAAGAATTCCACCCATCCACTCAGGATGGAGCAGCCTTGCCACTTAACAAATGCTAGAAATACACACACAAACACGCACAATGTTGAAACAGCATCCATGCCTGGAGAGTACATTACTAATAATATCATTCAATTTAGTGTAACGTATTCACTTATGAATAGTAAGATCTAAAGTTAGTATATGCAAACAGTGTATTGGTGCTTGAAGGACAGTTTCGGGATTCTTGCATCGGCACAGGATTGGACTGAGGTGCTATGTTTGTGTCTCTAGGTTTACCTAATTGGATTGACCTTCTTTCTTTCTTTGACCATGGGGCTTAGCTTTAGCATAGTGGATGTGCTATGTCACACCCTCATCTGGCTGGAATGGCTCTCCCAAGCACAAACGGACAGCTAATGCTTGACATGTGGCCTACATATAGGCGTGTTGTTGATAAGACCACCTGTTCCGAGTGCAACTTTGCAGCACCGAGCTTAAGTGTGTGTGTGTGTGTGTATGTGTGTGCGTGCACGTGTGTGTGTGTGTGGTGTGTGTGTGTGTGTGTGTGTGTTGTGTGTGTGTGTGTGTGTGTGTGTGTGTGTAAAGAACTTTAACAATACGTCCAAAGCAACAATAAAAGACACAGGTCTGGAATGAATAAGTTAACCCTTATCTCTGTTTCAGTCCAAACACATTTGCGAAAATGAAAACAAAAAAAATCCTTGAAGTACATTACATAAGAACATGGTTTATATGCAAAATTGAAATTAATTGAAGTAAAAATCATTGAGTCGAATAAATGAAACAGCCCACCTTTTAATTTACAGGGGACTGTTTTCTTTAGATATGAGGACTACTGGTATAATAGTTAAACATAGACATCACTACTGACAGTGATGAGTCTTTCATTTGATTTTCATTGCTGCTGAATATTAAAAAAAAAAAGAAAAGTAATATCCACATGTATTAAGGCAGTTTAAAAAAAATAAAAAGATCTAATTTCTTTGACTATGGTGTAAAAAATATGGTGCCATTCCTTGTCTATGAATTTGCAGGAATCTACCAAGATAGCGCCAAAATTTATACAAAATTGAATTTTAACCTTTTGAATTCTGCTAGTATCAAATATTCAAAACAAAAAACCTTGCCCAAATAAGAAGTAGCATTGGCATATACAAAAGACAGACACGACGTTTCTTGAAGATGCTTAAAACTCTAAATAAATCAATTCAGAGCCTTAATGCATCTCAAAATGATGCAGAACGGATAAACAATGATGTAAAACAGAAAACATGGGCTGCACAAACTGTGATGATGTTATTTCAGTGGTGAGATCATGAGGCTATTAAAGTATCACTTTTTCTCTTCACTCTTCAGCAGAACTAGTTATGTTGTTCCTAAATCCCGTTTTACTTGGTCTTGTTTTTCACTGCTATTGTTGACTTGCTCTCATCCTGTGCGCACTTGGCTGGTGTGTGTTCATTTGAGAAACTGGGAAAGGCCTGACTGACACAGCATTAACTGATCTGTATCAACAATTAGCAACGCTGTCACGCTGTTAGCGGAAGGAGACTGTCGATATACAGTACACACTTGAGGAGGCTCTGAGGTAAAAAGCCCTGCAGCTATTACATCCTAATGAGTCAGGACATGGTTGAGAGTCAGGAAATATGCCATATTGTATTTGCTTCTCACAGTTGTCGCCATTGATAATAACACTAGCATCATTGGGCCATTGCTACACCACATTACTATTTTTAACATGAATTATAAGTATGCAAGGGTGTGCGTTGGAAAAAAATTCTTAACCTTAATGGGTGTCTCGGATATTCATCACGTTTCACCTCAAGGTTTGGATGAAAATAGAATTTTGACTTCTGTATTTTGTTGTCAAGGTTGTTGTTGTAGGTTTATTTATGTAGCTATTATCATTAGTTATTATGATTAATATGATGTCTTTTTTAATTTTTATCCCCCCCTGTACATTTTAGATCAGTTTGCATGGTGAGACCAGATGCATGGCAGTCATAGTAACAGGGGGAGGTGGGTTTTACACTTAGCTACATGACAGTGCTCTTGAGGCCGCTTGAGGTGGATAGCTGCTTGGCATGGGGGCTCCCTTCTCATGGCCGGTGGCTGCTCTCTGGATTCCTGCCCTCATCGTTCTCTTGTCAGGTGCCCCTATCCGGATTTCTTTTACAACAAATAAGAGAAATTCTACTGCCCTCAGGCTGGGGCTGGGACTGGCCACGTGGCAGGCCCTGCAGGTTGTGGGGGGCTTCCTGTTCTCCTGGGGGTGGCGGTGGCATTGGCTCTTTGCACAGTTGTCTGGACACCTTGGGAGGGGCCAGCGGGCCACCCTGGGTCCCTCACCATGGGACATGTCCTATCTACAGGGTTGCTTTCAGGTGGACCCCTGTTCCCGGTTCCATCCTTGATTGGTTGGGTGAGGCCTTTCACCTCCATATTACAGACATAGCAATTATAATACATTTCTGTCAGGTTTTTTGCATGCACAATGGTGTGAATTCAATTGCATGCATCAGTGGGTACACACCCCTGGAATTCTCTCACTGGGTGTGGGACTACTCACTTATTGCAAGAAATAACTCATGTATACACAAAGTACTTATGTATCACCCCACTTATGTTCTCGTTCTATAGGTGTCTATAAATCCCTGAGTCAGTCCCACCACATTCCAGTTAAGTCGGGTTCACGATCCTTGTCTTGCATGTTTGCATGGGGGACATACAGAGGGAGAGTGGACAGAGGTGAATAGGGGTGCAACCCACAGGAGAGCAACGTAATACAAATACAGACTTGTACATTTTTATTTGAATTCAAATATGAGTAAATGTACTTTAATTTCAAAATACATAAGTGGGAAGTGACTTTTATCAGTCATTTTTAAGTTTCATAAATGTGTTACCACTTTTTTTTTCCCCTTCCAAACATAAATGTTATGGACTACAGGGACTACAACGTCGTTGACCTACGACATTTCGACTTCATGACACCCCTGTCTCGTCCGCCATTTTATCCCGAGCACCATAGTGTTTCTGCTTAGCTTGCGTCGGGGGTATCTTTGCCTTTTTCGCCCACCTTTTTACACGTTATGGACCAAAAGAAGTAAGGTGGAGTTTTTTAGCAATGCTTGTCCAGGCGAAAGAAAATCTATTACCAGGGAAACAAAGCTTAACATCAGAGAAAAGATCAGAAAAGAGTCACACCGATTAACATCGGTAAAGACCTGGGCTCCAGTTGGGTGACCATGGTGATCATTATTAAGGATAAACCCTGTATTTTAGCACATGTGAAGGGTTTCACCCCTATGAGGGATACAGGGATCACAAAGCAACTTTTTTGTGAAGAAAAAAAACAAAAAATAAAGCAACGTTCTTCGATCGTTGCTGAGATGGGAAGATTGGCAAAGTTATGAATCGAGGATCAGAATCAACGTAGACTTAATATTGGGCTAATATTCATTTAGGGAAATGGCACACCATTATTTTCCAATCTTTGAAAGAGTAGAAAGGAAAGGAGGCTGACGAGGAATTTACCACTAGCAAGGGCTACATGCAAATGCATCCTTAGCAATACCTAAGCACAGCTTTCCTCATTTGCCATCCAGCTCTCACAATAATGGTAAGTACAGCATCACATGTTTTTTAAATGTATTTAGTTTTTATGTATGTGTTTTGACGTCAATTTTTACTTTAATAGTGAAACACGACTTACACGGAAATTCGGGTTGTGTCGTAGATCGAGGACTCCCTGTATTGGCTTCTTTAAACTGAGGTAACTTCAATTTACTGTATTTCGTTGTTGGTCCAAATTTGTTTGATTCAATCGTCTTTGTCAAATGGCCATTGAAAATAGTATGGAATGCCAATCACCTGCCAAGACTTAATGCCAATTGAAATATATACTTTATTTTGACATTTGTGTATTAACTGCAGTGAAAAGAACAGCAACATGTTTACATGTTAAAATAATTACATAAACTTTACATGAAGGTCATATTTTAATAAAAGTATTAAGATGTAATTGTGGATGCCACAATGTTTTTATAATTGGATTTTTTTTGGGGGGGGATGAATCAATTCTTAAACTTTCGAGCAAAGGATAATCTTATAGGACAATCTTTATAAGACTTAAGACTGTCTGACGTTTGAGGTGCTTCGTCAAGAAGGGGCAAAATCAGGACAAAAACAGACTGATTGTCTTTATGTGTATACCAGGCCTAGACTATAATTTAGCCACTGGCCGTAGGCTGAAAAGTATTTGGTGTTGGCTCAAAGTTTACAAAGAAAAGCTGTAAAAATTTCCACTGATATTTTTTAGAGAGAGAGCTGTCTATGGGAGAAAAGCAACTTATTTTGAAGCTGCGAGAAGAGGGAAAAATCAATCTGAGCTATTGCACACACATTAAGCATACCAATCCAACAATTTGGAATGTTATGCAAAAGAAAAACTATGAGTGTACTCAGCAACAGACATTGAACACGTCAGCCAAGAGCAGCAGTAGTTTACGACAGAAACATTGCGAGAGCTGTGAAGAAAAAAAAGTTAACAGGCAGTGACATCACTGCCAATCTAAGGAGTGAAGGTATCACAAGACACTGTTGCAAGAAAACTTTGAGAGAAGAAATATACAAGCGATTCCACAAGATGCAAACCACTCATCAGCGCAAACAACGCTTGCTCACAACTACTGTAATGAGCTCAAGCAGAGCGTACACGCACTTAAATGAAACTTCAATATGCTTTCGTGCCTTCACGAGAGCCGCACGAAAGGAGGCAAAGAACTGCATGGGCCTCGAGAGCCACAGGTTGGGCACTCCTGCAATAGAGCATGCATTTTACCTCCTGAAAAGGAGACTTAAGGGAGCAACCCCCAGAAATGAAAGAAACTTCGGTAAAAGCCTGGGAAAGCACTTCAAATGAAGAATGCAACTGTCTGGTGAAGTCATTGAGTCAGATGATTGATGGAGTTATTGCAAGTCACAGTTATGGCACCAAATATTAAATGGTATACACGCAAGTTAACATAGTAATGCCTGTCCCAATACATTTGCTTACTGGAAAAGGGTGTGAATTCATACTAAAGATAATGTCCTGAGTTGCTTAACATGTAGATGTAAATACCATGAAATAAAAGTGGGAATTATGAACTTTAGTTTCATATTCATCTTTTGATCAGAAACCCAAATGTCTTCAGTATACATCAAAAGCAAAAGAATTGATCTTACTGTTTCAATACTTTTGGAGAGGACTGTATATTGTGAGACTGAAGAACCACGGGGGTCTCACACACAGTTCTATTCAAGCAAGGACTTCCACTACGCACACAGCTGCTAGTTTTAATTTATTTTTCAATGTGTTCAACTTGTGACATGTAATGTATGTGACACGCTATTTCAGCAGTTTCATGTTAGTGAAAATATCAGCCAGAAACCATAAATGGACTATGAATAAATATTTTGACGGTCAAAAACTGTGGGACTTCACTCATACATATATACAGGTTTATGTATGTGCATACATATAGTACTTACATGATCGATGCATACAGTACATACATATAATACAACGGAATCAAACTTTTCATTTTTATTTCATTTCTCTTGAAGCACAAAAAGCAAACTTTCCCATTTATTGACTTTTTGGGAGTTCAACGCAAGAGTATAATGACGATAGCTGTGTACTCTGGGAAGTCATTCAGCAGCTCATAAAAATTCAATTTCTGAACAATCCTTACTGATAATAAAAACTGCTACACTGATATTGAAGCAGTCGGCAACTGACTGCTCTTCAGCTAGGACTAGGTCTGCGAAATGTTCAGCATCTTTTAACATACAGTTGTTTAAAAAATAGGCCACACCTACATGACAGAAAGCAGCAGTCTCATGTTTGGAGGAGTTATTGCATTCTTAAACTCCTCCAAACATCCTATACAAGCATAAGACATTCCACACTAAGTAAAGTAGCGCATAAAGTCACAGGAATGTGGGTTCATTCAGTCAGAGCTGATTGGAAGGTGAACAATCCTGTAAAGCCTAAACAGGTTTAGGTTTGTGAAATTCTCAGATGCTTCATCTTCATACAGCGAGCTAAACACAAGCTAGTCGTAAAGCAAGAAAAACAAACAGTAACTTAATTCAACCAAATCCTCTCCTAACAGCAATAAGACAACCATCCACTCCGAAAAAATGGATTACATGGGTTCTGACAACATTTTTAAGATGATTTTGTCACCTTAAGCTCTTTATTAACCGAAACACTTGAGTGAAAAGGCCCATGAGTCTTGGCGGACATCCAATACCTAATGTAAGAGATATCCTCTATCAAGAGATTTTAAAAAAAATGTGTCTCTGCAGGGTTTACGCTTTGGGGAAGTTTTGCCTGCAAGTCAAGAACAGTACTTTTTCCTTTAAGGATAAAGACAGTTATCTTTAAAACAAGATAATCTAAAGCTTTAGTAAATGATCCCTTAACATGGTACAAATAAACTAAGTTTTCCTAATAACAAACCTAAACCAGTGTAGAAATCCTTGTCTAAAATGCCATAAATAACCCAGCAGAGTGACAACGAAATTAAATGATCAGAAATACCCGGTATACAATCCAACCAAATACAAAATGCAAAATGAAACATCGTTTGTAGACTATCTAAAGTATCTTCCGTCCACTTAAACAACTAAAATCAGTGACCCATATGGGAAAAAAGTTGAAATTATACTCCAGATACTAACTTGAATTGACGGTTTACAGTAGTGTGTGATTAAAAAAAAAAAAAAGACAATATGATCCAACTGCTATTTAAGATTAATTTATTGTGTGGAGTTGGTGTGTCAGAGACAGCAAACATCTCACCATATTTAATGACTGAAGAGCATTTTAAGACTAAGTTCTGTATGTCAATGAGGTAATGTTGCCAGTCATTCCTGCTACCTTCCTTTCTTTGCAGTAGCACCACCACTCCTGTCTTGGCATCAATCAGCACATGGGCCGATTTGTAATGCAACTGTGCAAACAATGGAAGGAAGCTCCCCTGCGCTCTAAAACCCTCAATTGTGTTGTTGTGTACTCAGTATGCTTTCACGTAAACTCTAGAGACACACTGGTGAATCGCATTTTTGTGAAGTGTTTCATGAACTGAGGACAATAAAAGAGTCCAGCTACCTGTTGGAAAGCTGTGTACCCTTGCACGTGGCTTCATAGTTGTTCTTTTCATCTTAATATTGTCTTTGACATCCTTGTAAATCTACATGTATAATATATAATAATAATAATATATAATATAATATGTAACAAAAATAGGTAACTACTGACATCATGATCAATATGAAATGGAAAACTGACAAAAATCCAAAAACCTCAACTATTTCTAGGCGATTCTGGGAACATTCTTCCCATCACTGGTTGTCAGACCCTCATGCATGTCTGTCTTTCAGAATACTGTCATGCTCTTTGAGATTAAATCAAGTGTAAATAGCTGGTGGTCAGGTGATGTGACAATGAGCAATATGATCCTTTATAAAATTATGCAACACTTTTGAAAATATGCAACACGTATTTGCTTTTCTCTATGCATAAAGTTTAAGAAAGTGTTGCGCAACGTTCAAGAATTGAGTTGATGTCAAATATTATGGTGTGTGTTTAAGTGACAAGAAGAAAAAGAATATGAGTGGAATGCTTTGAGAGATATGAAAACAACCAGTTTCCTTTACAACCTTGGACTGGGCCTCGACCGCAGCTACCCTGAAACAGTCTTCATCTGTGCTGCAATTACAAAAGCAAGAATCTACTAGTCTAACCACTGACACCGACTGGCTGCCCACAGACAGAGCTTCTGTGTGCACGACATAATCCCCACACAGATGGACTCAAGTGCAATAAACGAGGGTTCACACAATTCACCAAGCAAGGCAAAAGGCAGGTGGGGATAAGCAGAGTTGTAAAACTCAGTTTAAGAAGCTACTTAAAGCCTGAACATTCACAGCAAAGCCCCATGAATACACTATACAATGTCTGAAAAAGAAAAAAGCCCATGTAAAAGTGTATAGTAAGAGATGTCACAGATAAACTCTTTGTTGGTCAATCAATTGAAACAGCCAATACACTCAAGTCTGGATCAGACGACGGTACATGACATTTTTTTTTCTACAATGCACTATAGGAGACTACTGCCATAAAATCTTGTTGTATCTCAGTCACTGGCAACATTACACAGCATACATTATGATACCACCATATCCCATCTTTTACCATCATTGGGTTGTATCTTGTCAAAAAGGAATAAATGTGTGGGGTGTGATGTTTTTGGATGCTCCAGAGAGGATGTTTCGGGCTGTTCATTCTTCAAGGAAAGTTTGACATAATGTTCACATACTTTTGATAATGCTACCGCAGACAACATAATGTTATGTAGCAAGCCAGAGCTAGCATAAATGTTTGTCTGCAAACATGCTGGTATTCTGTTGATTCATGGGTTAAACGTAATTTCGTAAAACATTGATTTGTGTGCGTGATTAAATGTTGACAACCCCATGGAAGGGAGGCAATGTGCTGGTCGCAATATGTAATCCAAATAGTCAATGTCAAGGCACCATGCTGGAGGGTTGTTGTTCATATGTTGCACTAAGCGGAAAATATATACAGAAAAACAAAAAGCCACAGTCCTAAAATTTTCATTTTGTTGTAGTAGGGTTATTATATTGCCAAATTGATGGTCAAGGATTATGTCACACGACAAGTTTTGTCGTTCCTGTAGTGCGAGCCAGACATTTGTTATCGGTAGAAAAGCCAAGCAAAGACTGACAGAACATTCTCGCATTTTTACGTTTCAAGTCACGTCTACTAATTAGTCTGCTCTGTCAAAAGTAACTGAATCTTTCAGTAATGTGCTGATGAAATGCTTCTATTTTTTTCTTTCCTTCAAAAACTTTTTTTTTTTTTTTTTTTACACTTACCTCTAATACTGGACCTGCCCCCAAGATTATCTGCTCCACTCCACTGGCAAAACCTTTCTGGCTGAGCGCAGTCAGATGATGAATAAGAAAGTTTGTGCTTTGAGTCTTGCCAGAGCCACTTTCCCCAGATATAACAATGCACTGATTCCTCTGTCTCTGCAGCATTGCATGGTAAGCAACATCAGCTACTGCATAGATGTGAGGCTCTAAATCGCCCAGTGAGTGATTATCATACATCTTCACATACTTGGGATTGTATATGGGCAGAAATTTGAAGGGGTTAATGACAATGAGGATGCTCCCAACATAGGTGTAGATCTTTTCCTGGCGGAAACGTGAGCGCAGGTTATCCAGCAGCGAACGCTCATTGAGTTCAAGTAGACGACATAAATCGGCATGATCACCTTGCGATTCGGGCTGTGGTAATAATCCACGTTCCACCATGCGCCTGCGCTCCTCTGTAACTTGCAGCCACATCTGAAGGCTGCCCCCATAGTAAATTGAACCATCCAGATTCTTAAGCCGTAGAAGGAAGCGGTAATCTTCGCATCCAGATAGAGAGCGATGCTCGAGTGCCACACGGGGCCAGAGCATCATTCTCTGCACAGGGCAATCGGTGGGGTTGAGAATCCATTCTTCCCCACCAAACTCTTTCACCTCTGCCAGCACATAACACTTGGTGCGGTCCAGGTGGAGTCGCTCAATGACGCGTTCGATGGTCTCAGCAGCTGAGGTAGTCTTTCGGGCACTGATCGGACAGTAGATGGTGCCTTCGGCCAGGGTGCCTGGGTAGACGCGCACAGTGAATTCTGAGTTCTCAAATCTCTGCCGCCGTCCCAGAGTGCCCATGCCACCGACGCCATCGCAAGCACTCATGGCGGATGAGTGGTTCCCATTAGCAGCTGTCAGGCCCTCCTTCACAGCGCGGCAGGCGTCACGGACTTCAAGTCATTTTCTCTGTAAAAGAAGAGCAAGTCATAAAGAACATTGAATAAATATATTTCACAACAGTACTTTTATGATAATGTAACATTGTCTTCAGGATGCACACACTAGCCAACATATACAAAAAAAAAAAAAAAAACAGTGGCAGGATATATTTTGCCTATAATGTGGCTGCAATCACCAAGCATTGAAGCTGTTGCAATCTAACATTTGATGGCTGATGACAAAAAGATTGCACATGTTGTTATGTAATGTGGCTATATTATTTTGTTGGAGTGCAACATGCACACTTACTGTGTATGGGATAAAGGAAAAGTCCCTAGGATCTACAGGATTATCATTAACACACATCCTTAGTCGCAAGTGTACACAAAGCACACTGCAGCTGCCATCCTCTTTAGTGAGCATACAATCACGCCATTCACAAGTTTCTCTTTAATACATAGTACAGAGGATGTATGCAGCCAGCCTACCAGTGGATATACAAATACTCTGCTGTGCACTAATGTATCACAACACATTTTCCATGTGAGTCTAAGTAAATAATGCAATTCCACCAAAAAGTGATAGTGCCATTCTTTTACTTATTTCAAGTCAGTATTCCCTTTTCCCAGTAAATGGCTGGCAAATAGTCCAGGATGTACCCCACCTCTTGCCCAAAGTTTGCTGAGATAGGCCATATTTCACCGTTAGTGGCCTACCCTGTGAAGTAGCGGTACAGAAAATTGATGAATATTCCAATTTCCATTAACCTTAGTATTGAACTGATGTTCTCAATGAGTGTTTCTCAACAAGTGGTCAAAGAAGAAGAGAGGGACAAGACGTAATAGTAGTAGTAGCAGCAGCAGCAGTAGTAGTAGTAGTAGTATCAATGTGAACATGGAGCGATGGATCACATAAAAAACACCACCTTTTTTAGACGAAGCAGACACTAGGCCACTGGAAAAGAAAAAGACAAACATCAAAATTAAATGTGATGTTTGGATTTACAGCAACTGATTCAGAGCCTCAATGGCATACAAACAGCGGCATCCCGTCCCAAGGCATCAATCATCAGTCTGCATGACCGGTGACTTTTCATGTGAAAATTGTCTGAACGTAGGGGGGTTACAAAATGCGGTAAGGTCATAGGCCAAGGCCGTAAAGGGATGGTAATGGTCCTCGGGGTGGATCAAAACTTGAACAAGGAGGTCATGACCCCAGAAAGTTTGAGAATCACTGTTCTAGAGAATGTTTTTTAAAAAAGGTATAAACTGAAATGTGTGGTTGCTGGCTAAATGCCAGCCTATTATAGAATTCCTAAAACAACCAAATGACATCCATTCATTCATCTTGGGTCTCTTTTCAGAATGTGTGACACACTTTCCATTGTTATTATACAACCTCTAGCAGGGAAAAAAAATGAAAACAGGAAATGAATCGGGGTCATATAGAGGACAATTACAGTGGCAAATAAAAGCTGTACTCTTGTTGGGTGCTTTCCTACTGTCCTGAATCTGATCTTTTTTGCTGTCAACTTTGTAACTTTGAAATGACCTAGAGTCCTATTGTTACCACCTGACCATCATACTTTCTGGCTTTCCATACACAGGGCACGCAATCCATCCACAACTGCAAGATTAAATCCATACAAAATGTGACCCAAAGGGCATGTGGGTAACAATGTGTTTATCTATGGGTGCATGTGTGTACACGGCTGAAAGAGATAGTCAACCTACTGCTTAAAAGACGGGAGGCTCAGTTTGGGTTGTGGCCATGTTGGTGGCCTCTGTGTTAACCATCACAAAAGTACAAATCACCAAAAGGGCGTTTTCAACAAGACACCAGCACCACTGTGAATCGCTGCACACCCTTTTAAAGGCATAGGAATCTTAACTTGTAATCTTCTGACTTTGAAGAACGTAATGAAAATGTGCCTGAAAAAAAAAAAAAAAATAAATAAATAAATCACTGGTAATACTAACTCATTCATTCAACAGAAAAAGTTGATTGACTTCATGTCAGACAATTAGGGTAATGATGTGTCTTTATACATCATCATCCTCAAACATTTAAACATCCAGTTTCCACTGTATTTAAGAATTAGTGAGAACATTTAAGATTTGGCTTTAACTATTCAAGTTAACAAATATTCTAAATGTGTAATAAAAAAAAGACACATTTGACAATTTAATTTGACAATTATTGTAAATGTGCAAAAAAAAAGTGACTCAAGCATTTACATCAAACCAAACGTGACAAAATGTTGCTCTTATTTTTTTAGTACAAACGGCTAGCCATACACATCCATGACCGTCTATGCCTGATCACGGTTGAAATTTCATCCATCCATCCATCCATCCATTATCTGAGCCTAATTTCAATTGAGTAAATTTTCCCTCTTGAAACTGATGAAAATTGTTTCCACTTTTTAATCATTCATGGATACAGTGTGGTTGTGTGTGTGAATGATTGTTTCTATGTGCCCTACGATTGGCTGGCAACCAGTTCAGGGTGTACCCCAACTCCTGCCTGAAGATAGCTCACCTAGGCTCCAGCACTCCCGCAGCCCTTGTAAGGATAAGCAGCTCAGATAATGGATGGTGATATATACAGTATTCAATTCTTCTTAAATAAGTGTCCTTAACTTTCTTTAGTGGCATCTATTCAGGGCATTTAAGGAAGGTGCTAATTATGGCAAAGAGTTAATGGACATATCAGAAGCAGAGAGGGTATAGATAGCAATAGTGTTATGCAGCATACATGCCCCCGGCCCCAATGTAATAGTTACACCGGCGTCAAAAACACACCCAACCCCCTCACTGTACAAGCAGCGGAAATTGTACTTCAGACGTAAATCACATTCCGTCCAACGCCATAAAAACAACTGTAAACTCACAAGCTGCGGCTTTAAAGAGAATATGCTTTGATTTAACATATGGTAGATAGACTATGAGGACTAAAAATATGACTTCCACAAATACAATGTATGTGGTGAAATGGAAGACAGGGCAGTTAACAGGAAAAGTACCACAAAGCATCCATCAAGTCAACAATTAGGACTTAGAAGCTTTTTTTTGGGGGGGGGACTTTAGATTTTTTCAAGATGGGCTGCTGTGTTCTGTTTCAAGGGGCTTTCGACACACTTAACAGCGTGCAGTTACTTATTCCCAGTCTGTCGATGCGATTCCTTTGAATTTTTTTTTAATCGCCAATTGAACAGAGGCAAAATAAATTAATTGAAAAAAAATCCATATATCGCGCAAATCTAATTGCAGGGCATAATGATGGTAGCAGGAACAGAGTTATTACATGAATAAATGGAAACTGTTTACCCATTCATGGCCAGCGTCACATTTTTTGGGACATCATGATTTTCACGCATTATATCCTTCAGTTTATCAAAATATTTAAGTGGGTTGATTCTTTCCCATTATGTTAAATTGCATGGAACAAGGATATGGTGGAGCTGTACACTGTAACTTCTCCCTGTATTTAACTTAAGATGGATGGCCATTTATGAGACTCACTTGAGTAAATGGAAAACCTTTTTTGCTTTGGCATGTTTAGTACCCCTGCCCCCCCAAAAAAGCACTTCCTAAATGCTACCTCAGTTGTGTATTGTTAGCGCAGTGCTCCATATTATTCCCATTCATCGCCTCAAAAGATCATGTTTGTGCTTGCATTTCTAGGCCACAGTGCAAAACAAGAATATAAATCTGTGGTAGCCATCAAAAATAAACAGGACTGTGGTATACATCATAAAATTTGACATTCATATTTGATATGAAAAGTTCCCAACAATGGGTAGCTGGGTTACATCTACCTCTACTGCATTGTAATCTAGTTCAGCTAGATTTTCCACTTTGATGAAGCAATACAGAACATGAGTCTGGCTGAACTGGGGAAGGTGTGGAGGTCATGTGTTTTTTTCCCCACTGCCATACAGTAAATTACATTTGTTTTATTTACATTTTCATCCTTGTAGTTTGAAACAACTGCATTTTTGTTCAAATTTAAAGCTGCATGTAAGTAATAGGCACTGGCTATGCGACTGGTGAAAGAAACAGAGCAAGTAGAATGAAAGGACTGGTCAAGTGGTGCCACTCAAAAGAAATTAGTTACTTTATTATCAAGTGAGAGTGAAAAGTAAAAGAGATATAAGTTTCCTGAAATTGGAGCATTTGTAAAGAATTAAATATTTCCCCAACCAATGTTTTATACCACAGCAAAAGGCCAACAGTAGTGTCTCAAACAAGCAACTATTCTATACTATATATTTGTATTAAGGCTCTAGTGTTGTCACAATGCCAAAATTCTGTCACTGATTCTATAGCTGCATAAAGTACCGGTACCTCAAGTTCTTCATATTTTTAATTGAAAATAATCTTGGGTAGTGGATGAGTGTAATTGGCGTACCAGGATTTTTTGTTTGTTTTGTTTGTGTTTTGGACCACAAATTATGACTGATAATTTTCACAAGTTACAATAGAAATCACAGAATAGATCTGCAAATAAAAATGTATTCTAAACATTTGACTCACTAAACATCATGGGCAGATATAACATCTGAAAACAATTGTGATATCTCTAAAATGGAAGACAAATATTCATATGAAGGCTCTTCCCAAAATTAATTGTGAAAGTTCCCAAAACTGTATGGGACTTGGAGGTTGTGTTGCTTTCACCCTTTTGTCTCGTTTAAAGTTCAAGTCAAACCAAAGAACCAAACCGGACAATGAAATAATTATTAAAAAATAGAATATGTGAGTTCTCATGTATAATACGCATTGTAGTATATATAATACGCACCCCCATAATTGAATTGAAAAAATAAACAACAAAGGCTTTATACCCATTTAGAATCCGGAACTTCGATTTGCTGCTTATCCGTATGCTAAAAAAAAAATTCTGTATTAGGTTTTTTCAACAATTGCTCTGCTCTGTGTAGATGCATTAAACACAGTCATTACATTTTTTCTTCATCATTGTCAAAGCATAGAGACAAACACCTACAATGCTGATAACTAGGCCATTGGTCTTTCCTTCAATCCTACAATCTGCAGCAGTTCATCCATTTCTGGAAACTGTGCCACTTTCCCCACATACTGACATTTCTGCATTTTGTCGAATGATTTTCTCCTTTGAGTTTATCAACAATATCACAATTGATTCATTCACACTCAATTGGCATGCTGCTTGAGACTTGTGGATATAGCCTTTAGTATAACAAACTCATGGGTGATCATTTATGTATGCAGTCTAGTGCAGTCATAACAGATCATAGCAATATAGGGCTGACACCAGAAAATCAGGATGCTCTGCTGAGGAGCACATTCACCGTAATACATATAGATGTGTAAAGCTCAATGAAAGTGTACACAGTTTTCCACAACTCCTCCGTGGAAGTATACATCAATACAATGTGAAAAACTTGTTTTCTTTATACCCATGTATAATGTGTAATATAGACTTTGGATTATTTTTTCGAGTGGTGTGGTGGGGCTGGGGGAACATGCATATTTTACACAAGAAATAACATTAATTGCAAAGTATGTGAAATCAGGAATCAAGAATTGAGACATTCTTTCAAATTGCAGATGCTCTAAGCGTGTCACAGAGAACTCTTAAAATTCTGCCTCCCTGGAATTTCCAGCTACAGAGATTGCACACACAGCTCATGAGCTACAGAGAAGCAGACTCTTAGCACACCATAAACTGCACGGCCAGGACAATTTTCCAGCCATTAAAATTGAGCAGGAGATATTTTATAGATATATATATATATATATATAATATATATATATATATATATATATATATTTTTTTTTTTATATATATATATTTTTTTTTTTTTTTTTTAAACACACACACAATTTTGGCGTGAAATAAAAATTCTCAACGAAATAAGAAAAATTGAAAGTGAGGAACCCAATGCCGACAACCGAAAGCAAAAAAAAAAGAGAAACTCACAAAATCATTCCAACTTTGTCCGCAATTTTCATACAAAAAAAATGCAACACAAACTTGTGAATGTTTATAAAACTTTGCCAATTCTGAGTAAAATTGCATTTATTATTGGTTCATGACTTCCAGAGGAATGTCTGGATTTCCATATTTGTTAAATGTCAACAACATACATTGGTTCTTGACTGACGAGTTGGCAGACCAGTAGGGGGCTGGACTAATGTTAATGTCATGCAAATTAGGATCTGGCTCCACTGGTTTGTGAAAAACTTTGAGGCGGGATTTCACAGCAAATTTGGAGCAATGCTCTCATTGAATCTGCCATATCTTCTTCAGATATGTTCAGATTGTCATGTGTTAGACATCAGACAACAGATCCACTTGGGGGTGAGGAGGGAAAGGCACATAATTAAAAACAGGGACAAACAGATGTACAAAATGTTTTTGTTTTAACTTAAAGTGCCACTGACAACAAAAACAAGAAATTTAGCATGTTGTCAAAAAAAAAAAAAAAAAAAACCCACACACAGCCGGAATGTAATCTTCCGTTTGTTCACTGCACGTCAGAATGTTGCCGTAGATTGATTTTTTTTACTCTCGCACCATGAAAAGTCTGTGCGAGGTTGAAGAATCCGGAAGTGGCATATGTATGAAGCTGTTTTCTTCTGTGTCTTTGCCAAAATGCCGGCTCGTTGTGTTGCTGGATTTTGGTCGAATACTCAAGAGGATGGGTTCACTTTTCACATGTTTCCAAAAGACCCGATTCATTGTGAAAAATTGATTGCACAGGTACAAAGGACAAGAGCTTTGTGGGTTCTAAATGACAGGTAGGCATGTATAGAGCTAGGAAAACAAAATAATAGGTTGGGGGAACTAATTTGTCTCACAGTTAATAGCCTATGCTATGTGTGAATTTAGAATAAATCCCCTTGGTCAAACCAGCAAAATATAACAAAGCACTTGTATTGCGTTTAGGACAATTTAATCACACACAATACAATACAATACAATACAACAAAAAAACAATGACAAAATTGAAGTACAAAGACAGTTTAGGTGCATCTAACACGAGATCACTAGCCAAATGACGTATAGTCACCATAGTCGAACAAATATTTTAAATAGGTGAATGTTATTTCCAGCAAATGTTCCACAAATGTGACGGAAGACGGAAGGCAGCGTGGCATCCGTGTACTTGTGTACTTGTCCGAAAGAGGCAGTATTAAGAAAAAGCTCCGTCGACAGCCATCCTCGTCCTTATACAAGCAGTCTAGAAATCTGCGTCAGACGACGTAATAGACAAAAGAGCTGCACCATAATAACTTAACTACGTAAGTAATAAAGGACGTAAGAAAATAAAATAAAAAGTACTCAAGAATGAATACCTAAAGGAACAATAAAAAAAAAAAGTTAAGACATAACTCTAGATTATTTTCCATAACATCCATGATATTTACTTCACCCGGCAAGGGTCCTCCTGAGTACATTACATAAACAAGACTTGTAAAAGGGTTAGGAAATCATAAAATTATGGGTCAGTCATTTTGAATATTTCATTGGGTCCCTCGTTCTCCTCGTCTGTGTTTGTCTAGGAGTCTGTTGTTAGTGGTGAAGTGATCCGCAGATTGTCTAAATATGGCTCGAAACGACATGATAAAATGGACCCGGTCGCTTCACTCGCTTCTGAGATGTTTTCTTCCTCAAAAAGAGCTTCAGTCTCAGAAGGGGCATCATAAAAATACGAAAATCGTAGTCGTTCATCAGCCATTGCATTCGGCACAGGGTGTTTTCAATGCCAGGGATCCAGTGTGATGCCTCCACATGACGTCACAGACAAATCTGGCTGCCAATGGGATGCCCATTGTGTCGAGTCAGACTTACACAGCTTTGGAATTTTACAAAATATCATCAAACTGACTAATGTTATTTGTGTGTGTTTCTTTCGGCTTGTCCCTTTCGGGATCGCCACAGCGTGTCATCGCAGATGAACGCACATATGTTTGGCACAATTTTTACGCCGGATGCCCTTCCTGACGCAACCCTTCTCAGGGAGTGGAGGCCCCAGTGGGATATGAACCCACAACCCCTGGTTTTCCAAACCAGAGCTCTAACCACTGAGCTACGGGGGACTAATATTATTTGTAGTTTTGATAATAATACCTATTTTAAAATGTGATTTTTGTGTCAGTGGCACTTTAAAGCACTCAATTAATGCTTAAAACAGTGTAAAAGAGTGAATCCCCTTCTCAAACAGTCACTTGATCGTGGTAGAGGGGTTTGTGCGTCCCGATGATCCTAGGAGCTAAGTTGTCTGGGGCTTCATGCCCCTGGTAGGGTCAACCACGGCAAAAAGGTCCTAGGTGAGGCACCAGACAAAGTATCACTCCAAAACCCCTATGACGAGCACAAAAAATTGATCTTGGTTTCCCTTGCCCGTACGCGGGTCACCGGGGCCCCGTTCTGGAGCCAGGCGTGGAGGTGGGGCTCGAAGGCGAGCGCCTGGTGGCCAGGCCTGCACCCATGTGAGCTGGGCAGTGGCCATCTGGCGATCTGATCCCCGGCTACCGAAACTAGCTCCAGGGACATGGAATATCACCTCTTTGGCAGGGAAGGAGACAGAGTTGGTGCGTGAAGTTGAGAGGTTCCAACTAGATATAGTCGGACTCGCCTCCACGCACTGTGTGGGCTCTGGCACCATTCCTCTTGAGAGGGCTTAGAATCTGTTCCACTCTGGAGTTGCCCACGCTGAGAGACGCAGAGCAGGTGTGGGTATATTTATTGACCCGCGGCTCAGGGCCTGTATGTTGGGGTTTACCCCATTGGATGAGAGTGTAGCCTCCCTCTGCCTTCAGGTAGGGGGACAGGTCCAGACTGTTGTTTGTGCTTATGCACCAAACGGCAGTTCGGAGTAACCACCCTTTTTGGAGTCTTTAGAGGGAGGTGCTGGAAAGCACCCCTTCTGAGGACTCCTTCATTCTGCTGAGGGACTTCAATGCCCACGTGGGCAATGACAGTGAGAGCTGGAAGGGCTTGATTGGGAAGAACGCCCCCCCTGATCAGAACCAGAGTGGTGTTCTGTTACTGGACTTCTGTGCTCATCACGGATTGTCCATAACGATCACCGTGTTCACGCATAAGTGTGTCCACATGTCCATCTGGCACCAGGACACCCTAGGTCACAGTTCAATGATCAACTTTGTGGCCGTGTCATCAGACTTGCAACTGCATGTCTTGGAGACTTGAGCGAAGAGAGGGGCGAAGCTGCCAACTGATCACCACCCGTTGGCGAGTTGGCTCCGATGGTTGGGGAAGATGCAGTCAGATGTGGCAGGCCCAAACGTATTGTGAGGGTCTGCTGGGAATGGCTGGCAGATTCCCCTGTCAGTAGGATTTTCAACTCCCACCTCTGAAAGAACTTTGCTCACATCCCAGAGAAGGCACCCGAAAGTGAGTACGAGTGGACAATGTTCAGAGCCTCCATTACTGAGGTGGTCAACTGGAGATGTGGGCATAAGGTGGTCTGCGCCTGTCGTGGCCACAAACAGTGAGGGATTCTGTCAAGCTGAAGAAAGAGTAATAAAAGGGCATTTTTGGCCTGTGTGACTCCCGAGGCAGTCGATGGATACTGCCTGGCCAAGCGGAACGCTCACTGAGGCAAAAACCCGGGCATGAGATGAGTTTGGTGTGGCCATGGAGAACGACTTCAAGACATCTTAGAGGAAATTCTGGTCCACAGTCTTAGGAGGGAGAAGCAGTGCACTGTGTATAGTGGGGATGGGGTACTGCTGACCTCAACTTGAGATATTGTGAGTTGGTGGGGAGAATACATTGAAGACCTCCTCAATACCACAGACATGCCTTCCCATTAGGAAGCTGAGTCTGGGTGCTCTGAGGCGGGCTCTTCTATATATGGAGTTGATGTCACAGAGGTGGTTAAAAAGCTCCTTGGTGGCAGGGACCGAGGGGTGGCTGAGATCCGCCCGGACTTCCTAAAGGCTCTGGATGTTGTGGGGCTGTCCTGGTTGACACGCCTCTGCAACATTGTGTGGACATCGGGGACAGTGCCTGGATTGGCAGACTGGGGTGGTGGTTCCCCTTTTTAAGAAGGATGACCAGAGGGTGTGTTCCAACTATAGGGGGATCACACTCCTGAGCTTTCCTGGTAAGGTCTACTCAGGGGTACTGGAGAGGAGGGTCTGTTGCTAAGTCGAATACCAGATTCAGGAGGAGGAATGTGGTTTTTGTCCTGGCCATGGAACAGTGTACCAGCTCCACGCCCTCGGCACGATCCTCGAGGATGCAAAGGAGTTCGCCCAACCAGTCTACGTGGGTTTTGTGGACTTGGAGAAGGCATTCCACCGTGTGCCTCGGGGAGTCCTGTGGGGGGTTCTTCGGGAGTATGAGGTACCAAACCCCCTGATACGAGCTGTTCGGTCCCTGTACAACCGCTGTCAGAGTTTGGTCCGCATTGCTGGCAATAAGTCAGACTCGTTTCCGGTGAGAGTTGGACTCCGCCAAGGCTGCCCTTTGTCACCGATTTTGTTCATAACTTTTATGGACAGAATCTTTTGGCGCAGCCAAGGTGTAGAGCGTGTCGGGTTTGGTGGCCTCAGGATCGCATCCCTGTTCTTTGCTGGAGCGGTTTACAGCAGAGTGTGAAGCGGTTGGGATGAAAATCAGCACATCCAAATCTGAGACCATCGTCCTCAGTCGGAAAAGGGTGGTGTGCCCTCTCCGGGTCGGGGATGAGATCCTGCCCCAAGTGAAGGAGTTCAAGTATCTTGGAGTCTTGCTCATGAGTGTGGGAAGAATGGGGCGGCAGATCGACAGACTGATTGGTGCAGCGTCTGCAGTGATGCGGACTTTGTATCGGTCCATTGTGGTAAAGAGGGAGCTAAGTCGAAAGGCGAAGCTCTCATTTACCAATCGATCTACGTTCCTACCCTCACCTAGAGGCACGAGCTGTGGGTCATGACCGAAAGAACAAGATCCCTGATACAAGCCATAATGGGTTTCCTCCACATGGTGTCTGGGCTCTCCCTTAGAGTTAGGGTGAAAAGCTCGGTCATCCAGGAGGGGCTCAGTGTCGAGCCGCTGCTCCGCCGCATTGAGAGGAGCCAGATGAGGTGGCTCAGATGTCTCCCTGGTGTAGTGTTCCGGGCATATCCCACTGGAAAAAGACCCCGGGGACGGCCCGGGACACGCTCGAGAGACTATGTCTCTCGGCTGGCTTGGGAACACCTCAGGATACCTCAGAAAGAGCTGGAAGAAGTGGCTTAGGGAAGGGAAGTTTGGGAATCCCTGCTGAAGCTACTTCCCCAGCGATCCGACCCAGAAAAGCGGTAGAAAATGGATGGATGGATGGATGGAAAACAGTGATTAAAAAACTGAATAGTGTTAGGAATGTGCTAATGACACTACAGTGCAACGCGGCATGAAAAAAGGGACTAACTTGTCTTGGTGGACTACTCAATGCTGCAGCACATTTAAATACATGTAGACTTGTACAAATTGCTCCGAATACCATGGTGCTTGACTGAGTACATAATTTCTAGAGGGGAAAAAAGAGAAGGTATGGAAATCACATTACGTACATGATATCTTGCATTTTTTTTTAACATGGCAATGTACAGTACACTGCAGGGTTAAAGGAATCGCAACGTTTGTTTTTCCACCAGCGTGCAACCCTACCTCACTACCTTGCAAACTGGGAGCCCAAAAGTGTCTGTTAACAGAAAACCAATGCACCTGAGGACCACACTAGCAAGATCACTCTTCATACTAACAGTAAAATATTTAGCAGATATAACTCAAGTCAATAAGACAAAAGTAAAAGAAGAAATTATCAAGTTAAGGAATGCCAATCAGACAACACATTTAGGCCACTGCTACCAATGGAAACATAGTATAGGGACCTGTTTGATTTGCCATCCATCCATCGATTTTCTGAACTGCTTATCTCACTCGGGTCGCAAGCGTGCTGGCACATATCAGCTGAGTTTGGGCTGGCTACACCTTGGATTTACCACCAGCCAATCACAGAACATGTTGTATAATAATTGCCTTCATATTTACTGTATGTATTCATTTATTTAATCGATTATTTTCTTGATTGAAATGTTTTAGAAGATATTTAAGTGTTAGTTTAACCTAATTTCTCCGGGAAACTGTTAAAGATGCCTTCAACTCTCGGAATCTAGGAGTAATGGATGAACGAACAGATGGACGGACTGACACACTTTATTAAACCTGTTGGGGAAATTCAAGCATCTCACAGCCGATGGACCAAAATATATATAGACCTACACGGAAATACATCAACATTGATACACCGTGCAGACAGGCAGCAAATAATGAACCCCGATTCCAAATTTTGAAATTGATTGATTTAGAAATGGGCTTAATTGCGGCATTAGAGTCTAAGGCACTTACAGTTTCTGTGGTTTACCGAATATATTTCTTGCGAGAATTTAGTCCACCTAGGCACTGTAATTCATTAATTTCCTTTACTGCTTATCCTCACTAGGGGCACGGGTGTGGTGGAGTCTATGCCAGCTATGTTTGGGTGGGGACACCCTGAACTGGTCACCAGCCTATCGCAGGGGAAATATAAACAACCATTCACACTCACATTAACATCTACGGTCAATCTAAAGTCTTCAATCAACCTACCACGCATGTTTTTGGGAATGTGGAAGGAAACCAGAGTACCCAGAGAAAACCCACTCAGGCACATGGAGAACATACAAACCCGACACAGGCGGGAGCGAGATTTGAGCCCTGGTCCTCACAACTGTAAAGCAAACTTGATAACCAAATGCTGTAGAAAAGTTGAAAACACCATTTCTTTTTTTACAAGCGTTTTTTTTTTTTTTTTTACTTTTTAGCCCCAATTTTTACATTAATTGATTGAATTGATTGAAAGTCCAAATAGAGATCTACTTGTGCTCCTTTGGTTATAGTGATATCAAAAATATGAGGAAAAAAAATGCTGAATGCTCCAGGAGTGTGTCAATGTGTGACAATACAAGACAGGTCATCTGGCGCTTATTGAATATCAATCAAAAGTCAAAATTGTATGATAACAGTAGTGAATTAAATACTGCTTTCTTATAGTGTCAGGTATGCTCATTCCTCCTTAACTAAATACAATTTTAATAAACTGATACTGTCTCTGGAGTTGCAACTTGTTACCAATCCTGTTTGGAGGATGCAAGAATTGTAACAGAAAAACAAAGCAAGACACATCCCAAATCCAAGGTCTATAGAGAAGCTTTTAATATACAGCTGACTTAAGGGAATCTAATAAAAGGCAAGGCAGCAGCAATGAGAGTTATTTCTCAGAAACAATCAAATTCATAAACACCCTGCTGTAGTTACAGAAGTTCTTCTAGTGGGAAAATCGATAATGTGTGCAATTAAGATCCCAAGCATGCCACTGAAAACTTCTTTGGAAAGAGCACTAAACAACTGTAAACTGCACCCCTCTTTGTTTTAATCATAGAAACTTCCACTTCCTGTATCCACTCCCTGGAAAATGACGGAAACGCAGGGTGAGGTAGGACATAGAGCTAAGCGGGCTTGAACATAACAATACATATTTACCTTATTAGAAAAAAACAACAACTTACTTTTAAGGGGTTAGATAGAGGCAAATTTTAAGCAAACAGGTCTAATTTCCCACTTTATAATCATGTCATCTTTATCAATCATCATGAATACAGAAAAAGAACAAAAATAGAGTAAAAATAATTTCTCACAATGCAATAGACACTGCTGTTTTTTAGCCAATCCCACGTCAAGTTGAATTCCTAATGATAACATTTATGGAAACTGCATATTGGTTAATCTTGTTTGAAAACTATTCTGACTTCTGATATAGCAGCCCAAGAACATGTGGCATCCTCAGCATCCTCTTCACTGTTCTTCCCTCTTCAAAGCTAATATTCTTACTACAGTACTGGAATAAAAGCTGTTTGCTTTGATGAAACTTGAGGCCAACTTGGATAATACAATAAATCCCCGCTGTACGAGGGAGACGGGCGCTGGGCCCAACTGCGAATAGCAAAAATCCATGATTAATTTTTGTTTAATTTATTAATTTCTATCTATTTATTGCATCACAATCAGGCGGCACCACTGATAAGCGCGAGCATCACAGTTCTGAGGTCCGGGGTTCAATCCCGGACCTGCCTTTGTGGAGTATGCATGCTCTCCCCATGCCTGCGTGGGTTTTCTCCAGGGCACTCCGGTTTACTCCCACATCCCAAAATTATGCGACATTGATTGGACACTCTATATTGCCCCTAAGTGTGATTGTTGAGTGCGGCTGTTTGTCTCTATGTGCCCTGCAACCAGTTCAGAGTGTACCCTGCCTCCTACCCATTGACAGCTGGGATAGGCTCCAACACTCCCCACGACCCTTGTGAAGATAAGTGGCTAAGAAAATGGATGGAAGGATGGATGGATGGATGACTATTGTCATGGTGGATGAGTTGCATTTGCATGCTCTGTGCCTTTGTATATAAAGAAATGACCTTCCTCGTGTATGCACCTCAATCTCTTGGGGGCAGTGTGGTGCGATCCATTAACATAGATGCATATTACAGTAAACTTAAAGATTTAAAAAGTAGAAGAAAGTCAAAATAAAATGAAACTTTTTTTAAGAATAGGCAAGAATAGGATGAGTATTATTATAATGTGTTTGAATCAGATCGTGCTTGTTAGTAAATATCTGTTATTTGAAGGTAAATCCCTCCCATGTACTTAATGCCAAATGTTAGCCACCCAGTCAATAGGGTTTTCAATTGAACTGTGATTTCTAAAACAGTGTCCTGTTCCATATTTAAATATTCAGTGTGTGTAATTCTTTTTGTTCTGCCTTTAGTTTTATAAAAGTAAACTGCAACTAGGTTGCCGATAAACATCTTAAAGCACACGTAAGGAAGGCAGAACAACAACATGGGATGCATATAGGGTGAATTTACAATTTGTTTTCTTTGATAGCACTTTAAGGATTGTTAAAAGCCAAAATCGAAATCCATCCATCCATTTTCTGAGCCGCTGATCCTCACAAGGGTTGTGGGAGTGCTGGGGCCCATCCCAGCTCTCATTGGGCAGGAGGCAGGGTACACCCTGAACTGGTTGCCAGCTAATTGTAGGGCACATAAAACACAACCATTCACACTCACAATCACACCTAAAGGCAATTTAGAGTCCCAAATAATGCATATTTTGGAGATGTGGGAGTAACTCGGAGTGCCTGGAGAAAACCCACACAGGCACCGGGGAGAACATGCAAACTCCACATAGGTGGGGCCGGGATTTGAGCTGTGAGGTCCTGAGAACTGTGAGGCAGACACGCTAACCAGTCACGCGACTGTGCCGCCCAAATCGAAGTTGTGAGTACTGTATTTAATGACTTCTTTTGTTGCGTGTAGATCGGGTTCTCACCTGAACAAAGCGGTCAAAGAATATAACTCCAATTCTAAAGTCTTTACATAGGCATCGTGGTCTATGAATCACTAAATGGTCTTGGTCCTGAACACATGAACGAAATGCTTATGGAATACAAACCTAATCGGGGTCTGAGATTGACAGACTCGGGTCCAATAGAGGACCGCAGAGTCTAAACCAAACACGGTGGAGCAGAATTTTGCTCTTATGCTGCACACAAATGGAATAAGTTACCAACAGAAGTGTTGTCAGCCTCAAGTGTGAATGTTTTTAAATCCAAGGCCACTATGGAAGTAGATTAGCGCCACCAGGATTTGAATTTGAAATGTAAAGTTAAATAGGATTTGAATTTGAAATGTAGTGATCACATTTTGAATAGTTGTATTTCAGTGTAACTTTTCAATGTTAACAATCAACCGGCTACAATTCGCTGTCTGAAAATCACCGTCTGTGCCCCCAGGCAGGGTTACTTCACGTCAGAACTGAACAGACAGCCAATCCAGTTACACTTTCTTAGTATGTGACGTCACGTGACTAAGAAAGCGTAGCTGTGATTGGCTGGGTGTTCTGCCTGGTGGCATGGACGCTGAATTTTAGACAGCGAATTGTATCCATCTTAATTTGAGACAGCGAATTGTAGCAACTATTGAAAATGTGATCACTTTACATTTCAAATTCAAATCCTGTTTTCTGTGGCATTTCAAATTCAAAACCTATTTCAGTTTACATTTCAAATTAAAATCTTGGTGGCACTAATCTACTTCCATGGGGTACGACCTCCAGCACATTAACATGAAAATACAAATGACCAGTGCAACAAATACAACATGGGCTGATCAGATGAGTAAAAATCTTGCTTGAATGTAAGCGAATCAAGAGAGGATTACTGCTCCAGAGGTGGGCAGAGTATCCAAATATTGCACTCAAGTAAGAGTACTGTTACTTCACAATAAATGTTAAAAGTAAGAGTAAAAAGCACACAAAATAATTATTCAAGTATATAATCGTAAAATAATCATTTCTGATAGGTAATTAATTAACTATTAATTGTTATTGAACATGTCGACAACACAGCATGAACATCAAAAAATAAATATGAGTGTGAAAATTCTAATGATTCCATGTGTGTTTGTCCGTGCGTGCATGGTAGAAAAAAAAAATAGATGACACTGAAAGATATACATTACTCAGAAAAAAAAAATATTTTTCTCCTATTTTTCACCACTAAATTGCTGCGATCTATTTCAGGAATTAATTAGACAATTGAAAAAGGTCAGGCAGAACAGTGGGTGGGCACATCTGCCCCACATTTCTGAGGACCTGGCTTCAAATCCCAGCCCTCCCTGTGTGGAGTTTACGTGAACTCCCCATGCCTGCATGGGTTTTCTCAGGGCACTCCGCTTTCCTCCCACATCACAGAAACGTGCATGGTAGGACCACTGAAGACTCTAAATTCCCTGTGAGGGTGAATGATTGTTTGTTTCTATGTGCTCTGCAATTGGCTGGTGACCAGTTCAGGGTGAAACCTGCTTCTCACTCAGAATCAGCTGGGATAGGCTTCAGCATGTCTGCAACTCTAGTGAGCGGTACGGAATAGGAAGGAAAGAAAAGGACCAAATTAATCGAGAACAATGACCGCATCAACTCTAACATATTTATTTAATACACAAAGTTTTGTTGTGTTCATGTTATACATTATTCCAAGACATTGACTTTCCAGTTGCAGTAATAAGCATAATCCTCCAAAGATTTTAGTGTTCATTTGTACCATTACAAAATGTTAAAATAAAGTTCTATTCTGTTCTAAGAGATTTCACTGAACCAAAGGAGCTTTTATGTAGTTAACGTACTTTCTTCAGTTTAATGTAACATCGTTTGCTATACTTCTATGGTGGGTGGCTTCAATGTGGTGAAGCTTCTTTATTTAATATAGAATTAGTTGTCCAGTATCTTCAATCACTACGTTTTTAAATAGGTTGCCCATCACTGGAAGTAGCCTTGCAGCTTCAACAAAGTTAAAAATAACGTGGCAAAAATGTTCAATGACCTCCTCACAGAAGTTGTACTTCATAGTATCTCCATGGATTTTTCATTGCTCGTGGGTGCAACATTTTAGGAGCGTTGATGTCATGTCTAAAAACAAGACTTGCTCTTGGGCTAACCTCACATTCATTTTTATTGTTTTGGAGTGTGGTTAATGTTTTCCATTCAAACGCCATTTGAATGCAGCCAATATCAATATGACACTGCAGCAATTGGCCAGTGTAGTTGGAAAAGTACTCCATGCCACAATAAAAAATGAGCTGGCAGATGGAAGTCACTCATCAACAAATGTTTCAGCAATAAAGTGTCAGAAATCCATGTCCACTTTTGAGGTTTTAATTTGTTTAAAAAAAAAAAAAAACAACATGAGGCGCACAAATAAAATACTTGTTTTATTTCAAGTTATATCAATATTAAAATGGAGGTGTGAATTTTAGGCATGGAACAAAATTTGGCAACATAATCAACTCCCATATGTTGCAGTTACAAAAAGAATCAAATCCACGTCAAATAAAGCAAGCGCATCATGACGTGTGTTAAGAGGACAACTGGCATTTGATGACTATGGTACAGACATTCACTGCTATTTTAAAAATGAGAACCACCTTTTGAGTTTAGTTTATAACTCTGACTAGGGCTTAACAAATTGTCATATGAAAATCTAGATATGAACATTCAAGATACAGATACCGCAAAATGAAAGCCCTTTGATTTTATATTACTTTCTATTTGTACACTACTGACGGGCAAGGTTTTGAGGTTACACACTGTGCACAATGAACTTGTTTGCCCAGCAATATAAGAATTTGTCATCATATGGCACAAAAAGGCACTGAGTTACCAGCACACATTCCATTTTTCATTTAAGAAGTCTTTTATCATACAGAGATAGTATTTACTGTAATTGGGATCTTGATGGACCAATAAACTTTGGCACGTTTCAACTTGGATGCAAATTCAGGTTACATCGCCACCACTGCGTAACGCTCCAGAATTTTTTTCAACAATGTTTAAATTGTATGTTGTCAGACTCTTAAAGAAACCTACCACACAAAATGACGCCCCAATATAATATCTAAAACCTGCCCAAAATGTACTGGAATGAAATGTGCGATGTATCATGCATATAAAGTACATTTGGGTCTCCTCAATACCTATATGTGCTCCTGTATTTTTTTTGTTAACATTTGTCCGTGCTATCCAAAGTCATCGGTTATGTGGGAATGATAGGATTCCCTGCAGTGAAACAAGATCATGGGACACTTGAATCCATCACAGACAATTTAGAGCCAACTTGCACCAGTTTTATTGTAATGGCAGGTCATCAATCTTGAACATGGGGTCCGAATGTTCAGCATGATTTGGAGCACATCTGTTTAAAGGATTAGAAAAATAACATGACCTGTAATTACAGGGAAACGATACTGAGGCGCTTACTATTTCTTCTGAGGAAGGGGCCCAAAGGTTGTGTGTCTGCCTGCAGCAGACTGCAGTCTTTTTGAAATCTGAGCTCAATCTTGCAGTCTAAACTATAGCCAACAAAATGCAAGGGCTGGGTTTAATGAGGTAGCAGAGAGGCCTACAGATTTCAAGAACATGGATGTCAAGGAGAGTATTTCAAAGGGATCATGTAATTTTAACATTATGTTGCTTTAATACACAACAAAATCTTGCTCAAAGATTTGTTGGAGTGTTATTAAAGTTAGAAGTTAAATTTTAAATGAATCTCCATGTTTGACAGAGCCTTCCTGGAAAGACAATGGGGTGATTCATGTGTCCACGTAACTCTGACATGCTTCATCTAACGCTTTAGTTTT
The DNA here is from genome assembly GCF_019802595.1 of Syngnathoides biaculeatus. Taxonomy (NCBI): domain Eukaryota; kingdom Metazoa; phylum Chordata; class Actinopteri; order Syngnathiformes; family Syngnathidae; genus Syngnathoides; species Syngnathoides biaculeatus. Next base: position 30,607,671 of record NC_084642.1, read on the forward strand.
CCTTACATCCTTCCCTGGGGAGCCACTGACAGAAGCATGCACGGTCTTGTCTAAAGGCAGGTTTCATGTATGTGAGAGCAGTACCACCAGAAATAAAAAAGTAAAACTCTGACCAAACCAATTTTTTTCAAAAATAAATTCTGAGGAACATGCTTTGTCTGTGTAAATGGCAAGACAGTTTTGACATTCCTTTATAATCGGTAGCCAGTCAATCAATTTTATATATTTTGATATTTGAGCAAAACAAATTTCACACAAACGTTGTTTGCTGTAGGGTTCATTCAAATTGTGATGGCTGTCATTCCTTGTAGAAGAAAGTATATGAAACAGCGTATGAATGGACAGGCCAAATTGAAAATGCGTAAATCAACGACATCTGCAATACTTTACCCGGAGAGACACTCTTAAAAGAGTTTTCAAGAATGAAACTACTGTAGTGAATGCAGAACAGGAATCCATTCTCAAACAAGAAAACCAAAATAGTCAAAGCCTCTCTCTACTTCAGAATCCATATTCAGGAAACGTCGTTACTGTACTCAAATGGACATTGAAAGCCCAAGTGTGACAAGTGGGAGAAAACTATTATGTTGTTAATTGGAATACTTGAGGTTGAGTATTGGACTTCCTGGAGGTAATTCAACCTCTGATTGTCATTAGGGTGTCTGTCTACCTTCAATGGTTCAACAAGTCTACTAAGTCACTGGGAGTGAATGGATACTGTTAAAGGCACCAGTGGGTAATTTGGGTGAGCCCAGTTGGTAGCCCCAGTTACAGCAGCAGTGGCAGGACATCATGGCGCACTGGGGGCTTGAATGGACCTCAAGGTGAGATTTGAACTAACAGGATGTTGAATCTATATAATAAACCCAGATTTCAACTAAAGTGTTTTTTGTTTGTTTTTTTTTGCGAAAGCAATAAAAACATTTTAACCTAGTTTTTTTTCGTATTAAAACAATACTGTACAGTATAGCCTGAGAAGGGTTGCGTCAGGAAGGGCATCCGGTGTAAAAATTGTGCCAGACAAATATGTGCGTTCATCTGAGATGACACGCTGTGGCGACCCCGAAAGGGACAAGCCGAAAGAAACTTACTATAGCTCAATATAATTATTCTTGGCATGGATCAACTTCCTACTACACATCAGAGTTTTGAGCCAGGTTTCAAAATAATCTCTGGGAAGTCTATATCATCCAGACATTTATTACACTGATAAAATAGATTAGGCAAGAGAAGCATTCCAGCAACAGGAGCCCAACGCTAGCTGTATTTGAACTCAACCTTATCGCAGTCTGCTTGTTGTCAGCCACAATTATCTCTGCTTTTCCTCCTCGCTTCCCTCCTTCTGATAATACCCAGACTACTGTAAACTGGCAGAATTGCTCGCTCAAATCAGATCTTAAGCAGGGACTAAACCCATACTCTCTTCTGGACAATCTTGCAATGTAAACTCAGTGCAAAACATTGCATACATACCTTGTGAAATCAAGAAAATCAATTTTTTGGCTAAAAGTGATGTAATTTCACAGCTGGGTGCCAGTGCTGCCCCTGTAGGTAGACATTGTGTAGCACTACACAAGAGCACATGCCTGAGGATTAAGCATTGGCCCTGTCCTATCTCTACCGTATGCTGCAGAGGCCACGAGTAATTGTCACTGGTTTCAGAACACCCCACCTCCACCCCGGCCCAAAAATAATAATAATCAACAAATCTACAACTTTCATTTCTAGTGCTCTTAAAGATCTAGAGGCACCTATCTAGTTAACCTATTTGAAGAAATATCATTAATAAAAATTATAAACATTGAAATTAGGTTAGGGTTAGAATGAAACACAGTAATTGAGACGGGTACTTGTTTGCGTGACCCTGGCTATTCCATAGTTGAAACTCGATTACGGAGAGGTACTCAACCAACACAAAAGACCAAACATTTTCTTCTCAAGGACCAGGTTTAATATTGTAAATACATTCAGGCTGAGCTTCCTGCCGTATCGAATTGTTCGTTGTCATCTCTATTTTAAGGATTGATTAGAAAGGACAATTTAAAGTCATTTCACAGACGCAAGATTGCAGAGAACAAAACAAAGTCATTCTTTGCATCTCAATTCAGCTCCTGTTAGCACCAGTGAGTTAATGATGAGAAATGCAAAATGATAGGAAGCTGAGCTGCTGAGGCCAAAGCCTGACTCATATAATGACCCACTGAAGAAAAGGGGGCTTTGTTCAGTGCAACACTAGCAGGTTCCTTTTATAATGACTTCATCTTCATGCCAATATCTTTCTCTAAACAATCCCATAATGTGACCGCTAGTATTCTGCGGACATCTCTCTATGCGTGCTTGCAATGTGTGACCTCAAATACAGGCTGCGATTTATATACATAAAGGGGTTGTTTATAGATCACTACAAAATATGGGCTGGGTGAAAGAAATCGGCTTAAAATAAAATGTAATTTTTTTTTGTAACAAATCCTACTGCCAATTTTTTTTCCCCACCCTTCAATAAAAGACAAATGACAGTCAATACTTGGACAAAGTGACAGTTTAAATACAATCTTAATACATTTCAATAAAACAATAAGTGCTCTAAAATTTAACATCAAATTCACCAAAATATTCTCTTTGGGATGAATATAAAACAAAACAGTCACTGAAGATCCATCCATCAATCTTCTATAGCATTTAGTCATGGGTGATTTAAAGCCTTTCCCAGCTTGGTTTAGGTAAGAGGCTGGGGACACCCTGGACTAGTCGCCAGCCAATCGCAAGGCGCATGTAAACAAACAACCGTTCTCACTCACAACTGAGCACAATTTAGTCTACAATGACTTACATGATGCTCCCACACAAACTTAACCTTTGTTCCTGAATCCTGAATACAGTGTATAGCACTCCAGGTATATGCCAAGTAGGATGCCCAAGTTTTTTTTTTTTTTTTTTAATAATCAGAATCGTTATAATTTGCCAAGTATGTCAAAAACACTCAAGGAATTTTTCTCTGGTAGTTGGATCCATTATTTGATGCACCATATAGGGATTGAGAAAGGTATTTCTCACCTAGATTATATAGCAATTTAGAATTTATTTCAAGCTGCTGTACCGCTGGTGAACTTCGCTTGTATCGTGAAGTCACACCACTGGAAGTAGTTGCGTAAAAAGTGACAGTCGATACACTGATTTTACAGGAATAAAGAAACATGTAGCAAACCGGCCCAGTGAAGTTGATCATTCATTTTGGATACACAGTGTATGTATTATATCACAACACCACAACTCTTAAGTGGTTCAGTACGTGGCAAAATGACTGCTTTTGCAAGATAGAAATGGGAACCATGTCTTTGGCAATTTTGCCAAGATCGGCTCCAATAGTGTCCTTCACTGACCTCCTTTCTTGTCATACGCAAAACAGATGATGTTTCAAAACAGAACCAATGCTCAATGAGTGATCAAACTGTGCGGCACGGTGGTTCAGCTAGTAAAGCGTTGGCCTCACGGTTCTAAGGTCCCGGGTTCAATCCCGGACCCGCCTGTGTGGACTTTGCATGTTTTCCTTGTGCCTGCGTGGGTTTCCTCCGGGCACTCCGGTTTCCTCCCACATTCCAAAAACATGCAACATTGATTGGACACTCTAAAGTGCCCCTGGTGAGTGCGGCTGTTTGTCTCAATGTGCCCTGTAATTGGCTGGCAATCAGTTGAGGGTGTACCCTGCTTCCTGCCCGTTTACAGCGGGGATAGGCTCCAGCACTGCCTGCGACCCTCGTGAGGATAAGCAGCGAAGAAAATGGATGGATGATCAAACTGCGCCTCTTCTGTGACGTAGCACCTCTCACTGTGACTATACTGTCAGTGTAAACAGCACAGCCGTGACGTGATCCTTTTCTTGGAAAAGGATTAAAATACCCACCCCAAAGATATTTGATTTTTTTTTTTTTTAATGGGCCTGACTAAAAAAAAAAAAAAATTAAAATAAAAAAAAAAATTGATATCAACAAACCAGGATTTAAACGATGATTAGACAAGGCTTTTAGAAATTTAAAGACGAAATTGTGGTGCACTTAGTTGCTATAGTGACTGTAAAACATCCCAATAAATTAACTGTGCTTATAGTCAATGTATGTACGTAAAGAAGATGTTGGGTGCAAGCAAGACCTACTGACTTCATAGGCTTCAAATGTGTGGACTAATTCAGTGTAACAAAAATTGAGGCGCAAAAAGCATTTGTTTTACTTAAGTTGGTTTTGTCGTAAGTCTTCAAATAACAGAGTGCCTCCCATTTTGCATTACTGAAAAGACCTGAGACATTGGAGATTATGAAACACTATAATTTAGTCTCCTATATTTCGATTATTCAATCCAAAGTGTCAAAAATAAAACTGAAAAGCTGGGAGAAAAAGCATATTTCTTGTTTTAATTTTATTTGCTTTTGAAGGATTTGGAGGTAAAGGCTTTTTTTTTTTTTTTTTTTTAGAAACATTCTTAAATAATCAGTATAAATGGGCATAATAACCATGTCACAACTATCACCTGACACTTCGTTAAGTACACTTGCACAAACCAATAAAGTAGTTTTATTACCCCTGAGGGAAGTGCGGGGATTGACTGCATTGCTTTTGAATTGTGGTTCACAGAATCATTAAAAATGAAGTAATAATAATAACGACATGGACAAAATTGATGGTATTGACCATTTTATTGTACTGTGGTGGGGAATTACCTCAGGATTACAGTTAGAAAGTTAAGATAATTTGCACAAGAGCATCAATATATTACACAAAAATGGGCTTCCGCCTGCACTTGTCTAGTGTTTCTTCCCACCTTCAAGGAACTCAAAGCACTTTTACATCAACTCCTCATTCACCTGCTGATGACACGCACCAGGAAAAACTTGGGGTTCAGTATCTCGCGCAAGGACACTTAGGTACAGTCACAGGGGCACAGGATTGAACTCGCAAAATGAGAGACTGAAACTGGTGGATGTAAAACAAGTCATAAATGCGTCAGTGTAACATCTTGTCCTGGTATCTTATTCTTTGATTTGTTTTCATTTGAACCCAAAAATTCTTACTCAGCATTTTTTTTTTTTTAAACACTCGTAAGTACATGTAAACTCAAATTAGCACTGATTCGTTCATTGTACTAATCACAAAGGAAAAGGTAGGGTTTTTGAGGCACAGCGAACTGAAGTGGTGCTGCTGATATCACCAATTTACAGACACAAACTGACGTGATAAACTGAGGCCAGTCTTTACAAATAACAGACCAAGATCCTGCAGGGTGTCGGATGTCGACAGGGACCAGTTGCTGGAATCTCTACCAAGGCTGTTTCTCGTACTATAGCAGCTGTGTCTTCTCAGACCTCACATTCCCACAGGACAGGCCCACTTTACTCTCATCACCTGTGCACAGCCCAGGGCAGAACAAGTTCCAAGGGGTAGCACTGCGACTTGGATCAAAGTTATTCTCCTTAAAACCTTACCAAATGACACAAAGGTGGTTATCTATAACAAGACTGCATTTTGAGAGTGTTAACGCAAACTTCAAGCAGAGAAACCCACCATGATGTTAACAGGTTTGACTTTGACATCTATGTTTCATCAGTCCTTGTTATGAGCACCAGCACACTGCCCAGTGGCTGGCACATTTGTATTAAAGTTGGAGGTTGAACTGTTGGCTTGGGCCTTTCTAAGTGGAGGTGGCATGTTCTCTCTCTACTTTTGTGGGTTTTGATCTGGCTTCCCTCCCACGATACAATGTCCATTATTGGTATAATTGGATTTAAGGCAAAGACTGCAGAGCTGCCAACCAACAAAAATTCACTTCCGGAAGAATTTGTCTGAATTTTAATATTAAAATCATTTCAAGAATATTACCATGACATTTACTGCTGTAGGTTGTGTAGGAGAATAAAAATTATGTATACTGTTCAGTTTCACAACATAACCATTACTCGATAATTGTAATCTCTAAAGCAATAATGGCTTCAATATTCGTTATTTTACTGTATCAACCTTGTACTGAAGAACGTATTTGTTCTTCAGTACATAGGAGAGAATGACTTCTCTTGTATGGTCTTTTTTAAATTTATTTATTTCCTCCAGCTGAAATGGTGCAAACTCCCCATTGTCGGACTAATAAAGGTTATCTAATAATCCAAATAGTTGTTGTATTAATTTACTTTTAAATTTATAAGCCCATTTTCTCAAGTGAAGTAGCAGCACTGATATATTAATTCATGTCCAGTTTCTGGTCCCTATGTTCATTTTGCTGCCTAGCCATATTGTATATTTCAGTATTTTCTTCTATACAGTCCAATGAAAAAGTATTGGCCCACGTTCTCAAATTCTTATATTTTTGCATGGTTTCATTACTTAATGTTTAAGATCATCAAGCAAATATAAATGGACAAATATAACGCAAGTGGACTTGAAAATTCTATTTATAAATGGTGCTTTCATTTAGTAACAAAAATATATGAATTCAAAATTCACAAACTTTGAAGTTAATGATTATTTGCTAATTTTTAACTTTAAATATCTTGTCTTTATAGTGAATTGAATTAAAATGAGGTTGAACGTGATTTGAAAATCATTGTATTCTGATTTATTTATCTTTAGCACAACATCCAGAATTCATTGGAATTTGGTTGTTACATTGACTTGACTTTGATTGTTCCATTTTTTCTCATTACTACTCTGAATCCTTCTCCAACCTTTAAGAGGACCAAAGAAAAGAAATATTGAAAAACAGTGCAGAGTGTTTAATATAGAATGGACTACTAAACACTGTTTCACTGAAGTCCGGTCAAAGACTATGTATAATTGGTTTAGAAACCACTGCGGTTTTAGAGGAATACAGTGTAACAACAGATGTCACTTTTCTAGCAGGCATCCTGATGATGCAACAGCCAATCAACACGGACACCGATGGCTATGGCACAGCAGTTGAAAATCAAGCTTGCAGGCTCAGCACAATACTTTCATCTCCTAAACGGCCATCCAAGATTCAGTCACACAAGACCCTTAAACAGCGTCACGGGAACTGCAACTGGAACTGATTGATCTCCAGTTCAATACTGTCTTAATTGAGAAGTTCAACTCTCAAACCGGACGAGTTTTAAGCTTCATTAAGCACAGACAAATTTCCAAAGATCCAGAAGAAGGCACAGAGGATGGTGGTGTTTGGCTCTATATATGCGAGTGAACAGACTTTTAGTGTGATAAACATCAACAAAACATCCTACAGAATCCAGCTGAGTGATGAACACCTCAGATGTGTTCTGAGAATTGCCACAACAGAACTAACACCACACTTTAATGAACTGCCAAAAAAAAAAAAGTTGATCAATAAAAATACAATGTTCCCATGAAATGTAAATCTAAATAACACTACAGCGCCTTTTATGTTTGTTTATTTTTATACGTAAGCATATGTTCCTTGCTTGGCCCGCCTGTCAAATTTTAAGTCAATGTGGCCCCTGCTCTTGCTCATCTACTACCCTAATGAGGTCAAGCGCAATAGAAAATGGATGGCCAGGACAATCACTATTCTTTGCATTAAAAAATAATATTTCAAAAGCTACTTGACGGGGACATTTTCAACCAATCATATTGAGTTTTCCTTGCGGTTTCTTCACTTCAGCACAACTCCAGACAGTTTGCCCTCAGTTTCCTTCCCTGACCTCGACCAAATAATTCGTGGCAAACCACACGGGTCCAAATACCAGATTTAGTACGCTGCTACACACAAAACTCACTTCAATGACCGACAAACGGAGAAAGCAAATGAAGTCAAGTGGACCACCGAGCAGCGCCAAGTCATTTGAACAGTTTGTAGGGACGTCCACGAACGCGCCGTGGCTGAGCTTGTCACCACACGTCACGTCACGTCACGCACGCAAGGCTCGGCAACTATCGTGCGATGGAGTGCACAATGGAGACCGTGAGTGGCACAAACAAGAAATAAATAGTTAACCTCTGTACAACTCCGAGTTAAATTGGTAAGTAATCAAGTTCTTACCTCCAAATGAGGACGCCGAAAGTCACTTATAGCAGCTTCCCTTCCTCCTCCGTCGCCAACAGTAAACTTTTATTTCATTCCCTGCATTTTCACACCATTCCACCCCAACATCTTCTCTTCACTCAGGGCGCCCACCGCGGAGTAACTCCCCGCAAGTCAACTGTGTGACCCGGGGGAATGCATGACGATCTATCCGAGCGGGTCAGCAGCTGAGTGCCTTTGAACGCTGCTCGTGATTGACTTCACCACCCAACTCTTCTCTCGTGTGAGTGAGTGAAAGAGTGTGCGCACCTAAGGAGCTCAACCCCGTCCTAAAGCGCGCTCACGCGGCCGAGCTACAGAACAGGAAGCCGGCCCGAAATGGCGAACTTCTGTCACACAACTTTTAAATGTATTATTACGCTAAATATAAACAGATATCGCCATATAAAATGCATAAAATACGTGTGTTTAATTTTTACTAAATTAATTTTAAACCACGTCTTTTTTTCCCTCGGCTCCTCCCAATGTCGCAAATTGTGACTGTTTACGCGATAGCGGTTTACGGCAGCTGGACGAGGAGTGTTTCGGGTATAGCTTCCTAAAGCACCGCGTATCAGCCACACTTATTTGAGCTAAATAGGACTGCTCTGATGAATTGTGCCATGTATGTGCACCTGGATGAGTTTTTAGGCTTCTTGTAATGTGGAGAAATGTGACTAACCAACTCATTCTAACGCTGCTTTTAGCTGCAATTCGCTATTAGAGCCTTCGTAAACGTCACGGCTACGTCGTTATGCGCATGCGCACTAAAATGATTTGCAATGTTTTCAACCGCTTCCGCATCATATTGGATAAGAAACCTTGATTTTGTTGCTTTTTACATTTTTATCACAGTATGCGAGTTTGTGTCGGTTAAGGCTAAGCAAAGATATATGGCAAAGGTTCTGTACAACAGCAGCAACTCGAATTTGCTTTAAATACGAAGTCACGGATGTATGAGTCCCAAATTCTTCCACTTCTTGTTCTTGGTCTATCCAGAGGCGATGTTTTTGATCGACAACTTTTAATTTCGGCCTGCACAATATTTAATAAAATTCTCAAGTCTCTTGACGCATACAAGTAAGTAAGTTTGAATCAGTTTGCTGACGCGGGACGTGTAATTGCATTGCTTTGGGCGAATTATAAGGCTCGCAATCTCATTCATACAGGGTAGGCCGACTGTAAAAGGTAACACCCTAATGTATCGCAAGCATTAAGTATTTGAGTGCAAGTTATTAGCTAATGTGAATTATTTTGTTTCTCCTTTTAGGAACACTATGGTAGCAAATATTGTGTGTCAAAACAAATTAATATAAAGATGAGTGTCTTTTATGTAAAATGCCGAAAGCGTGCATGGTCGTTCAGTATACGTTCCACTTGTGTCAAGTACTATGTCTGCTCGTAAAATTTTTAATTAGCTTCAGGCTTCTTTGGACTCCGTAAAAGCTCTTAGAATCCATTTTGATGGACTCTGTATCATACGACGGAATAATACACTCCAATGTTCTACTTAACAAACTCTGTGCATCCCGGTCGGCTGTTGGCTTGGCCAGCCTTTATGCCCATCAACTTTTGACGACACGGCCAACAACAGTTCCATATGATGTACTTCGCTGAAGCGTTTTTAGGACACACACTTCTTTACTTTGTATGTCTTTGAATCAAGACGTTTGCTTATTTCCTTCACAAATAAATGTGCTGCATTTTGACAATATCAGCTATCTGAAACAAGACAAAAGTACATTAAAACTTGGGCAGTAAACAGGCGAGTTCAAGCGCTCTACATCTCATACAGAGGTATGAAAAGCTAACAAAATTGGAACAAGATTGTTGAGTGTTTAAACTGTATTTCTTCAAACTGTTTTTGTGACTGACATTTTGTTCACGTTTGAAGCATGGACCCCGTGGTGCTAAGCTACCAGGACAGCCTGCTTCGCCGCTCAGATGTTTCCCTTCTGGAAGGACCCCACTGGCTGAATGACCAACTCATCGGATTTGCCTTTGAGTATTTTGCTAGTGAGCGCTTCCGAATCCTGGGGGAGAGCGTCGTCTTTGTCAGCCCGCAGGTCACCCAGTTTATCAAGTGCTCTTCCAGCCCAGAGGAGTTAGTTATGTTTCTTAACCCTCTGGATCTGGCTTCGCGTCGTTGGGTCTTCCTGGCTGTGAATGACAATTCCGAGCAGGGCGCTGGGGGGTCGCACTGGAGCCTTCTGGTTTACCATCATAAATCCAACCACTTCTCTCACTATGACTCTCAAAATGGCAGCAACTCTCTGCATGCCCAGCGCATTGCTAGCAAGTTAGAACCCATGTTGTGTGGAGGGAGAAAGGCTACATTTGTGGAGGAGCCCAGTCCTGTACAACAGAACAGCTATGATTGTGGCATGTATGTCATCTGTATAGCTGAGGCCTTGTGTGAGAAGCCACACCTGGCTTTACAAACTCTCACTCCATCCTTCATTAAACAGAAGAGAGCAGAATGGGGCATATTGATACAAAGTCTCGCTCAGAGTCAACTCTGATGTGCACTCTTTTCCTCTGTACCACACGCACTGTATGCAGAACTGCACATGCACGAGCTAACAAAATTAGTACCTCTTTGTTCATGAACTATAAATGAACAAATGACACTGAAATTGCTGACAGTAGTATAAAATGAAAATTCGCAGAAAATGAACAAAATTCAAAATCAGACATTGATTTTTAAGTGCTGTATAACAGGATCGCTTTAAAAAGCAAACTAATGAAACAGGCGCGAACAAATTAAAGTATCTTTTAATATTGTGTTACACAGTTTCTATAATAGTCAATGAGTAGCACAGAAACTGCTTATTAATAGTAAGTCAGACTGATTACATACTTCAATACAAACCTTTATTTAATATTCAAATTATTTTCAATCTTATCAAGGATGCCATCGTTGTTGTCCAGGTCTGTTTCATTTCTTTTAACCATTTAAAGGCAATGTATAATTTTCATTGGTTCATTTTCACTCATTGTTCTTTTAACGCCAGTTTGTTAGAAGTTGTTGCTGTGACCATTTTGAATTTTTCCCTTTCATTAAAAGGGGTATCAACCATTTTGTCCATGTACTACTGTTGTATTCTCTGCGAGAGCAATGAATACACTCATGCACTCTTAAGAACGGTAAAGCAAAACTTGTTTCATTTCGACCCAGTTGGTAATGAAATAAAGTGACAATATTTTTACCATTTTATGATTTATACGAACTACCACTGTAATGTTTATTTCTAATATAAGCAGTGCAACACTTGAGATGTAAACAAGAACACCAGCATGCCTATAAAAGGTACGTCATTGCGTGTACATTTTACTGATGTTGGAGGCAATGTGATCAGTGACTTCCATTTTATGAGTTTGGGGTAAAAATATAAATGTTAAAACACATGGTCATTTTTGAATGGACAAAGATTAACAGAATGTGACTTTGTTTCCATAATTTTATTCTTGGCTCTCATCACTGTGGGACTTGTATTTGGAAGTATTATTGGATTTAATGACATAACTTTTGTTCTTTATTAAATCAGTTTTATCTTGAAAGTGTTGCTTTTGTCATATTGTATTGGCTCACAGTGATTCACATTCAAATTTTACAAAAAAAGACTTCAATTTGTATTCTAGAGTGCTTGTCCTCATGAGGGTCATGGGAAGGCTGGAGTGCCTCCCTCTGAACTTTGGGTGATTGCCCCCTTGATTGGTCACTGCTCATGAACGTAGGTGGAGGTAGGAATGTAGCTCAACTAGTAAATTGAGAGGTTTCCCTTTAGGCCCTTTCTTCACCGCAATGGACCAATACATAATCACTGGAGATGCTACACTGACCTACCTGTCAATCTTCCATTCCATTCTTCTCTCATTCATGAACAAGATGGCAATACACGTATTTGAACACCCTGCTACATTGCAAGTTCTCCCACTTAGAAATCATGGAGGGTTCTGAAATTTTTATTGTAGGTGCATGTCCACTGTGAGTGAGATAATTAAAATGAAAAATCCAGAAATCACAATGTATGATTTTTTTAACAATTTATTTGTGTGATACAGCTGTAAATGAGAATTTGAACGCCAGAGATAACCAATGTTAATATTTGGTACAGTCGACTTTGTTTGCAATTACAGAGGTCAAACATTTCCTGTAGTTGTTCACCAGGTTTGCACACACTGCAGGAGGGATTTTGGCCCACTCCTCCACACAGATCTTCTCTAGATCAGACAGGTTTCTGGCGTGTCGCTGAGGAACATGGAGTTTCACCTCCCTCCAAAGATTTTCTATTGGGTATAGGTCTGGTGACTGGCTAGGCCACGCCAGAACCTTGATATGATTCTTACGGAGCCACTTCTTGGTTTTCCTGGCTGTGTGCTTCGGGTCATTGTCATGTTGAAAAACCCAGCCACGACCCATCTTCAATGCTCTGGCAGAGGGAAAGAGGTTGTTCCCCAAAATCTCACAATACTTGGCCGTGGTCATCCTCTCCTTAATAAAGTGCAGTCGTCTTGTCCAATGTCCAGAAAAACACCCCCAAAGCATGATGCTACCACCCCCATGCTTCACAGTAGGGATGGTGTTCTTGGGATGGAACTCATCATTCGTCTTCTTCCAAACACAGTTAGTGGAATTATGACCAAAAAGTTCAATTTTGGTCTCATCTGACCACAAAACTTTCTACCATGACTCCTCTGTATCATCCAAATGGTCATTGGCAAATTTTAGACGGGCCTTGACATGTGCTGGTTTAAGCAAGGGAACCTTCCGTGCCGTGCATGATTTCAAACCATGACATCTTAGTGTGTTACCAACAGTCACCTTGGAAACGGTGGTCCCAGCTCTTTTCAGGTCATTGACCAAGTACTCTCGTGTAGTCCTGGGCTGATTCCCCACCTTTGTAAGGATCATTGAGACCCCACAAGGTTATATCTTGAATGGGGATCCTCTCCGATTTGAGATTGACAGTCATGTTTAGCTTCTTCCATTTTCTAATAATTGGTCCAACAGTGGCCCTTTTTTCACCAAGCGGCTTGACAATTTCTTCGTAGCCCTTTCCAGCCGTGTGGAGTTGTACAATTCTGCCTCTGCAGTTTTTGAGCCCGAACAATAGGCCTAGCTCCAGAGGGGGCCCTGGTGAACCGTGTCTGGGCAATGAAAAAATAAATCTAATATTCATACTTTTCACAAGGGGTCTTTGAGTGTGCTTTGTCTGGTCCCTCACCTAGGACCTGTTTGCTATGAGTGACCCTCCCAGGTCCATGAAGGCCCAGACAATTTAGCGCCAAGGATTACTGGGACACAGAAACACCACAAGCTAAATTAAAAGGGTGGGTCGTGAGCCCGTTCTTAAAAACAAGAACATTCTCTGCAGCTCTGAGGCCAGAAACTCGCAAGTATCAATATTCAGCTTTTAAAAAAGCTTATAAATACTGTAAATCCTCACCTGTCCCCTCAGGAGTCAACACGAACTGTCCGAATAGTTGGAGTCGCTAACTCTTGTCCAGAATCTCCTGTCCAGTCATCAGTCGCTACACAGTCACAACTGAGCAGAATGAATTATATGATTTTTGAATGTTTTCATTTTTGCTGTGCTCATCAGGGCTGAGACACCACTAGTATTCAAGCATTTGGATAACGTTAATCAAAATGTAAAACTTGTGAATGTGAAAAGTTTCAAAGAGTACTTGTAATTATTTGTAGTAAACCAATGGAAATATTTTTGGAATAGTCGTTTTGTGTGTGTGTGTGTTGTGTGTGTGTGTGTGTGTGTGTGTGTGTGTGTGTGTGTGTGTGTGTGCAGTTTGGAAGTTCTCCTTTGTGCTTCTGTGAGTTTTCTTTGGACTTGACCACAAGCAGGAGAAAAGATGGATGGATGGACCATTTTTTCCCCTCATTTTTATACAACAAAGAGCTACAGTACATGTTGAGACTTACTGAAAGTGCGCACGCTGCATTTCTAACTTTCAACTGACTTGATTTAGTCGGTACTGGAAGAAACACAAAGAGTTTGAAAAGCTGAAAAAGCTAACGAACTGCAGATGCTGACAATGAGAAATGGAGGAAAGATTTTTACACAATGATGATCACTCTTGCATTTTCTTTACTCACAGAAATCCAGTGTATAAATAATGTTTAATATTCCCGGGTTCTCCACTGAAGAGAAACAGATGTGAAGAAGCGCTTTTCGCTGTGGAGTTGAGGTGTCATCAGTGTCCTCTTTTGTTTTGTCTCATCGTGCCGTTTTTGTACAATGACAACTCTCCAGAGAATGGGCGTGAAAACACACGGTGGGCTTATGAAACTACAAGTATTAACGTCTTGTATGAACTCGTAAAACAACTCCAGCTGAACGACATGTTCCGCCTGACACAGCAAGGAACCATTGTTGACTAACCTGTTTGCTTTTTGCTCCTGGCCCGTAGGATTAACTGGCGAGCATTCCCTAGGAAATAGAATCTAGCGCACACACGTCGGCAGTGTGAGTGGATTGTTGTCCTTGAGCTGTTTGGGCACTTGGTGCCTTGCTGGTGCGATGCCCACGGACCAAACTGGTGTCACTGGGGATGGAACCCACACACCCTCCACAAATGTCAGGCGAGTGAACCGCTACAATAACAGTGGCTCCAAATTGAGCTCAAATTGAATTAATCCAGTGAACTATTATAGGGATGAAGAATGTTTTGGAATGTGTCAATCATTAGCCAGCGATGAAGCTATATTTATTAGTTATAGGCTTCCATGTGCAGGCCAACGCATAAACACACATATACGGTATATGATGCAGATTACTGACGCGTTGCACTGGCACTAGGATTTATGAGAAGAGGGAAACGTCTGCCGTGAATATTTTGGCCCTGCAGATCAGTTCATTTTGTGGATGTCATCATTTGCAAGTACAGTACGATAGAACCCAAAAGTGTCCCGAATTCTTTATTTGTCAGAGAAAAATCGGTGAAAACAATCAGTCAACATCTCTTATCTACCATTAGACCTGTACATTTTGGTATATTTGCTTCAGTAGTAAAACTAGACCTTAACGAGGCACACTAGAGGGTAGGAAATATAAACAAAGACGTGTGTTTAGCGCAATAAAATGGAAGCCGTGCCTCTTACTTTATACAGTGATAAACAGTCATGCACTTCATTGGTGCACATCTGTGTTACTGGAGACCCTCCAAGTATGCCGCGTGTGCTGACGATCTTAGCGTGGGGAATGCGAACCATTAGCGGGACGTGACAGTCTGTCAAAGCAGAGGGGTTAAATGTCATCCGGAGAGCATTCTGGAACACGTGATGTGACTCCCTGGAGGGCGGCGCCAAGTCTGACCGTCTGCCTTAATTGACGAAAGGACACGCCCGCACACAGAGTGGAAAAAAAGTATACGCTACATTCAAGGGAGCTCTACTCCACCGTCCACCCCCCCCCCCCCTTGGATCACAAACACAAATACAACCTACTACTATTAATATCCAGGATGACTAAAGATGGCAGCAGCAACCAATGGACCCCGTACCTCTTTTTTCTTGACCTAAATGACAAAGATCCCATTTATATGAGACTATCTCTTCCCACGCATTTAATCCATCTCGAGTCCAAGACTGGTTTGGAGCACGTACCCTTGGCGTAAATATGGGAATTCTTGTCATATTCTCTGCATGATCACCGACTCTCTGAACCAGATGTCCTTCTGTTTACTCCAACCCTCTCTTCGCTGCACCTGTCAATGATTTTCACACGATTTTTGAAATCAGGGTAGGTTTGGGCTACTTGTTTTATTAGAATTTTTTGGTTTAACCTGTGGATTACCTAAAATGAGTGTCTATACCAGACAACTTGTACAATTTATCTAAAATGTCACCAGAATGCTGTACAGTCAATGAATGGATAGTGATAATACGGTGAGATTGCGTCCCCTAGTGGACAGGCATGACAGCAGTTACATTTTCGTTGTTTGATTTCTAATAAAACATATCCATCCGTTTTCTTAGCCGTTTATTCTCATGAGGGCCGCGGGAGTGAGCCTATCCCAGCTGTCAACGGGCAGGAGGTAGGATACACTCTGAACTGGTTTTCAGCCAATCGCAGGGCACCTAGAGACAAACAGCCGCACTCATAATATAATAACAAATAAACATGGACTACTACTACTACTACTAATACTTTATTTTTCATTATAAATGCTTTATCTTTTTTAAATGGCTTTATGTTTCCAAAGCTTTTTTTTTTTTGTATGAAGGCAATTTGTCAATACACAGGTGCATCTCAGTAAATTTGAAAGTAATTTTTACCCCCCAAGTTCAATTCACTGCTTTTGTTCAAAGGTAGTTGGCATAGGGTCCTGCGCCCCTGCTACATGCATGAGGAGAAGCGGTCCATCTGCCACGGTTTGGTGTGTTCCATAAAAGGACAAACCCTGACTGGAACAGAAAATCATCAGTGATGGAAAAAAAAAAGTCTGCCCCCCTCCACTGTGCCAGATCATTGCACTATTAGGCACTTTAAATTGATCTAAATTGCTTGAGTACTCTGAATCATTTGCACAATTGCCGTTATACAGCATCATTACACTTGTGGTACATTTTCATTGCGCTATAACTCTCCATCCTCCTAAATGTATATTTTGTCATAGTGGCTGTTTGTTGTCATACTAGAGCAGCTCCAACTACTATAGACAAATTCCTTGTGTGTCTTGTAACATACTTGGCCAATAAAGCTGATTCTGAGTAGAGCCATTGTTGGGCTTTGATCTTGAATGTGTGGATTAAATATAAACCAGTTTTGATGTCACGCTACAGCAAATTATTCATCGTATTATAATTGATGTTTTTACGATTTAAATTAACCATTATAGGAAAAGACACACAAACACACGTTCCTTATCTGGTCTGTCACCATTTTAATCAACCAGGAGTTTAATACTAAACCAAAATGACATCCAGTTAGCAAAATCAATACAATATCCTTAAAGTCATGAAAGCATTTACACTTGTAATTAGAATACGAGTGACCACTTCAATAGAAATGTAGAAAATAAACCACTCCTTGCAACAGATCAATACATCTATAAATGGACAATCGTTACCTACAAAACCAATTCCAATGAAATTAGGATGTTGTAAATGAAAACAGAATACCATAATTTGCAAATCATCTTCAACATTTATTTAATTAAATTCACTACAAAGATAAGATAATGTTTAAACTTATAAACTATAGTTTTTTTAAAAAAAAAAAAAAACAAAAAAAACATTAACTTACAATTTTATGGCTGCAACACATTCCCAAAAACCTGGGACAGGGTGATATGTTTACCAGTGTTATATCACCTTTTCTTCTAACAACATTCAATAAGCGTTTGGGAACTGAGGATAATAATTGTTGAAGCTTTGTAGTTGGAATTCTTTCCCAATTTTGTTTGATGTACAGCTTCAGCTGTTCAACAGTCCGGGGTCTCCGTTGCCATATTTTACGCTTCATAATGCGCCACACATTTTCAGTGGTCTAGACTGCAGGCAGGCAGGCCAGTCAATATCGCGACTCTTTTCCTACAAAGCCATGAAGCCAAGAATCTGGTTTGACATTGTCCTGCTGAAATAAGCATTAGCATTTATGAAAAAGATGTTGCTTGGATGGCAGCATATGTTTCTCCAAAACTTGTATGTACCTTTCAGCATTAATGGTGCTTTCACAGATGTGTAAGTTACCCGTGCCATTGACACTAACATAGCCCCATACCATCACACATGCTGACTTTTGAACTTTGTGTCCATAAAAGTCCAGATGGTTGTTTTCCTGTTTGGCCTTGAGGATAAGACATCCACAATTTCCAAAAACAACATGAAATTCGAACTTGTTATACCACGGAACACTTTTCCTATTTTCATCAGTCCGTCTTAGATGAGCTCGGCCCCAATGAAGCCGGCAACGTTTCTGAGTTTTGTTGATAAATGGTATGGTTTGCATACTAGAGTTTTAAGTTACACTTACAGATGTAGTGCCAAACTGTATTTCCTGACATCGGTTTTCTGAAGTGTTTCTGAGGCCATGTGGTGGATGCTTTACACATTGATGTTGGTTTTTGATGCCGTGCTGCCTGAGAGATCGAAGGTGACGGACATTCAATGTTGGTTTTTGGCCTTTTGGCTTACACGCAGTGATTTCTCCAGGTTCTCTGAATCTTTAGATAATGATATGGACTGTAGATGATGAAATCACTAAAATTCCTTGCAATTGTACGTTGAGGAACGTTGTCCACAAACGTGTTCACAAAGAGGTGCACCTCGCCCCATCTTTGCTTTTGAATGGCCGGGAACCTTCTTTTAAACCCAATCATGTTACCCACCTGTTCCCAATTAGCCTTTTCACCTGTGAGATGTTCCAAACAGGTGTTTGATGAGCATTCCTCAACTTTCTCAGTCCTTTTTGCCACCTGTCCCAGCATTTTTGAAGCAAGTTTCAGCCATAAAATTATACATTAATGATTATTTGCTAAAAACAACAGTTTATCAGTTTGAACATTTAAGAACCTCTTTGTAGTGTTTTCAATTAAATATAGGTTGAATGTGATTTGAAAATCATTGTATTAGGTCTTTATTCATTTAGCACATCCCAACTTCATTGGGCTTGGGTTTGTAGTTAATCAATAATTGCATTCACATTGTTATAAACACACAAGAGGTGTTATTGCTTTAAGCATATTACAGTTAAATGATCATTTCATTCAGTCAAATGTTGCAACCTTGCCTCCTCCATCACATAAATACATTTAAACATGAAAACTGAGTACCTATGATCAGAGGACCGATCCATCCATCCATCCATCCATCCATCCATCCATCCATCCATCCATCCAGCGTGATAGACTTGGGGCAAGAGGCAGGGATACACACCCTGGACTGGTCTCCAGCCCAGTCACAAGGCATGTACGGACAACCGACCATTCACACTCACATTCACACCTACGGACAATTTGGAGTCATCAATGAACCTAACGTGCATGTTTTTGAGAGAATGTGGAGAAAGCCCAAAGTACCCGGAGAAAACCCACTCAAGCATGGGGAGAACATAAAAACACCCCACAGGAAGGCCAGAGCTACGATTCAAATCCCTGAACCTCAGAACCGTGAGGGACATGTTTTAACCACTATTCCAATCTGCAAAAGTCATGCATAGATCTAAAAGTAATTATAAAATTTTGTGGACATATATATATTTTTTAAAAGTGCACGAGTCAGGATCAACAATAGGTCATTTGGTTTAGTTCACTGTAAAGAAGCGTGAGCTACAAATGAAACGCATTTTTCAAGTCTTTTCATGGTTTTGAACTATCATTCACTTGCTACAGGGTCATTACGGGACACAAATACAGTCTGTTTGCATAGTCTCAAAGTGATCACCAGTCCCATGGAGGGATGGTCTTGATGTCTGGGGACGGTTAGTGTTTCTTCATCATATGATAAGTGGAGAATCAGAGATGGATGTATGTGTGGGAAGAGTGACCAGGAGGCCAAACCAAAAGCTCATCTAGAGGCACCAAGATTACCTGGACAACTGGAAAGCAAGACAGGTTGATGGAGCCTTTGGGATCTGACTCTCCTCTTCCTCCTCTACTGATTCACACAGAATACGTATGTATGTGTGTTTAGGGAGTAAGGTAATAGTTTGATTGATCATAGTGACCGTTCCCTGAGGGGCAAATGTGGAGTGCTGAGAAAGGAGAGCTGCTGTTCCAGACTGCACACACGGAATGCCAGGTAGCACGAAGACAGGATTAGGAGAATGATCCTGTCAAGACAACACACAGAGTAATTTGTATATTGTTGTTTCGAAAAATTCAGTAGTTTCTTGGGTGATTTGATGTGTCAAGAGTGAACACTGGGGGGCAATACGAGACCAATTTGAACCAGGGTGAATTTTTTTTTCTGAACGGTGGGGTGAATATGAGTGTGAATGGTTTATTCATGCTCAGCGATTGACCGTCAACCAGTCCAAAAGTCTAACCAGAAGTAGGCTCAAGTTCGCTTGGGACCCTCCTGAGGAGAAGCGCTAAAGAAAATGGATAGATGGACTACAAGAATACAATTCTGGAGTCATGGAAGTGTGTGCTATTACATGTGCCACTCCTCACATGACTGGACACCATGACTACTTGTATCACCCTGTTAAAGTTGCCATCCTGTGTGGAGCTCTTATTGGGTGTGTGTATGTGTTTCACACTCACAGCAGGGTAAAGACCTTGAGCAGCTGGTATTCCATCTGGCCCAACTCTGCCACGGGCTCTGATAAAAGGCCTCGGTCTGTCTGCAGGCCTCGCTCTGTGACACACACATGTATCATAAGCAATTACACTGCCACATAGGGGAAGGAAACACAAAACATTTGGGGGCAAGAATAAAACCCACACCAGTCAAAACACAAATCAGTGATGGTGTAGTGGTACACACGCCTGACTTTGGTGTGGGCAGCGTGGGATCAATTCCCGCTCAGTGATGGTGTTGATATGTACCCCGCGACTGACTCGCAACTAGTTCAGGGTGTCGTCCGCCTTACGCCTGGAGTTAGCTGGGACTCCTCCAGCACTCCTGTGAGTCTTGTGAGAACAAGCGGCTTGGAAAATGAATGAATATAAATGGTTTAAACACAGTATTCGGATTACTATTGCATTCATGTAATAATAATTAAACTAATTTAAATAAATAAATGAATCACCTCTCCTTGAGCTGTCACCTTATCATGGTGAAGGTGTTTGTGTGTCCCACCGATCCTAGGAGCTAAGTTGTCTGGGGGGTCCGGCCCCTGGTAGGGTCACCCACAGCAAAAAGGTCCTAGATGAGTTGACCAGAGAAAGTACAACTCCATAAACCCCTATGATGAATATAAATAATGGATCGAGGCTTCTCTTGCCCAAACGCGGGTCACCGGTGCCCCCATCTAGAGGTGGGGCTAAAAGGCAAGTGCCCGGTGACCATGCCTGTACATGGGGCTCGGCCGGGCACAACCCGAAAGGGGAATGTGGGTCCCCCTTCCCATGGGCTCACCACCTGTGGGAGAGGCCACAGGTGTCAGGTGCGGTTGTGACCTGGGTGGTGCCCAAAGGCGGAGACCTTGTGATTCCGATCCCTGGCTATAGAGGCTGGTTCTCGGGACATGGAACGTTACCTCTGTGGCAGGGAAGGAGCCCGAGCTGGTGTGTGGGGTCAAGAAGTTCCGACTAGACATAGTCAGGCTCGCCTTTCCACACGGCTTGGGCTCTGGTACCAGTCCTCTCAAGAGGGGTTACACTCTTCCAATCTGGAGTTGAGCACAGTGAGAATTGCTAAGCAGGTGTGGATATACTTATTGCCCCTCAGGATCGGCGCCTGTACATTGGGGTTCACCCCTGTGGACAAGAGTGTAGCCACCATTTGGTCCACATTTCCGGCAGTAAGTTGGACTCATTTCCGGTGAGAGTCACCAATTCTTTTCTTAAATTTTATGGATAGAACCGCTAGGTGCAGCCCAAGTGTACGGGGGTCCTTTTTGGTGGCCTCAGCATTAGATCTCTGTTTTGAGGTGGTTCTGTTGGCTTCATCAAGCTGTGATCTAATTGTCATTGGAGCAGTTCACAGCCAATTGTGAAGGGGATGAGATGAAAATCAATCCCTCCAAATCTGAGAGCATTGTCCTAAATTGGAAAAGGATGGCGTGCCATGTCCGGGTCGAGGATGAGATCCTGCCCCAAGCGGAAGAGTTCAAATACCTTGGGGTCTTGTTCACAAGTGAGGGAAGAATACAGTTGGAGATTGACAGGCGGATGTGTGCAGCGTCTGCAATGATGAGGACTTCGTATCGGTCGTTGTGGTAACGAGGGTGCGAGGTCGAAAGGCGAAGCTCTCAATTTACCAGTCGATCTATGTTCCTACCCTCACTTATGGTCATGAGCTCTGGGTCACAACAGAAAGAGCAAGATCCCGGATCCCTGAGAGATAGGGTGAGAAATTCAATCATCTGGGAGGGGCCCAAAGTCTGGCCGCCGGTCTTTCGCGTTGAGAGGAGCCAGATGAGGTGGACGGGGGAACCTAATTCCGATGCCTCCCTGGAGAGGTGTCCCACCGCAAAAAAAGACTCCAGGGATGACCCAGGACACGCTCGAGACACTACATCCCCTTGGAAAAGCTGGATGAAGTGGCTGGAGAAAGGGAAGTCTGGGCGTCCCTGCTGGAGCTAGTGCTCACCTGACCCGGATAAGCGTTTGAAAACAGATGGATAAATAAATAACCAAACTCAAGGGTCCAGCCATGTTGGGCAAGATTGCCGCCTGCTGTCAACTGAAGTTAACATCCCAATTGGCCTCATGCTTGCATTCCGAACATCACGTGACCAAACCCCGAACTCAGGATATCGGACTCCCTTGTGCATGCTGCCATAACTAGCAGAGCTAAGGGTTGTTTACATGATGATTTGAACAATATTTGAGCAAGTCACTTTAGTACAGTACTAGAAACCACTCTCTGGATGGCACAGTGCAATTCTACACCCCTCTAATCTACAACATCATTGATGTACAGGTACATTATATATTTGGATACATATTGTTAACAGACAGTTAAATAAATATTGTACCTCTCTGATTATGTCTGTCAAATAGATATTACCTTTTTAAGAGGTAAATGTTCATACGGCACTTGTATTCTGCCAAAATAACAGTAGATACTGAAAAAAAATAAATCCTGTGAGTGTGTACTTTCAATTACATAAAACCTGTCAATCTATAGGCTTGTAAAATGGCCACAGACCACAGATACGTATTGCGATTATCTGGATTAAATCTGCATCCGCTCCAAGCTTTTTAATACACTCCCCCTTCACATTGCATTTGGAGCTCAGTGTACTATTGCATAAGAGACATGTTAATAAACAACTGAATATTTTGCTCCTTGACCCACATCCAGGACCAAATAATTCAAATGACAAAGGGTAGAAATGCAGTTTTTCACAAATACTGTAGTTTTTTCCTCAGGGTCTGACCTTCCAGGGGCTGCTCTGACTTGAAGGGTGTATTGACAGCGCTCAGACTACTGCTTGAGTTTCCCAGGAGATCAGGAAGGGAGGAGGACACAGACAAAACTGAGGGCTTCCTTCTCCACTTTAATACTGACGGGAATTCATCAACCGCTGGGAACTCGTCAGGAGTTGGGAAGTCATCCTGGAACAGAAGAAAATAAATATATAAAGCTCATTGTTGTATGCCCCACAGACGTAGAGAGCTCATCTTGAATTTCTTGCTTTGAATGAGGAACCACCAGGAAACATCTTTAAAAGGTTGCAAAATGTGTATGGTGTTAGGATTAAGTCATCAATGGCGACTCTACGATCTTCGGCAAGTCCCTTCACCCTTGCACTATTCTTGGGATTAAGTGACGATAGTCTGCCGCTCCTTTGCTCGTCATGGAGCTCACGCAAAGTAGGCTCCTGTTCTTGGCATTTGATCCTGAACACCCACTTTTTGACTGCGCAGTAACCTGTTGCAGCATCCTCATCCACATTTTGCAACGTTTTGAAAGTGTTTCATGTTGGTTCCCCTTCCAATGCAATAAACCGAATCACATCTCTTTGCTTCTGACAGCTATCCAACAATGACTTCATTTCCACAACGGAAGACAGAAAGAGGACACAGGCTCAAACAAAGCATATATTGAAATAAACATTCAAACAAGTATTTAAAACACAAACTGTGAAAATTTCAGGAAAAAAATTAATTAGTAGGTTAAAGAGTCCTTACTACTTTTTGACTGCCTCAAGAACAATTATTCCCAACTGTTGCTTTAATGGATTTGTTTTTACTACCAGATTGTTTTAGAGTAGAGTAAAATTTGTGCAAACACTGCATATACGCACACAACTGCTTAACAGTAACTTTAGCACAGAAGCTAGCACTAACACAACATGAGATGTATTGTGGCTGGTTCACCAATATATCAGACCAGCAAAAAATGATCTGAGGTCACCCCGGTAATGGGTCTCCTCCAGTCAGGTCAACACCCAACTAAAACTTAATGTAGCGTTTTAAAGCTGTTGTGACTAACCAGTGATAATGTGGGCTCCTCCATGTATTGCTTTAAACTCAGGCTCTTCCCATTGACCTGCAGGGGAACATGACATTGATACTTTGACTGACATACAGTACTGTTTATACATTGCACTGCATCCTGTGTACACACCTGCAAGTGTGTGCAGATCCTACGAAGTACATCATACACACTTTCTCTTGATAGAAGTGACACAAATACATACTGTGAAAATAAAAACACAACATAAACATACAAGAAATCATGGAATGCTGTCAGAAGCAATGTACTGCAACTTCAAAGGTTGTAATCTGAAATCTTCATGCATTTCCACTAAGACTGGACATCCATCCATCCATCTTTCCGTACAGCTGCTCCTCAGTTGGGTCGCGGGTGTGCTAGAAGTTACAACATAGGGGTGAAGGTGTCTGTGTTTGTGGGTATGTAACTCAGCATTTTGGTGACAAAGTGCTGCATCGATGAGTGGCAGAAAAACCTTTTTTTTTCTTTCTTTCTTTCTTTCCTTATACTTTGTGACAACACTGCCTACAGTTGTCGTGGCAACAAAAGCAGTATACTGCGTTGGTCCCCATTACATCAAGAAACACCTACAAAACATCTGGAGAGGAAAGGAAACACTCGTACATTTGAACTATTTAATCTTTGGCACAAAGAGGATTTTTTATTTTCAATCTCATTTGTATTTTTAGGACCAATCAATCAAAGTGGTCAGACAAGATTATCCCAAACCGAGCCTCTCTTACCTAAAAATACTGTCCTAATTTGGAAATGAGCAGGTGAAACAAACTAAAGACAGAAAAGTACAGCTGTGAGGTTAAAAGACACTGACTACACATCTGACTCAATCTGCATATTGTATAAACCCACAGACAGTCTACGTGATTACATATCTTTATCGAGAATGAGTCATCCACATGTACTGCAAGAGTTTTCAAGGCCAATCTTTATCTCCTTCAAAAAGATCTTCTGCTCATATCGGGACTGTTGTGTTGGCAAGTGAATCTTAATCAGACTTTTGGACATAGTAGTCTCAAGTTCACTTACAACAATAAGATAACTACAAAGACACAAGAATGAAACATCTCGTAAAGAATAAAAAGAACAGTGCTGGTTTGAGTTAAGTAGCGCTGTAACTCCTAATTCATGCTGAAAAAACTTTTCTGCTTTTTAAGTAAGTTTTTGCTGTGATTATTGTTCTACTTATTGACAGCTGTATATATATTAATATATATTCTGAAGTAATACATACAGTATGCAAGATATATTTGAGAGGAAAGAGTGATGTTTGTGATTCTATTCATCAGTCCTCAGTCAGAAAAGGGTGGCGTGCCCTGTCCGGGTCAGGGGATGAGATCCTGCCCCAAGTGGAAGAGTTCAAGTATCTGGGGGCCTTGTTCACGAGTGAGGGAAGAATGAAGCAGGAGATTGACAAGCGGATCAGTGCAGTGTCTATATTGGTGCGGAGCTTTGTATCAAGCCATTGTGAAAAAGAGGGAGCTAAGTCGAAAGGCAAATCTCTCAATTTACTAGTCGATCTACGTTCCTACCCTCATCTAATGTCACGAGTTGTGGGTCGTGACCAAATGAACAAGATTCCGCCTCGGGATCCCCCGGGAAAAAGCTCGATGAAGTGGCTGGGGAAAGGGAAGTCTGGGCATCGCAGTTAAAGTTACTGCCCCTGCGACCTGAACAGGAAAAGCAGTAGAAGACGGATGGATGGAAGGTGTCAAGTGTAAGTCAAGTCACAAGTCATTACTGTTCAAGTCTTTTAACATTATTTCAAGTTGAGTTTCAAGTCATGTGACTTGAGTCCACACCTTTGGTGATTTCATCACAAAATAGACATTCCGCAACATTTAGCGGCTCTGCACACAAGAAGGTTCAAGGGGAGATTTGAAACCAGAACCTCTTGCTTATGACGTAGTTAAACTACTACTTCATCGTACTCGCTCAGTATGCTAGAGGATTTTCATTGTTGTTGTTGAAATCCCAATTCCGTCCTCATCCGCACATACTTAATGAGCGCTGCAGAAGTTTTAGATTTCTAATATGCATTAGTATGTTGCTGCTTAGTGTGTATGTGTTCTAAGACTAAAGCACAGAAGCCCATTAATCATATTTTGTCTCTGTGTAGATGTTTCCATCGATTTTCTATCACGCATATCTTCAGAGAACAACTGGAGTCATTATAGTCTTTCAAAACAGGTAATTTGCAAAATAAACATTCAATGATGGTATTTTTGCAGCTCACTGGTATTTTCTGATTTCTTTTTAATTGGATGGGTCAGGACACTGATTTATTTGTGTGGCCTATAGTGAGGGATTCAGGTGCTGTAGTGTTGGAAGAACAGCCACCACTTGAGCGCAGTTCCAGGCTGCTGCTATCTATAGCGCTGTTCTTTCCATCACACCTCGCCTCGGAAAAAAAATGTCACGCTGCGCTAATCAGCACAAGCATTTGAAGTCACAGTGATTCCGACGGGAGTGTTTACCTTCTGGCCAGTGTCAGTGGTGATAGCCAAGCCATTGGGCACCAAGCCCGCTGTTTTATGCTTTTTCACCAACCGTACAGAGACAACAGGGATGGCCACCTGGTGGTGGAAAAGAAGAGATGGACACAAGCATAAAAAGTATTTTTGTTTCTTGGTACCCACATGGTTTAAAAGACTAAAAACACACCAGCACCATGACAGTGAAAATAAATGCAGGCTGGTGAAAGAAAGTACTGGACAAAAAAGTTCTTATTTAAGTTGTAATGCAAGGAATGCAACCTGAAAAAGAAGCTTATCATCACTCAGATGTCAGGAGATATTCGTTTTCAAGGGAATGAGAAAAAAAAGGAACAATGCATATCATCAAAGCCAAAGCACATAGCTGGTTAGCTGGTGTTGAAATATTAAAAACCACCTTGAGTTCAATACATGCAGATGGGAAGACAAGTTTTTGATCTTATGAATGAAGATATCAGCTGCATAGTACCTTGATGTCCTTGCCGAAGAGGTTGGCATAGAAACATAGCCAGTTTCTAGATATGTAAAGCCTGCCTTGGAGGAGGATATCTCTGAGAAGAGCACACGAGTATACTGACGAAACGAGAGACAAAACACAAATTGTTCTTCCTGAGATCCACAGGTGAGTGCAGTAGTCAAACATTGCCCGCAAGAAAGATAACTGATACTTCAGAATAATATGACCCAAGAAATAGTAAAAGGGAGCACTCCAAATATTTACTTGAGTATGAGAAAGTACTCAGGGGAAAAAAAGTACAAGTATAAAGTAATTGAAGAGTAGCTTCTTATAAAAAAGAAAATACTCACAAATATCACAAAATAAATAGACAAATAGATAAATAAGAGAGCCCAAACATTTCAATTTTAAACTGCCCAAAAACCAACAACATATCCACTGGCTCCTACAGACACTTTATTAGCTTCATAAAGAACCTGTTTGCTGAACACAATTATTGATTGTGTGTGTGCATGTGTGTGAGAGAGTGTGAGCGAGAGACAGAGAGCAAAAGAGAGAGAGAGAAAGAGAGAGAGAGAGAGAGAGAGAGAGAAAGAAAGAGGGAGCTCTGCATTTTTACTGCAAGGTGTTTTCTCAAGTTAGAGTGGGCTGAAATTTCCCCATTTGGGCAGTCATAATTGAAGACATAAAGCTGTTTGTTGTTTTCCAGAGTCTGTAAAGTAAACACTCGTACAGCCTCCCCCCCAAAATGAGTCACTTTGAATGGCCCACGAATGTTTGTGTGCAGTCATGTGGCATGGCCTTGTGCCATCTGATTGGTTAATGGGAGACAAATGACATGAGTGATCACGCTGGACTGGTGCAATGGTCCACTATGATGAAGCCAAAAGTCTAAGTTTAAAAACGGATTGCCACACACAGCATGTCAATCATTGTAATGAAGTAAAGTTTGCAATTTGTCTTTCCATAAATACTGAAGTAAAAGTCAAAATTATGTTGCATTAAAACTACTTTGGGAAGCACAATTTGTCCAAAACGTTACTTGAGTAAATGTAATGAAGAAAATGTAATTACTACACACCTCCGCTTACAATCCAAGATTGACAAAACAGCTTTGATATTTTTTTTTCTTTTAAAGAAAAACAGTAATGCAGTTAATTTCTTATCAGCGGAGTTCATATCATGCACACCAACAAGTTCATTAATAAGAAATGGGACCTATGCAAATAAATATTGAATTGAATCAAAATTCCATTAAGTTCAATGAAATGTGTTCATAACTTTTGAGCTATTTAATTATTAGATTATTACGTTACTTGGTCACAGCAAAGTTCCATAAAGTGAAACTTGTATTATGATGTCCATTTTTTCTTTTTACTCATTATAACAGAGTTCCAACAGTGACAGGAAATATGATTTGGTGGCAATGACACAGCACACACGGGTGAAGTGTAAAACATAAACTGGTGCGACGACATGATTTAGTCACGCGAGCTTGCCGGGTACCTTTCATAAGGAGTTCATCCTTGGGCACACACTGGAACAGTTTGTGGTACTGCGAGTTGTACTTGCTGACAGTCTGTGCAGAGGGACAGGGCAGAGTCATGAGCAGCTCCTTGGCGGACCGGCCCGCCCGCACGTCGCCTGAACCCCCTCTCCAGCCGCCGGCCGCTCCGACTCTGCTCACCGCCGACACCACTCGCTCCCTCAGAGGTGGCGAGCTCTGCACCAGGCTCAGTACGTTGGCACCGTACACACATACACACTCATCCATGGCCTGAAGCAAGTCGCTGCAAGACACACACTGTTCCCCTGTGGTTTGTCAGTACGCGTGACAGTACAGCTAGTCTACGTGAAAAAAAGCACACGCTTGGCAGTGTGCACATAAACACAACTAAACGAGCGCGATCCTCAAACTCAAGGCGTCTCTGTCTCAAATAGTCCTCCAGTGACTCAACGCTCTATAGCACCCATTTGATAATCTCTCACTCCACACACACACATGTACAGATTACCCTTCATCAGTCCGAGCTGGAAAACAAACACACTGCTCACTGATGTACAATGACGACTTTCTTTTTTCAGTATTTCCTCCCGTGTCAGTGACACCTTCGAAGACCAAACCCTCCCGTGTCCGAAAACTCATTTGGTCACAATCATTTCCCGGCTCTCCTCCCTCAAACTCACTTCCAGCCTTTGCCACCCGTTGTTCTTTTCTCTCTCCATCCCTCCGCTTTGACTGGCTCACTCTTACTGTCCTATTAATAGTTCAAGGCACTGCCTCTCGTCAGGAATATGGAGCTAACGGTAGGTCGCAGTAACTATAGGACGCTGGGGGGGAGGCTGGGGGCATTGTCCCCAGTGAATGACAGTGATATTTGCTTTACGATGGGGAGGAGATGCTTTAAACCTGTATATCAAGAAGCGAGTTGCAATAACATAAAAAGTGAGTACCGAGGGGCACCATTATAATTGCATCAGGTTTACATTCTGGTAATTTTTTCATTTCTTTAGTTTTCAGGTTAGGGTTATCCAAACATTTTCCTCCAAAGGCCAGTTACAGAAAAATATATGGACGAAAGGGGTCTGGGTTTTAATTTTTTAAACAACTATATACTGTACTAATCAACTTCCAATGGTATTCAACCTTGCCTCCCCAGCTAATAAAGATTTTATGATGGCCACAATCTGTAGCAGGAACAGTCAGACAACTTGGATTTCGAAAGCAAACAATTTCTTCCACATCTGACCTTTAAGGTTCCACCGAACAGTGTACAAGTAGTTTTAATGCTTTACTATAACAGGGAAAGTAAAAGTCTATCAACATAACGGATCACGAAGAAAGTGAAGTATGCACACATTCCCCTCTTCTATAATCCTGTAAAGCAGTGATTCCCAAACAGTGTGCCGGGGTACATTAGTTTGCCATGAGCGCTCTTCAGGTGTGCCGTGGGAAATTATCCAATTTTATGTCATTGCTAAAAAAAAATTTTTTTCCAAGAAATAATGTATCTTTAGTCATCTCTTTATGCCAGTGAGACAATGACAGACGGAACAAAAAAATCCTCTTCTATTAGATGGGAGGAAGTACAAACAGTCATTAATCGATCCATTTTTGGTGACATTTACTTTTGTTGGTGTGCCGTGGGATTTTTCAATTGTAAAATATGCGCCTTGGCTCTATAAAGGTTGGAAATCACTAATGTAAAGTGTGGAGTAACTAAGATGACTTTATTGATGGCGCTTTTCTGCTTTTGAACAATTCTACATTCAAGTTTAATCGAGGATCCATGGAATGCATGGTTCATTGTAAAGAATTTTGCTTTTTAAAAAATTTTGTTCCTGCTTGTCACTTTTACTTGTTGTCGTGTTAACAAGGCAGTGCAAATTGGGAAAAATATCCCAAATAAGGAAGGGTTAAAAACACATGCACACACCACAACTCACAAATAAAGCAATAAGACTCACCGAGCCCCGGTAACATTTTTTTACATCCTCATAGGAGAGCTCTTCAATCAGGTGATACCTGGAATTGAATAAAAAGGTACACTTGTGTTAAAAAATGTTTAAAAAAAAAAAAAGCAACTGGATGCCATTTTCCAATTGAAGCAAGCTACGTCATCATGAAATCACCACAAACAAGGAAAACTGTTTGCGGCCATTGTCATAGTGTAATCGAGCATTAGCTACAATCATGAAGGCTGAGTATTGTCGGCAGCCTTGCAAACGGTGGCCAGCTTGAGTTTCTGTCTGTGTGCAGCGCATAACGACCCCTCCCCCCCCGACTGCCTGCCTCAGCATAACATGCAATCAACGGTGCGTGTTATGTGCATCATTGCAGCATGCAGGTGTACGCTGTCACATCCAGTAAAATCAAAGAGGAATACAGTATTACGTTGTCATTGCACAAATAGTGCCAATGCCTAGGAGATTACCCACTGTCTTGTTGTTTTATTTATTGCCAGAAAACATAAACACACGAGCACATCAGAGAATCCCTCTTGCCTCAGGAGAGATGATGCAGTGTTATACTCCATCTAGATAAAATACAGAATAATCAATCAGCTCTCGAAGAAAAATCAACTCCGTCATTGTGCTTTTTAAGGAGACAGATTGGGGGTGAAATATCAAACTAAAAACAATATATTTCCATATTATGTGTTAGCTGTCATTGAGATGAGTGTGAAGAGACTTGAACCACTACTGTTCACTAAAATTTTGAAAGTGGAAAGAGAAACGATGATGGAAAATCTCTTTGCCCAAAAGCATATTTCATAGACAATGTAACACAATGCAAACAAAAGTGCCTGTTACGCCCTCAAAAAATGTTTTCTCTGGCAGTCGGTGCTGCCTTGGTACAATATTCAGAACAAAAAACAACATAGCAACAAGAACAAAGAACAAGAGACATTTCTGTTTATGGGAGTTATTCGTCATAAGTCGTGCAAGATGTAAAATGTTCTTCATTTAGAACAGGTAGGAGATAAGTGTGTCAACTTCAAACATTGTGTTAAGATTGTACAGAGTGCCTTTACCCGTTCGAGGTTCCCGTTATAGACCAGTGCAATGTGAATTGTGCCAAGGGAGCAGTTTAAAGTGACCAATTGTGCGGTCTAAGAAATATTAAAAAAATAAATGTAAAAAAATTATTACTAATACTGATTGGACCAGCAGGATGTGAATGAGTGTCTTAACATATCACAAGGTAGAAAAAAGTAGGTTCCCTGACCAAGAATTTAATGACTGAATTGCCAGTGTTCCTGCTGGTTTTGA
Organism: Syngnathoides biaculeatus; assembly: GCF_019802595.1. Lineage (NCBI taxonomy): Eukaryota > Metazoa > Chordata > Actinopteri > Syngnathiformes > Syngnathidae > Syngnathoides > Syngnathoides biaculeatus. Next base: position 30,639,520 of record NC_084642.1, read on the forward strand.
CTTTAATTGATCTGTAGCACTTTCCCAACGGAAGGAGCTGGAAGAGCTGGTGGCCAGGATGTGCAGGGTCCGAAAGGATCCTGCCTGCTCTGGACCTAAGTCCTCAGTAGTGGATAGAGTGGTGTCGACAATCTGTTCAGCGGCTTTGATTGTCCGTTGCAGTCTGAGTTTTTCCTTTGTTGTGGTGGCCCCAAACCAGACTGTGATGGAGGTACACAGAGACACTGAGCTGGAGAAGTTTGGAGGAGAGGAGTTCAGGGATGATGTTGTTAAACGCAGCCCTAACCCTATAGGACGGCATCATCTGCAGACCTGTTAGCTCGATAGGCAAACTGCAGTGGGTCCAGCTGGGGACCTGTGAGGCTCTTGAGGTTGTCCAGCACAAGGCGTTCAAAGGACTTCATGACCACAGATGTCAGGGCAACAGGCCTGTAGTCATTAAGACCTGAGACTGCTGCTTTTTTGGGAACCGGTATAATGGTGGACCGCTTGAAGCAAGTTGGTACTTCACACATTTGTTGAGACCTGTAGAAGATCTTTGTGAAGACAGGAGCAAGTTGGTCTAAGCAGACTTTGAGGGAGGATGGGGACACAAAGTCTGGACCCGGCGCTTTGTTGCTCTTTTGTTGTCTGAAGATCTGTCAAATGTCGCTTTCATGGATGTGAAGGACGAAATAAAGCTCCCAGCCCCCGCCCCAAAAGTATTGTAACGGCACGGTCAATTCCTTTGTTTTCATTGTATACTGAAAACATTTGGGTTTCAGATCAAAAGATAAACATGAGACACAAGTCCAGAAGTCCAGCTTTTCTTTCATTGTATTTACATGTAGATGTCTTAAACAACTCAGGACAGAGCACCTTTTTTGTTTGAAGCCACCCACCCAGTTCAAGTGAGCAAAAGTATTGGAACAGAAATTGAGTAACATTTAATATTTGGTGGCGTAGCCCTTACTTGCAATAACTGCATCAAGCCTGCGACCCAATGATTTCACCAGATTGTTCCATCCTTTATTTTAAATGCAATATGATATAAAGTTGCTAGTTTAACCTTTGGTAACATTTTAGCTCAATGTGAAGTTAGTAATGCGACTGTCTCTACTTTCTTTCCAGTGTGGTAAAGTAGTTTCTATTTTATGTTGGCATCTGTCGTCAGTTTTTGCCATCAGTGCAAGAGTGGAACTCACTGTTTAAGTTTTTGGCCGCTTCAATGCTTCATAGACGTATTTTATTGTTTCACAATCACATAATTGACTTCATCAAAGTTCTGCAAAATGTAGGCTGAGGCTTGGAGCGGGAGGGAACACGTCAGACGTCTACACATCGTGAACACCAACTTTGCACAACAATCTTATTCCAAGTGTTGCACTGACGTAACTGCTCATTTATGTTTAACAACTTTTAACAAACTTGTGGCTGCCACTGTGGACAAGCACGTCTTCACATCTGTTCCTCTTTGTTGGTTTTCGCCAACAAACTGTAGGCAGACTGTAGGCATAAAAACTGGGAACCAAAATTTTTAAATTTGAATGTGTCACGACCAGAACACGGGCTTGGACCCAAATGCACGACTCGGGAGACGTAGAGGCAGTTCGGGAAACGTTTTTATTCAGTACAGTGTCGGGGGTGAGCCAGGCAGTCAAAAGGAGCAGCAGTAACAATGCTGTCAGGCGTAGGAGGCAGTCCAGTGGGCAGGCATGGGTCGGTACACGAGAGATCAGGAACAGAATCACGAGAGTGCGAGAACGAGGCATGTGGCAAATATCTGGCAAAGGCCAGACCGTACGAGGAGTCCTATATGTATCTGTCATGATTACGGGGAACGAGGCGCAGGTGTGTGCCTCACTGATTGCTGTGGTGTGTGCCGTGTCGGGGAGCGGCACACCCAGGACAAGGACCGGCAGGACCATAACGGAATGATTCCAGGATAACCGGAATATAAATCCTGGCAGTGGTGAGGCCGGCCATGATGTACGGACTAGAGACGGTGGCACTGAAGAAACAATAGGAAGGAGAACTGGAGGTAGCAGAAATGAAGCTGCTGAGGTTCTCGCTTGGAGTGAACAGTTTGGATAGGATTAGAAATTAGCTCATTCGAGGGACAGCCAAAGTTGGATGTTTTAGAGTAGAGAGAGCAGACTTTGATGGTTTGGACATGTTCTGAGATGAGAGAGTGAGTATTTTGGAAGAAGGGTGCTGCTGATGGAGCTACCAGGCAAAAGAGCGAGAGCAAGACCAAAGAAAAGGTTGATGGATGTTGTTAGGGAGGACATGAGGACAGTGGGTGTTAGAGAGAAAGATGCACGAGATAGGTTTAGATGGAAAAAGATGACACGGTGTGGCGACCCCTAACGGGACAAGGCGAAAGGAAAGGAAGAAGAAGTTCCAATTGGTTCTCAATTTTCGATGGCCAACCCAAATGAAAAGTCTAATATTACAAACCCAATTCCAATTAAGTTGGGAAATTGTCCATCCATCCATTTTCATTGCCACTTATCCTCACAAGGGTTGTAGGAGCACTGGAGCCTATCCCACCTGTCAAAGGGCAGGAGGCAGGATACACCCTGAACTGGTTGCCAGTCAATGGCTGGGCACATATAAACAAACAACCATCCACACTCACAATCCCACCTAGGGTCAATATAGAATGTCTAATTAATGTTGGCTGTTTTGGGGATGTGGGAGGAAACCGGAGTGCCCGGAGGAAATCCATGCAGGCACGGGGAGAACTCCACACAAGGAGGGCCGGGATTGAACCCAGGTCCTCAGAACTGTGAGGCCAAGGCTTTCCAGCTCCCCCACCGTGCCGCCAGTTGGGACATTTTGTTTTAAACATAAATAAAAACTGAATACAATGATTTGCCAATCATATTCAACATATTTAATTGAATCGACGACAAAGGCAAGATACTTAATGTTCAAACTGATAGACTATTGATTTTAGCAAATAATGATCAACTTGGAATTTTATGGCTACAACATGTTGCAAAAAAAGCTGTGACTAGGTCATATTTAGGCAAGGCAAGTTTATTTATATAGCACAATCCAACAACAAGGTGATTCTAAGTGCTTTACAAAGATATCAGAACATAAATATCAGCATGATGAGTGTTTCAGCTGATTAAGGCGTTCTGGGAGTTTGTTTCAGACTAGTGGAGCATAAAAAAATAATGTAGCTTCTCCATATCTGGTTCTGACACTGGGAACTGATAAAAAAAGAAAAAAAATAGTCCAGATGACCTGAGGGGTCTGTTGGGTTCATAATGGCTTCAATGGGTTCATAACGAAGTCACTGATGTATTCTGGTCCTAGACCGTACAGACCTTTATAGACCACCATCAGATCTTTGAAGTCTAAGATCTGACGGACAGGCAGCCAGTGTAAAGACCTCAGAGATGGACTGATGTGGTCCACTTTTTAGGTCTTTGTGAGGACTCAAGGAGTGGAGTTCTGAATAAGCAGTTGTCTAATGGATTTTTTCGGTCGACCTGTAAACATGCTGTTAGTAATAGACAGGTCTGGACTGCAGGCAGGCCACTCTGGTATCTACACTTTGTTAGTACAAAGCTAAGCTGTTGTAACATGTGAAGAATGTGGTTTGAAATTGTCTTGGGGAAAAAAGCAGAGGCGTCCATGAAAAAGACATTGCTTGGATGGCACAATATGTTTCTCCAAAACCTGTATGTACTTTTCAGTATTAATGGCGCCTGCAGAGATGTTTACTTTAGCAATGCCATCGGCACGAACACAGCCCCATACAGATGCTGGCTTTTGAACTTTGCATCCATAAAAGTCCAGGTGGTTCTTTTCCTCGTTGGCCCAGAGGACACAACTCTTTTTCACTTTGCATCAGTCCATCACAGATGAGCGCAGGCCAAGAGAAGTCCTGTCCTGGAGCCTATCCCAGACTTTGGTGGGGAGAAGCAGGCTACCTCTTGGGCTGAACGTCAACTAATTCCAGTTTTTGCTGATTCGGCGACACATTCTTTTTCTCTCTGAGCAGTGTCCTTGCTTGTATTCAACAACCTCTATTGGCTCATGCATGTTCGCTTGCTCTCCCATGGGTGGCATGATGGGCACATTTTTGAGCGACTCTCACCCTTTGTGATGACTCTTCCTGTGTTCTGCTGCTATGTCAGAGTGGAGAGTAGGTTGTCGCAAAGATGAGTAAAATCAGGAAAAACAAGTGTTTTGATGTGTGAGGAACAACATCAAGGCAGAAGTTTCAGCGGGATGGTATTACAAATAATGATTGAATTCATACTCCAGTCACTCACATGGGTCAGTCATGTCCGCAGATATAAAGTTGCGGGTGTGATTAGGGATAGAATCTCAAGACCTTAAAATAGCTGACTGACCTGTTATACCCGAGTATGTAGTTGCTACCTAATACCATAATCCTAATTTATTGACACTGCACAGACTAAGACAGACATTTTTCAAGCGGTCAATAGACATTCAATTTCAAAAGTAAATATTCATATAATCAAATCATTTTATTTCATCATGATGTATTGTTATAATCTCGCATAATTTAGGCCGCTATCTATTGTCAATCCATTGCTGAAAGTTAGCAGTTCATTATCTATATCTTCCTAAAGCATGTAGAGGGGAAAGGTTTTCAACTTCAAGATAACACATACCACGGGAGAAAATGACCGTTCCCATTTAGATATATGGACAGACTAGTCTAACATTAAGTTAAAGTAAGTCACAATCTCATACATATTATAGTTAGATACTGAAACATTACCTGTGTTATATCCCAGAAATGTTTTCAATGTAACTCAGGGGTGCCCAGATTTTTTCCCCCCAAGTTATACTTGGGGGGGGCACACGCTAATCTCCACGACTGATGTAAATAGGAGGCCGGCTTGCTAGAACGCACCTTTATGTGCGTGCGCTCCACGTATTGCCCACACCTGAATTAACCGACGAGGTGGATGATAAGTCTAGCGTCTTTTTTTTTTTTTTGGAGGGGGGGCGTCGTCACATGATCAACCAAAACTGCCTGACGATCGACGCATTGAGCACCCCTGGTGTAACTAAATTTCCTTTGATATGGCTCATGGTGTTCATGACTTTCGACGTAAAGGCACTCGCAGTATGTGAAGAAGCTCCGAACATGTGCTTTTGGCATAACTTCCCAACATGCTAAGTACAGTTAACTTGCATTTACTGTTTCCGGGTGAATAGGGATTGTTTAGCATCAGGCTTGTTTTCCTACCAACGTTTATGAAATAAACATAAATTAATGTCAACACTACACAAAATAAGCAACATCTTTCAATAAGTATTTTTCTACTCATAAACTTTACATGTGTGATTTTTCGTGCTCGACAGTCGCGCGATGGCGCGCGGGCGTGATCGCGGATATCAAATGTGAGTGACTGATAATCAATTAAATTTAGTAAAATGACCATCATTAGTTTTTATGATAAAATGCAGATTCACAAATGATGTAATGTGGTTATAATGCCAGCAAAAATTCTACTGAAAACAATTATAAACGTTTTTATTTTTGTTCTCATTTTCCATGAGCTGAACTCAAAGATTAAACCCTAACCGTAACACAAAAGGCTCATTTGTGTAAATAGTGTTCACAAATCTGTTGGTGAGCACGTGTCTTTTGCCAAGACAATCCATCCACCTGACTGCTGTGGGATATATCAAGATGCTGGTTAGACAGCATGATTATTACATGGGTATACACAAGGCTGGTCACAATAAAAGGCCATTCTAAAATGTTCAGTGCAGCACAGTGACATAAATGTCACAATTTAAAAGGGAGAAAGAATGTCGAACAGAACTGTCCACCGGTTGAATTTCCATTTTTCTAGATGAAAAATTAACACCTCTGAACTGCACGCCAGACACGATAATCACTACTGTTCCAATCTTAGCTGATCTGCTGCCATAGCTATGACACTAGATAGCACCTCTAAGATGCAACCAAGTATATATTGTACAGTACACCCGTCACTAGCCTTTCCTATAAGATAAGTCTCTAAACAAAGATCCCTACTCAGTTAAAATTTCAAAGAGCAACGTGTTCCCAGATGCTTTGCCTGCTGTGTGTGCCTGTGCAAAGGTTTGCACTTGTGTGCGCGCATGGGTAGTAGTATCAGGCTGTTGTTTACAGCAGGACACTACAGCTATGGCAGCACTGCCTGCTGGGCCAGATGTGCTCGACATTACTCCCCCTTTTATTTCCAAGTTTGGCATGATGTCAAACTAACTGAGGACAATTTGTTTGGTAAATAGTGTACATTTGTTTACATATGTATGTATGTACTACAATTATGTTCAGTCACTACCTGAGTCCAAAAAGTGGTTTGGATGTTTGCTCCCGAACAAACATGGCAACAAGGGTTGATGTGGGCCAAAATTGGGACGCAGGGGGTCCTCAGTTTACAAGGGTCCTAACATACGTATACCTATATCAAGCACCTGTGACGCAATCACAGGGCACGTGGGCACTCACAATCACACCTAGGGGCAATTTAGAGTGTCCAATTAATATTGCACGTTTTGGTGATGTGGGAGGAAACCGGAGTCCCCGGAGAAAACCCACGCAGGCACGGGGAGGACATGCAAACTCCACACAGGCATGGCCGGGATTTGAATCCCAGTCCTCAGAACTTTAAGGCGAAGGCTCTACTATTGTGCCACCGAGCTGCCAATTGTTTTATATTTTCCCAATTGACTTTTTGATACATTTATTCACTGTAATTCAAACTTCGCTACTGCATTAACATACTAAGGGTTACTTATAGAAGTCAACGTGTTCTCACTTAATTTACAATTTTGGGAATGGATTTCTGTCAAAAACAGAGGTAGAGTTTAGGTAGGATGTTTTTTTTTTCATTGCATCAACTACTGGATACTGCTGTACTTGGATCCCATTCAAGTCAACTATAAAAGCAATCTGCAACTTCACATCATTGCAAAAAAATGCAGATCTATGACTGAAGTGACCAACAAAGCAAAAATGTTGATTAAAACACAACCAATTTCATATTGAATGACTTTCTGTAGCTAATCACTGTTTAGTGACTGTTGTGAAGAATATGCATGTTGCTCTAACTGCCTGCAGCATCCAGTCTATAAATAGTCTGCACAGTCGCTCTAAGGTGGGGATGAGTGAGCGATTATTAAAAATACAAGCGGAGGCCCTGCTGGGATCCACCATGTGTCTCTCTGTGCTCACCTTCCATCTGCTTCCTTTTTACACAAGACAAGTCTTCATCAATAATACCGTTGGTGCGATGAGACACTGAGGCCCGAAGGGACCTGCGCTATGATCAGATTTGGAATGTCAAAATAAAACATGTTTTACAGGGTTATGCCACGATAGGTGCTTGGAAAAGACATGAATAACACTCTAATACACTCCCAAATTCTTGGACTTCAGTCAACAGCTTTAACATGTTGTAGGATGCACTGAATTCTGAAGCTAAGACGAAAATGCAAGTGTTTCGAAAAAAACACGTAAAAGGAATGTTTGAAAGTGAACCAAATGCCGTATTCTTTTCTAAGGATTAAAGCGCCTTCGTGCGGCCTCAGGCCGTGAGTCAGAATCTAAAAAACTAATTAACAACTCAAAGGCTTCAAAATGGAATCCTAAATTAGAAAGAGAACACTTCCCACCGGTGGCAGGTGTAGTCGTGGACTCCCACATAATAATCGAGCCGCAGGAGGAAGGAAAATTAGCACGGTGAACTTGGAGACAAGTGGAAAGACATACAACTTGTAAAGATTTTAACTAGATAAATCTGGATGAGGAAAGTTAGGAGAGGCTTCTCATATCAACCGCTACCAATTTAGCTTCCTGGTAAATTAGTCATACAGTAACAATAGAGCTGGGGCTACCTGCAACAAGTGGTGGAGTAGAATATATACAAAGTCCCTATACAGTACTCCTGTGCGATGACAAATCAGAATCAGAAAAAGATGTAGTACTAAAAAGTATGTAAAAATCAGCCTTCCAAACGGTCAAAGTTGAGACGTCGTCAAATCCTCGTAAAACCCTGCGTTGTGGAACTTTTAGCTGTCAATCAATTATATGTCTAAGCTGGTGTAAGAGAATTCCCAGCGACATACATCGCACATGTTCTCACCGTTCGCAGAGATTCACTCTGTGGCAGCCAGGCAGCCTCGGGACAATTTTCCCCCCTTTCCTTTTGCTTCACTGTTAAAACTCAGTGGGTTGCACATGCCGGTGTTGTGACCATCGAAAGGCGCACCATATGCTGGTACAGCAGTGCATGAACTGTAGTCTCACTGGAGGATTTTTTTATCTCCCTTCCTACACCTTGCCTTGTGACATCGCTGCCATGAAGCTGACTGTGTCGGACCGCTTGCAGCTACTTTAACCGCTGGCTCTACCGAGGCGGTGGATCCTATCCAGTATCGCCATTGGGGAAGATGGTCGAGAGACTGTCGCCCAAATAATATATTACATTTCAGGAAAGATGTATTTTTTTTCTGTAGTGGTAGAACTGGAGCTATTATGGATGAGAAAGGCGCAATTCTCCCGAATGGCCACTGCATAGAATTAAGGCGCTTGGTAGTTACATAATGGGGGAGGGACAACTCATGCTGGTCCCTGGTTTTAGCACCGCCTAAAAAATATAGCCAGCTCAGATGGCAAAAACAGAGTTTAATGGTAGAGCTCAGTAATTCAATACTGCAGTACATTGTTCTCAGTCTTTGGACATTTTCAAACCTATTTCCTGTATTTGAAACAAATGACAAAGAGGACTTTACTGGGCTTTGACATAATTTACAAACATGCCCATCCGCCAGCATCTTATTCTTCTTCTCTGGTGAACTCAATGTAAAATGGATGCGAGCAAATACTGTACAAGTCAAAGAAAAGAGGTTTCGAATAGTCATAGCCACTTAAACCAAGTTTTAAAAATAGTTATTTACATGGATTACGGTGATCACATGCATTTTTTTAAAAACTGCTTCCAATCAATTGAATGCAATAGTTTGGTTTTCGTAAGTGCATGTAAACATACTGACTATTTGTTTGGTGGCAGGTAAACAGGAAGCATTCTGGTTCCTCCGTTTTACTCATGTCTGACACATAACATGTTTTTGTGCTCAATCCCAGAGCAGATTCTACAGGATTACGCGGCTCCTGCCTCTTATATAACACACAACCACCCTCTGTCACTACACACACTTAACACGGAAACTTGCAGAGCGGCATATTTACATAGCCTAACCAAAGGTTTACCCGACATTTGTTTTCTACAACTCCTTATGACATCCAATACAGAATTCAAATATATTTCAGTTCATAGCCAAATTACATTGACATACTAAGAGCTGTTGATAATATTCTCATGGGGGGAAATTCATATAGCCACGTTATAACTGCAGCATTGCATACAAGAACTATTGTGTCTTAACTTGCCAAATTACTGCTTTTTTTCCATTCTTATTTCTTGGTGAGAACTGCAAAAAGAAATGATATATCGTAATTTCTCGAGTATAATGCGCCCTGAAGTATAATGTGCACCCCCAAAGTTGATCTAAAAAAAAATCAACAGTAAAACCCTTCTACCAATGTACAATGCGCACCACCAATTTGCCGCTACCCCAATGCTCAAAATGTTAGGAATGATCTGTATTTATATTTTATTAGGTTTGTAATTGTATTGTTTTTCAAAAAAATGTCAGTACAACAATTATTAATAATAATCTTTGTGCATGTGCTGATGTTGCAGTAATATATATCTCGTGACAGACCAGAGGACACGCTTGTCCTGGTCCCTATAATTGTCAGAAGAGAATACCTCAACCAACTGAAATACATGCTCAATGATGGCACAACATTTTATTAATACTATTAACACATATTTCAGTCTTAAAAATATAAACTCTTTAACATTGTTTATTAAACACTGTTTTAAATATTTGTGCATAATATGTTTGTGCATAGTGCAGTTTATCCACTACATTACACATCTTTGGCCAAGCCTTCAAAAGAAGGATTATGACTCATCTCCAATCCGAAAAAGATCCATAGTAGCTTTATTTAGTGCATCGCGGTGGAACTCATCATTGACTTGAAATATTTTTTTAATCCCAAGAGTTTGGGTTGCGCAGCACACCCTCTCCACCTCAATTCGGCTCCAATTCGAAGCATCTTTTACTATGGTGTCAGGTGGCTATCAAAACAACGTGAGCTCAAACTACGTAGAAACGAGCATAATGGGCACATTTTTTAAATAGCGAGCATTTCAATTGTGTGCGCTCTCCCATTTTTTTTTTTAATGTCCAGATGACGCTCATATTACATAGTTTGAGCTCACGTTGTTTTGAAAGCCACTTGAAGCCATTGAGGCGAGCTATCGTTGTTTCGGACTGCCGCACTACTTCTGGGTTGGTGGCATCATCAGCACGAGTCATGGCACATTTCTTTTAAAAGCAGCTGCACGACTCGCCGTTGTAGTCAACATTTTTTGTCTTGGTTTAAGTTAAAACAAACTCATGGGCAGTTGTTTCTGATCTTTTGTGCAGTAGCAACAAACACGCTACGCTAACAATTATAAAATGCAAGTACCCGGAGGAGTTCTGAGAGCTCACGTTAGGAGCGCACATTACCGTAATATATATAAATAAGTAACTTAACACACCGAATATCATATCGAAATGTATATGTATACCTTTTTTTTACCACTATGTACCTGTATACGACTATACAATGTGATTGCACTCTTTAATTTTTCATCCATACCTAAATATAATGCGCTCTACTTTTTGAAAATATTCTGGGAAAAATTTGCACATTATTTTCGATAAAATTTGGTAGTTTGTAGTAATAAGGTATGATGAACTTCTTGCCAGCGTTAATCTTTTCACGGTTGCCATTTTGGATGAGCTTTTTTTTTTCACTCTCATTTACAAGATTTTGCCATTGGCTGTTTATCCGGGCTTGGGACCGGGACTGAGCAGGGCTGGCTAGTCCTCCCTCCAATTTGAGTTTGAAATGACATTATTCATTAAAAATGGACAACCAGAAGATTAGAAAACATATCTCAGTGTAATAGAGTGCAGTTCTAAACTTCAACCATAGTAATAAACCTGTTGTTAAAAAAAAGTATCTCAGCTAATGTCAATCAAAATGCCAAAATGATCTTTTGTAAAGGTTAGAGCGTGCAGCGAGACCTTATGTTTGGGTTGGCAAGTGTCAGCCCGACGAGACCTCAAGTGCAAATAAACACATCACGTATGTTGCTAATTATGCCTGCCCACAGGTTTGTGTACACGTGTGTTACCATTGTTTGACATCAAGTAGGCCTTCAAAATAAGCACCATGAAAAGAAATCGCCTGCAGCTGTAGCCCGTGAGCACATACACACAGGATGCAGATGGTGTGTTGGGAAACGTGTCTGCGTTTGTATACCAATGTCTGTCGGTGTCTATGTGCGTGAGCTCGTGTTCGAAATTTGCCTGAGGTGTCCGTGCACGTCTTCGTCCTTGGAGGCGTCCGTGTCCTGTGTGGAGAGCAGGCCTGATTCTTCCGAGTGCTCCTGCTGCTCAGTCATGCTCCTGGCCCTGAACACACAAACCACACCAATGAGAGTACAGCGGCCATCCGCGCTCATCCGCACTGTCGTGTGTTTTCTGTTTGCAGGTAAGGTACACGTTTGTCACTCCTGAACTCGAGCTTTCACGTGGCAAGCAAATGGACTCTGTCTTTAAAACCAGCACAGTGGTGATGCAATGCTGAAGGTCTTCTGGTAAAATCACCTCCTCTGCTCAGCAAATTAAACACCAGATAAGACTAAAGACGAAAGATAAGATGAAGACTCTTCTTTTTTCTCATGCTTTTTAGAGTACTGTATTTGCACTTGTAATGATATTTCTTTGACGGTATGCTGTTTTTAATTGTACTTTTACTTTTCATTATATATATATATATATATATATATATATATATATATATATATATCATACTCATTGTTTTTCCCCCTGTTTTTAAAGTTTTATTTATTTGTATTCAAAGGCTTTTAATCATGTAAAGAACACTGAGCTGCCTTGTGTATGAAATGGGTTGTATGAATAAACTTGCTTCGCTTTGCTTTGGTGAAAACATAAGCCGAGACACAGTACTCTATATTCTGCCTTTAATTGAATGTATGTACCGTCATTTCTCGTGTGGAATACGTTCTTGAGTATAATGCGCACTCAAACTACTGACCCCAAAAAATGAGGAAAACCCTTCTATGTATAATTTGCACTCTCGATTTGCTCAAAACATGATGAACTATGTACTGATGTAATTCATTTTTTAAAATCCACAGAATGCTTGACGTTGCACTATGCCACAAAACTGTGACCAATCATGAACAAAATGTACTTTATATGGATATTTCTAATTATGCCCCCTTTATGCATCTGAATCTATCAAAACGAAATCCCCCAAATCACTGATTTTATACAGGCTTTATATCAACATGACAGCGTGATTCCAATTGCTGGCCAGTGCCCAATGCCCAGTCACTGCTGGTCTTGAGCCCAAATAGAAACGAGTCATGAAAGGCATCTGGTTTAAAAATGGTCCCAAACAAATCACAAAAATTATATGCTGCGGTGACTCCTGACGGGACCATATGAAAGTCTGAACAACCCTAAATACAAGTTTAGTTTGTGTAAATAAATGGTAAATGTTTGTAGCCTTGTGGAAATTGTGGATGCAGACTGCGGGTAAAGGTAGAAGGTAGAAAAATGGATGCCGCTTTTTCTCAGGAAGAAAGAAACATTTTAGCCAAACTAGATTTAGCCTGGAATGTGTAGATCCTTTGTAGCAATTATATCAATTTATCCATTTTTTTCTTCCACTTGTCCTCATTTGCTTCGTGCATGGCTGAAGCCTATCCCATGTGACTGCGCGAAAGACAGACTCCACCTTGGAGTAGTCGCTGGTAAAATCACAGGGCACATATACGTAGTCCCAAACAAGCATTCACGCTGACATTGTCACTAAGCGGGAAATGAACACTCAGTGACTGCACAGATGTCAGGAGAGTGAACCACGAAGCCGACCGTCTGACCAATTTTAGACAATATGAGGCAGTACAAGTAAAACAATGGCATTGAAATTGCACATTGTATTGCAAATAGTGTGTAGTAGTAGCAGTGAAGCGGCACGTAAGCGTGAATTATAAATACAGTAAATATTTTGCTGTGAAGGAAACTATTCATTAGTACCTTAAGTTACGAGTGCTCCAACTTGTGAGTTTATCGCATTATGAGCTATTGCATGGCACTGCTATTTTTCTTTATTGAAAACAAAAACCGATGGCATCTTGTGGGGGCTGTAACGGATGAATGCCATTTCAATTCCTTTCACGGGGAAACTTTAACATGAAATTGAGTTACAAGCTCACTCACGAAACAAAATCAACTTGTACGTCAAGCTACCACTGCAATAAAATTGTAATACTGATCGAATGTGGCAAGCGCAAATGAAGGAAGCAGAAGACGAGCATTAAAGAGTGTGAGTGTCGAACAGTGGACGCTTCCTGAAAGCCGTGGCTGAAATGAACCTGCAGCTGAATCACAGACTCAATTCCCGCCTTAATGTCCCGTGGGAGAGTGGACGCGTTAGCAGCTGCCCCAAGTAAACGCAGGCGCTGATGGCAAGAGGCTCACACACGCACTTGCCAATGGATTATGTCTAATTGGCCAGAAGCTTCACGTCAGCCGTTTGCTTGCTCAAACAACATGGCTTCCTAGATCTAAAGGCTCCATGTGATTAGTTACCTGTGATCACAAAGGGGTTCACAGAGGGGGGCAGGTGGGAGTGAATGACCTGCTGTAATTAGACAAGAAAAGCGTTTGTGGACACTTCAAACTAGTAGTTGAGGCATCACTGAGTTGGTTTGACTGTTCGACTGGAAACAATGTTCAAAAGGGGCCTGCATTTGTTCTCAACTTCCTCAACGGGAAGTAGCTTTGACAACCAAGATTCAAAAAATCAGAGGCTGTATATATTATTAAAATTAAGACTCCGAGGAGAACACGTGCACACAGTTTCAGAATATTGGGCAGTTTGGGCATGTTTTGAGTTTTCTTTTACAAACCCAATTCCAATGAAGTTGGGAAGTTGCACTAAACAAATAAAAACAGAGTACAATAATTTGCAAACCATGCTCAACATATATTTAATTGAATACACTATAAAAACAAGATATTCAATATTCATACTGATAAACCTATTGATTTTAGCAAATAATTATTAAATTAGAATTGTATGGCTGAAACATGTTTCAAAAAAGCTGGAACAGGTGGCAAAAATGACTGGGAAACTTGAGCAATGCTCATCAAACACCCGTTTGGAACAGTTCACAGGTCAACCGGCTAATTGGGAACAGGTGGGTGCGATGATTGGACTGCTCAGTAATTCACAAGCAAAGACGGAGGGAGGTTCACGTCTTTGTGAACAAGTGTGTGAGAAATCAGTTGAACACTTTAAGGACAATATTCCTCAATATGTAATTGCAAAAGGAATTTGGGGATTTCATTCTCTACTGTCCATAATATCAGCAAAAAGCTCACAGACTCTGGAAAAAAAAAAATCACTGCATACAAGCAGCGAGGTCAACCATCAACATTGATTGCCTGTGACATTCGATCCCTCTGGTGACACTGCATTAAAAAAAAAACAAAAAAAAAACATCAATGTGTAAATGATATCACCACATGGGCTCAGGAACACTTCAGTAAATCAATGTCAGTAAGTACAGTTCGGCACTACATCCATAAGTGCTTAAAACTCTACTATGCAAAGCGAAAGCCATTTATCAAAAACACCCACAAACGCTTATGACTTCTCTGGGCCCGAGGTCAACTAAGACGGACTGATGCAAAGTGAAAAAGTATTCTGTGTTTCCGAGTCCACATTTCCAATTTTTGGAGCAAATGGAGGACGTTGTGGTAGCCTGCCTCTTCCCACTAAAGTCTGGGAAAGGCTCCAGCACACGACTTCTCTTGGCCAGAGCTCATCTAAAATGGACACATGCAACATGAAAAAAAGTTGCGTCCTCCGGTCCAAAAAGGAAAAGAACCATCCGGACTATTATGGACACAGAGTTCAAAAGCCAGCATCTGTGATGGTATGGGTCTGTGTTAGCGCCAAAGGCATGGGTAAATTACACATCTGGAAAGCCACAATTAATACTGAAAGGTACATGCAGGTTTTGGAGAAACATGCTGCCATCCAAGCAACATCTTTTTCATGGCTCCTGCTTATTTCAGCAAGTCAATGCCAAACCACATTCTGCACCTCAAAGCACAGCGTGGGTCTGTAGTCAAAGAGTGCGGGTTCTAGACTGGGCTGCCTGCAGTTCAGACCCGTCTCCCATTGAAAATGTGCGGCAAATTATGAAGCTTAAATTAGAACAATGAATTCTCAGGACTGTTGAACAACTAAAGCTGTACATCAAGCAAGAATCGGAAAGAATTTAATCTACAAAGCATCAACAATTAGTATCCACACTTTCCAAACGTTTATTGAATGTCAAAAGAAAAGGTGATGAAACGCAGGGGTAAACATTACCCTGTCCCATCTTTTTTGAAACCTGTTTCAGCCATCAAATTTCAAAGTTCATGATTATTTGCTCTACTAGTTTATCAGTTTGAACATTAAATATCTTTTTGTAGTGTATGGACTAAACACGTCACAACTTCATTGAAATTGGGTTTGTAAAACTTTTTTTTACCCGCTGAATTTCTTTGCCAAATGTTTCTCTTGCTCTGATGCATTTATGGAGTAACGATCGACAAAACGAGCAAGTCAAGTTACCGTAGTAGCGCAGAGAATCAACATACTGCAGGACACTTCAAAGTGCCAAGCGAGAGCCAAAGTACTGCTGTGCTTCCCAAACGCTTTCAGAGGAATCACATCAATTCATCAATCATCAATAATTATCTACATCTATATTTCAAAGAATAAGATGGGAACGTCGCACAATAGCAGAGCGTCAAAAACCAGAACTGAACTCCACTAGTGAGACTCAGCTGTTTTTTTTCGACAAAATGTATTTAAAAGTGGAACGGTGAAAAACTGGCTAGAGCGTTGGTCTCACAGTTCTGAGGACCAGGGTTCAAATCCCTGCAACGCCTGTGTGGAGTTTGCATGCTCTCACCGTGCCTGTGTGGGTTTTCCCGGGAACCCTTGTTTCCTCCCACATTTAAAAAACATGCATGCAAAATTACAGTATGTGCATGGGTGTAAATGGTTTTGGCTGGCGATCCCAGTTGGGATAAGCTCCAGCTCACCTGGGATAAGCGCCTAAGAGAAGGATCAAATGTAAAAGTTACTAAGCTGTTCAACTTACAATGGAGTTCTTCATGAGCCTTGAAGGCCACCCTAATTCCTGGTAAAGGTAGATAAAAAGTAGCAGCAAACAAAATGTCACTGTTTGCACATGTACATTCAACACACGGCCATCCAACATAGTTTTTCTTTTCCAGGACACATTGTGGTAAATGATGTTGTGCTGCGCTCCAAATGCCATTTCTGCATAGTCAAACGCGTTTGACACTAATGTTCAGTGAAAGGTTTCCAGCTTTCCTCATTGTGTGAGGAGATTGTGTTGTCACAAGAAATCTTTCAATCCCGTGAACTGAAATCTCTGCATTTAAAGGGAGAGGGGTTGTATTTTAGTTTTAGTTGTATTCATTTATTGAAGAGAGCAAAGTTAGTACGAAAAGCAAGAGTTGTTCATTTGCGCTTTCATTTGCCCCAAAAGCTCACGCCAGAATGTTGACAATCATTTCAACAAGTTTCAGAAACATGACTGCAAACAGAGTCAGACTTAAAAATGCAGGAGGGTTTTTTTTTTTTTTTTTTAATGTTTGTTTGAATTTCCGCACCGACTGTTTACGATTGCTGAAGACCCAGACGAGTGTTTAGCCTTTGGACTCGGAGCGGCTTGAGACCTCCCGAAATAACCTCCCCAACTTTGAAGCCCCACGTTTCCCCACAATTAGAGCTGTTCGGTACTGTAAAGCAAAGTAAACCCAAATGTGAAATAACGGTATAGTGCGTGGACCTCAACGTCCTGCTGTGTATTTACAAACGTATTACGTAGTTTGAACCCGAAGTGTGCACAAGGAGGTTTTACTCACACGGCTTTTTTGCTGTCGTATTGTTTGTTGGGCAAATATCCTCTAACGTTACGGTATCCAGCATGTAAACAACGAAATGTACAAATATAAAAGGCACTTGTTCTTATCTATAGCGGTACAATAGAAGTCGAGTTTGACCGTGACGAGACACATTGATCATGCAACAAGCCCGCTGGGTCTTCAAAATAAAATATTTCTGGAGGTTATATAAAATACAAATCTCTCCATATTTCCGAATGACTATGCAGTGAAGCGTGTAGAATTCCCAAGGACGAGAGCTGGGCAACCATAAGTAATGTGAACATTTAAGCCCCCCGTTGACTCAAGCTTGAACGCCACTTATTTTGATAGAAAGCCGGATACGAATCACTCTCTTCGTGGCTGTCTTCCCAGCCCTTGGCGACCCCTACCTGTAGCTCCCTTGTCTTTTCACGTCTTGTCGCACGTTGGTCGACAGCCAAAAGGTCTCGATGAAGATGGCATTTGTCGGGGTTCCTAAACAAATCCGGTACGCTAAGGCGCTCAGTGGGCTTTGGAGCGAAGGTGGCCTGATCTTACCTCCAGCCCAGCGCGGCCTCCCTGCTCAGTACGGACTGCGCGCTCTAAGATGATCGGATGGCAGCGAAACTATTTTCAGACCACTTAAAACAAAAATAAATAAATAACAAAACAAAACAATTCGTGATCCCTACCTGTCAGTTTTATGAAAAATGTTTTCCCCTTTAACAGTGGCTCCTACTAATTTTTCCCCCAAGTGTGGAACAAAGATTTAGAAAACTTTGAGAATTGCAAGAATTATAAAATTGAACACTAATCTGAGACACCTAATAGATCTAAAGTCACTATTACCTGAGGTTGATATCCGTCTATAGCTCGGATGATGAATCTCAAAGGACTGAGCAGGTATTTGTAATATTGTGGGCAGTCCCACTGCTTTGGAATGAAAACAATTGAACAAGGTTGAATTTGAACCACCAACTATGTTGAATGTGCAGTCATGCACTTGACATGGGAATATATTCAAGGGACAAAAAATACTGTCCAGTTGGAATTCAAAATCACCCCTTTTATGAATCAGTAAAGCCAAGTTTGACTCTTCAAATGTATCTGATTTTAGCGACAACCTGACCCCCTCCCCATTAGTCCGTTAAACGGGGGCTCCTCTTTATTATGAATTTATATTCTCCCTGTGTAGCACATCAACATTATCGATCATCTTTTAATTGTTTTTCTTACTCATAA
This sequence comes from Syngnathoides biaculeatus, assembly GCF_019802595.1. Lineage (NCBI taxonomy): Eukaryota > Metazoa > Chordata > Actinopteri > Syngnathiformes > Syngnathidae > Syngnathoides > Syngnathoides biaculeatus. Next base: position 30,657,913 of record NC_084642.1, read on the forward strand.
TGAATAAGTAAATTGAGCTAATCAGTGAATTGCAGTATAAATAACTCCTAAATATGCAAATTATGCTCTCGTTGTATAGACATTTATAATTGACTCAGACGATCCCACCACATTGCAGTTGTACCGCCGGGTTCACGACCCTTGACCTGTCATTTCCCTCACAGGCTGCAGCGCTACAGCCCCATGCAACATCCATCTTGAATATGTCCTTGCTGTCGATATGTAACGATTTACTTTTTCCATCTTGTTTACACTTTGCGCTTTGTTTCTTGCCTTCTTTTCTCACTCCCTCAAGAAACTTAAAACTGCTTTTGGCATAAAAGCAACACAGATCCTGAACAGGACTTTATAAAAGCAGAGTGAGTTTTTGATACAATGAGTGATTGTGATTTTTTTTAGACATTTCTCCCCAGTATATTGAATCAATAACAATTCTGTATAATCAAAGTACAGTATTACAATATTGTGATCGTAAAAGTGTGACATGATTTTTGCCCCCCCTCCCCTAATGAATATTTCAGGTAGAAAGGAGGCACAGACATCAAATGACAGTCTCACTGCCAGAAGACAGTCGCCCATGATTGGTCCAGCGACCGTGTAGCTTGTGATCAAATATAGTATGTACTTCCTGCATGTGCCTTACCTGGCTACTATCCTTTGACTGCAGTTACCATGAAGGTGGCGGGGGTGCGAGGGCTGGTAGTGGGGGTCCTCGTCTGCAGGGCGGGCCTTCGGGCTGGATGCGTAGATCGTGCATCCCATGAACGCCTCCTGGGAGACGGCCTCCGCGTCTAACAAGGTATCCTTCCTCGGTCCGATCCCAATGACGGCCGGCCGCTTTATGGGAACAGTACAGTATGTTGGCTTCTTAACCCCTCCCTCCCTCCCTCTCAGGCGCCCCCGCTGAGGATAATCAGATTCTGCATTTACGCTCCGCAAAAACAGGGCCGACGTCATGGCTCCCTGTCACCGGTGGCGCATTATGCTAATGCACACCACTGCTAACTCGCAGCGCTGGAGGCAGTTACAAATACAAACATCATAACAGATGGCAGCACCTTTGCAAATGGTTCATTGATCAGAATCTTCATTGGGCCTGAAACACTCCACATACGCCAGCGTCTTCCAAACTTTATATAACCTAGGCAAACACTTTACATTTGAACAAAAATGGAACAGATGAACAAAGAGACACTATTTTGTATTTAATGATTATGTTCAGCAAAGTAGTTGAGAGTGGCAGCACGGTGGATCAGCTGGTCAACTGGTGGCCTCACAGTTTGAGGTCCTGGGTTCAATCCTAGACAGGCCTGTGTGGAGTTTGCATGTTCTCCCCGTTCCTGCATAGGTTTTCTCTGGGCACTCCGGTTTTCTCCCACATTCCAAAAAACATGCAAGATTAATTGGACACTCAAAATTGCCCCTTGGTGTGATTTTGAGTGCGGCTGTTTGTCTCAATGTGCCCTGAGATTGGCTGGCAACCAGTTCAGGGTGTACCCCGCCTCCTGCCCGTTGACAGCTAGGATAGGCTCCAGCACTCCCTGTGACCCTCGTGAGGATAAGCGGTGAAGAAATTGGATGGATGGATGGTTGGGAGTCACTGACCTTTACACTCCAGTACTTCTAGAACTGCATTGCTTTTGAGTAGGATGCCCCGAACTTTGTGTCAAGAACCCAAATGGGACGTTGAAATGTTGAGGATCTTTCAGGAAGCTTAAACTCGTTGGAAACGTTCACTGGAGACTCTTTGTGGGTGACTTGATCCTCATGAACGGGGCAGTACTGACAGTCTAACAGCCCGGGCTGCCTCATACCGTCCCACCGTCGTCAGGTGCCGTTTTCGGCTGGGACGTTATGCCAACAACTAAGATGTGGGCGCTTCTTTTTATGGTTATAATCCACATTAAGCAAGCAATCATGAAGCTCAGCCTCTTAATGTGAAATTTGGCAGGCTTATAAACATTACTCTTTTCAGTGGTGCGTCGAATTTACATGCTAATTTTTTGTGCCCTGCTTGTTGCCACTTTAAAAAGTGTCTGACTGAGAAAACACCTGCGATATGAAGCTTGAATTTGATGTTAAATGTCCGACCGAGAGTACAGCATTAAGTACGGTGGATGACTGGGTCGTACATTCGCCTCACACTTCCGAGGACCCAGAGTTAAATCGGGCCTCACCTGACAGCACATCCCAGGTCTTGCACAGCCATTGTACTGCCCGGACAAGTCACCCATTGAGCATATTTGGGAGGAGGACACGAAAGCGGGTTCCACTTCCTGCCAATGTTGGGCAACTTCGCACAGCCATTGAAGAGGAGTGGACCGTCATTCCACAACCTGATTAATAATTTGCACTGCATGAGGTAAACGGTGCTCATGCCTGATATTGACAGGTTTTCGGACCCTCTAGATCCCCACAATGTAGCAAAACTCCACATTTCAGACCGGCCTTTGATTGTGGCCGGCCTAAGGCACACAATCATGCTGTCTTATCAGGATCTTAAAACACCACAACTGTAAGGTGGCATGGATTATCTCAGCAAAGGAGAAACGCTCACTTACACAGATTTGTGAACTATATTTGATAGAAGTGGCCTTTTGTGTACGGCGGAAACATTTTGGCGCTTCGAGGACAGCTCATGAAAAATTGGAGCAAAAGTGTTACATTTATACTTTTGTTCAAATTATCTGGCCGTCACGGCAAACAGTCTGAATACTTATGGCTGTGTGATATTTCAGTACATTTTATTTCATCAGCAAAAAAGTAAACAATTACGTCTTTTTCTGCCAATATGAGGTGCTGTGAGCGAAAAAAGAGCAATGGCTACAACAATAAGAAGTATAATTTAAAGGGGTCTCATTATATTGTGTATATATGTATATACACACACACACACACACACACACACAGTGGAACCTCAAACTTCGAATGACTCATGGGTTGTACAAATTGGACTTTGACCCAAAAAAATCTGTAAAAAATGCCTCGGTCTTCCACTCAATTGTTGGTGTCCGAACACCTGAGCAAAGCTGAAGCCATGTTGATCGGGCAGAGTCAAGACGAGGGATGCCGAACGCAAACGTCGGGGTGCCGAGACGAGCCACTGCCAACTTCAAGCCAGTCAGGCAGTCATCGTGGAAGCTTGTTTGCACATTTGCGAGTGCTTCTTAAGACCCCCCACCCCACCTCCCCCAATATTTTCTTTGCCACGGGCCCAAAGACAAACAGTGGTGCTGCCAGCAGCAAGGGAAAAAGGAAATATGTGCCAACCACAGTGGATTTAAGGAAGGAGATCATCGCCATGTAAGAGAGTGAGGTGCGTGTTTGCTATGGCTCTTGCTAACTACTATCGTATGGATAAAAATGGAACCTTTTGTTTAGGCACATTATCTTACAGACCCAAAAAATGAAGCACACCAAGAAAAGAACGCTGTCCCTACTGTGAAAAAAAGCAGGATGCTAAAGAATAAAAATGTAATAAAAGCCAGCTAGTTTTTTTAGTAAAATATTTTTAACAAATAAGAATTTGAGATAAGGGGCAAAAACGTTTTGCACCGTACTCTAGCTGAGATGTATTCAGATCTTTGTACAAGTGCTGCAGTGCTATTCACAAACTTAGATACAAGTGTAATGAAACAATATATATCACACTTTTGTTGAAGTCAACATATGAATTTGAAGCACAGTGACACATCCAAAGTCAAACACCGTCTTTTATATGATTCTGCTTCAAAAAGAACAAGTTGTGCAGTAAATACAGCACTGCACGGTTTTAGCTTGGTCCAGGCTCAAAGTGTCGGCATCATGGAATATTGGTTACCTGCGCAGTGTTTTAAGTAACATTTTAACATTCCCCACTGTCATACAAGCATCCAGAGAGGTTACAGTGAAGAAAATAAGTATTTGAACACTCTGCTCTATTGCAAAATCTCCCACTTAGAAATCATGGAGGGGTCTGAAATTTTCATCGTAGGTCCATGTCCACTGTGAGAGAGATAATCTAAAAAGAAAAATCCAGAAATCACAATGTATTTTTTTTAACCATTTATTTGTGTGATACAGCTGCAAATAAGATTTTGAAAACCTGAGGAAACCAATGTTAATATTTGGTACAGTAGCCTTTGTTCGCAATTACAGAGGTCAAACATTTCCTGTCGTTGTCCACCAGGTTTGCACACATGGCAGGAGGGATTTTGGCCCACTCCTCCACACAGATCTTCTCTACATCAGGCAGGTTTCTGGGAGCTGAGAAACACGCAGTTTCAGCTCCTTCCAAAGATTTTCTATAGCGTTTAGGTCTGGAGACTGGCTATGCCACGCCAGAGTCCTTGGTTTTCCTGGCTGTGTGCTTCGGGTCATTGTCATGTTGAAAGACCCAGTCACGACCCATCTTGAATGCTCTGACTGAGGGAAAGAGGTTGTTTCCCAAAATCTCACAATACATGCCCGCGGTCATCCTCTGCTTAATACAGTGCAGTCGTCCTGTCCCATGTGCAGAACCCCCACCCCCCCACCCCCCCAAAAAGCATGATGCTACCACCCCCATGCTTCACAGTAGGGATTGTGTTCTTGGGATGGAACTCAACATTCGTCTTCCTCCAAACACGGTTAGTGGAATTATGACCCAAAAGTTCCATTTTGGTCTCATCTGACCACAAAACCTTCTCCCATGACTCCTCTGTATCCTCCACATGGTCATTAAACATGTGCTGGTTTAAGCAGGGGAACCTGCTGATTTCAAACCATGACGTCTTAGTGTATTACCAACAGTCACCTTGGAAACGATGGACCCTGCTCTTTTCAGGTCATTGACCAAGTTGTGGCGTGTAGTCCTGGGCTGATTCCTCACCTTTCTCAGGATCATTGAGACCCCACAAGATGATATCTTTCATGGAGCTCCACTCCAATTGAGACTGACCGTCATCTTCTTCCATTTTCTCATGATGGCTCCAACAGTGGCCCCTTTTTCACCAAGCTGCTTGACAATTTCTCCATAGCCCTTTTCCAGCCGTGTGGAGGAGTACAACTTTGTCTCTGGTGTCTTGGGACAGCTCTTTGGTCTTGGCCATGTTACAGGTTTGAGTCTAACTGATTGTACGGGGTGGACAGGTGTCTTTATGCAGCTAACGACCTCACGCAGGTGCATCTGATTCAGGATAATACATGGAATGGAGGTGGACTTTTAAAGGCAGACTAACAGGTCTTTGAGGGTAAGAATTCTAGCTGTTAGACAGGTGCTCAAATACTTATTTGCAGCTGTATCACACAAATAAATCGTTAAAAAATCATACATTGTGATTTGTGGATTTTTCTATTTAGATTATCTCTCTCACAGTGGACATGCACCTACAATGAAAATTTCAGACCCCTCCATGATTTCCAAGTGGGAGAACTTGCAATGCAGTAGCGTGTTCAAATACTTATTTACTTCACTGTACCTGCGGTATAAAACTGCTCATTATTTGGAGAAACCTCACAAGTGTCATGGGGTAGGAAATAGGGTCAAAGTGACCAAATAATGGCGTCCTCTTGTAGTATGTGTACTGTATTTGGAGAGCTGAAGTCCATTTCTGGTTGTCATGTCTTGTTTTCCAGTACCACCCCGATACACTTTCCGTGATGGCATTGCAAAAAAGAACAACACGTAAACACGTACTCTTTCTGCTCTCGAGTGAGCTGACGTTTCATGGAATTTTGACGCCATATCATGTGATAACCCACATTTAACTTTTGAGCCGTATTTCTCCTGAAAATGATGACTTGACTTGAGAGGCATGCGACTTTGGAGGTTCCACTGCTGTCTTGTACGACAAATCCTCCGTCAGTCAAGAACGCTAAAGCCAGGGAGCAGTGACCAGGACAGATTGTCTCATAAAAAGATTTATTTTTTTCCAGCCCAAATTTACAAAGGCAAGTTACAGAGTATTGTATATATATATATAAAAAAAAAGAACCATGGTAATGTACACTTTTCACAAACTCCTGTGAGGGAGGGAGAGAAGAGGAAGAGGGGGCGAGACAATTCTGAATGTCTTACACAGAAAGAAGACAGTAAACATCCTTGCAAGCACCTCTGTGGGTACTGTGGGCCGTGGGTTGGGGGTGGGGAGTGGCGGGGGTTGGGGGTGGGTGTCTTTGTATGACAGAAGGTGGTTCGGGAAAGGACAAACGAGCAAGCGTCTGTTTTCTCACACAAGAATGTTCAACTAGGCACCAACTGCTGGCCAATAAATATACTCTGCACCATTGAAACAAAACAGCCAAGCTTTCCATTATGTCGAAAGCAAACATGAAGTTTTCTGGCTTTTCATACACTTTTTAGAATATAGTTAAGATTTTTCACTGGGCTTTGCTGACTACTGAGATAATAAGACTACTCTCTGAGCGAACAAATGCACTTGTCACAACCATTGTTTGATAAAACTATATTGTACTGTATGAAAGCAGCCTGCTGGTACTAAAACCTCACAGACTTGAATGACAACATCACAGCTGCCTAGGTTACCCTTACAGATTAAATACTAATCAAACACCAGCACATTCATCTGATTCAGCCATTCATCATCTTTAAATGCACATATGTCAAGGAGATGTCCAGGATGTACTTGCTAAAACCAAGAACTTGTGGGATTGCTAGCTGCTGTAAAATTCAACTCCTGCCTGGGGAGGTGGTAACTTCGATAACACAAAAAGGACTGTAATAATCAAATTGGATTAAGTGACAACTCTGTTCGTGTCTCTCACCCACCCAACACACACAAACACATGCACACGCACACGCAGCTGCTTAAATAAATAGACATTTGAAAGCAGAGTATGGTACCTGGTTACTTTTGAGCATGACGTCAGGGTAAACATTGAACAACGGATTTACACCGCAGCATTGCACACCGTATGCAAAATCCAAATACATGAATAGGAGGACAATGACGATATGTTTACCTCACACACCAGCTGCTTGGTTTGTATGTTTTGTGTGAACATTTTTTATAAACAGATCTTTCTGCACTTAGGGGCATGTAACGTGAGCAAAATTGTTGCTACCCCTTTGTTGATAAAAGGAAAACCCACAGGGATCACAAAAATACCTTCAATCCAACAAAAGTAATAAATAAAAATGTCACGTATATTAACCAATGACATACCAGACATTGCTTTTGAATTGCGGTCCGACAGAATTTTAAAAAACAAACTCGAGAAACAGACCTGGACAAAAATGATGGTCCCCGAGAAAAATTCAAACGAACGTTACCATAGGGACATCCTCTAATTTGCAACACAGCGGTCTTCAAACTTGTCATATCTCAATCAGCCTATTGAAAGGGTGACAGATGATAACTGCGCTGTTTGGAGACCGTGTGTGTACCCCAGAAAACATGGACCAGAGGAAGCAAAGGAGATTAGAAACAAAATTATAGACAAGTAACTTAAAGGTAAAGGTTATCAGCCCATCTCCAATCAGTTTAATGTTGATGTGACGTACAGTTGTACATATTCAGAATCTTAAGATCCACTGGACTACAGCCAACATCCTTGGAGGTGTCTACCTGAGGAAGATGGATGTCAAATTTGAAGAGACGGACAATACGAATCGTAACAAGAGAGCGCAGAACCCCGTCCCAAACAATTAAAGGTGAACTCCAAGGTGCAAGGTACACCAGTGTCAGATCACGCCATCCATTGTCATTTGAGCCAAAGTGGGCTGCATGGGAGACCCCCAAGGAGAACACCACTATTGAAAATAAACATGAAGTGTCATTTGCCAAACTGGGAGACTCTCGTATAGACAGATGAGAAAAAAAAATGGAACCTTTTGTTTAGGCACATCATCTTACAGACCAAAAAATGAAGCACACCAAGACAAAAACACTGTCCCTACTGTGAACAAAAGCAGGATGGTCTGTTATGTTCTGAGGCTGTATTGCTACTTTTGGTACAGGGTATCTTAAATATGTGCAAGGTACAATGAAATGTCAAGACTATCTAGGTGGTTTAGAGAGAAACCTGCAGTCCTGTGTCAGAAAGCTTGGTCTTAGCTGTAGATCATAGGTCTTGCAAAAGGATAATAATCCCTTGAAAAAAAGAACACCCAAAATTGGCAATAAGCAAAACATTGGACTATTCTAAAGTGGTATTCTATGAGCCCAAATCTGAATCTTTTGGAACATCAGTGGAAGGAGCTGAAATGTGCCGTAGGGTGAAATCACTCTTCAAACCTCAGACAACTAGAGCACTTTTCTCATGAACATGGGAGCAAAATACCTACTGAGAAGTTCAGAAGTCTTATTGAAAATTACAGTGAAGAAAACGAGTATTTCAACACCCCGCTACATTGCAAGTTCTCCCACTGAGAAATCATGAAGGGGTCAGAAATTTTCATCGTAGGTGCATGTCCACTGTGAGAGAGATAATCTAAAGTAAGTATCTTTCGGCTTGTCCCTTTCGGGGTCGCCACAGCGTGTGTATGATTTTTTAATGATATGTTTGTGTGATACAGCTGCAAATAACGTCGTGTAATAACGTCGTGTAGTCCTGGGCTGATTCCTCACCTTTCTAAGGATCATTGAGACCCCACGAGGTGATATCTTGCATGGGGCTCCACTCCGATTGAGATTGACAGTTATGTTTAGCTTCTTCCATTTTCTAATGACTACTCTAACAGTGGACCTTTTTCACCAAGCTGCTTGGCAATTTCTCCATAGCCCTTTTCCAGCCGTGTGGAGGAGTACAACTTTGTCTCTGGTGTCTTGGGACAGCTCTTTGGTCTTGGCCATGTTACAGGTTTGAGTCTAACTGATTGTACGGGGTGGACAGGTGTCTTTATGCAGCTAACGACCTCACACAAGTGTATCTGATTCAGGATAATACATGGAGTGCAGGTGGACTTTTAAAGGCGGACTAACAGGTGTGTGAGGGTCAGAATTCTAACTGATAGACAGGTGTTCAAATACCTATTTGCAACTGTATCACGCACATAATTTGTTAAAAAAATCATATATTGTGATTTGTGGTTTTTTCTTTTCAGATTATCTCTCTCACAGTGGACGTGCACCTATGATGGAAATTTCAGACCACTCAATGATTTCTTAGTGGGAGAACTTGCAATGCAGCAGCGTGTTCAAATACTTATTTACTTCACTGTAGAAAAATTGATTGAAGTCAATGACCTGCACAGGCTGTGCAACAAAATATGAAGAGTAGCATTATTTTTGTCCAAGCCTGCTTCCTGATTGTTATTATTTTTTCTAATAATGTTGTTGGATCACAATTTCCAAAGCAACATTTGTCTTGTTTTTTTAATCATGTTCTAATTATTTCTGTGACCACTGTAGGTTTTACTTTCATGAATGCAATATGCAAGAAGTTGAAATTAGATCCCAGATAGCAACGAAGCAAAGTACCACACTTCGACTGATTGAAAGCCAGCCGCTTGAAGAAACAATAATAATAAAGAGATGAATGTGGTTAAGAGGGAAGCCATATTAGCCATATGGATGGACACAATGAGCTAAAAGTCACCGTCTGAAGGATTAAGGATACTGTCAGCCGTTCAAATGTCTGCAAGTGAAGGATGTGCAGGGATGAATTGAACACATGCAGAAATTATCTGGACATGTGCTGAGACACATCTTAACATTTATCTGTGGAAAGTCAATGCTAAAGCAGAACATTAACTTAACAGGGGTAAATGAAGCTTACTGCGCCTGACAAGTGTCACCGTGGCTAATGTGGCTTCGCTCGCAGAGTGAGTGGAAAAACAAGTTTCATTGTGTGGGGAAGCAGCGTAGACACCAGCATTCAGACATTCAAAGATGGCAATCACTATTGAAGTTGAGTTGTTTGACAAAAGCAAACATTGATCACGTTTACTATTCTCTGTTGAGGTCTATGAGGTCCCTTCGCTAAAACAAGGTGACATCATCCCTGAAAAAACTGACGCTTTTAAATGTGGGAACTATTTTGTGACAGTGAGAATGAAAACATCAGTCTCAGGCTCTTAAGTCTCTGAAAAGAAAGCAGCAGTTGCCATATTCCCCTGTCGCTAATGAAACAGAACCAAACATTTGTCAAGTTTAGGATATATTGTTGCATCGTTGCATATAAAATGCCAGCAACATAAAGTTGTACTCATTTCAATACAATTTTCTCTGCAAGTCTTTAATTTAATTTAACTCCCATTTGTCATCAGTCACCCAACTGTCCGAATCCTCGGGTAGATTCTTCTTTATGTGAAACCCCCCACCCCCGAAAAATATATTTGTCAAAACAAAAACGAAGACAGTCCAATAGTCCATTTTTGCATTGTATTTGTTGACAGTGCAAAGACTAGAGCATCAGAGGGGAGGTGTTTCCTCTGCATGAAGGGATAGAGTGATGGCTTTGAACCTGGATTAGATCAGTCCAAGCTTTGAGATTCTTTCTAAGGTGAAGAAAGATGTGAACAAACTGCCGACACCTGGGCAGATCAACTAAACAGAAACACCATTGAACTGATGTCTAAAAAGAACACCTGGGAAATCCTTTCTCATGTGAGCCAGTCACATGAATCTTTGCAGGGTTGAGGTGTGGCGGTCAGGTTTCCCTGTTAGACAAACACAGGAAATGCCGATTAACAATCACTTCATTCCTTTTGAGAATATGTTACATTCATGGCGATTAGGATCAATAGTCCCCCCCCCCCCCATTTTAGTGCTGTCATTTACAAGTCCCCCACTAGGTGCCAGTGCAGCATGCGTCCATTTTCATGCTCTTCCTACAACTCTATTATCGTCACTGTGATCCTCTTGTCCTTAAAAGACCTACTTAAAATGGATGAGCAGAGGGGCTGCATTGAATATTAGATACTAGACAGCAGCACAGCACGCCAAAGAGTACCAGCAACGAGTCAATTTTCCTTTAGTCAAATCCAGGACAAAGGATTCAAAGACCAGCCAAGACAAAAACAAATGTAACAGAACACGATACATTATTACTATACAAGTACTACAGTAAGTATTTTAAGGTCTAAGTTTGCCTCGTACATTTGTTTGATCTGAAATTACTTGTGTGCATTTTAGTCTTTATAGACCACAGCAGAGATGCCGACCTAAAATCAATAAAAATTCACTTCTCGAACTATTTGTTCAAATTTGTCTGAATTTCCATTCTTTCAAAATTGGGTCACAAACATTTCTGCGCAATTGTCATAATCATGATTCCAAATAAATTATACCGTCAATACGTGTTTGTTATTTTTATGTTTTTATTACATCCATCTTGCATTGGCAATGCAGTTCCAGCCTGAATCAAAGTACCAGCATATGAGATTACAACGTCCCATCATAAAAAAAACATCTGTCTCTTTGGATTAATTCACCTTTGCTAATTTTGTTTAAAACCCTGGGAACACAAAAAGCAATTCTATTGAAACAGATTAATCAGATCACAAATGTCAAAATTAAAACTCATCCCTATATTTTGCAAACCAACAAGATTGCTGACTGACTAAAGCAGATGGGTAATATATGGACAATAGTTTTGGTTCCCAATCAATGTACTTCTTGTATGTCTACAAAAGAAGTCCAAGAGGAAAAAATGTCATTATCTCTTCTCTTGGATGCTATTTATATTACATATTTCCTAAATCCACAACTGCTCCCGTAACAAAGATTTACCCGTTGTGAGACCAACAAAGGTTATCATATACAGTGTGCCCTTGCCCGTTTGCATCCCATCATATTTGCGGACTGTGGTCTCAAAGCTATTTATTTTCCATAATGTAACGTAGCTTCACAACCATAAGGTGCACTTGGAAGTCTGAAATTCTTTATTAAATAGACAAGGCTCCTTATATGCACACTGAATTCCAACATTTGGAAATGTTGGTACGTGACTTGTCCAATCAAGTACACTTGAACACATTGGTTACATTGTTAGCATGCATGCTAGCATGCATTTTAGTGTGTATGAAAGATACCATATGATGGCGTTCACGAGGGAGTGAGGAACAATTCCAATTTGACATTCTCCCACCTTTGTGACACTTAGGACCTCCTTAGTGCCGCAAAGCTTGCTGGGTGGATTTAAATAGCATTTAAAGTGCATGTTTTGTGTCAATTACTTCTTCAATGTTTTATTATTTGCCAGTTATGCTATTCTATTGGTGTGATCATTTTAGCTTCGACGTGACAATGAGTGTAAACCGTATCTTGACTAATGAATTGCCTACACTATATGCGTAAGCTTCTTCTTGCTTAAAAATTTAAAATTGCAATCGTTCTTCAATGCCTTTTTGTAGCTTGCATACATGCTAAAACACATGCTAGCATGCATGCTAACAATGAAACTGGTGTGTTCAGGTATCATTGGTCTAGTCACACAACATTTACAGATTTTGGAACTTGTGCACGTAAAGTACGCTGTCATTTTTTGAGAAAATTTAAGACTTAGGTGCACCTTACGGTTGCAAAAATATGGTACATATCATACATAGATATTTTAATACTGCATCCATTATTCATGGATTTTTGTTGTTTGCAGGGGGGGGGCAAGGAATGTAATCCCTGCGAATAACGAGGGAACACTATCATAAATATTTATGCATCATAACAATATACTTTTAAACCTGTGTGCAGTGATGGACTGATCCATTTCTGGTTCAGACGGTCCAGTCTTTCTGTGATGTGTATTATTTTGTATTTATAGGTCTAAACAGGTATTAATTGATCTGTTATTTTGTTCAGTTGTTTCAGCCAGGCCTATGTGATAACTGTACAGTCTTGTTCCACCAAATCACTTGTTTTGATGTTTTGCGACCGCATGACACAACAGCTTCGTCATTAGCATGGATTTTATATTGTCTTCGCCTAGTAACTCTTCGTCCTCCCTGCATGACTTCTTTGTAAGCAGCATGGTCAGAAATGTAGCTTATTCGCTGCCATGAAGACCTTGATCTGCGACTTAATATGCATTGACACAGGACGCAAGCTGAACTTTTACCTTACATTGGCAGCTCGGTGGCAAAATGAAATAGCAGTCAAGCAAGTGTTCGATGTGGATGTGCCAGTAATAACAGACACTGGATTTTTTTCTATATCCGGAATATTAGTGTTACATCCGTAACGAGTCAACGTTCAGTGATTTCCGTATCAAAATATGGACGTTCGGTACCATTTGGCAGCTCTGCCACAGTCTATATGTTATTCCTCCCTTTATTTCCATCTTAGTGGAAATGTTGGCATTTCATAAGATGTTTTTCTATCATTAATTAACTAAAGCAGTGATTCTCAACTGGTGGGTTGGGAACCAAACACGAGTCATGGACCGCTAGTAAAATAATACAGGCAGGTCCTGGGTTTCAAGGTAGCCAAAGTACAGCAATGAGTTTAATGGCCAGTGTAAGAATCCACAGCCACACAGCATAAGAAGCGACAGACTGTCATTCTTTGGATTACTATTTTGGAATATTTCTAAGAGTGACAATTCTATTGTAATTTTGTAAAAGTCTTTCATTACTGTCAATACAGAATCCAAATGGGGTTTTACGGGGGCGTGTCGGACTTGTGTACAAATTGTGGTTACATCGTCACCATTGGAGGTGAACTCTGGTGTAAAACGAGGACTGTCTTTACAGTGACATATTTAACATGTATCCCAGAGTAGACTTGGCTCGAAAACACATATTGATAGGCATGGGTCACAAACTTTATTACTAGAAATGTAAAGGTGTACTACATCTACATGCTCAGCTTCTGAATAGCGAATGTCGTCGCTAGCAATGTGCTTATGACAGGAGGTCAAACTCATTTAAAGCAGTATCATATGAACAAGAATATTGGGTTCAACACAAAAGAAAACTAGCATGATGCAAATGCAGTTTATAAAAGCCTTAGAACAGCTTCTACCGTTCTACTCAGATGAAGCCAAAGCAATTACCAAATTTTACTTGATTAATTTTCCTTCATGCCGTTATCACATAAGTCCTGTTTTAACAGAGCATTAAAATGCACATTGAATATGAAAACGGTGCACAGTAATTTTGTTTACAAATATTCAAAAGTTATTTTTCAACCAAAATGTTCTTTCTTCATACATTAATACATGTTCGTAACTATCACAGAAGTGACTTTGCAACTATATGAAAATTCTGAAGATGCTTACAGGTACAGAAGATGTTTGGTCCCATGATAACTACACTTCATCTGTTTCATTAAGTCTGACTACTGTTGTTGTACATCTGCACAGTAAATGTGCAAATTAGTGCCTGTCGTAGGCCCAGGTTCACCTTCTCAGGAAGCAATATAGTATATTATGTACCTATTAGTTCATGAAATAAACCGTTTTTTTTTTAGTGCAGCTCATTTTCGATTACAAATGAGATAAACTGTTTTGTTACCACACTGCACATTCAACACGTGTGTCCTCCACTTTCCTCCAGTACACAGTTGTCATCTAAATAAAGGTGGAAGGTAGTAGAGAGGGCAAGTAAAGACTGACTGACCTGTAGTGTAGGAAAGGTCATACTGCCCTGAAAGCAGGGGGTACCCCAGGTGGTGGTGGGAGGGCATGATCCGCTGGGAGGGCGAGGAGCGCGCCCGATCTACATCTCTTTCCCGATCCCTTTCTCCACCAGCTCCTCTGTCCTGCTCTCGCTCTCTGTCAAGGGGTGGCTTGTCCCCTATTGTCGGAGATTTGCTTTTGTATTGGCTGGCGTGTTGATGTAGGATATCGAGAGCTTTGGAGTCTGTTGCCATTTTGTTGACAGTAGGGCTGGTGCGGGATTTGTCGTTGACCTCTTCAGCTATTTTACTGCCGTAGGGGGCGAAAGGATAACCTCCCGGAAGGTAAGATCCTAGATGAATGGGAATATTGACGGGTTGATTCAGGATTTATTGAGAATGCATGTATGTAGTGCAATTTCTTTGTACAAGACCAAGTAGCTATGTAAAGCAAAGTATGAAGGTTTGTTTTCACTTAACTAAATGTTGAGTAAGAGTTTGAGTTTTATTTATGTTAGAATTGTCCCATGCAGAGATAACTCCCATTCTGAATTTGGTTACCATGAGGTGTGACTAGTTTGAGTATAGCTGGCTCCAACAGCTTTAAAATCCATAAAAATCACTTGAATTAACAGTAAATCAGCATGAAATTGCTAAACCCAACTCATAACAATGAGAAAGATTGGGACGCTGGGACAATGACGAATAGTCCAAATTGTAATTGTTCACTCTTTTTTTAACTATTTGCCAGCTCACAGCTTGTCGGTAATGTTTGATATTTTTGGAAAAATATCATATGCAATATTGCCATACCTGGGTAGCTCTGCATCATGACCGAAGGCATTCCCCTGTATCCAGGGTGGTTAGGGTCATAACCTTGTCCATAGGGGTAACCATGCATATATGGGATGTACCCTTGGTGCTGCGCTAGTGGTGATGAGAACTGCAAGTGGGCATTTGTACGAGAGTCTTTGTTCATGGTCCGATGTTCCTCAGAATTTATTCTAAGGTCAGTAATTTCTTTGCCATCCTCCTTAGGCCCGCTTTGACAGTCCTTAGGCCTGCACCTTTCGTCCTTTGATTTCCTTTCACGTTCTCGTTCTCTGTCGCGTTCGTCTTTCCATCGAGGTTGTTGTTGCTGGTTTTCACCATCCGCTTGAGCCTTTTGGCTGTCCGGGTACTGCTGGTGATCATATAATAGTAACAAAATGATCACATATGCAGAAAACTGGAGACAACACCAAAGCAGACTCCTGACAGATAAACATCTGTGTCATTAAAAAAAAAAAAAAATGTTTGCATAGGATTCTATCTTAACCTTGCCATACAATGCACGATGCGGTGAAACCGACTGGACCAGCTCATCGTATATTAAGTGATGGCAACTCAACTTGTAAACTGAACAGCTGGATATACAGATGCCCTGAATAGCGAGCTGTGTTGTATCAAGAGAATTTTAATTTTTCTTTTTAAACTATGAAAAGATGTACCTGTCATAATAGTTAATGAAGAGGTGGGCTGCTAAAGATAGTGGATGTTGGCGGGAATAAAAGGATGAGTGTGGGTGTTTTAAAGGAGTCTCACTAACCCAGTTTATTTGAATGCACCCAGTGAGCTATGTAGCGTTAGTGTGTATTTTGGTTACACGTTTCCATTTTTCATTCTCAAGCACATAATACATTATGAAGCTAAGTATTGATGTAAAACACAATATCTGATGCTTTATATATGCCAATTACTTGTCTTGGGGTGCCGCAGCGGCCGTTTCGTGTCTTGTTTGCATGGAAACCTAATGCTGATCAATCAGTCATTCATCAGTGGGTCTTTATCATGAATTGTGGCATGAGAAAAAAAGGTTAAATATGACTGACACTGAAATTGAGGTGCTGAGGAGTGAGCTGGGGATAAGAAAGTAGATAATTTAGTGTCAGAGAGATACAGTAGTCAGATACAGTAATCCCTTGTTTATCGTGGGGGTTACATTCCAGAAAACCCGTTATGGACGAAATCTACTTAGTAGCACCCAATTATTTGTTGGATTGCAGATACATTTTGTTTCTACATGGAATTTAATGGAATATGTCATCATTTAGTTGGGGTGTAGGTATTGATTTGTCGACTTGTGGTCAAAACTAAACCACTCAGTGTATGAACTACAATTTGCCGATGATGCAGCACTGATCTCTTGTGGCCCGAAATCCTTGCAATTCAAACAGACTATTACTAAAGACCAGCTACACATGTGTTAGGATGCCTGGTAATTGAGAATAAAATAGAAATCTTGAAGTTGTCCAGTAGTGGAGAACCTTCTATTATATTCCTAATTGACAACAAATCACTGAAAACATCAGAATTTCTGGTACCATTGACTCAGACATGCGAAATTGTATTGGTGCAGCTGCTTTTGGGTGTCACAAAAATATTTTTGCTTCCGGGCAAGTGGAGCTGTTACTAAAGCTTATGAATAATAATGAGCAAATGTGATGTAATTTGTGATAAGTGATACCGGACTAAATAGAATACCTCACAAATGGATCAAGTCCTACCAGGAGGAAAGACATTATTACCATTAGAAGTGTTTAATCTCATCCAATGGCAATGACCTATCGGGTCCCTCAAGGGTCAGTTCTTGGACCCCTCCTGTTCAGCTACATATGCTACCCTCAGATAAAATCCTTCAGAACCTTCATGTTGACTATCACAGTTATGCAGATGGCACACTGTTATATCTAGCAGTCTCCATAGTCATCTGGAGAATCTAGATGCTCTAAAACAGAAAACTGGATGAGCCAAAGCCTTTTTCAATTGAACCACAACAAAACCGATTTTGGCAGTAAGAAGAAGACCAAGTCCAAAACTTAAGTCTTCAGATATACTCTGACTTTCAACACTCATATCAAATCAATCAGTAAAACAGCCTTCTACCAGCTGAAGAACACATCCAGAGTCAAGGCCTGCATGCGCCAGGCCGTCAGGGGAAACTCATCTATGCTTTTATCTCTAATAGACTTGACTACTGTAATGGTCTTCTGACTGGACTTGCCCCCCCCAAAAAAAAACATTAAAAATGCTGCAGCTTCAGTATTGACTAGAACTTCCATCCATTTTCCATACCACATATCCTCACTGTTATTCAAAATCTAAAGCTGACGGATACACAGAATGCATTTTAGAGTTCTCCTACTGGTCTATAAAATCACTGAAATGTTTAGACCCTAAACACATGAAAGAAATGCAAATGCAATAAAAGAACAGTAGGGCTGTGAGATCTGCAGACTCAATTTAAATAGTGGCGCACAGAGCCTAAAGGTAACCAATAAATCATTCAAGTGTGCCAATTCTGTTTCCAACCCTTATTAAAAAAAAGAAGCAATCATATTAAACCACATTAATCAGATATGAAATGTCAAAATTAAAACTCAGCATTCTATTTTGCAAACAAACAAGATTGCGCATCGGCTGAAGCAGAGAGTTTATACATGGAGAATTGTTTTGGTTTCAATTCATTGTACTTCTTATATGCGTACACAAGAAGTACAAGAGGAAGAAATGTAATTGTCTTCTCTTTCATGCTATTACATATTTACATATCCCTCACCCACAACTGCACCTGGAATGAAGATTTTCCCACTGTAGGACATACAAAGCAGTCACTCACATTTGAAAAATGTACGGGCGTTATCAGTCATGCCTGCAGATATAAAGTTCCGGTTGTAGCCCACCAGTCATGCCCGCAGATATAAAGTTGCGGGTGTGTGTTCTTTTTGTAATTATGAGTGTACCCCTTTAAGAGAGGAGGGAGGCGGTGTCAGGTAAAGTAGGAAGTAGAAGTAGGCTGAGCAGCAGCTCGTTGTTAGAGACCGTGTGCTTCTGTGTTAAAAAAAAAAGACATCAGGCTGTGGTTCACTGCACTGGATCGGTTTTCATGTGCGCTGAGAGAGTGTGACAAATGTGCAATTACGCAGCGGTGCAGCTTAAAGGGAACATTGGTCAAGACTACACAAAATAAGCGACATCTTTCAATATATATGTTTATATTATTTATTTTATATTTTTACTCGTTATTAATTTTATGCAAGTGATTTTTCGTGCTCGACTGTGCAGATTTGCAAGTGCAATGCCTCGCGGGCCCGTAGGCACAAATCACAGTCACTGTGTGAAGGTCACTGTATATTACAAATATTTAATAAGAATAATAATATGCTTTTAACCCCTGTGCAGTGATGTACAATGATGGCTAATTAATTTCCAGTTCAGACGTATTATTCTGTGTGGGTGTGTATTAGTTTGTACTTATGTCTCTAAACATGAATTAATTCGGCCGTTATTTTGTTGTTCAAATTTGCTTACTCTTTACTCTTAAAACGTTCCAGTTGTAAAGAGTTGTAATTGAAATGCACAATATACATTTGCTTTGAGGGTGTTTTGCTTAAGTGACACAAATATCAACCCATGGTAATGTGAGAAAGACTTGCTGGCTAAACCGTTAGGCAAGAGGCTTCACAGTGACAGTCTCTGTGTAGTAGGAAGCACAAAGCATCATGGTGCTTGCTGCTGGTTCCCAGAATTGCGTTTTTTTGTAGAAAATCAAGATTAACATTGCTCTTTACTTGTATTTGTTCTATTTCGTTATGAGTTTGAACATTTACTACACTTTATCCCCTTCCCCATTTGCGGTTGACACAAACATGCACTTTCAATGTTATTTCTATCCTTAGTGCCACAAAGCACGCTGGAAGCATGCTGGGAGACACCCGTGAGTGTGAATAACATGGTGACTAATGACTTGCGTGTGTGAGGAATAATGTAAGATTCTTCTGGTTACATATGCAAAATTGCAATTGTTCCTCACTGAGCCCCACCATGTGGCAACATGCATGCTAACACATACACTTTGCCTGTATGCCATCTATGTAACCAGGGTGTTTGAGTGTAGTTAATTGAAATAGTCACAACGAAAAACATTTACAGAATTTATGACCATGCTCCACACATACGGCATAGTATTATAAAATCTGGAGAAAATGTAAGACTTTTAAGACTTATAGTTGCGAAAATAAGGGTACATATACATCAACATTTTAAACCCATAAATTCTTCACAGAATTTTAGTATTCGGGTGGGGGGAATAATGAGGGAACATTGTAGTGTATTTATGTCCGGCTAGCTTGGAATTGGTAAATTAATTTCAAGAAACTCAGTGGTTTGTGTGGTAAATGGTGGGATTCAGATCACATTCATTGCATTACTAAGCAATGTAGCAATTTACCAAACGTGAGTTAAAATTGTTCCGTAAGGTTTCATTTCCTACAGAGTAAAACTGTCTATTTGTCCTTATGTGAGTCACTGCTGCCACATTGTAGTCAAACAGCCAGGAGTGCTAACTGAACCAAAAAATGTGCAAGTGAGTGACTGCACTACACATCCGCAAAGAATCCGTAATAAGTGAACCGTGATATAGTAAGGGATTACTGTATACGTCTGCAACTTTCAGGACCTTGCGCTACTGATGATACTCAATTTGCATTTACCTGTCTGTACCATATAGTCTGCTCTGTGCCAGCAGGACCTCTTGAATCAAGTGCTTGCTTTGATTCCTCCTTCCCATGGTGCCCCACTTCTGTCAGTTTCATCTTTAGCCCTTCAGCTTGCTGGGACTTGATGTCCTCTGCCTTAATGCTTCCCATAGATTTGGATGACACCTCAGAGGGTGAGTCCCTGCATTTACTTGTAGGCTGCGGCGTTTTTCCAACCTCAGATTGAATCGGGGTTTTGGAAAGGGTTGGCTGCATGGGGCTCTTTTGCTTCCAGTCATCCTTAATGGAAGCTTCTCTTTCTTTCATGGCTATGTCAGACTTTTTCTCAGCAGCACGGTGATGTTCTGCCATTTGTCGTTGACGCTCCTCAAACTGTTGTCGATAAGATGGGTTGGTATTCATTAAATGGTTATGGTACGTCTGATCTGAATGATATCCATATGGGGGTACATAGGCATACTGGTTGTAGTAAAGTGGTTGCATATACATATTAGATCGTTGTTGAATGACAGACGGTTGCTGTTGCTGCTGCTGTTGCTGACCAGGAACAATGTCAGGTTTGCGATCCTCGTGAACCTCAACCTTGACTTTCTCCTCCCCCTGATCCTGGTCATCCTCCCTTTTGATCTTCACTTGACCCTCTGCCACCGGTGCAGATGGATTTGGGCCACCAGGACTGGGGTTGACATAATTGGGTGAGTAATAGTTTTCATAGCCAGAATAGTATGGAGAATCTTTGTTGGGTGCGGGATGTGGGAAAAGAGCTTTTTTGACACTTTCTCTGAGTGCCTGGTCCTCTGTCCTGTTTTTTACATTCTCTAGTTTCCCTTCACCATCCTCACCAGCATCAGAGATATCTGAGTATGCTGGGCTGTGAGTTTTTACAGATGAATTGTCAGCACCATTCTGATTCATGTGAAGAGGTGTAAGAGGCTGTGGCATTCCACTGCCATCTATTCGGCTTGCAACACCAATAGATGGGCTAGGAGCATTATCTGTAAAACTGTATATCTTGTCAGCCTCGGCCTTGATGCTTGCCAGTCGACTTTGATGAGGGTCTGAGGATCCATTAAGAAGCCCTTCAGCCTTATTTCCTTGTTCAGGTACTTCTGTATATAATGGTTTTCCCTCTTCCAGTTTACCTCCCTTTCCTATTGACTTGGGGCTGTCACCCTCCTTTCCGCCATCCTTTTTCTTCTTGTCTTTCTTCTTCTTGTCTTTGGAGTTATTTGAGGGAGGATCTCCAACGGCAGGGTTTTTGGGTGATTTCATTTGGGGACTTTTGGGGATTCCTTGCAAAATTGGGGTCAGCCCTGGTGAAGAATTTGGGTTTCCTGAAGGGAAAGAGTACAACTGCGATGCTGAAGGCCCAGTGACAACGGTTCGTGATGACTTCATATATTTTTGAGGCATTTTATCAGCTTTTGTGTTGGGTTTTTTTGATTTTTCAGAACCTCTTTTTTCATCAATGCCATCATTACTGGTTTCATCAGAAAGACAAGCCCCTTCATCACAACCTTCCATGGGTGTACTTATTTCTGGTTCTGTTTCAGGAACTTTCTTTTTGCTCTGCTTGGAGCAAAACTTGCCCGGTGATGGAGAAGTACTTTGAACATCAAAGTTCCTTCCTTTCGGTGTGACCGACCGTGCTGGAGAAAATGATCCTTTTTGCGGGATGGATGCACCATTACAATTCTCAGGTTCAGGGTGAAGTGTCGAGTCCTCTCCATATTCACTGTCTATATCTAATTCTAGTTTCACATCATCATCCGCGTGGGCACGGGCTTGGTGGTACTTGAGACCATTAATGTGCTTATATCGCTTGTTGCAGTTGGGATGAGGGCAATCAATGAGAACAGGTGAGGGACAGCTACGATCAAGGGGTGGTGGAAGGGGTTCAGTCTTGATAGAGGGAATAAGAAGCCCTGTTAGCCCAACCCCTCCACTGTTAGAGTTTGTCCGGATACGTTTATTGCCTTTGCTGTCCTCCGAGCTAGAATTGGGTTCCATATCTGATGGAGGTTTGGCCTTCCGTTTTCCAGCTGAGGAGGGGCTTGCTTTAATATCCTCAGTGTTGCTGTTGGGAGGAGTGCGGCGTTCCGATGGTGTCTGGCTGCCTCTTCTGCCCTTACTGTTAGCGGCAGCGCGTGTCTTGTTGTTGGTGGCGCCTTTGTTGTCTGACGAGTTGCTGTTCTCGTTGATAGGAGTGTTGCTATTTGGTCTCATTCGTTTACCTCGGCCACGGCCATTTCTCATTTCCAGGTCACTTGTAGGGGATTCACAAAACCTGCAACCACATAAATTAAGAGGATAAATTAACACAACTCTAAAAGGCAAATTAGAAACTCCTTTTATGAATACAATAACTCGCACATACAGCTAGGTTTACACTATTGACAATTTTTTTATCAGAGTATCTTACCAAAAATTGTATTGAATAATGGTATATTCGGATGAATGACAAATTTTTGCTTGGTGAAAGACCACTAATGAATCCACAAGAAAAAAAAAAACATTTCACTTAAAATTAATGACCAAAATGAAAGACCAATTTATTTTAGGGGGGATACATAGGTGATGGCCCAACACAGTGGCATCCTGGCTCTGGGCTATTGTCAATGTTGTAACCTGCGTAAGCACTGCTGTGCAATCTCAACTGAGCAGCTTACATTTAGGATGTGACATACTGTAATAACGCAGTAGGTTTGTAGCTATGCGCTTATTAGCTTCAACCAGACTATCGATACTAAAATTAAGACGAAAACAAAGACATCTCGAGAAGAAAAACAAATATTACCTTGGTAAGTTTTTTCAAAAACTTTGCCAGTCACAATCATTTTTGTTCACCTAGAGTACTTGACACAAAATATAGCCACTTGGAGATACAAAGTAAGTACAGTAGCTATAAAACACAAGGGGAGCGTGTGAGACTATAACGTGATGTAACATATTCAGTGTTTTTAAGCACTGACGTATGTCTCCCAAAATACAAGCAGCACCTTGACTCTCCTACCAGAGACAACATTTTCGGCCACTGCTACACTACGCTAAATGATGCATATTGTGCTATCCCCCATGCAGGTCTGCGATCATTAGATCACTGCTTAATTCACTTAATAACAACATTGGGGAACAAACTTAAATATGCCAAGACCTAAGGTGAAAACACAGAAAATTGGATGATGTAAGTAAAGGTAGAGGAGCATCAAGGCTCTTTAGACTGCACCAGTGTCTTTGAAACTTCAACTGGCAGCCAGGATGAATATCCAGACAGTGTCACGTCTTATACCAGTTTCTGTGAAGGTGTCTGGAGCAACAAAGATATTTTGCACGTTCAGTAACAACAAGTTGTGGTTCACTGCCAAACTACAGCAACTTCGCCAGGCTAAAAAACACAGCTATGGAAGTGGGATCAGAGCCTTGCACAATCACGGTAGAAATGAGCTGACATAAGAAATTAACAGTTCACAGAGAAGCTTAGCAGAAAAGTTTGAAAAACTGTTTAACGACAACTCTAAATCCGTATGGCGAGGATTAAAATCATTAACTGATTAGACGCGACAATCCCCAGAATGGAGAACAATAAAAGACAACGTGAACACCTTCTACTCTAGATTTGAAAATGACACTTTCACAACCCACACCCATACCACCAACCACCATCACACCTCTGACTTCTATGTTGACCGTTTCATGAACAGGATGTGAGATACATCTTCAAACAAAGCAACAGACCCAGACCTTGTGTGCCATTCTGCATCAACATCTGCATGGTCTGCTTGCTCAGGTCTTCACACATCTTCAATAGATCTCTTAAACTGTGTGCAATCCCATCTGGTTTTAAATTCTCCACCCTCATATCAGTCCCGAGAAACCTGTATTCTCGGGTCTGAATGACAACAGGCCAGTCACCTGCATATCTTTGGTCATGAAATCCTTTGAACACATCATACTGGACCACCTCAAGATCGTCACAGGACCCAGGCTGGACACCCTGCCGTTTCCATACTGAGAAAACAAGTCTGTGGACATTGTATTTGACATGGGACTGCACTTCATCATCGAACATCTCAACGGTACAGAAACATACATGACAATCCTGTTTGTGGTTCTGCGATGAACACCATAATATCCGAACTCTTCAACAATCTTCCCCAGCTAAGCGTTTCGCCGACCATCTGTTGGTGGCCTCACAGCTTCATGATGGCTAGTACACAGCAGGTAAGGCTGGGGAACACCACCTCATCAACACGCACCATCACCACCGCGGCGCCCCAAGGATGTGTCCTCTTTTTCTGCTGCTCTTCTCTCTCTACACAAATAATTGCACCACAACACATCCAGCTATCAAGCTCCTGAAACTTGCAGATGATACACAAGTCATGGGTCTCATCAAAGATGGTGACGAGTCTGCATATCACCAGCTGGAGTTTTGGTGTGGCCAACACAACCTGGAGCTGAACACGCTCAAGAGTGCAGAGATGATGATGAACTTCAGGAAGCATCCTTCGTCACAGCTGCCCCTCATGCAGTCCATCTGCTCTGTGTCAACCACTGAAACCTTAAATAACCTTCCTGGGAATTATAGTCTCTTCACCCCTGAAGCGGGAAAAATCAACTCCGTCCTCAAAAAAGCCCAGCAGAGTAAGTACGGTACTTCCTGCAGATTTAAGGAAGCTCCGCGTGCCACAAAAGCTGTTGAGAGGACTCGACACAACAGTTATCGACTCAATGCTGTGTTCATCCATCACAGTGTGGTTTGGTGCTGCCACAAAATAGGAAAAACTCTGACTGCAATGGACAATAAGGACTGCCGGGAAAATTACCAGTACCTCCTACCCACCCTTGAGGAAATTCCCAGAAGCAAGACAAAGAGCATGCAAAATCATCTTGGAACCTCCATATCCTGGTCACCACTCTTTCACTCCCTCATACTACTAAATTGCCAGAGACTAAGTGAGTCTCCTTAGTGTTCTGTTTTTATGTCTCAGAAGTATTTTATGTCAAAATGGCTGTACTAGACATACTCGAGCGACTCCATCACAAGAGATAAATTGTTTTTGACATACTTGACAACACACAACGAGTTTTGTAATGCCCCGAGAAATGGTCAAATATTGTAAAAATGTAAAGCAGGGGGCTGAAACAATCCACACCCCACAATAACAACCCACCCATCCTCTTAAAGATGGACACACTTAATTACTAATATGATAGGAACTGCAAACTCGCTTGTTTGTTCATTGAAGATAAAAAAAAATATGTTCGAATATTTCATGAACGCTGCAGAAATATTACAAATGTATGCCTTGATGTCTGTGTCAGTGTGTTAACTCTCAAGCTTTTTCGAACTGAAATTGTGAGAATTGTTTGGCTTAATTTTGACGCAAACCAATATGAAATGTGATTTTGAACAGTAAACAACCGATCTGCCAAAGCAAAGCAAAACAAATTTATTTGTATGGCGCATATGATACACAAGGTAACTCAATGTTCTTTACATGATTAAATGCATTTGAATACAAAGAAATAAAACATTTGAAAAAGTGGAAAACATAAATCACAAAAAATAAAAGTAAGATTAAAACAGCCTACAGTGCAAGAAATATCATTGTAAAGTGCAAATACTCTAAAAAGTAAGGGAAAAAGAAGTTTTCAACATGGATTTAAAAACATTCATACTTGGGGCTGATTTCACCTCTGTTAGCAACTTACTCCATTTGTGTGCAGCATAAGAGCTAAATGCTGCTTCACCATGTTTGCTTTGGACTCTGCGCGCCAGTGTATTGATCTCAGTGCCCTACTAGGTTTGTATTCTATCAACATTTCTTTCATGTATTCAGGATCTAAACCATTTAGTGATTTATAGACCTGTAGCAGCATTTTAAAATATATTCTAAAGCTGACTGGAAGGCTGTGTTGACTTTAGAATTGGAGTTATACACTATGACTTCTTTGTTCCGGTCAGATCCTGAAGTGCAGCATTGTGAATGAGCTGCAGCTGTTTAAAGGAGACATCCAGTGGTTTGGATTAACAATGTATCCAATAGGTCATGTCATATTGTACTGTACCTTGACAATGTGTTGTTCATCCTCTCTCATTTAATGTTTTTTGAGAAGATTTTTATCGGCAATTACGAATTTTCGTGGGTGCCGCCATTCTGGCGAGTCACATGACCTACATCCGTGGATGTAACGGAATAGGTGAGGGAACAAAGGCTCACTTACGTTGGGAAACAATTATGCCCAGCGCTGATTTCTCAGACTTATCCTCATCTGATGAAGAAATAGCAGTATCGGTTGATCGGGAAAACGGAGGAATGCGTCCATACAGATTTGAACCTGCCGCTGTAAATAATGTAGAATTTTCGGATGGTTCTTAGGACAGGAATGACTTGGAGTCTGACTACTCGGCCGACGCGCGGGACATTAAGTGCGTAAACAAAGGCTCGGTTACATTCCTACACAATTATGCACAGCACTGATTTCTCAGATTTATCCTCATCTGATGAAGAATGCGAGTCGGGCGACGCGCGGGACACACAATTTATCCATCCTACGATTTTGGAGTGTGTTTTGGCCAGTCAGCGGAGGACTGCACTAAGGACAACACTCGTGGGCATGAAGGATGGTAGAACTCATCAGTGAAAGGTAGGCCTTATATTGTGGTATAGGTTGCTTTAGCCAACAGGGTGGCCGGGGTCCAGCTGATAATGAAATAATCTTTGGCTTGGTGGAAGTTAATATTACCTCCACAACAGTGTCACAGTAGCTCGGCTGGAAATGCGTTGGCCTTACATTTCTGAGGACCTGGGTTTGATTTTTGTGGAGGTTTTTTTTTTTTTTGTTCATTTTCTATTTCTATTATCTAGTATCTATGTTATGCAGACAAGTTGATCATGATCCAAGTTCATTCCAATAAGCTCCATTCTTTGTTCAGCCTTTCAAACTCACGACAACACATTCCACCACAGTTGGCTTTAGGTCACAAAGAGAACACGAACAACAGTCTTTCGAAATGAGCCTGTCTGGAACATCTCCGAGGTCCATGTTACTCCCTCTGTCAAGGTCACACCCCCTCTCCATTACGTCAAGTTCCGCCTGTGTGTATTCTGACTCAAACGCTTGAACATTGTACTTTATTTTAGTTTTGTCTGCTTAATGGCGGGAGTACGAATAACAGAGCATCGACTCGCTCTTATACCCGCTTTATTGACTCACAACAACACAACACTTCCCGGCTTGTATTTACAGCGATGCACGCGTGCCTCGCCCCCCCCCCCCACTCCGCCAGTGATTGCAAGAGACTGGCTGCTTGAAAAGTAGATCTTAGGGTAAAAACATCTGGCCACCCCTGGTATATATTAAACCAACTCCTCAGAAAAGCATCAAACAAATCCCTGCGATCCATATAATGCGATTATTGTTCGTCCTCAGCGGCACGCCCCCTCTCCAAGACATAAAGTTACGTCTGTGTGTATTCTGGCTCAAACAGACAGGCTTGAACATTGTACATTATGCTATTTTTCTTTTGTTTGTTTGTTATTATTTTTCACAGAAATCGGCCACAAAATTCCAGATAGAGGACGTTCTCTGTTCGGTGAAACGTATCCACGGGCAAGGGGGGGTAAGAACAGCAAGCGCTGCAGGCGTGGCAAATGCTGATTGACTGTCAGTTTTCCAGCCGGGCTCATTGGAATGTCTGAGCGAGAGAGGAATTTCAAACATACTTTTCCAATTTAGAGATGTTTCTTGGTGAAATCTGTGGATAAATCTGGCATTAAAAGAAACACTGAACCCTCAACTACTAGGTATGTGTGCTCCCATTCCTATTAGTTTGGACAAAGTGTTCTTTTAACGGTGATTGAAAGTTCAGGCTGCACACTCAAAAGTAGCACAAGCCTAAGTGCGTGTAAGGTAGGATCCTTTGACTCCACAAACACAAAGAATACTTGCATCCCTTCATATGTAACTTTTTTTCTTTAAATATGAACAAGACAAATCTTAAGTTATTAAATTCACACATGCAGACTGAAACTGAATATTTCTTACCGGGGGGGAGCCCAGTCATGCCTTGTGCAGTCCAAAAGTGTGCCCACATACGTCTTGTTTCTCCAAGTAACATTTACCACCAACATTCCTGTGAGGAAACAGAAACATTTAAATAATTAATAATACATCTGTAAAATTTGAGCAGGAAAATTATTTTAAATCTCTATGGATGTTTTCACAGTGTTGCAAAAGAGGTTTTCATCTGCAAAACATAAGACATAAGCCAGAGACCTATCTTAATACTGTAATGGTTTGGGGACTGATTTAGGACTGAATCTTCCAGATTACTTGACAGGAGGTCCCTCTGGGAAAGATCACACTCGGGTTACCAGGGAAAATCCACTCAGCACATTTTCCATTCAAATAAACCATCTTGCATTTCCCCAAAGGATAATGATTTATAATTTTTCACATTCCTGTAGCCTACCTTCATGGCAGTAATATGACTATTCTGAATTGCTTTTTGAACCTAGATAAGATCTTGGATTTAATACACGTGTGGTATGAACAGTTTAATTTAGCTGGAGGTGCCGAAGTCTGTAAGAAAAGCATAGTGACTTCATTGGCATAACAGCAATCTGTCACTTTTGTGCCACTATTTGACAAGTGTGAATTGGGTCACACTCAGCTCGTGTGACACAGTCTGGCCTATCCTGAGTCTGATACCTGGCTTTGAGTTTCAAATCTAAACTTAGAACTTTGTGGTACATTTTAAAAGATGCCCACGCAACTAAAGTGTATCTGGTAACACTGGAGTCATCAAAACATCACAATTATGGAAAGGAATATGCACTAAGATTCTTCATTAAATCAAAAAAGGTGGCCTACCTTCATTGAAAATGCACATCATCAGACAAACAGCTTTGTACGATGAGGAGTTCGAAATTAACCCCCTCGGCATCCCCCTAACTTTGCTCTTATTGTGACGTCAGTTTGCCACTTCAGCACTGCGGAGAAACTGAAAGCTGCATTGAGGTAACTTATCGAATGGCACAGGAATGATGGATGACAGCTTCCAGTCCGGTATTTTATTAAGCGAGGAAACCTCTCTTGCTCACCTGATTTTCCCTCTCTTCGTCATAATCACTTCTGCTTTTTCAACTTATAACCACTCTCCACTCACATTTTTCCTCCAACACGGGTCCCACTTGAGACACTTCACCCTTGCCTCTGGTATATAGTGTTCAAAATAATAGCAGTCCAATGTGACTAACCATCTTAACAAGTTACCAGTAGGTGGAGGAGATTCCCAGAAAACCAACAAGACCCAGCATTCATGAAATACACACCTAAGTCTGTGCAACTGGGCAATTG
This sequence comes from Syngnathoides biaculeatus, assembly GCF_019802595.1. Lineage (NCBI taxonomy): Eukaryota > Metazoa > Chordata > Actinopteri > Syngnathiformes > Syngnathidae > Syngnathoides > Syngnathoides biaculeatus. Next base: position 30,687,293 of record NC_084642.1, read on the forward strand.
ACACCGCCGTAGAAATTGCGTCATCGGCGTTGCTGACCAATCAGATGCCAGAGATCTGCATAAACCACGCCCTTTTTTTGTACCCGCCGTTCCTTCAGACAACGTTGCATGGTCCAGTATAGCTTTTGTTAGCGTTTTATCGTGTATTTGGGTTCTTTAACAATAGATATGGTTAAGAGGTGTAGTCACGGACTTTGTAATAGTGACGACAGGTATCCTGAAAGGCGATTTGGTGGAGTTCAATTCGTACCCTTTCCAAAACCGAAGACCCAGTACGAAAAATGTCTTCGATGGATCAAACTTTGTGGAAGATCGCATCATCAACTGAATCCATCTAAAATCAACCGGAACAGAAGACCGAGTACGAAAAATGTCTTCAATGGATCAAACTTCGTTGAAGACCGCATGATCAACTGAATCCAGCTAAAATCAACCGGAACAGATATGTTTGTACGAAGGTAAGCCATATTTTTGATTTTCAATACTTGTCTCATATAAATGAATTACCAGTTCTTTGCTTGCATAACATAGCTACGTGTGAATGATTGACACACTTGATCTGTGTTGAGCGATATTTTGCAATGATCTGACTGCACAAACGTGTCGCATTGTTCGCGGCTAATTAGCCAAGCTAAACCGGACTCCCAGTCCTAAAAGCCTTCAACGTGCACCGAGACACCAAGACTGAAGGAAGGATGTTTGAGGACACTAAAGTAGTGATTGTCGTACTCGGTCGGGACTTACGTAGGTTGGGCACTAATTCAAGAATAATTATTGAGGGGAGCGCGTGACGTTACACAAAGAAAACGAGAGAAACAACTCGTAAATCAAGCCTCGCCTTCTTTTCCTTCATACGGCGGTTCACAAACGGCCATACAGATACACATACAGATTCTGCACACAAGTGTGATAGGTAACACGAAAATAGGAAACTGTCAATGACGAATTTGTCTTTGGGTTATAATATATTATATTATGTGGCTTCTCGGTCTTCCTCTGACTCCGGAAAGATCTCGCGCTAATATCAATGGTTTCTCCGTTGATATGCATGTAAATACCATTGAAATACCCCTCGATGAAATACTTGAAGCCCTGCTGTCTGATTTTCAACAATATTTCACTGTTAGCTAAGAATGCGAGTGAGAAATCAGCTGGTAAATCGGACAATTTTGCTCTAGTCTTTTCTTCCTGCGCTGCCATTTTTGCTAATTGTTTGTCTGAGGTTAGCACACGTGGGGTGACGTAAATTCAGGAGGCTTGGTTAAGTGCCCTGTACGGAGGGGTCAATTTATTGAAAGGGGTGTGTTTAAAAAAAAATAGCAGGCTGACGTTGACTTCACAAACTCAAAACTATTTTGTAGAAACTTTTTTGTTTCTGGGATTTACCAATCCGTTGAATCACTCGACAAATATTTAGTTGTATGACCACAGTTCTTTTTTTTTTTTTTCTTTTAATAACTGCTTCACATCTGTCTGGCAGGGAGTCAACCAACTTGTGGCACCTATCAGCTGTTATTTCACTCCATGATTCCTGAACGGCATTCCAGAGTTCATTGGCATATCTTGGATTTGCTTCATTTTTTATGTCACCCCACAAATTCTTGAATGGATTAAGGTCTGTGGACTGGGCTCCATGACATTAATTTTGTTGGTTTGGAAGCAAGACTTTGTATGTTTACTTGTATGTTTGGGGTGATTGTGTTGTTGAAACACCCATTACAAGGGCATGTCCTCTTCAGCATAAGGCAACATGACCTCTTCAAGTATTTTGACATATGCAAATAGTTCCATAATCCCTGGTATGCGATAAATAGGCTCAACACCATAGTAGGAGAAACATGCCCATATCATGATGCTTGCACCACTATGCTTCACTGTCATCATTCTGTACTGTGGTTTGAGTTCAGACTTTGGGGGTCATCTCACAAACTGTCTACAGCCCCTCAACCCAAAAAGAACAATTTTACTCTCATTGTCCAAAATATGTTCCTCCATTTCTTTTTAAGCCAGTTGATGTGCTCTTTGGCAAATTGAAGCCTCTTCTGCACAAGCCTTTTTTCAAGAGGAGGATTCTTGTAAATAGATTAGCTTCACACAGACATCTTCTCACTGTCACAGTACTTAAAGGTAACTCTAGACTGTCTTTGATCATCCTGTAGTTGATCATTGGCTGAGCCTTTGCCATTCTCGTTATTTTGCGATTCGTTCAGATAGTTGTCGTCCATTTTTCATCCATGTGTCTCTAGCTTTGCTCTCCATTTTAAAGCATTAGAGAACATTTTAGCTGAACAGCCTATAATTTTTTTCACCTTTTCATAAGGTTTCTCATCTTCGATCAAAAATCAAAGTGTGCTGTTTTTCTGAACAATGTGTTGAATGACCCATTTTTCAGGCTTTTAACAGGTGCTGGCGTCATCTTTATATAAGCGCCACGTGATTCACACCTGTTTTTCACAAAATTAATGACCTCACTGATGGAATGCCACACTGCTATTTTTTTAACACACCCCTTTCGACAAATTGACCAATTGCACAGGCTTAAAGGAAGACTCTCCCCAAAATTCATATGTACAATAAACCCTCCAATGTGAAGTAATATTAGTATTACATATATTTTGGATATTAATTGAATTTTCTTTAAAAAATAAAGAACATTTTTGAAATCCAAGCAAATTCTGGATATGTGCCAGCTTTAACAGCCAGACCCAGAAGAAACATCCTTCACCCCGCCCCCAACGTCGCCGGTGCTTAACATTACAGACCATTCGTTCAAGCTAAGCCAAGATGCTGATGCGTTCTGCACCAAACTGCAACAAAATTGAGAAAATGCACCCAAATTTGTCCTTCTTTAACCTCCCATGGGGTCAACCGGACAGGATAAAGCGGTGGCTGTCACAGTTTAGGCTCGTGCATCAGCCAGGGAAATTTACATGCATGTAATCATTACTGGTTATTAGCCGCTTAGTTATAGCCTCTCGTGCTGGTACTGTATAAGTAACAACACCATCCCCGCCGCCGGTCGATCGCGAGAAGCTGGCTGCTTGAAAAATACAACTTGGGGTAAAAAAGTCTGGCCACGCCTGCTGTATATTCTCTACATCTAAACCAACTCCTCAGAAAAGCAGAAACAAATGTCCGCGGTCTATATAATGGGACTGTTATTGTTCGTCATCAGCACCACGCCCCTCTCCCAACATGTCAAGTTCCACCTGTGTGTATTGTGGCTCAAACGCTTGAACATTGTACATTGTTTGCTCAATAGCAGGAGTAGTAATAACAGGGAGCATGGACTTGCTGTTATACTCGCTTTATTGGCTCTTAGCACACAACACTTCCCGATTACTATTACAGCGATTATGGTAGAGTGTCCCGACAGAAGCCTCTCCTCAGTGCATGAAACATGAAATACTGCATGGAGTTTACAAAAAAAATGAAGGACTCCAAGATGGCGAGAAATACAATACAGTCCCAAGAGTGAAGCATAGCGGTGGCAGCCTCATGCTGTGAAGGTGTTTTTCAGCTGCAGGGAAAGAATGAATGTTTGCAATTGAAAAAAAGATGAATGCAACCAAGTAAAGAGATATCCTGGATGAAACCCTTCTCCAGAGTGCTTACGACCTCAGACTGGGCCAAAGGTTCACTAACCTGACAAAACTGGAGAGGATCTGGAAGGAAGTATGCCAGCGGATCCCTTAATAAAGGTGTGGAAAAACTTGTTTCATCATTCCCCAAAAGACTCATGGCTGTATTAGCTCAGAACGGTGCTTATACTAAATAATAAGGAAAAGGTCAGAATACTTATGGGCTATGAGCTATTTTAGTTTTTTTTTTATTAAATCTGCAAAAATTTCAACAATTGTTTTTTTTATCAATCAATATGGGGTGATGTGTGTGTATTAATGAGGAATCAAATGAATTTAAACAATTTAAGTAAATGGCTGCAATATAATAAAGAATGCAAGTTTTAAAGAGGTCTGAATACCTTCTGTATCTCTAATCCATGAAAAGATCTCAGACCTGTTCCAAAATGTCTTCAACAGTTGCCCTACTGCTCTGGCAGATTATTGTTGTAGGAGTACCGCAATTTAAAAAACGTCAAATGAATGACTAGATGACCTGAAACCTCGCCATTTTATGAGTTTAAGTGAAAGTGAAGTGAAGTAAATTTTTTTGGGGAGATTTAGATCGTAGATTGAGATTTTCTAGAGAAACAGTAAGGTAGCTATTTAACAAAATTAGGTTGGTTTTCAACATGTAACTGATCCTTGAACATGTCTGACAACAGCTCTTGAATACACAGTCTTAGTATAAAACAGTGAATCATAACCCTAATCAATCCCCCCCACACAATTTTTGAGCAATACTTTTAATCTGATCCAAATACCTCATAGGTCACTTGGCAGCCATCCCATTAAGGCCATCCAGCTCTCAATGAATGTGGTGTTCTTTTTGGTTGGTTACACAATACACAAACACACAGTTACATGAAAAAGTATTGTGCCCCGCGATTGGCTGGCAACCAGTTCAGGTTGTACCCCGCCTCCTGCCCGTTGATAGCTGGGATAGGCTCCAGCACTCCCTGCGACCCTCGTGAGGATAAGCGGCAAAGAAAATTGATGGCCTAAAAAGTATTGTCCCCCTTCCAAAATTCCAATTTGTTTTGCATAGTTTGACGATTTCAATGTATTTCAATGTGATTCAAAAGTAAAACAGGACAAATAAAATAACACAAGTTACTTTAAAATGCTGTTTTTAAATGGGGCATGGTGGGTCAACTGAAAAGAGTTGGCCTCACAGTTTTGAGGTCCCGGGTTCAATCCCGCACCCACCTGTGTGGAGTTTGCATGTTCTCCCCGTGCCTGCGTGGGTTTCCTCCGGGCACTCACCGGAGTCCTCCCACATCCCAAAAACATGCAACATTAAGTGGACACTCTAAATTGCCCCCACGTGTGATTGTGAGTGTGACTGTTTGTCTCGATGTGCCCTGGGATTGGCTGGCAACCAGTTCAGGGTGTACCCCGCCTCCTGCTAGTTGACAGCTGGGATAGGCTCCAGCACTCCTTGTGACCCTTGTGAGGATAAGCGGCTAAGAAAATGGATGGACGGATGTACCCCAAAATGTTTTACTTTACGAAGGGCAAACTGAATAATTGTGCAATTACAAAGAGCAATCACGAATTGCAACTTAATGGAAGCAAATGCATAAAACAACATTAGCCTTTAAGCACTGATTTTTCATTTAAAAAAATCCTCGTCATTAGAGTGTTATTGTAAAGGAAGGGTAAGTCTCCGTTTGATTGGTCTGTTGTGCACGGTCACAAACTGCAGAAGAACTTGACATTTGTTATTTCTCTCTCTATTTAATTTTGTTTTATACTCTGGTCAGGTCAGGTGAAAATTTGGCAACTCAAGGCAGCCATTAAGATTATTAAGTGTCTTATCAGGACACAGCACCTGTCTACCAACGTGCTGCTATATGCTATGAGGTCAAGCAAAGGTTGGAAAGATTGAGCGCAAAAAAAGTATAAAATAAAATAATGCCTTCCACCATGGGGCACTTAATGACACCCTCATTAGGGCCACTCAGGACAGTTGAGTGAAGTCTGCATTAATGAGAGGAATTGGCCAGTAATTTTACCACTCAGTTTCATTTAGTGCTGTTAAGCAACACATGGCAGCCTCTGAGAGGCCCCAAGCTCTCCAGCATACTTGTATGGAATTACTTGAGGGGAAGGAAAGGGTAATCTTTTAAATTTTAAGTCAAGTGTATTTTCTGCAGCTGCATGGGTGAATGGCCATTCCAGTCATAACTTCTCCTCCATTTAAACATTTCGTGAGGTTTCACTGAGGACGATCAATCAGGTCCTCCGTTTTTAAGGGGGCACAAGTTCATTGGCTGACCTCTGATCTGCACTAACTCAGTGATTCAGTAGAATTAATGAGTGAATTTGTCGAACATATTTCTCAAAATAAGAGGAAATAGATTATGTTTGATGACACCGTGGGGTTGTTGTTGTAAAAATTCAGGACCACAATTAGGTATTTAGAATTCCCAAACAAAGATTACTTTAAAGTAAGAACGAGAGGAAAAAAGTCAGCCATCATTCTATAGAGAAGCAAAGATAAATACAGCTGGTGTGCTGCCCTCAAAACGCTCACTGATAAATTAAGAATTTGAGATATTAACTACTTCATCCAATTTATTTATTTATTTCTACCCTCAGTACTTTTGGGTTTATTTATTTTATTGGGTTTTGGGTGCATAAAAATGAAGTAGAACTTCAGAATCATTATGATCAGAAAAAGCATAAAACCATTCTTTGTCGAAGAAAACCGAGGACAAATTAGAATCTAATGTAACGACATGAATGTTAATAACCAAATTGAGAGCTGAAACCCTCAGCTAAAGGTAAATTTACCATCCTATATTTTACAATTAATTCTCAAATGTGTCACTGTGCATGAACCTTGTCTGAGACTAATATGTTACACAAAAAAGTGATGTTTTAAAGACATGGGGTTAGGGACACTATCACAGTCCTTTTCCCATATTTTACGGACTAGATTAAATTCATTTTAAAAGCATCTGATTTTCTATGGAAAAAAAGATATTCTAGGAATCAGTCCTCAGGAAGTCTTTGACTTGATGAATGTATTACTAAATAAAAGAAAACAATGAATAACAAACATCATTCCCATTTATATAGGAAGGAATTACATGTGGCTGACAGACAAAAACAAAGAACGGATTTATTTTTAATCCTGTATCTTTTACAGTTAGGCCATCTGGGCCCCATCTGAATTTTTTTGGAAGCTAAAATCTCATAGGATGTAAAATGTGAAGTTGCTCTCACTGACAGGAATGACAGCCAGTGAGGAGGTCAATTTTCTCATACCAAGGAAAGGCGGAAGATGGAAGCATTAGTATGCTTTGCACTTCTGGAGCATTATCAGCCACATGCAGCTGTTGACATGTAGAAAAATCCATTCGAATATGGTTCCTCTTTGTCTGAGTACACTGAAAATAGCAGCCATGCATGCCGGGACCTTTGCTCTTGATCTGAATGTGATAATACTCATTCATTCTTGAAAGAATTTGTGTGGAGGGAGTAGTTTTTTTTTTTTAAGTGTCACCTGGGAAAGACTAGAATGTTTTTGTTGAAACAAACCCTCTGGTGTTTTCCTTGAAGGAGATGGTGCTGAGATTAAGAGACGGTTCTGCCACAGACACATTGCTTAAGCACTCGCTGACATGGCTACAGCTAACACGATGTCTTCTGACAAACACTGGCAAAGACGACAATTCCTTCGGAGATATGATTGGTGTTTTGAAGGCCATTTACGTACTTGGAAAAAATAAGTTCCAGGCCAATTTCAGAAAGGAATAAGTCTCTATGGCCTCACTCTGGCAACCTTTTGTGACACAATCCAAGGACTCAATTTATTACTTTGGTACAGTGGGGCAAAATAGTAGTCTGCCACAGATTGTGTAAATTCTCCCACTTAAAAAGATGAGAGGCCTGTCATTTTCATCATCGGTATATATCGCCTCTGTGACGAAATGAGAAAAAAATGAAAATCAAATAAATAATATAAATAATAAATAAATAACATTTTATTATTTTTAAAGAATTTATGAGCAAATTATGGTGGAAAACAGTCTTCCCAGCCTGGTGAAGGTATACAGTTTTGTTTCTGGTGTCCTTTTACAGCTCTTTGGTCTTGGCCATATGACTGAGATTGTAGACATGTGTACTTTATACTGATAATAACTTCAAACAGGTGAAATGAATACACGTAAACGGGCGGAGGGAGAGAAGTCACTTAAGGAAGACGTTACAGGTCTGTGAGAGCCAGATATCTTGTTTGTTTGTTGGTGACTATTTTTTTAATTTGTTAAAAAATTATTTAAAAATCAGAAAGTGATTTTTGTCCCTAATTTTGTCTCATATAGGTGAGCTATGTCTATGATAAAAACTCTCAGCGTCTCATCCTTTTATGTGGGAGAAGTTGCACAATTGGTGGCTGACTAAAAACTTCTTCACCAGTTGTATCTCAAGACTATAGATTTATCAAAACCCTTGAGAGTAATTTCCACAAAAATTCAAGGAACCTTAAAACTAAAAAGTGCCGAATTTTCTCTGGAAAATTAACTTCATGGACCTTTTGCAGAATGATGAGGAAAATAACTGGCTGCAAGTACAGGAACTAAATTAACTGATAAATGGAAAGCAAGACAACTAAATTTGTGCCGTTTTTGCCATGCTTTTGCCATGCAAGTTATAAAATTGTTAAAAGATAAAACCAGTGTTTGTGATTAAGTTAATATTGTTTCTTCTGATGCAAACTACTATTTCAAAGACAGATTCTGCAACAAAAAAAGAGCAAACTGTGCTCTACTGCGACAGCAAAAACTAAGGCCACTGACAGAAAATGTAGTGAATGTAGTGTAAATCATGTATACACTCGATTGGAATAAATCACGTCACTAGTTGACCAGAGATCAGAATTATTTAAACTGGAATGAGTGTTTCAATGCTAACTTTACTACTGTATGCTGGGTTCGATTAAAACGACCCCTTTACCTGTCAAATATAAACTGACATCCGCAGAGGTTATGCTTAATATAGAGTCAACGTTCATGAGTTTGTGTCATTTGCACACAATTCAGAGAGCCACTGGCGTTTTACACAACTTTTCCATGGTGGAGTGAGCTGTTTAGCACCTTAAAGCCCAAGTGCCTATAAACATTCTAAAATAGATATTGTTATAAAAAATACATATACAGTGAAGAAAATTAGTATTTGAACACCCTGCTATATTGCAAGTTGTCCCACTTAGACATCATGGAGGGGTCTGAAATTTTCATCATAGGTGCATGTCCACTGTGAGAGAGATAATCTAAATAGAAAAATCCACAAATCACAATGTATGATTTTTTTTTTTTTTAAATTTTGTGTGATACAGCGGCAAACAAGTATTTGAACACCTGAGAAAACCAATGTTAATATTTGGTACAGTAGCCTTTGTTTGCAATTACAGAGGTCAAACGTTTCCTGTAGTTGTTCACAATGTTTGCGCAACACTGCAGGAAGGATTTTAGCCCACTCCTCCACACAGATCTTCTCTAGATCAGATAGATTTCTGGGCTGTCGCTGAGAAACACGGAGTTTCAGCTCCCTCCAAAGATTTTCCATTGGGTTTAGGTCTGGAGACTGTCTAGGCCACGCCAGAAACTTGACATGCCTCTTACGGAACCACTCCTTGGTTTTACTGGCTGTGTGCTTCAGGTTGTTGTCATGTTGAAAGACCCAGCCACGACCCATCTTCAATGCTCTGACTGAGGGAAAGAGGTTGCTCCCCAAAATCTCACAATACATGGTCATGGTCATCCTCTCCTTAATACATTGCAGTCGTCCTGTCCCATGTCCAGAAAAACACCCCCAAAGCATGATGCTACCACCCCCATGCTTCACAGTAGGGATGGTGTTCTTGGGATGGAACTCATCATTCGTCTTCCTGCAAACGCGGTTAGTGGAATTATGACCAAAAAGTTCGATTTTGGTCTCATCTGACCACAAAACTTTCTCCCATGACTCCTCTGTAGCAGGGGAACCTTCCGTGCCATGCATGATTTCAAACCATGACATCTTCGTGTATTACCAACAGTCACCTTGGAAACGGTGGTCCCAGCTCTTTTCAGGTCATTGACTAAGTCCTGTTGTGTAGTCCTGGGCTGATTCCTCACCTTTCTAAGAATCAATGAGAGCCCACAAGGTAATAGCTCCTCTGAGATTGACCTTCATATTTATCTTCTTCCATTTTCCAATGACTGCTCCAACAGTGGACCTTTTTTCACCAAGCTGCTTGGCAATTTCTCCGTAGCCCTTTCCAGCCGTGTGGAGTTGTAGAATTTTGTCTCTGGTGTCTTTGGACAGCTCTTTGGTCTTGGCCATGTTACAAGTTTTGAGTCTTACTGATTGCATGGGGTGGACAGGTGTCTTTATGCAGCTAACGACCTCACACAGGTGCATCTGATTCAAGATAATACATGGAGTGGAGGTGGACTTTTAAAGGTCGACTAACGTGTCTTTTTATGGGTCAGAATTCTCGCTGATAGATAGGTGTTCAAATACTTATTTGTAGCTGTATCACACAAATAAATCGTAAAAAAAAAAAAAAAAAAATCACACATTGTGATTTCTGGATTTTTCTTTTTAGATTATCTCTCTCACGGTGGACATGCACCTACGATGAAAATTTCAGACCACTCCATGATTTCTAAGTGTGAGAACTTGCAATATACCAGGGTGTTCAAATACATATTTTCATCACTGTAACATTATTCACTTCAACATCTATACAAAAAAATAAATATGGGTGGAGAGCGTGTTTTGTGTATTGTCTGCAACGTCATCAGCAGACATGACACTGGGGGATTTGCCTTTGAAAACACGTAGTGGCACTTGCCATGGGAGAGGAACAAAAGAGATTTTCTGATTTTTCCGAACCCCCTTCTGACATGGAAGCTCTTTTCGAAGTGAACATCTCACAGTTGAGTGAAGTGACCACTGCAACCCAATGGTTTCAAGCCATATTTAGATGATATGTGGATCACTTCTAACTAACAACAGACTCCCTGACTGCCCTCGAGCGTGAGCACTCAAACCCTAACTAACCCTGCCTTGAGCAAAAAATAAAACGGGGGAAAAAAAGGAGCAAGCAAACGACCGGATGTCTGAATGAAGGATTATGCCCCCCCCAACTATTGTTTTTTTTTAATGCAGCTCTATACACACCTACCTGTCATTTGGAACTAACGAAGCTCTCGTCCTTTGCACCTATGCAATCCATTTTTCATGATGATCCGGGTCTTTTGGAAAAGTATGAAGAGCGAATCCATTTTGAGCAATATCCAGCAATGCAACAAGTCGGCATTTTGGCTAACACGAAGGAACAAAGACCTCCCTTCCCGTAGGTAAAACTGGTATAAACACATGAGGCCACCTGAGTGTGCTCCTGCTGATAATGTCACTTCTTGCTTCTTCTCCAAAACAAATCTCTCAAGAGGATTTTCATGGCAGGAGTTACAAAAAAAGATACACATCAAAGTCATGTTGTGTGGTGAAAAAATGGATGGGTCCACTCCTTTAAATTAAAAACATTGTACAAATCATACTTTTGGTGTCCGTGGACCTTTAATTTGCTAGCTCTTGAGCTCGCAGAGTAGTTTGTTATCTCATGATAAGGCTGGTGAACACCTGAAACGGTTAACTCTCCCTTAAGTGTCTCTGTCGTGTCAGTCTACGTGCTGCACATGGAGTAAAGCTATGGCGTATTGTATGGAGCCAACACCTGCAAGAGTGTATCGTTTATCCATGAGCCCACTAGCGGCTAATGACACAGCCATCCAAGACTGTCTGCTCATTGTGTGATCCCCATGCCAGCTCACCACACCAATGACAATTTGATTCTGGAAAAACTGCTGTTGACTATTTTATTTATCGAATGGTAAGTCAAAAAAATAATAATCATGACAGCCGTCCCTGTAAGTGTCTGTAAGCCACTATTATACCACTTGATTCAGTTTTGTTCAAGAGTCACAACAACGGTTCCATATGGAACAATAAATCCTGATCTGGCTCATGTTTCCACCACGGTTTGCATATGTGAAATGTGGTGCACAGCAGCACAACAGTGTACAAAACACATTTCAATGAAGTTCAGACGTTAAACATTTTCATCCTATATTTAATTGAATACACTACAAAAACAAGATATTTAGCTTTGAGCAAATAATCGTAACTTGGAATTTTATGATTATAGGCTCCAAAAAAGCTGGGACAGTTGCCAAGAAAAAAAAATGTGAAAGTTGAGGAATCCTGATCAAACACCTCTTTAGAACATCCCACAGGTGAACAGGCTAATTGGGAATGGGTGGATGCCATCATTGGGTGTAAAAGGAGCTTCCTTGAATTGCTCAGTCATTCACAAGGAAAGATGGAGGGAAGTTTCACCTCATTGTAAAGTGTGTGAGAAAATAGTCAAACAGTTCAAAAACAATGTTCCTCAATGTACAATTGAAAGGAATTTAGGGTTAGGGATACTCAATGTGTAAAGCATATCACCACAAGGGCTCAGGAACACTTCAGAAAACCAATGTCAGTAAATACAGCGCTACGTTTGTAAGTGCAACTTATAACTACTATGCATAGCAAAAGCCATTTATCAACAACACCTCGAAACACCACCGGCTTCCCTGGGCCCGAGCTCAGCTAAGATGGTCTGATACGAAGTGGAAACTGTTCTGTGGTCTGACAAGTCCAAATTTCAAATTCATCCATCCATTTTTTTAGCCGTTTATCCTCAGGAGGGTCACTGGAGTGCTGAGCCTATGCCAGCTATCATCAACAATGGCTGGGGTACACCCTGAACTGATTGCCAGCCAATTGCAAGGCACATAAAGACAGACAACAGTCACACTCATAATCACACCTGGAGGAAATTTAAAGTCTCCAATTAGTGCATGTTTTGGTGATTTGAGAGGAAACCGGAGTGCCTGGTGATAACCCATCCAGGCATGGGGAGAACATGCAGGCGGGGCCGGGATTTTAATCCCGGTCCTCAGAACTATAACCAGTTGCACCACTGTGCTGCCTTAGCAGAGCCGGTCCCTTTCCCAGCTAATATTGGACGAAAAGCAGACTACACCCTGAACTTGTCGCCAGTCAGTCGCAGAGCAAAAATCAACACCATCACTGAGCAGGAATCGATCCCAAGCTGCCTGTACCACACTCAGGCGTGTGTGCCACTACACCATCGATGACCCACATTTCAAATTGCTTTTGAAAATTGTGGATCTCGTGTCCTGCAGGCCACAGAGGTAAAGAACCATCTGGACTGTTATGGACGGCAAGTTCAAAAGCCAGCATCTGTGATAGTGTGGGGCTGTGTGAGTGCCAATGGCATGGGTAATTTACACATTTGTAAGGGCACCATTAATACTGAAAGGTACATACAGGTTTTGGAGAAACATATGCTGCCATCCAAGCAAAGTATTTTTTATGGACGCCCGTGCTTATTCCCGCAAGACAATGTCAGACCACATTGTGCATGTTTTACAACAGCATGGTTTGGTAGTAAAAGAGTGCGGGTACTAGACTGTCCCAAAATTGGGAGGGACCTTTAAAGTATTTTGATACCTTTTTCAATTTGAAATGCAAACAAATGGGCATGCTACAGAACTGAAGCATCCAATACTGCTTGATGGAAAGGTGACTTTAGAATCCTACTTTTATTACCCTAAAAGACAGTTCAGAGAAGTAAAATATAGGGTAGTAATTTACACTGTTTACTTTAACACTGACCTTGCATGATATGCTAAACAGATTTTAACCCATGTTCTCAAGCCAGTACTCATCATGCGAAATATTGTAAAGGGTAATGCATAAATAATGCATGAGACAAACACAAGAAATACACTATTAAGAAACACAAGCAACACAAGGCAAACACAGGCAATAACGTATTATTTTTCTATCAGGGCGTTTAAGAATCTGTGGGGCCTGCTTGGGGAAGAGCCTGCTGTGTCATGTCGGTCTGTGAGTGTGTGTGTGTGTGTGTGTGTGTGTGTGTGTGTGTGTGTGTGTGTGTGTGTTTGAGTGTGTGAAGCTTTGGGGGAAGGGGATGAGGTGCACTGGCAGTGAGCAGGACTATTTGGACAAAGAGGCCCCTCTGTGTTCCTTCTACCCTAGAGCAGAAGCCAGTGCATTCTGGGCTATATTTCAAGAGCAATACACCTCTACAGCACTTTAGAGATGACATTTGGTGGTATCAGCATGCTAAGACTGCGAGGGGGTTTCACCCATCGCTATGCTGACATGACCTTCGGAGCTGCCACTGCCTCCTCTTTGCTAAGGGGATTTGTGTCAGTCCTGGGCCTCAAAATACCATGGCTATGACTGCCTACCCCCACTGCATCCCCTTCTCCTGTCTACGCTTCACTTGCTCCCAAACTGACTCAACAGCACAAATTTGCTTTTTCTCTCCTCTAATGACCCATTTTCCTCCATCATCACCAGAGAACTGTTTCTGATATTTAGTTTGGTGATGTGGTAATCTGGTGCAGTAATTCCCCAAAGTAATGAAGTTTTACAAACAACAATCATTCTCGAGTATCTTTCCAGTCCAGGATGCTGCATTTGGCTCAAATCACAGGAGGAAAATAGATTCTTCCTTCACAACCAAGGTTCTTGTCATCAATGTCCAAAGGTCAAGCTTCGGTGGTTGCAATTTGTTTGCTGCTTATTCATCCATTTCTTTCTCTTACACATGAGAATGTCGGGTGAAACTCACACAATTACTACGGTCTGTCGTACATTTTCTCCCACAACACTGAAAGTGTGAAGTAATGAAGCAGCTGTTGGCTGGCATGCCAAATGCAATGTGAGAGCATGCACGCGCATACCCACGTACAGAGACAAAACTGCAGCTCATGGCAACAGTAACCCACTTCTTTAAGCCATCACAAAATAAGATATAAATCAGAATACATTTGGACAAATGCATTTTTTTTTATAATATCATAAGAACAATCAGTGTATAATGTTATAGATTGCGTACAAGCATTATAACGTGAAAAGGTCAAGATTTAAACGTATTAAGCAAAATATATTCTGTATTACAGCAGTATTTCCCCCTTTTTGTTCCCTTCAGATCTTCATTACTTCCATGTTTGGGACTCAGAGAACTTTTTTAATTAAATATACATAATGGCACAAGGAATTGTTCAACATCATTGCTAATCAGGATGGCCTTGCAAAATTATTTGGATGTTTCCTGCTTTCTTCCGGTCATATGCTTGACTTATTTTCCCCATGTTCTGATGCCTCGCAATGAGCAAAATCTGTTTTGATTAATCTGTTTAATCATGTTTCCAACAAGTGATAGTCCTCAGTTTGGTGTGACATATCAATAAAGTCTAATCAGCTTTTTGTTTCCATTTTAGTGCTTGTTGGCGAGATGTGGTAGCTTCATGGGCTATGTAAATAGTGTAAGACTATAGCAGAAAGACACCACATGATTAATTTAAAAAAAAGAAATGCAACACGGAACAGTAAGTTCTTCTCTTTGATGTAATTCACATTTTTTGCATTTTCTTCCCGACATACACACTTTGAACCACGAAAGTGAAAATTATGTTGAGCAATGAATTCATTTGGGATGTCCCGATTGAACTTTTTCACTTTCGATCTCACACAAACACTGAACCCATGAGTTTTACTTTTTCTTGGTTCGTTATTTCATGTCCTGATCGGGAACCCACCCATATCCCCATCCACAAATAATAACCCTTGTCAAATGTTACTATTACTACTACTGCTGTGATTTGCACCCCAATTCCTTTTGTCTAGTCTTAACCTCTGTCTGTTCCCAAAAACCCAAGCACTAAGCCTAAAATGCCTAAACAGGACAGGTTTAAAAGAAAACAACAACAAAAACAAAAACAACCCCCTGTACCATTTTTTTATAGCCTTTGAATAATATATGCCAGGGAGTATTGTTCTATTTGTATTTATATACAGCGTTTATGTACCAGTATTTATCATATATTTTTCATAGCGCATTATACAGTAGATGGACTGGAGCCCTTACAGTGTTGTGTTGTACCACCAACTATGTAAAGACACTGGTAAGAAATTCTAACTCGAAAACGGCCCCAAAACTACTTTTTCAATGGGGATCTGAAATTCTATAACCATCGAAACATCCCATTTCAGACAGAATGCTATGATGACTCAAGGTGAAACCATGAACAGCAAGGCCTGACTGGATACACAGGCACAGATTCGGGTTACCTTCAAGATGATAGCTGAACCGAAATTAATGTTGCTAGCTTTGTGCAGCAGCTCGTACGTTGAAGCCTGTAGAATGTTATTCTGGCCTGCTTGAGCATGCCTTAACAGTCACTCACATTTTAAAAATGTATGGGTGGGGTCAGTCATGCTCGCAGATAAAGTTGCGGGTGTGATTAGGGATGGAATCTCAAGACCTCAAAATAACTTACTAGATTAATATAAAATAACTGTAAATTAAAAATAAATAAAATAAATAACTAAAATAGAAAAAAAATGAAATGATAATTTCCAATTTCAATTGATACTAGTCGAATATGATATAAAATGGTATTTCAAATTATTCATCAATAAAAATTCTTGCTCTGACAAACATTATTTGAAAAAAAAAAGTTAAATGCACTGGCCTCTAAAGGAATAAACACGAACGGTCTAAACCAGCAATGTTTTGAAAATGCTGAAAGTTTAGTTCAACATAATCGACGTTAGTGGCAACAAGCTAGCGATATAGTCCTGTCAGCAATCGTGATGTATTATCATCTAGCGTAATAAAAGGTGCGCGAGCGCGGTCACGCTCGTCAAATGTGAGTGACTGTAACTAAACCAAGCCAACTATAAATTTGAAAGGTCGCTTGTAACTTTGTTTCATTTTTTTTTTTCCTACAATGATATCCCTGTCTGTTTTTCTTGGTGTAAAACTGAATTATTGCTTACAGAATATCTTTCGCAATGCATGTTGAAAGCTGAATGATGCTCCCAAACAGTTTTAAGGTTAATGTTATGTTGTCTCCTAAATTTAAAATACAGAATTCGCTTTTTGTGCACTGTATTGTCTCCGTTTTCATCGTCAATCAGCCTGTACCAAGGTGGGATTTTAACAGTAACCACCATCTCATCCTGTACTTTCTACTTTGGCTTCAGACCAGACCTTTTTTACTCAAAAAAGAGAAAATCTCATCCAGTTTCACCACTTTATCTTCTATTATTCACATACCACAACATTCATTAAAGCAACACCACTTCTTTTTTTTTTTTTTTACTTTTACCATTATTATGGAAACACAAGCAGCATGTCTAACTCTTTCCGCTACGTTGCCCAGATTATGTGGGTGGATGGTGTTTGTAATTATGAGTGTACCACTTTAAGAGCCGTGTGCTTCTGTGTAAAAAAAAAAAAAAAGTCAGGCTGCGGTTCACTGCGCTGAATTGGTTTTCATGTACGCTGACAATGAATATCTACGTATTTTTACTCGTAACAAATTTCACGTGTGTGAATTTTCGTGCTCGACTCTGCAGATTTGTGAGCGCAAAGGCGTTCGAGCGCGGTGACGCTCGTCAAATGTGAGTGACTGGCTTAAGGTGTTTATTGACATCCCACTTGGGGTTTATGCTAAAACAAAGCACACAACAAAAATAATTACACTCATTTTATATTCACACAAACATGCCCCCCCAACCCCAGTCTGGTGGCCATCCAGGCAACCAAACGCGAGGCGTCCTGGTGGACGGGTCAGGAGGACGACTCGGATGCCAAGCACCAGGATCCCCACGGGGTGATTCGGGTGGACAACCTCAGTGAGGAACCAAACGGCGAAGCAGGAAGTAGACCGAGGCCGTGGTTGCAAAATGACCAGGGATTGGTCGCCGCCGAGCCTTGGCCAGGAGGCAGCTGTGGACTGGTCACCAACGAGGCCAGGTCATGAAGCGGCTGGGAGCCATCAGGAGCGAAGAGGATGACGGAGAGAAAGACCAAAGCCATGACCGCCACCATCACCATCACAGCACAAAGTCTCTCCAGCTCCAGCGTGGCTCATCAGAACTCGCCAGCTCCTGTCGTCGTCGAGACAGGGGCGTGGGACAGCCGCGGACTGGTCGCCGCCAGTACACCTGGACAGGAACGTGAGGCGGCTGGGAACTGTCGCCACCTCCTGGACAGCAACGTGAGGCAGCGTCCTCGCCACCTCCTCCTGGACGGGAACGTGAGAAGGCGGCGGCGCCATCGGCACCTGCTCCTGGACGGGAACGTATGGGCGTGCCAGTCGCCGTCGGAGCAGGAGCGTGGAGCGGCCGCGGACCGGTCGCTACCGGTACTCCTGGACACGGATGAGAAGCGGCTGCGTAGACGTCGCCACCTCCTGGACAGCAACATGAGGCGGCATCGGGTCGGTCTCCACTGCCACGTGAGCTTGCAGTGCATTTGTTGAAACTGCCACGTGGGCATGTCTTGGAAACGGGTCAGTTCCAACTTCCGCGTGAGCATGAGTCAGAAACGAGTCCGTTGAAACCGCGGCGTGGGCACAAGTCATTAACGAGTCCGTCGAAACTGCAACGTGGGCGTGTCTCGGCAGCAGATCCGTTGCGACAGCGACATGAGCCTTGCTTGGTAGCGGATCCGTAGTGACTGCAGCGTGAATCTATGTCAGCAGTGAGTCAGTAGCAGTCGCGACGTCAGTGTGGCTTGGCTGGTTCTTCAGTCCTTGCTGGACATGAACCATGAGAGCCGCCAATTCGGCGCTCTGCCGCTCTCTATCTCCGCCCGCATTTGGCGGGACAACATCTTGTGATTTGGCTGTGGGGCTGGAAGCTTTGCCACCAGCTGCGGGTCTGCTGGTTTCACCGTTGCCAACGAGGAGTGGGAGGACGAGGACGGTGTCTTATTTGCCGCGCAGAGGGAGGCACAAGAGAACGCCCGGCCTGGGCGTCTCCTCTGGCCGCCGCACGGAGGGCCCGGATAGATGGCCAAGCGGGTTCCCTCAAACGGATTGGTGTACTTGGACACACCGGGCGAAGACGCTCGGGTGCTGGAAACGCGGTGAGGTGAAACGAACTGACTGGGATTGAAGATCGGGCGAAGAGACTCATAGTCGAAGTAATCTGAGTCGTAGTGAGGCAGCCGGTCATATAAATCAAGGTCCTCCTCATAGTCCGAAAAATATGAGTCCAAAAGAATATGCGGTGCTGGACGGGTCATGGTCGGGACATATTCATAGCTCGCTGGCGGAGAGTATGACACGGAAGCGGAGGACATCATGGAGCCTACCCGGATCGGACAGGGTTGGTCCTCCGGCAGTCGGTCTACCTCGCATCGGTCCCGGCAACGCCGGGTCTTTCCTGCTGGGTCCTGTTTTGGCCAGATCGTTCTGTCACGACCCATCGGAACGGAGGGTGGACCCAAATGTAGGACTCTGTAGACGCAGGGTTAATTCGGGAAAAACGTTTATTAATCCAAGGTCGGGAATCGGGCAGGCAGTCATGTATAGCAGCGGTAATCAGGACACTGGGCATGGAGAGCAGGTCAGGGGGCAGGTAGGAGTCGGTACACGTGAGATCGATCAAGGAAGGCAGAAGTGTCAAAGGAGTCAGGCTTACGGGGTCGGTCGGAGAACAGGCGGAGGTCGGTACACACAGGAATACAATCAGAGATATGGGGTTGCTGGAGCGGGGCATGAACCTCAACGATCTGGCACTAGACAAGTCGTCACCGGGTCCTATAAGTACCGGGCATAATCAGCCGAAACAAGGTGCAGGTGTGTGCCGACTAATTTCCAGGCTACACCGAGCCTGGGCAGGATGCCAGGAGCATGACAGTTCCCCGCGTCATTGCCAATGACAGCTGGGATAGGCTTCAGCACTCCCGTGACCCTTGTGAGGATAAGTAGGTCAGGAAATGAATGAATAAATATTGGCAGATCTCACACACCGAATGTCAGTATCGGAATCAGCAGCATAAAAACAGTGATTGGAACAACTCTACTGATCATGATCAAGACTCAAGACACACATAATTTTGTGACTAATTTATTCTTTGCAAAATTATTAATTTCTGCAATTGTAATGCCTTGATTTTGGTGAAGTCCGTACAGAATCATGGGTTTATACAGACATGAATGCAATGGTACTAATAATTTCTTCAAGGGACTTAAAAAGAGTCTAAAGACGCTAAATATAAACTAATTACAAAAAAGGCTCCACGTCAGACCCTGGAAGATGTCAAAAAAATTTATATAAATGATACTGATGGTCTCCACCACCTGACATACACAGGGAACTCCCCCACAATACTGCTACCCCGCCAAGCCCACTCTATGGTTGCTTCTCAACGTAACATTTAGAAACCACTTAAAGTATTCCCTCATACCACTCAGCAGACCAATCAACAGCCTGCTTTAGCCAAAATAGCAGTTTCAAGAGTGCAGGTAAAGGACAGATTTTTAAGTTGGAAGGAAGGGGGACGTGTTGAGAAAGTGTTGGAGCAGTCACATTGTGAGAGGCAAAGAATGACAGACTGCGGTGCTGGTGTTGGCTCTCAGCCATGTTTGTGTCACAAATAGAAGTTGCCTTGCGTAACTCCCACCCCTGCTGCAGGCACTTGCCTGACTAGCTGTCAGTTTGCATGGAGAACAGTCAAGAGGTGAATGGCAGGATACTTAGTAATAGACAATAAATAGATACAGCCAAGACAGCCCCGGAATGGAAGAAAAATAAAAAGTAGTAAAGGATGTAGCCTCTACAGAAGCAACAAAGTTTTGACGTCATTAGAGAAGATCTATTGATAATGCAGCCCTATGGGGGCACAAACCAGTGCAATCTGTAGGCCGGTCCCAAGCCCGGATAAATGCAGAGGGTTGCGTCAGGAAGGGCATCCGGCGTAAAAACTGTGCCAAACAAATATGAGCGTTCATCTAAAGAATCCCATACCGGATCGGTCGTGGCCCGGGTTAACAACGCCCGCCCCCGGCACTGCTAACCTGCAGGGCGTCGGTGGAAATTCAGCTACTGTGGGTCGAAGACAAAGAAGAGGAGGAAACCGGATCCAGCGTCAGAAGAAAAAGAGGAATGCACAGAGCCTACAACTGAGTGTAGGGACTTTGAATGTTGGGACTATGACAGGAAAAGCACAGGAGTTGGTTGACATGATGATTAGGAGAAAGGTTGATATTCTGTGCATCCAAGAGAGCAGGTGGAAAGGTAGTAAGGCTAGAAGTTTGGGAGCAGGGTTTAAATTTCTACCACGGAGTAGATGGGAAGAGAAATGGAGAGTAGGGGTTATTTTAAAGGAAGAGCTGGCTAAGAATGTCTTGGAGGTGAAAAGAGTATCAGATCGAGTGATGAGACTAAAATTTGAAATTGAGGGTGTTATGTATAATGTGGTTAGCGGCTATGCACCACAGGTAGGATGTGACCTAGAGTTGAAAGAGAAATTCTGGAAGGAACTAGATGAAGTAGTTCTGAGCATCCCAGACAGCGAGAGAGTTGTGATTGGTGCAGATTGTAATGGACATATTGGTAAAGGAAACAGGGGCGATGAAGAAGTGATGGGTTAGTAAGTACGGCATCCAAGAAAGGAACTTTGAAGGGCAGATGGTGGTGGACTTTGCAAAAAGGATGGAGATGGCTGTAGTGAACACTTATTTCCAGAAGAGGGAGGAACATATAGTGACCTACAAGAGCGGAGGTAGAACCACGCAGGTAGATTATATTTTGTGCAGACGATGTAATCTGAAGGAGGTTACTGACTGTAAAGTAGTGGTAGGGGGAGAGTGTAGCTCGACAGCATAGGATGGTAGTATGTAGGATGATTCTGGTGGTGGGTAGGAAGATTAAGAAGACAAAAGAGTAGAGCAGAGAACCATGTGGTGGAAGCTGAAAAAAGGAAGAATGTTGTGCAGCCTTCCGGAAAGAGGTGAGACAGGCTCTCGATGGACAACCGAAGCTCCCGGAAGACTGGACGACGACAGCCAAGGTGATCAGAGAGACAGGCAGGAGAGTACTTGGTGTGTCATCTGGTAGGAAAGGGGAGAAGGAGACTTGGTGGTGGAACCCCAAAATACAGGGAGTCATACAAGGAAAGAGATTAGCGAAGAAGAAGTGGGATACTGAGAGGACTGAGGAGAGGCGAAAGGAGTACATCGAGATGCGACGTAGGGCAAAGGTAGAGGTGGCAAAGGCTAAACAAGAGGCATATGAAGACATGTACACCAGGTTGGACACGAAAGAAGGAGAAAAGGATCTCTACAGGTTGGCCAGACAGAGGGATAGAGATGGGAAGGATGTGCAGCAGGTCAGGGTGATTAAGGATAGAGATGGAAATGTGTTGACTGGTGCCGGTAGTGTACTAATAGATGGAAAGAATACTTTGAGAAGTTGATGAATGAAGAAAATGAGAGAGAAGGAAGAGTTGAAGAGGCAAGAGTGAAGGACCGGGAAGTGGAAATGATTACTAAGGGGGAAGTCAGAAAGGCACTACAAAGGATGAAAACTGGAAAGGCAGTTGGTCCTGATGACATACCGGTAGAGGTATGGAAGCAATTTGGAGAGATGGCTGTGGAGTTTTTGACCAACTTATTCAACAGAATACTAGCGGGCGAAAAGATGCCTGAAGAATGGCGGAAAAGTTTTCTATTTCCCATTTTTAAGAACAAAGGGGATGTTCAGAGCTGTGGGAACTATAGAGGAATAAAGTTGATGAGCCACACAATGAAGTTATGGGAAAGAGTAGTGGAGGCTAGACTCAGGACAGAAGTAAGTATCTGCGAGCAACAGTATGGTTTCATGCCTAGAAAGAGTACACAGATGCATTATTTGCCTTGAGGATGCTCGTGGAAAAGTACAGAGAAGGTCAGAAGGAGCTACATTGCGTCTTTGTGGATCTAGAGAAAGCCTATGACAGAGTACCAAGAGAGGAACTGTGGTACTGCATGCGTAAGTCTGGTGTGGCAGAGAAGTATGTTAAAATAGTACAGGACATGTATGATGGCAGCAGAACAATGGTGAGGTGTGCCTTAGGTGTGACAGAGGAATTTAAGGTGGAGGTGGGACTGCATCAGGGATCAGCTCTGAGCCCCTTCCTGTTTGCAGTGGTAATGGATAGGCTGACAGATGAGGTTAGACTGGAATCCCCTTGGACCATGATGTTCGCAGATGATATTGTCATATGCAGTGAAAGCAGGGAGCATGCAGAGGAACAATTGGAAAGATGGAGACATGCACTGGAAAGGAGAGGAATGAAGATTAGCCGAAGTAAAACAGAATATATGTGCGTGAATGAGAAAAGTGGAGAGGGAAGGAAGAGTGAGGCTACAGGGAGAAGAGATAGCGAGGGTCGACGACTTCAAATACTTGGGGTCAACAATACAGAGCAATGGAGAGTGTGGTCAGGAAGTGAAGAAACGGGTCCAAGCAGGTTGGAACAGCTGGCGAAAGGTGTCTGGTGTGTTATGTGACAGAAGAGTGTCTGCTAGGATGAAGGGCAAAGTTTACAAAACAGTGGTGAGGCCGGCATGATGTACGGAGGATTAGAGACAGTGGCACTGAAGAAACAACAGGAAGCTGAACTGGAAGGTGGCAGAAATGAAGATGTTGAGGTTCTCGCTCGGAGTGACCAGGTTGGATAGGATTAGAAATGAGCTCATTAGAGGGACAGCCAAAGCTGGATGTTTTGGAGACAAGATTCGAGAGAGAGCAGACTTCGATGGTTTGGACATGTTCAGAGGCGAGAGAGTGAGAGTATATTGGTAGAAGGATGCTGAGGATGGAGCTCCCAGGCAAAAGAGCGAGAGGAAGACCAAAGAGAAGGTTATGGATGTGGTGAGGGAAGACATGAGGGCAGTTGGGGTTAGAGAGGAAGATGCAGGAGATAGGCTAAGATGGCAAAAGATGACACGCTGTGGCGACCCCTAACGGGACAAGCCGAAAGGAAAAGAAGAAGAAGAAGAAGAGAAGATCTATTGATGACGAATGTGAGGGTACTGGAAAATTCATGGAGGGATGTGCATTTAACTACATTTCCATATTTCCCAAATAAATGCTGGACTGAAGAATAACACACGGAAGTGTTTCACTGAAGATATCTTCTCCCATGGGTCGAACACAAGTGGCCCCCAACCTTTTTTCCATAAGGGATCTGTTCATGGAAATACTTATGTGGAGCAGGATCCATTTGTGAACACAGGTGGGCGGGGTGTGCTGATGGACCCTCCGTTTGCAAACCGCCACGTTTGTTGTCGGGTGGGGTGGAATACCTGATGTGTTTATTAGAGTGTTTTCCTCAGACAGCAAGAAGTATTTTTTGGAGCATATCATGAGCTCTGGCCACCTTCGGAAACACTCGGCAAAGATCGGCACATATGCGGAAATGCTTGTTCTTTCGTTTTGTAAGCTCACATGTGATCATGCAAGATGTCTGTCTTCTGATGTCATTTTTAACACTGGTCTGCATTTTTGGTCTGAAATGAATGGTTTATCTAAACTGATCTAAATTAAATTATTTTTAACAGATCTAAAACTGCGAGCTATGGCCTCTCATCCAACATTGTCTGACCACAAATAAATCAAATAAATTTCCAACTCACACACCCCAAAATCTTGTGGAAAGCTTTTCAAAGCGAATATCAATTCTACCACTTGGCTCTCGTTTCACCTCTTAATCTAAAATGAAAAATCCAGAAATCACAATGTATGATTTTTTAACGATTTATTTGTGTGATACAGCTGCAAATAAGAATTTGAACATCTGTCTATCAGCGAGAATTCTGACCCTCAAAGACCTGTTAGTACGCCTTTAAAAGTCCACCTCCACACTCCATGTATTATCCTGAATCAGATGCACCTGTGTAAGGTCATTGCTGCATAAGGACACCTGTCCACCCCATACAATCAGTAAGACTCAAACTTGTAACATGGCCAAGACCAAAGAGCTGTCCAAAGACACCAGAGACAAAATTGTACAACTCCACACGGCTGGAAAGGCCTACAGAGAAATTGCCAAGCAGCTTGGTGAAAAAAGGTCCACTGTTGGAGCAGTCATTAGAAAATGGAAGAAGATAAATATGAAAGCCAATCTCAGAGGAGCCCCATGCAAGATATCACCATGTGGGCTCTGATTGATTCTTAGAAAGGTGAGGAATCAGTCCAGGACTACACGACAGGACTTGGTCAATGACCTGAAAAGAGCTGGGACCACCGTTTCCAAGGTGATTGTTGGTAATACACTAAGACGTCATGGTTTGAAATCATGCATGGCACGGAAGGTTCCCCTATTTAAAGCAGGACACGTCAAGGCCTGTCTTAAATTTGACCATTACCATTTGACCAATGACCATTAGGATTATACAGAGGAGTTATGGTAGAAAGTTTTGTGGTTAGATAAGACCAAAATTGAACTTTTTTGTCATAATTCCATTAACCGTGCTGGAGGAAGACGAATGATGAGTTCCATCCCAAGAACACCATCCCTACTGTGAAGCATGGGGGTGGTAGCATCATGCTTTGGGGGTGTTTTTCTGGACATGGGACAGGACGACTGCACTGTATTAAGGTGAGGATGATCACGGCCATGTATTGTGAGATTTTGAAGAATGACCTCTTTCCCTCAGTCACAGCATTGAAGATGGGTCGTGACTGGGTCTTTCAACATGACAATGACCCGAAGCACACAGCCAGGAAAACCAAGGAGTAGCTCCGTAAGAAGCATATCAAGGTTCTCGCGTGACCTAGCCACTCTCCAGACCTAAACCCAATAGAAAATCTTTGGAGGGAGCTGAAACTCTGTTTTTCTCAGTGACAGCCCAGAAACCTGTCAGATCTAGAGAAGATCTGGGTGGAGGAGTGGGCCAAAATCCCTCCTGCAGTGTGTGCAAACCCGGTGAACAACTACAGGAAACGTTTGACCTCTGTAATTGCAAACAAAGTCTACCGTACCAAATATTAACATGGGTTTTCTCAGGTGTTCAAATAATTATTTACAGCTATATCACACAAAAAAATAAAAATTATACATTGTGATTTCTGGATTGTTCTTTTGTCTTTAGTATGCAAACAAAGACAAGCAACAGTGTGACGGGAAAGAAGGTCAAAGGACATTGATAACTGCACTCCTCGCAGCTCAAGCTGACTTCATTAACAAAACAATGTATCTAATGTAGCTATGGTTATTTTTAAAAATATATATAATATATATATTATATTATAATATATATTAATACAATATCCCATTGTGATCATAGCGTTTTAAGAAAAGCATTTGATTCAAATAATTTTCCTCAAAATCCATTTTTACAATTATGTCCTGTATATCAAAAAAACACATTCTCATTTATGCTGTGACTCTGAATACATCTCACACACTAGTAAGGCCGCTACGTGCCAGCCTAGTTTTATTGAGAAGAGCGAAACGAGAAATACTGCTGTTTTACAATATTTTACGCTTTTAAGCATTTCCAAACAGGTCCTTCTGATGATTAATTTTAATATTACAGTTGACTTATTGTATATTACATGCATATACATTGTGATGAGAATGCTCAAACCAAACATGGTACGGCCATAATATGAGATCATTTCATTTTCTGATCACCAAAATTATACTGAACACCCACACGTACACACCCATAACCAAGTATATCGATATAAATAACTCTTTTGATGCTTGAATTCTTGAATCCGTATCACACCAAACAGACTTTCTCAACATTTCACAGTGGAAATACTGCACTTACCATCTTCAGTTTCCTGCCACACAATCCCTTCGAGATTGACACTTGTACCAGGTTCACATGGTCCTAAGCACTCGGGTTCCGTGGAAAGGGCCACATCAGATGTGTTCACTGCCACTGAGCGTGTACGCACCATTATCTGTTCACATGGCGAGGCAATCTCACTGTTGCCTACAGCATTCAAGATATGAAGGGGGGGAGGGATTGGTGTTGAGACAGGAGATTCCATCTGCAAGAGAAAGAAGTGGAGGTTTAGAAAGACCTGAGGCCCATGAGAGAATTCTGAAACATTCAGTAAACACAGCGATGATGCTTAGACATACTCAAGGAACGCCACAGTTAGCATATGTGAACACAGTCCATGGATGACATTGTGGTATGTATGTAGCCCAAGAGACAATCTCTATTAGTAATGAGAAGTTGAGATAGCTGTATCATCCTATAATATTTTTTTCTATCTTGAGAACTGTAATAGCAGAAAGAGGAGGCTTGGAGGAGCAAGCGACCTGCACTGTGTGCGTTGGTAATCCAGATTTAGTCCAATACAGCTTTCCGCCAGTAGTCCTCTGTTACACAGGCAAATGTGACAAATGCCGACAGTCACCTAGCAGACTGATTACTCATTAAATCTCTTACTTAAAATGCTAGTTGTGGAAAGGGGACAGGGTGCTGAGGGTTAGGAATTGACTCCACCTGCTCTGACACTGTCACAGCGATAAAGAGACAGTCGGCCTCCATGGAGAAGGAAAACGACAGGAAGGGAGGAGCGAGTCATCAGGGAGCAAACAATGGAGAGCACTGGCCCTCCACAAGTGTGTGGGCGGAGGAAAGCTAGACAGAACACTAGCGGTGATTTAAGAGCTACAGTGACACAAGGCTAGGGATGCATTTGTCACTTTTTCAGACAAAGACTTTTGAGTACCCGCCAATACAGACTATAACCTGTTCATAATACCATTGTATCTTGCAATTGTAAGGAAAATTAGTTTTATTTTAATTAAATACTGTTCAAAAGCAAAAGTGAAACAAAAACAAAAAAAGTAACTGACGGCGTCAAGCTACATTTGCCTGACTTTGATTCAGGTATCAGTATTCAGATTCCACTCGGTGACGGTGTAAATGTGTGTGGATGGTTGTCTGTCTGCGTATTAGACCTGCAACTTACTGGCAACTAGTCCAGGGTGTAGTCTGTGGATGAATGGATTGGATGAAAAGATTCATGCTGAATTTGTTGTTTTAGAGGGCAGTATTCAGTCATAAGCTTAATTGCCATGGTCAGCTGTGGTCCAGCGGTTAAGATCGTCGCCTGCCACCATCAGGGACCCAAATTCAAAACCCTGACAAGACCATAGGTGAACATCACCCAGACTCACGAATGTGGTGTCTTTGAGCAACACATTGATATCCCGAAATGCTCCCTGGATGCTTCAGCTGCAGTCTGAGTGTGTGTGTGTGTGTGTGTGTGTGTATGTGTGTGCGCGCGTGTGTGTGCACGCATGTGTGTGCGTGCATGTGTGTGTCCACGTGCATGCATATGTGTGCGCATGCCCTTGGAATACATGTAGCTCAGGTTTTCATATCAACTTGGCGACAGTTCCCCAATAATAATCAGACTTAAAATATTTTTATATTGTAATCTTCACAAGTCAGTTTTGGCAAATAACATAGTTGAGCTTCAGGGACTGTCAGTTTGACTATAAATCCATTGGACAGATAAAGATGGATGTATCATCTGTATTCATGGACAGCAGCTGCAGACAGATAGGAGGAGGAATACAATGACTGCAGTGACTGTATTTTTATCAGGGCATTAGCAGATTAGGCACTCAAACTAACAAGGTCATCAAACTCAGATGGCTGTAAGCAGCAGACCTCTGCTGAGCAGCTGGCAGCACGAGATGAGATTTGGTCTGTTACAGTGAGTTTCACTTTACCCCTGCTCCCCCAAAAACACTTATGCATAACTTAAATCAGTGTCTCAGGGACCTTCTTGTCCTCAAGTGGCCTTTATCACTCTCCAATTGCATTGGATAAGTAGTGGCAAACTATTTCCATTGCCTTTCTGGAGCATTTATTGCTTCCTTAAGAAGATTTCTTGTTGCACCATACTCACAGAAGCCTAATCACATTTTAGTTCCTTGAGTCAGTCCAAGACTAAAACATGTCTTGAAAAAAATGAGACGGGACTCAAGGTAAAACCTCCAGAATGGGGAAAAAAAAATACACGACTAAAGTGTTCTTGACCATTCTCTGGACCACAACTGATCAGAGTACCAAAATTCTATTAAAGATGTCTTCATTTAACATCTGGACTTGCTATAATGATAGGCCAGTTGAAGTTGAATTTATTTTTTCAATTGCTGTGGACGCCAATGTAAGGAAAAAAAATCTTGTTGTGCACCCATACCAACACATGCTCTCTCTCTCTCTCTCTCCTCTCTCTCTCTCTCTCTCTCTCTTCTCTCTCTCTCTCTCTCTCTCTCACTCACTCACTCACTCATTCACTCACTCATTCACTCACTCATTCACTCTCCCTGCTGTGCCTGGACAGACTCCGCTGCCTGATTTTTTTTTCATCCAATCATATTTAGACACTCACTCATCAAATCACATTTGGATACCTTCAGGGTATAATCAGAATTTGTACAAGTCTTCAGATCAATTCATGTAACTGAACTACAGTACATGCTACAGTATATAAGAATATCGGTTTAAAATGGCGAAGGGAACCATCAGCTGTGATATGGGAATTTTTGCAATAGTTGTCTAGGATCCAACTATCTTTGAGACCCTGAAGGACCATAAGCATGCAATCTGCTTTCAGCACTACCACCAAAACTGAACAGTGTATCTCACGCCCGTGACTAGAGGACCATGACAAGTTATTAGGCTTCTCACGCTCGTGACTAGAGCTCCATGATGCATTATTTGGAATCTCAGACACTTTCCTGGTAGGACACAACCACCTTCAATATTACTGGCTCCAGGAGATCCGCCGGTGCACAATGATTGGCTGCTATATCCCGGTAGAACACAGCCTGGTCTTAAAATGTTTCCTACTTACCTAACCCACCCTAAACCTAACCGTAACCCATCATCCTAAACTGCCTTAGCCCCAAGTTTAGCCCATAAGAAATATCTTTGTTTTTATTTTGTGGAAATATGATATTTGTTTGGATGGTCATCAGGTTACATCCGCATACCCTGCTCTTCCCGTGATACATGAGCTCGCCATGTTGCAGCAGGGTGTGTCCTGTCAGGAAAGTGCATGGGAATCCTAATAATGCCACCATTATGGGAACAGCTCGCAGTTGCTCACTTGGATGGAGCCGAGCTGCGCTGAACGGCGAGAGAAAATAACAGGGAAGAAGCTTCGCCTGTTGCTGACTCTTGTTGTTTTGATAGTCTCAGTGAATGTGAGCTTTCTAGAACTGGGTCACTATTAAACGTGTCAAAATAAAATGTTGAGTTAAGTTGCAGAAATTAAAAGGAACCACACTTCAGTGTTGGTGGGAAGAGCCATCCACTCCTCATTAAAAATCAAACTGTTGAAAAAAATTCTTCCCTGAAAATGAACAGTACTGAACTATTGATTCTACCCATGTTACAACCCCATGGCATTACACATTTAAAGGTCAGATGGCATCCCAGTAGCATGAAACGTAGGTACAGCGGAAATTAGTACGGCACATAATCCATCTCCTGAAATGCTTAATGTGTTTCTGTGCCTATGGTCTATAATGTAAATTTTATTGAAATAACCTCCTCTTTAAAAGTATTCACTAGAACACAGCATTGGTATCATTAGAAAGAAGCCATGCACATCCTCATATAGCTAAATGATAAAAATTTAAATTTTTTATTTGGGTAATCACGGAGTTCTCTATTGTTACATTGGACCATATTGGAATTTGAGAAGTTGCTAAACATAAAGGAAATGATAATAAATATGTCTAAAATGTTGAATTCTACTGACTTTCTGTAGAATATCTCCACAAGTATATCGTTGTTCCTTCTTTATCTTTATCTATTATCTTCTAAAATACGCTTTGGTACTTAGCAGAGAAGGATTTCATTTTTGTGAATTACAAAGATCCACCATTGTTGTTTGTTGAAGTAATCTTCCTCGTTCTGGGTTAGGGTCACAACTGTTGCCATAGTAAACAATGGGGATTCATGAATGGCTCATTTAGTTCGTTTTCACTGCAGTCTAATCTCACAAACTAATCAAAGACGGAATCAGTTTGATTCGTTGGTATCTAGCTGGAGGTGTCAATGATGAGAGCCTCTCAGTTTCTTGTGTGGTTTCCCTGTTCTGGTAGATAACACTAAGGACTGCAGAGCAGGTTGACTAGAAAGAAATCCTTGTGAGCTCATCTTAGTTTATCTAGATTTCTTCACTGAGCACAGCCTCCCTCCATGTTTGACGCAAATACGTGACCTTGACAAGAATGTAGCTGATTGTTGTTTTCAACTAAACTGTGGTCAGGGTTTGGTGACTCGGAATGGACAAAGGGAAGATATCCAACAATATAGTGTAGAATCCAAATCTACTGTGCATAAAATGGTCACAGCTGTTTCAGCTGAAACAATGTTATTTCTTTTACAGTGTTTTAAAAGTGTTAGAAAGCTTTGTCCTGAAAAGTAAGTGCACTATAAATATTTTATATTGCCAGCTCTACCCATCCTAATCCAATGAAAACCCAACCCCCATGCTTTTGTATTACAAACAATGCCAGGCATAGCTTCAAGGCTGCAAGCTGAGCCAGGAAGAGGAAATAATTAGGTCGACAAGGTCATGTTGAACCAAGGCAAGTGGAAAGTATACCAAACCACCTGCCGAGTGTTGGTCAGTCAACT
This sequence comes from Syngnathoides biaculeatus, assembly GCF_019802595.1. NCBI lineage: Eukaryota > Metazoa > Chordata > Actinopteri > Syngnathiformes > Syngnathidae > Syngnathoides > Syngnathoides biaculeatus. Next base: position 30,718,500 of record NC_084642.1, read on the forward strand.
ACACAACCTTTAGCCTACTGTATTTATGCAACAGTATGAGTGTTAAAAAAAAAAAAAGTACTGTGAATGCAATGCAGTCATGCAACTGATTTTCAGCAAATCATTAACTATTGATGCTTGACTGTTATTTAAGCTTGCTCAAATTTCTGCCTGAGGGAGGACTAATAAATAGACTTGGTGGAAGGTTGACTAGTTGGCATTACGTACCCAACATTTTGTAATACATGGCTCTGAACTTTACTAAGTATCACACAGCATTGGTGGACATTATAGAGATAACGTTTAATATAACTGTTGAAAAAAATTACATCAATAACCTCAGTGAACCTTTTCCCACAATGAATAAAAATGATTAAGAATTACCGCTAAGTCAATCTCCACAATGAATAAAAATGAAAAAGAAAGCCAATCAATCATTGAGGTCAAACACCTTATTTCAATGCAGAAACATTCCTTCATTCAATCATCCTCCATTTTGCTTGTCTTCACTAGGGTCGTAGCTGACCCTGAGCAAGAGGCAGGGTAGACCGTGAACTGGTCGCCACTCAATCGCAGAGTTCATACAAACAAACAACCATTCGCACTCACATTCACACTCACCGGAAATTTAGTCTTCAAATAATGCCTGTGATAAGTCAATTGCGCTACACCTGAACACACTGGTTACATTGTTAGTATGCATGCTAACATGTGTTTTAACGTGTATGTAAGCTGCTACATGATGGCGCTTATGAGGGGGTGAGGAGCAATTGTAATTTATATATATATATATTTATGTAAGCAGAATTAGCTTACATTTCCCCGCACACTCATTTTGTTGTTAACACCAGCAATGTCACATCGACACCGAATTTATCACAACACAGCAAAAAGAATAGCATAACTAGCAGATAAAACAAAAAAAAAAGAATAAGTGAAGAAATAATTGATAAAAAACGTGCACTTTAAACGGTATTTCCTCCTTAGTGCCGGAAAGCTTGCTTAGAGGCATGCTCGCATGCATGCTAACAATGTAACCAATGTGTTCAGGTGTATTTCATTTACTAGTCACATAACATTGACAGATTTATGTTGTTGATGATATATGATGAAGATGTGCACACAAGGCAGCCCATGTATTTAAGAAAAAAATCAAGACTTTTAAGTGCACCTTATGGTCAGGAAAATACTATATGAAAAAAAAAAACAGAGCAAAATCCATGAATATGTGGGACAGCAAACAGTAAACTGCGGATGGGCAAGGGCATATTGTATACCTAATATTTTACTGTGTTGGCAGAAAAAAGGATAACTCAGTTTACAGTTTTCTCATGTTCTTTGTTGTATAAAACAACACAACGTACCCCAGAAGGATACAAATAGAATTTGCTAAACCAACACAACCTTGAGGGTACTGTCACCTGCAGATCACAGTCAAAATTAACAGGTGTGAGTGTTTACAGCACACAGGCTAGCCAAAATAGAGCAAGATGAGGGTTTACATAGATGTAATGATTACAAGTATGAGTAACTGTTCATGCATACAACTGTAACAAACCTTGATTTTGCCCACACCTTATTGTTTTTGATTATCATGTATTTTATTTTTATTATGATTCTCAGTTCTATCTGCTAAATGCCAGAATAATGCAACAATTACTTTTTTTTAGTACTTTAATGAATTATTTATTGCAGGGATATATTGATTTATGCTGCTATGATCAAACTGGATCAGTCTCAGTTTAATCCTGAATCTGTAATTGTGTGTACACCTTTAAGGAGTCTAGCTGGGTTGTGTATTGTGTGTGGAAGGATAAGTCAGTCTGGGATAAGACACACAGGGTGTGAGTTGTGGCCAACAGCAGTGCGAAGGTTTGTGATGTTCTTGTGTTCCCACAAGTTCACAAAAGCAACAGAAAGTGCACTGGTGACTACCTTCCTCCTCTTCCACTTCCCAGGGAATTACAGTGAAGAAAATAAGTATTTGAACACCATGCTATATTGCAAGTTCTCCGACTTGGAAATTATGGGTGGGTCTGAAATTTTCATCGTAGGTGCATTCCACTGTGAGAGAGATAATCTAAAAAGAAAAATCCAGAAATCCCAATGTATGACTTTTTAAAAAAATGATTTATTTGTGTGATACAGCTGCAAATAAGTATTTGAAAATCTGTCTATCAGCTAGAATTCTGACCCTCAAAGACCTGTTCGTCCGCCTTTGAAAGTCCACCTCCACTCAATGTATTATCCTGAATCAGATGCACCTGTGTGAGGTCGTTAGCTGCATAAAGACTCCTGTCCACCCCATACAATCAGTAAGACTCAAAACTTGTAACATGGCCAAGATCAAAGAGCTGTCCAAAGACACCAGAGACAAAATTGTACAACTCCACACGGCTGGAAAGGGCTATGGAGAAATTGCCAGGCAGCTTGGTGAAAAAAGGTCCACTGTTGGAGCAGTCATTAGAAAATGGAAGAAGATAAATATGAAAGCCAATCTCAGAGGAGCCCCATGCAAGATATCACCATGTGGGCTCTGATTGATTCTTAGAAAGGTGAGGAATCAGTCCAGGACTACACGAGAGTACTTGGTCAATGACCTGAAAAGAGCTGGGACCACCGTTTCCAAGGTGACTGTTGGTAACACACTAAGATGTCATGGTTTGAAATCATGAATGGCACAGAAGGTTCCCCTGCTTAAACCAGCACATGTCAAGGCCCATTTTAAATTTGCCAATGACCATTTGGATAAAACAGAGGAGTCATGGTAGAAAGTTTTGTGGTCAGATGAGACCAAAATTGAACTTTTTGGTCATAATTCCACTAACTGTGTTTGGAAGAAGACGAATGATGAGTTCCATCCCAAGAACACCATCCCTACTGTGAAGGATGGGGGTGATACCATCATGCTTTAGGGGTGTTTATCTGCACATGGGACAGGGCGACTGCACTATTTTAAGGAGAGGATGACCGCGGCCATGTATTGTGAGATTTTGGGGAATGACCTCTTTCCCTGAGTCAGAGCATTGAAGATGGGTCGTGACTGGGTCTTTCAACATGGCAATGACCCGAAGCACACAGCCAGGAAAACCAAGGAGTAGCTCCGTAAGAAGCATATCAAGGTTCTGGCGTGGCCTAGCCAGTCTCCAGACCTAAACCCAATAGAAAATCTTTGGAGGGAGCTGAAGCTCCGTGTTTCTCAGCGACAGCCCAGAAACCTGTCTGATCTAGAGAAGATCTGTGTGGAGGATTGGGCCAAAATCCCTCCTGCAGTGTGTGCAAACCTGGTGAAGAACTACAGGAAACGTTTGACCTCTGTAATTGCAAACAAAGGCTACTGTACTTTCTCATGTGTTCAAATACTTACTCACAGCTGAATCATGAAAAAAATCATATATTGTGATTTCTGGATTTTTCTTTTTTGATTATCTCTCTCACAGTGGACATACACCTACAATGAAAATTTCAGACCCCTCCATGATTTCTAAGTGGGAGAACTTTCAATATAGCAGGGTGTTCAAATGCTTATTTCCTTCACTGTACAATACTAGAGGCATATACAGTCGCTACCTGTTAATATCAGGAAAGAGTTAAGTGTCAAGTTGATATGTATATCACATTGCTTAACAAATACCGTGAATATGTCACGTTGTAGTTGTACACTGGAGTTGTATATCATGGCCAGTGTACTTACCATACACCGTATCTGTAATTGGCTACATTTTGAGTTGAGAATTGGCGATGGAATAATTGATCAGGAGGGCCATAAATTGGGAAAAAATTTACCAAGGTAATATTTATGTTTCCCACTTCATTTTCATCTTCATTTTAGTTTAGTTACCCTGGTTTAAGCTAATAAGTGCACAGCCACAATGGTTCTGTGTTATGTCACATCCTAAACTAGGAGCTTCTCAAGAGAAGTTGCACGACAGGCTCCTTATGCAGTTGTTCATTAAAGCGTTATGTTTTATGTGCTAGAGGAACGAAGATTAGCCAAAGTAAAACAGAATATATGTGCATGAGAGAGGTGGAGGGGGAAGAATGAGGCGACAGGGAGAAGAGATTGCGAGGGTGGACGACTTCAAATATTTAGGGTCAACAATCCAGAGCAATGGTGTGTGTGGTAAGGAAGTGAAGAAATGGGTCCAAGCAGGTTGGAACTGCTGGCGAAAGGTGTCTGATGTGTTATGTGACAGAAGAGTCTCTGCTAGGATAAAGGGCAAAGTTTATAAAAAAGTGGTGAGGCTGGCCATGATGTACAGATTAGAGACGGTGGCACTGAAGAAACAGGAAGCAGAACTGGAGGTAGCAGAAATGAAGATGTTGAGGTTCTCGCTCGCTGTGAGCAGGTTGGATAGGATTAGAAATGAGCTAATTAGAGGGACAGCCAAAGTTGGATGTTTTGGAGACAATATTCGAGAGACCAGACTTCGATGGGTTGGACATGTCCAGAGGCGAGAGAGTGAGTATATTGGTAGAAGGGTGTTGAGAATGGAGCTGCCAGGCAAAGGAGCGAGAGGAAGACCAAAGAGAAGGTTGATGGATGTTGTGAGGGAAGACATGAGGACAATGGGTGTTAGAGGGGAAGATGCATGAGATAGGCTTGGTTGGAAAAAGATGACACGCTGTGGCGATGCCTAACGCGACAAGCTGAAAGGAAAAGAACTAGTTTTATGTGCTGTTTAAACTGAAATTTATCATATGTGTGCAGAGATCATTTTACACTTGACTACGAGTCCCAGGATGCACGTTATCTTATCACAGGGTAGAGATATGGTATAGATATTTACTGTTATTGCTTCACGGTCTTGCGATACAGTGTTTCCTCGTTATTTGCGTGGGTTACGTTCCTTACCATCACCCCACAGATAAAAATCCTCAAGTAATGGAGGAGTATTTAAATACCTATGTATTCCATTAGATGACAGTTGTGACATTCAAGACAAGCTTCAATTGGCAATATTTACTCAATCGTTTAACTATTCTGACACCAAATGAAAAAAACTGCTTCAAGTAGCAACAACTGTCAAAAATTCACTAATTCAAGTCAGAATAAAAGAAAAATAATATTTTATTTATTATATTTTTGTTTTTGGACGTGGTTGAACTGGTAGTTTGTCTGTATGAGAGCACACACAATTTTAATTTTTTTAAATTAATGACCTGTGGTCTTGGTACTCTCTAGGATTCCTTTTCTTTGTCCTGTTGGTGTGTGACATTAACAATAAATCAGCCTGACCAAAGGCATGTGTGCGGGGAGGGAATGATGTTCATGTGTATGATATGGCTCTTTGCAGTCACATTGTAAAAAATGTGATGTCGTGATCTCTGACTGATTGCCGACCTCTGATTTCAGAAAGTTACAAATCATACTGTGAAGAATGCTATAGTACATTCATGACGAAGCATGCACACATTATTTGGGGGAATGCTTGTCTTGTCAAATTTAACTAGAAGAAGAAGATTCACCTTTATGGTCATGAACATGGATGGATGCACACAAAATGTGTTCTCTACATTCCACATTGAACACACACATGCTCACACACACATTTTCAAAAGATGTGAATATAATAATAATTATAATATTTCCATAATTCCATTCAAAAAGTACAACTTTAATTTTTTTTTTAATTTGGGGCCCACAGTTTAAACAATTAGTAACAAGTATTTGTTAATTTTTACAAAAAACACAGCTTTCTTCTTTTGGGCCATAATGTGTAAAAAAGGTGGGCGAAAATGGCACAGATATTCTTGGCACACAAACAAAGATAAGCAATATGCATGAGCTAATCAGAAATACTATGGCGCTGGGGACAAGGTGTCGTTAGGTCAAAATGGGTCGAGGACGTTGTAACCCGAGGACTGATGTAATGTGTGTTTCTGTCATAATCCTGCCGCTCCAGCCTGGGCTGTGCGGGTGTCCGCGCGGTTGCTCTGATTGGGAGGTGCACACCTGCGCCTCATGCGGGCTGATTATGCTGTGTATTTATATGACCCCGATGATGACTGGCCGGTGCCAGTTCGTTGAGCTTCATGTCCCGTTCGTGTGCTCCGGTATCCCTGATTGAACCTGTGTGTACCGACCTTCGCATTTTCTCCGACCAACCTTGTAAGCCGGACTCCTTCGTTACTTCTGCCTGCTTTGATTGTTCTCCTGTGTACTGACTCCTGCCTGTCCGCTCACCTGCTCTCTTCGCCCGACGTCCCAACTACCGCTGCTGCACCGGACTGCCTGCTCGATCCCCGACCTCGGCATATAATATACGTTTCTCCCTGAACTACCTTGCATCGTCCGAGTCCTGCATTTGGGTCCTACTCTCGTTCCGATGGGACTTGACAGAACGAACTGGCACCGGCCAGTCGTCATCGGGGTGAGATAAATACACAGCATAATCAGGCTGCATGAGGCGCAGGTGTGCACCTCCCAATCAGAGCAACCGCGCGGACACCTGCACAGCCCAGGCTGGAGCGGCAGGTTCATGACAGTTTCAATTCACCGACTTCTTAAGATGCTTAACTCCTGAAAATTATACCTGGGCCGATAGTTTGAGAGCAAGAATTTAATGTGCTTGAAAATGAGTCACATGAAAACACAAAGGTTTCTAATCATCAAACCAATTTTAATATCACTCAGAGGCAAACCCAAGAAAATACCAAATCTCAGTTTTAAATGACAATTCAATTTATAAAGGCACACAAAAAAAATCCAAACCTTTCTAACCCTCTGTAAAAATATAATTGACCCCTCTCATTGTTAAATCAAAAAGTCATTATGACTAACCACAAATTTGGAAAATTTCACAAGACACACCCAAACCTGATTACCACCATACTTGTTGAATCAAGAAATCACAAATAGAATCTGTCAGTGAACGTGAAGTAGGCTACAAGATCTCAAGACCCAATGAATTGTGCCCCGATCCAAATAAATTCAAGAACAAAGGAGGAAAAAAAGTGATTGAAACCCATCAGTCTGGAAAAAGTTACAGAGCGATTTCCAAGGCTTTGGGGCTCCAGCGAACCACTATCAGAGCCATTATCCACAAATAGAGAAAACTGGGAACAGTGGCAAACCTTCCCAGGAGTGGACGACAAACTAAAATTATTCCAAGAGAGTGACAACAACTCATTCTGGAGGTCACAAAAGAACTTTGAACACCATGTGAAGACCTGCAGGCCTCCCTGACCTCATTTACGGTCAGTGTTCTTGAGTTTATCATAACAAAGACATTGGCGAAAAATGGCATTCATGACATTCATGAGAGACTTCCCAGGCAAAAAAAAAAAACCCTGCTATCAGCAAAGAATACAAAGGCACATCTCACATTTGCAAAAACCCCTTGATGAGCTTCAAGACTTTTGGAGAAACATTCTGTGGACTGACATGTCAAAAATTGAACTTTTTAGAAGCTCTGCAGCCCCTTTCATCTGGCGTAAAATGGCACAGCATTTGATAAAAGAACATTATGCCAACAGAAAAGCATGGTGGTGGCAGTGTGATTGATGGTTTGGGGGTGCTTTGCTACCGCAGGACCAGGACAATTTGCTGTGATTGATGGAACAATGAATTCTGGTGTGTACAAGAAAATCCTGAAGGAGAACGTCCGGCCATCAGTTCGTCCCCTCAAACTCAAGTGCTCCTGGATCATGCAGCGGGACAATGATTCGAAACACACCAGTAAATCCACCTCTGTATGGCTTCCTTTTTTTTTTTTTTTTAATTAAGGTTTTGGAGTGGCCAAGTCACCGGATTTAAATCCTATTGAGATGTTGTAGATCAAGGGTCAGGAACTTACGGCTTGCGAGCCATATCTGGCTCTTTTGATGGGTGCATATGGCTCACAGAGCCCTCATAACTACATACTGTACATTTCTGTCATGCAGGCAACGCAAAGGACGCAGATACAGTTTGTCCTAGTGATGTTGCCGTAGTGTGCTGTGGCAGTCGATGTGTGCTGCAAAGAAGGGTCGGATGCAGATCAGGTCGGAACAACTAATTAAGGAAACCTTTTTGACAAACGTCACTCAAAGAAAAAAAAGATGAGTACAGGTGTTTTCAACAAGAAAGGACAGCCTTTGTGGAGAGAGAGAAGTTTCTGCTATGTGTCTAAATTCATAAATGGGGACTATGCCAAAGCATTCGTACTTGATGTTGCCAAAAAACATTTTGACAACTTCACATAAAGATAAGATAATCAAACGAATAAAAGACATGCCTTTGTCGGTGAGAACTGTTCACCATCGTACCATCATGATGACAAATCAAATTGAATAACGTTCAGGATTAATGGATGGAAGTCTCAACGGCTGCATGAAGCTTAATCTAACGACGTATGATACGGAGTATAAAGCCATCAGCAAAACCATGCAGCACCAGAAGTCCCATAATGGTAAGAAGTACTTTTGTTATCAGTGGTTAGCAACAGCGTAACAATGTTATTTAAAAGAAATCAAAGACATATTGTACTCTAAAAGTGTTGGTCTTACCTAAATGGGCAAATATACTGTATTTAGTTTTAAAATACTGTATGGCTCATTTGAAATTACATTTTAAAATATTTGGCATTTATGGGTCTCTCAGTTGAAAACATTCCAGACCCCTGGCGTAGTATGACTTTAAATGCTAGAAAATCCTCCAACATGGTGGACTTGAAACAATTGACCCCTCCATAGAAATTGCGCAATCCGCGTCACTGACCAATCAGAGGCCAGAGATCTGTATAAACCACGCCCATTGTTGGACCCGCAGTTTTCTCAGACAACGATGGATGGTCCAGTATAGCTTCTGTTGGCGTTTTATTGCGTATTTGGGTTCTTTAACAATAGATATGGTTAAGAGGTGTAGTCACGGACTTTGTAATAGTGACGACAGGTATCCTGAAAGGCTAGTTGGTGGAGTTCAATTCGTACCCTTTCCAAAATCGAAGACCCAGTACGAAAAATGTCTTTGATGGATCAAACTTTGTGTAAGACCGCATCATCAACTGAATCCATCCAAAATCAACCGGAACAGAAGACCGAGTACGAAAAATGTCTTCAATGGATCAAACTTCGTTGAAGACCGCATGATCAACTGAATCCAGCTAAAATCAACCGGAACAGATATGTTTGTACGAAGTTAAGCCGTATATTTGATTTTCAATACATGTCTCATATAAATGAATTAGCAGTTCTTCGCTTGCATAACATAGCTAAGTGTGAATGATTGACATACTTGATCTGTGTTGAGCGATATTTTGCGATGATCTGACTGCACAAACGTGACCCTTTGTTCGCGGCTAATTAGCTAAGCTAAACCGGACTAGCAGTCCTAAAAGCCTTCGACGTGCACTGAGACACCAAGACTGAAGGAAGCATGTTTGAGGACACTAAAGTAGTGATTGTCGTACTCGGTCGGGACTTACGTAGGTTCGGCACTAATTCAAGAATAATTATTGAGGGGAGCGCGTGACGTTACACAAAGAAAACGAGAGAAACAACTCATAAATCAAGCCTCGCCTTCTTTTCCTTCATACGGCGGTTCACAAACGGCTATACAGATACACATACAGATTCTGCACACCAGTGTGATATGTAACACGAAAATAGGAAACTGTCAATGACAAATTCATCTTTGGGTTATAATATATTATGTGGCTTCTTGGTCTTCCTCTGACTCTGGAAAGATCTCGAGCTAATATCAATGGTTTCTCCATCAATATGCATGTAAATACCATTGAAATACCCCTCGCTGAAATACTTGAAGCCCTGCTGTCTGCTTTTCAACGATATTTCACTGTTAGCTAAGAATGCGAATGAGAAATCAGCCGGTAAATCGGACAGTTTCGCTCTATTCTTTTCTTGATGCGCCGCCCTTTTTGCTAATTGTTTGTCTGACGTAGGCGCATGTGGCGTGGCGTGACGTCACTTCAGGAGGCGTGGTTAAGTGCCCTGTACGGAGGGGTCAATTCTCCAAAGAAGACTGGGACAGAAATTCCTCAACAGTGATGTGAAAGACTCCTCACCAATTATCACAAAAACACATGATTGCAGTTATTGCTCCCAAGGATGAAAAGTGTGTTACAATTTGAAAACCTTGTTTCTTCACTAAAACAAATGTAACGGAGGTACCACAAAAAAACAATATATAAAGCCATCAGGCACTTTAAACATCGTACTCTGAAGCAGCCAAATTGTTGAGTCCTCCAGAGTAATCAAACAGCAATTTACTACATTCAGTTAAAACATTAACGAAGATGAAAATACCTCATTAGTTTTGACATGACTCCAGTGAATCATTTAAAACCAAATAGTCCCTCTGTTCAAGGAATACACAACCTTCACAGAAATAATTAAATATCATTCAAACATCAACATTGAAGTGCCAGGCTCCAAAAACAAAATTTAATTGAATATAAATGTGCAATACATGGCAAAGGACTAAAAATCCCAGCCTTAAACATTGCGATTTTTTTCCTTTATTGATCCCATCACCAAATTGTTTAAATTGTCAACTTGTTATAGCATATAATTTTGCTTCATTTTTTGGTGAAGTATATTTGACAAATTGATAAATGAGTATATGGGTGTCCTTAGAATAACTAGGCTTCAGACGATCAGGGTTTTTGGGGCTGATCACCAATCAGCGAGTTAAAAAAAAAATAAAGATAACCGATTGGATCACAAGATGGAGTACTCACTTACTGTGTAAGGAGTATCCTCAAAAATATTCCCTAGTCAGCTATTCTTATCAGTCAAGTCAAACATTACATTACAGAAATAATGGGTGCTAAATAACTGTCATTAAATTACTTCACCCACACTGAAACCTCAGAGCATGATTCAACAGAACGCCAGCATGTTACCGTACAACCATGAGTGCAAGCAATAGCTTGCTAGGTTACATAACATTTTGTGACCTACTTGTGAGTTGTATCGTATTAAAAGTACATGACCATACATCAAGCAATCCTTGAATAAACGTCTTCTTTGAAACACTGGTGACCACCGAAACCACATGCTTTTCCCAACACAATAAAGGCGCGATCCATTGTTGTTGTTGTGGCCATGATAACAAGAGTAAGTATCCAGTCGGATTTGATTTGACAAAACCCAGATTGGCTCAAAATAAACTAGCTTTTGGATTCAAATATACTGTTTACAACGCCAATGCGGAGTAAATGTTGTTTGCAGAGCCAGTCAATCACATCATTGATTGAGTCAGGGAATTATGACATAAAAGACGATCAGCATAACATGCTAATTATTGGCCAATACTGATTAAGCTGATCAGATCGGTCTATAGTGTATATTGTGATAACTACATTTGAATGAATACAAGACCAAGAACAGTGTAGTCAGTTATTAGTGGGAAAATGATACAATTCTCATCTTTTTTGCCTGTAAACACCATCACAATGTATTTGAAATAAATTAAAGTATTTGAAATGATTCAAAATGTGTTTTAACGGTAGCATTTACGTATTTGAGGGCATTTACATCCAAATGGAATTACAGGAATGCGGGAATTACAACAGCTTGTATATGTGCCTCCCACTTTTTATGGGACCAAAGATGATGGGACAATGGGCTTCTCAGCTATTCCATTGACAGGTTGGTATGTATGGCTTCCAGTGGAACAGGTTCCCAGTTACATCAAATGTTCCTTGGCAGATAGTGCTCTTTTAGTACAGTGGATTTGGGAGATCAACAAGTAGCTAAGAAGAATGCATAGAGGGAGTCGCATGAAATAACTTGAATATATTACAAACATGATCATGGTCCCATGGTAGATTACAACCTTTACAGTGACAATAGCTACAAAGCAACAAGAAAGCAGACAAATGGTTCAGCAAGAACTCATTTTTTCCACTTTGGACTATTCTCATAAATTCTAGTTCTTTTGGAGAAAGGACACTAATAGAATATCCACGGAGTGTGGAAGTGTGTTGTTTTGACAGGTGTGGCAGGGAAAGGAAATCCTGCATTGCATTTGGGGGAATATTATGAAGTGTCTTGTGCAAACAGTGTATCGGAGATAAATAAGGTATCTATATCAATCATCTGAGAGTCTAACTGTACTCTATAGAGGGCAATTCAATACACCATATCCAAGTTCAATCAATCTACTCAATTCACCTATCCTCATTTCACATCAGTCTTTTCTCATATCAATATAAAGTAAATGTTTGAGTGAGTCACTGATGGTGTAGTGGTATATGCAGGACATGCAAACTCCACAGAGGCAGGGCTGAGATTTGAACCCCCGTTCCTCAGAAATCTGAGGCCGGTACTCCACAGCTGCGCCACCGTGCCACCTTTATTGAATTAACAATCATTAATTCATCTAGATTACAATACACAATGTTAAAGCACAACATACTACCACCAACATGATCCGCTGGCATTTCTAGCACATATATGAGAGCCGCTGATAATGTTGAATATTCTTAGAATAAAACAGTGGGCAACATGAAGAAGTAATTAATAAAATATGTTAGTAAAATATGAACAGGAAATAATTCAATAGCGTTAAACAAAACAGATAAAAACAAGTAATTAATAAATATGACACACGCACACCTCTCCTTGAAAAAATTAACTGTGGGCCTCTTATTTTCTTTAGTAGTTTTTTTTCAAGTGAGATGAATGTTAGAAGAAAGGAGAGTTTATGGCAGACACTTGTACCTGGTTGCTCCATAACATCTCCTGGATGGCAGCGATAGCAATAACTCATTCTGAATACAGAACATGAGAAAGATCTGCAATTATTCTTGATTAGTTCTGTGGAAATACCGATTTTAAGGAAGGTTGATTTTTAGACAGAGAGCTCTATTCCAGGCAGTACAATACAGACAGCGCAAGTCATTCTATATGATTGCGAGAGTGTGCTCTGTGCTTTGTGTACTGTATTTTACGTCAGGCATCTTGCTGAGCAGTTATAGTCCCCCTTGAATATGGATTTGAATGATGGATTTAGTAGCAGTTATTGTTTTCTTTTTAAAATTGAAGCCTCTCTATGTTTGTGATGAAGATCTGAGACAGATATATCCCAGGTAGTATAATACATACATTGACTCATTCACTATTTTTGGTACCATTTGTGCATTTCACATCAGGCAACTTGTAGGTCCTTAGGAAGGTTTTTTTTTTTTTAATGGTTTATTGATGTTCACAGGAAGTGTGGATTCTTTTGTGTAAGTTACTGTTTATTCCAAAACTTGTCTGCATTTGTTGTGAAAAAAATCTGACAAATATCCCAGACAGTAAAATGCAGATAGAGTAAGTCATTCCCAAGTATTGCCACTGTTTGCGCTTCGTGTATTTGAATGAAACTTGTTGGGCAACTAAGCCCTGGAAAAGACTTCGCAGAAACAATTAACATTTCAGTGATTGTATTTGTTTACACTCGGTATGGGCGAGTACAGATCCCATGTATTATTACTTGGCTGATACCAGCCTTATTCCAAGGTATTGTCTACCAATACCATGCACCAGGTGCCTAAAGACAAACAAAAGCTGATGTTGATTAATTTCTCCACAGCAGTAGCTAGCTCTGCTATTCCATTTGACACCGCAGAAAATCCCGTCTTGCTCCACCGATAATAAACCCGTGCACATGGCTGCTTTTCTCACCAGTAAGTTTCTTTCGGCTTGTCCCGTTAGGGGTTGCCACGGCGTGACATCTCAGATGTACGCTCATCTTTATTTGGCACAGTTTTTACGCCGGATGCCCTTCCTGACGCAACCCCTCTAATGGAGTAGAGGCCCCACTGAGATACGAACTCACGACCCCTGGTTTACCAAACCAATGCTGTAACCGCTGAACTATGGGGCCTCTGGCTGCTTTTCCCACCAAACTTGGAAAATATTTTAAGGTGAACGTGCTATGAATGCACCTATGGGTGCACGCGAGCATCGCCGCGACTGTCATAAATAGGAGGCGTATTTGCATGCGCTCGACATATTGGCCACACCTGAATCAAGCAATGAGGAGGATGATAGTCTAACGCTTTTCTTTTTTGGGCACGCCGTCACACTGGTGTAACCGAATTTCCTTTGACTCATTATGGCTCATTATGTTGATGACTTTTGACATAAATGTGCTCGCAGTATGTGAAGCAGCTCGGAACATGTGCTTTTGGCATCACTTCTGTACATGCTCAGTACGGTTACCTTGCATTTCCTTTTCCCGGGTGAACACTGATTGTTTTGGAGCAGGCTTGTTTTGTTAACGTTTATGAAATAAGCACATAAATTAAAGTCAAGACTACACAACATATGTGACTTCTTTCAATATCTATTTTTTCTACTAGTAACAATTTTTGTGTGTGTGATTTTTTTCGTGCTTGACTGTGCAGATTTGCGAATGGGATGGGGCACTGGCGCGAACGTGCTCGTCAAATGTGAGTGACTGATAGAGGTCCATGTGGGAAAAGAGGAAGGTCCAGGAGCTATCTTTACGGCAAATTTCACAGAAAACTTAACCAATCCCCCAACAAATACTGTGTGGACACGCCCTGGGTGCTTTGGTGCAACATGGCTCATTTCACCACACTAAAATTATTTCAAAGTAAACATGTCATGTACAGTTGAAGCCAGAAGTTTAGATACATTGTGCAAAAACACACATTTCATTTTTTGTCTCACTGTCTGAATTCAAATCAGATGAAATCTTTCCTGTTTCCGGTCAGTCAGGATCACCTAAATTATTTCATTTTGTTCAATACCACAATAACGAGAGAATTTCTTACAGAATCTTACATTTTCTTCAAGGTCAAAAGTTTACATACACAAAAAGTATTATTCCTCAAAACAGGGGTGCCCAGACTTTTTTACCCCAAGATCTACTTTTCAAGCTTCTCGCGAGCCACCGACCAAAGCAGGGGGTGATGCTCCCAAACCGTTTTAAGGTTAATGTTATGTTGTGTCCTTTATTTAAAATACAGAATTAGCTTTTTGTACACTGTATTGTCTGTGCTTTCATCCTGGATAGGCTGTGCCTGGGTGGGATTTTAAAATTACACACCATCTCATCCTGCACTTTCTACTTTGGCTTCAGACCATACCTTTCCCACTTGGAAAAGAGAGAATCTCGTCCAGTTTAACCACTATTTCTTTGATTATTCACATACTCCGACAGTCATTGCATCTTAAAACAACAGCATTTCTTTTTTAACTTTCCCCATTAATATCGAAAGTAAACATAAGCAGCATGTCTAGCTCGTCTTTGCTCTACGTTGCCCAGACTGAGTTGCAAACTAAAGAAGTGGTGGTGGATGCTGTGATAAAATACATTGATGGGCTGCATAAGTACTGTAACATTTGTAATTATGAGTGTACGTCTTTAAGAGCGGGGTTGGGGGGGCGGGTGTAAGGTAAACTAGGAAAAAGGAAGTGTGGTGGAGCAGCGGTCATTGTTAGAGCGGACAAAAACAGCGGTGGTGGACGCTGTCATTAGAAAACAGATTGATGGGCTGCGTTAAGTACTGTAACATAACATAAAAACATAATTATGAGGGTTAAGAGCAGGGGAGGGGGGTGTAAGGTAGGAAAAAGAGGGTGTGGTGGAGCAGCGGTCATTGTTAGTGTGCTTCCTAAAAGAAACCAGCTTCTTCTTTTCATTTTTTATAGTACGTATGTGAATTGCACCATTGGATTACCGGTCATTGTTAGTGTGGTGCCTAAAAGAAACCAATAGCTTCTTCTTTTCATTTTTTTACAGTATGTATGTGAATTGTGCCATTGGATGTAACAGTCATCCTTCACTCACTGGCTGACATCAAAATTTGTGGCAGATCTAAAAAGGCATATGTGAGTAAGGCAACTGACAAAACCTGACTCAGTTACACCAGTTCTGGCAGGAGGAATTCGACAGGATTCCAGCAGGGTACTGTCAGAAGCTTGTGAAAGGTTAGCCAAAACGTTTGACCAAGTTATGCAGTTCAAAGGAAATGCTACTCAATACTAAGAAAGTATAATTGAACTCAGAGAAGTATTAAATTCTCTCTTTAATTATTGGAGTATTTAACAAAATTAAATAACTTTGGTGATCCCCACTGACCTGAAACAGGAGAGGTTTAGTCTGATTTGACTTCAGACTGTGATTCAAATAATAAAATGCATTTTTGCACAGGGTATGTAAACTTCGTGCAAAGCAGAAGCTTCATCATACTTTCGTTTCCTTATTATTTTTTTTTTTACACACATTCAAGGTTCAATCAAGGCAACTGGATTCAGAATCCATACCTAAAATTTTCAAAGTGAAGACATTTTTTACATAAATGGTGAAACGTCTTCCAATAGCAAGGATAGTCCTGTTGCTTTTGATTCAACATTTGCAGATTACCATGACCTGGATGACTAAGAAGCTACACAGACATTTTTACATACTACTTTGGTAAGATAATCACGCCATTTTATACTCTCACTCGATCACTGCTTAGTATTGAAAATGGACACGTCTCTTTGCTCACTGGTAAGGAGCTATGCTATACTAAACTCTAGGGAGAACCTTCAACATGCATCTAGATGAGTTCAACTGGGCACAAGGACTTTGTGAATGCTTTCCCCTAAAGTAGAAATGGGACGATGTGTCAAGGCTGCAAGATGTCACTTCAGAACATAAGGTTGTTTTCAAGTAACGCTTGCACACAGTAAAATGTAACGCAACAGTTAATGTTACACCCTGAACATTAACACAATAACTATCAGTGGAAATTGAATTATTTGTCTGCTTGTTGTAGTGATTTTAAGGTTTACTGCCATCCTGAGATGCCTTTTGGAAATCGGAAAATTGAACCACATGCGACAACAGGCATACACACAAACAGCGTCACGGGACAAAGACCAGTTACCTTCCCGTGGTGTCCCGCGAGGGGCTCTCCTCCTGGGGAGCCTTACGAAGCCTGGTCACTTAACTCTAACTTGCGCCGTGGGAGGCACCCTTTTTCCTGTGACTTCGCTTCGATCATCAGTACCGCCTGCCAACGGGGGCTCCACAAGACCTGGTCCGGCCAGACCCGATATTCAAAGGGACTTCAAGGCTTTGTTTGCAGTTTTCTACTCAGGATTTCCCCCGCTAGCCCTGGTGGCACAGGCTGGTCACAGTGCCCCCTCTACCTCCATATCTATCACCCTGTCATCCTTTGCTGCCGACATTCTCTCATCATCTTCTTCTACTTCTTCTTCTTCTCTTCGGAGGACGACGGCACCTCCCACATGCGAGTCGAGCACTTCTGAGGACTGTCCTCAGGCGCCTCAAGAGACTCAACAACAACAAACAGTGTCACTTCAAAGTGAATACGCTGCAAAGTGCACTCAGTGCTTTCCCATAACTTGTCATAGCTAATGTGCATGTCTGTGAAAAGGAGGATTGGGGCATGAGAATCTCTATGCCTGCCTGTAGGGTTGAGCATCGAGAATTGAGAACTGACTAGACCTGGGACTAACATTCTGGTTCTCGTGGAATCATTCACATTGAAAAATGTCAGTTCCCAGTTTCGTTGCCACAGACCCCAAAGAAGAATGTGGCAAAAAGATCACGAAGAAGAATGTTCAAAAAGACGTGCTTGTGCCCAAAAGCGGCAGCGAACAAAAGAGTCTTAACTTTGGTAAAATAAATGCCCAGTCCCCTGAGTACAACACTTGGAACAAGATTAAACTGCGCAAAGGAGACTATCACAATATACTGAATTCTGATGCACTATCTCCTGCTGTGAAAATCACCCTGTACTGAAGTCAAACTGCGTGAGTCTAAACAAAATATGTCTATGCCAAAATTGAGTTAGCTAACGAGTGGTTTGCACATTTGTACTGTTGATTTTTCTTATTTTACTTTTGAAACCGACATAAAAACCAATGACAACCCCCCCCCCCCAAAAAAAAACAACTAACAGTGAGCTAAATTCAAAGGTAAAACTCGTAACTTTACATCACAATGAATTGGGACAAAATTCACATAGAGTTCACAGTCTCACAAACACTAACCTTGTGCCTTTCCGTGGTTAGGTAAAGGAATCAATGTTTCATAGTATTTGGTTCCATTAATTAATCCCTTTCTTATCATCTAGGTTTATTTTCATTTTCAAAATTCACTGGTGTCATATAATGTTAATCTTCATGACAAAATGCTTTGTTTTGATGGTTAGTCTTCAAATTAAATGTCTACAGGCTTAAAATAGGAAGTCAAGTTAAAACCTGCACAAATAAACAATTTGACCTGATAAAAGTTGCAAATAACTATTTTAACAATGCTATTTTTGCTATCTTTTTATTTCTATTGATATTGTTTATAAAGAACCCTGAATCAAATGTTCATTTTAGTCAATGCTGTTGTCTGATAAGGAAACTGATGCTCATAATTTGGACATCCTTTACTTAAATCAAGCAAACTTTTTTTTAAACCAGCCTCCTAAAAGAATCAGAATCGAGAATTATTTGGAACCTACCTGCCTGCGTAAGTTGCCACCTTCTTCACCTCTGAGAGTTCAACAGAAAAAAAAAAAAACTTGAGCACAACCATGCTGGTTTGTTGGCCTAGAGCTGCTTCTTGCTGGTTCTTGTAGATTCATCCAAGCAGCAGCATGAAGTGACACAAACATATCTAGTCTACAAACATCATACAGCACGTTGTCAGCAGCGAAGGTCAGGTACGTATATTAAAATGTGATGATAAATGAAAAAAACAACTGCAACAAACATGAACCCTTGCATACACGGTGGCACTGCTTGTCGAGCTGCCGTCAACCAGCGTGTGTTTTGTGATTAGATGTTAGATCACAATGAAAGAGCTGCTGTGTAATGCCAGATCCGCTTTCCAGTCATTGCGTAGAACTTTATTTTTCCCTTATTTAAATTTAATGACGATTCCGCACTTTTTACATCCTATCGTATTGGGTTGTTTGCTGTTCACAATCATTATTTCAACACTCTGTGTCTGCAAGAAATCGCCGTGTAGAAAAAACAGACAGTGGCCCAAATATGAATCCAGCAGATCTTTGAGGCAGAAATGTTGTGTAGACAAATTTTTGTAGGCAATTTTTTTTTTACAAGTAATTTGATTCCAACCACCTCACCCTCGTTGTAATCTTGTTTTTTCATTACTTAGTGTGGAACCCCCTTTCGGTATCCATCTGACCAAAAACAACAACAACAAAAAAAAACCTTAAAAACTGGTGAAAAAAAAGTGCAGCATAACAAAACACAAAAACTGAGCAGTTACTGTATGTTCTTCACCATCTAGTCATCAGCATCTCTAAGTTCCAAACAGAATTAAACAACCCTTACACTATTTGGTTAGAAAAAGGCTACCCCTGACTGAAAATTATGGTCCAATTTACCTTTGTAGCGTTCTGGCCATTTACTCAGATGAGGATGGCTTGTACACAAACTTTAGAAACCATTATTACAGAATACTGCAATCTTATCACCCGCATCTTAACTGCCAACATGCAATTGACCCCTCCGTACAGGGCACTTAACCACGCCTCCTGAAGTGACGTCACGCCACGTGCGCTGACGTCAGACAAACAATTAGGAAAAATATCGGCGCACCAAGAAAGGAATAGAGCAAAGCTGTTCAATTTACCGGCTGATTTCTCACTCGCATTCTTAGCTAACAGTGAAATATCGTTGAAAAGCATACAGCAGGGCTTCAAGTATTTCAGCGAGCGGTATTTCAATGGTATTTACATGCAGGTTCGACGGAGAAACCATTGATATCAGCGCGAGATCTTTCCAGTGTCAGAGGAAGACTGAGAAGCCACATAATATAATATATTATAACCCAAAGACAGTTTCCTATTTTTGTATTACATATCACACTTGTGTGCAGAATCTGTATATGTATCTGTATAGTTGTTTGTGAACCACCGTATGAAGGAAGGGGAGGCTTGATTTACGAGTTGTTTCTCTCGTTTTCTTTGTGTAACGTCACGCGCTCCCCTCAATAATTATTCTTGAATTAGTGCTGAACCTACGTAAGTCCCGACCGAGTACGACAATCACTACTTTATAGTGTCCTCAAACATCCTTCCTTCAGTCTTGGTGTCTCGGTGCACGTCGAAGGCTTTTAGGACTGCTAGTCTGGTTTAGCTTAGCTAATTAGCCGCGAACAATGGGACACGTTTGTGCAGTCATATCATCGCAAAATAGATAGATCAAGTGTGACAATCATTCACACGTAGCTATATTATGCAAGCGAAGTACTGCTAATTCATTTATACGAGATATGTATTGAAAATTAAATATAGGGCTTACCTTCGTGCTAACATATCTGTTCCGGTTGATGGATTTAGTAGATCATGCGGTCTTCCTCAAAGTTTTATCCATCAAAGACATTTTTTGTACTCTGTTTTCTGTTCCGGTTGATTTTAGATGGATTCAGTTGATGATGCAGTCTTACACAAAGTTTGATCGATCAAAGACATTTTTCGTACTGGGTCTTCGGTTTTGGAAAGGGTACAAATTGAACTCCACCAACTAGCCTTTCAGGATACCTGTCGTCACTATTATAAAGTCCGTGACTACACCTCTTAACCATATCTATTGTTAAAGAACCCAAATACGCGATAAATCGCCAACAGAAGCTATACTGGACCATCCAGCCAGCGTTGTCTGAGATTTGAGTCCGAGATTATGCAGATCTCTGGCCTCTGATTAGTCAGTGACGCGGATTGCGCAACATCCACGGAGGGGTCAATTACTCTGAAAACTGTGGAGTCCAGGCCTTACTTAGTGGATGCGCATTACTTTTACAGCCATTGTGAGTAGAAGGACAACAAAGTGACAACCTACTGAGCCGCTGTTGTTTTTCCTTTTCTTTTATTTTTTTGATGTGCCTCGTTATCTATTTTTACTCGTTAGCTCCTTGAGTGTCCCTTGATCAGAACCTTGGTGAGTGGTACAAGTTTCGTGTAGGCAATTGTTTGTATGAAAATAAAGAGAATCTCAGTCTTACGAAAAAGATAATTTAAGAACAGAGAATTTGCTTCATGGGTAAAAGAAACACATTCAGCAAATTTACCCGATGTAGTGTAGACGTATTCATACAAGTTCACTCCAGCCAAAGTAAATTACCACTCCGTTTGAGCTGCCTCTTCCCTCGCCACTAGAAAATTCCTCTTGTGGGGGAGAAAGCCATGTCTGCTCCTCCCCACTGTGTGGGTTTTGTTCTGTTAATCAGACCACATGCCTCGAGGATTCAAGAATCTAAGAGCTCTCTGCCAGCTCCTCTCACAGCCGCAGCAGCCTGTGACATACTATTCAGTGTAAAGGGGGTTAAAGAGTCTATCCATTCATACCACAACCAAACTATCCTCAGGCAGTTTCTTACCAGCACTCAAAAGCCCACCTTATCTTACCCCTCATTTCACCACTCAAAAAGAACATTTTATCTGGCTGCTGGAGAAAAATTGAGACAATCCTCAATGGTGGGATCGGAGACAAACCTGGACTTTTTTAAATGGTCACGCTTTCATAAAATAAAGTATTAAGCAGTTAAAGCTTGTCATTTATACTGTTTTAGGCAGTGCTCCTCCCTTTTTCAATAACTGTTCCTCAACAAAACAATACTCACTACTTCTCTTGTTACCCATGTAGTAAGGGGAGAAATGAGGCAGTCTGGAAATTTGCAGGCTAACAATGGAAGACAGCTGCTCTTGTTGCACATGTCTTTCAGAAGCTGAATTACTTGTACAAGCCTGTGCCCTCCTACCCCGAAACCCCCCCCCCCCCCAAAGCTTCCCCTTTAAGCAGGCTGATCCAGACACAGCAGTACACTTCATGGAAAGCTTAGAGGAGAGGGAGGGAAACATAAGAGAGGCTTTGTTTGACAGGCCTGTGATTGCTTTTCTTTCTGCCAATGTAGACAAAAATACAAGTGCATATAAATATACACATACAAGTTGTCTGTCCCATTGTCAAAGTCAAATGATACTGTTTTGACTTGAAAATCCGAAACGGGATTACCAAATACTTGGCACATTGGGGTTTAACTTAACTTAACTTGGAACAGAAATCATCTTTATCTGCAACTAAACCATTACAAATGTTCAGACGTAATGTGTGCATGAAAATAAAGGTTAAAGTCATAATTGGGGACCAATAACATTGTTTAAAACAGACTACGGTATTCAGAGAAGATCAGTCATAGCCCGGGTTAACAATATCCCTCACCAGCCAACTTAACCGTTGGAAATCCAGCTACTGTAGGCCGAAGAGGATGGAGAGGCAGAAAGCGGATTCTTGGGCAGAAATAAAAGAGGAAAGCACAGAGTGAATTCTTAAGCACAAAGAAAAAAAGGGAATGGATAGAGTTTCAAACCGAATGAAGGGACATTGAATGTTGGGACTATGAGAGGAAAAGATTAGGAGTTGGTTGACATGATGATTAGGAAAGAGGTTGATATATAGTGTGTCCAGAAGAGTATGAAGAAAGGCACTCAGGCGAGAAGCTTAGGGTCAAGGTTCAAATTATTTTTACCATGGTGTGTATATGGGAAGACAAATCCAGTAGGGGGGGATTTTAAAGGAAGTCGAAGCAGAGGTGGCAAGTGGGTTCTTAGGCAGAAAGAAGAGAGGAAAGTACAGAACCTAGAATTGAATGTGGGGACTTTGAATGCTGGGTCTTTGACAGGAAAAGCTTAGGAGTTGGTTGACATGATTAGGTTAAAGGCTGATATATTGTGTGTCCAGGAGAGCAGATGAAAGGCAGTACCACTCGAAGCTTAGGGACAAGTTTCAAATTATTTAACCATGGTGCGTAGATGTGAATAGAAATGGAATAGGGGTTATTTGAACGGTAGAGTTAGCATTGAAGATCTAGTTATGTACTCTATAAAATAATTAGTGGCTATGTCTGACTGGTAGGATGCGGTCTACAGGTGAAAGAGAAATTCTGGAAGGTGCTCGACGAAGTACAGTGATACCTCTACTTACGAGGTCTTTTGTAACAAAAAATTCAGGTTATGAAACGCTTCTTCGGAAAAATATTGTCTCTGGTTATGAGGAAAAATTGAGGACACAAAAGGCAAAATAATGGATTGCTATTCGCAACCCCTAAATTCCACTGGCTGTAAACATTCTGTATCTTGGTTTGAAAGTTTCGCAATAGAGCTGCTCTTCCATTGGGTATCCCCCAGTCTCGTCCTTACATCCCATTGGCTAGGAGGGATCACAATATTTACCCCGTGATGCTCTTCGTTTCCCTATGACACTTGAGCATCACCAACTCACACGCTTCATGCGCTAGTGCAAATTAGTAAAGTACAACTTTATCGTGAGTTTTTCATTTGTGTTTATTGCAAATTTATTTATCTTTCTTCACCATGGGCCCCAAGAAACCTCGTGGAATTAAGTTGCGTGTGTGCGTACATTTGTACGTATCGTGAGTTTTTCATTTGTGTTTATTGCAAATTTATTTATCTTTCTTCACCATGGGCCCCAAGAAACCTCGTGGAATTAAGTTGCGTGTGTGCGTACATTTGTACGTATGTTTTTCCTCTCAGCTCTCAAATGTTTGCCTCCTTCTCCGTCCTCCACCATGCGTTTCACTACTCACTCACCCTTCTCTTCGCATAGTCGCCCAACGCCAAAAGTGAATGAACACATATTATTTTTTTATATATTATATTTACATATTATTTATTATTCGTTATGATGCTTTTTTGGGTGTCGGTGGGTGGAATGTATTAAGCTATTAACACGTAAAAAGCGCTTCTACTTACAAAAAAAAAAAAAAAAAATCACATTACGAAATGACATCTGCAATTAATTAATTTAATAAGTAGCGGTATCACTGTAGTTCTAAAGATTCCCAGATTGAGTGAGTGAGTCATGACTGGTCCGGATTGTAATGGACGTGTGAGGAAATGGGTGATGAAGAGATGGGTATGCAGTTAGTGTGATTTGACAGGCGCGTATGCAAACGCGCACCATTGCACTCGCAAATCTGCAGTCAAGCACAAAAAATCAGGCGCATAAATACAAATACAAATACATACCTATTGAAAGAGGTCGCTTATTTTGTGTAGTCTTGACATTAATTTATGTGTTTATTTCATAAACATTGGTAACAAAACAAACCTGATCCTAAACAATTAATATTCGCCTGGAAACAGGAAATCCAAGTTAAATATACTGACCATGTTCGAATGTTTCATCAATGGATTGACAATAGATACCGCAATAAATTATGCTAGATTATAACAATACATCATGATTGCCGACAGGAATGTTTGTTACAATGTATCGGCAGTTTGTTGCCATGAACACCGATTATCTTGAGCTAAACTTTCAACATTTTCAAAACATTGAGGGCATAGACATGTTCATGTTTATTCCTTCCTCCTAAAATCAGTTGAAACTGGAAATGATCATTTCTGAGTTTGAAATTTGTTTTCTATTTGAGTTATGTATTATTTTTTTTAATTTTAATTTACAGTTACACTGTATGTTATATTAATCTGTCACCAAGAAGTTGTTAAATGTTGAAAGTTGAAAATGATGGTTTTTTTTTGGTAATTTAGTAATATACTGGTATTCCATCCCTAATTACACCTGCACATTTTAATCTGCGGGCATTACTGACCACACCCACACATTTTTCAAATATGAGTGACTGCGTATGTTTAGCATCCAGGAAAGGAACTTTGAGGAACAGATTGTGGGATGCTTTGAAAAAAGAATGGAAATGTCTACACTTTCTTCTAGAATAGTCAAGAACATAGCATGATCTACAAGAGAAGAAGTAGAAGTACACGGGAGGACCATATCATGTAAAACGATGTGATCTGCAAGAGGTTACTGATTATAAAGTAGTGGTAGGGGAGTGTGTGACTAGACAACATAGGATGATGGTGTGTAAAATGACTGGTCGTGGGGAGGAAGATTAAGAAGATAAAGGCAGAGCAGAGAACCATGTGGTGGAAGCTGAGAAAGGAAGACTGTTGTGCTGCTTTTCAAGAAGAGGTTGGAGACTTTGAGAAGATAATGAATGAAAATGAGAGTGAAGAAAGACTACAAGATGCATGTCTAGTGGAACAGGAAGAAACAATAATTATTAAAGGGGGTGGAGTGGGGGGGTTAAAAAAGCACTAAAGAAGATGAAAAATGGAAAGGCAGGTGGTCCTGATGACATACCAGTTGGAGGTACGTATGCAAGAATCTATGAAAGGTGGCTGCGGAATTTTTGAATAGGTTCAAAAGAACACTAGCGCGTGAGAAGATTATAGAAGTATATAAGTGCCACCAGGATTTGAATTTGAAATGCCACAGAAAACAGGATTTGAATTTGAAAGGTAAAGTGATCACATTTTCAATAGTTGTCTTTCAGTGTACCTTTTCAATGTTAACAATTCAACTGGCTACAATTCGCTGTCTGAAATTCGTCGTCTGTGCCACCAGGCAGGGTTTCTTCAGGTCAGAACAGAACACCCAGCCAATCCAGTTACGCTTTCTTGGTATGTGACGTCACATGACTAAGAAAGCGTAACTGCGATTATGCTTGACGACAAAATTATGGTATCCATTGAAAGCAGGTGGGGGAAGTTAAAATGGTAGAGACATGCACTTGAAAGGAGAAAGATGGAAATTAGCTCAGGTAATTCTTGATGTACAGATCAGAGACAGTAGAATTGAAGATTGAAGAGGCAACAGGAAGAACATCTTGAGGTGGCAGAAATTAAGATGTTGAGGTTGCACACTATGATTGACCAGATTGGATAGGGCTTGGGAATGAACTCATCAGAAGGACCAGTAAAATTAGATGTTTTGGACACAAAGTTAAAGAGCAGATTTTGATAGTTTGGACATGGACATGAGAGGAGATTTTCAGTACATGTATATTCATAGTATATCTATAGTCATAAAAGGATGTTGAGGATGGAGCTGCCAGGTAACAAAGAGGAAGACCAATGAAGTGGTTGGTACAGTGCCTTGTGAAAGTATTTGCCCCCCTTGAAATTCAGGCTTCAAACATAAAGATATAAAATTACATTTTTTTTGTCAAGAATCAACAACAAGTGTGACACAATCGTGAAGTGGAATGAAATTCATTGGATATTTTATACTTTTGAAAAGGGGGTGTGCAATATTATTCGGCCCCTTTACTTTCATTGCAGCAAACTCACTCCAGAAGTTCCGTGAGGATCTCTGAATGATTCAATGTTGACTGATAATGATAGCTAGAATCCACTTGTGTGTAATCAAGTCTTCGTATAAATGCACCTGCTCTGTGATAGTCTAAGGTTTCTGTTTAAAGTGCAGAGAGCACCTTAAAGACACACAAAGTAACACACCAGGCAGGTCCGAGATACTGTTCTGGAGAAGTTTAAAGCCGGATTTGGATACAAAGATTTCCCAAGCTTTAAACATCTCAATGACCACTGTGCAAGCAATCATATTGAAATGGAAGGAGTATCAGACCACTGCAAATCTACCAATGGAGGTGGTTGGACTCCCTCCCAGTCCTGGAGCCCGTCGAATCAACCCTCCGTCCAAGTCTTTGTCGGCCCATTTAGAATGGAAATGGGGCGCAGCTGTGTGCCCCTGGGGTCCGGCTAGGCTGGCTGGATGAATGACACCCATGTCCTCCACCATGTGGAGGGGAGAAAGGCGTGAGCGACACATGTTATGCGGGTGAAGGACACCCGCAAGCGGGCTTGCAGCGCCCTGGCCATGCTGACTGGATGAATGACACCCGTGACTTCCACAATTGGTGTACACGGACATGAACAACGCATGCTATGCGGGTGAAGGATACCCACAACCAGGGTTGCTGCTCCCTGGTTGTGCTGGCTGGATGAATGACACCCATGTCCTTCACTATGCGGTGGGGGATAGGCGTGAGCGACACATGTTAAATGGGTGAAGGACACCCACAAGCGGGCTGTTATGCTGAGGAAGGACATCCACAAGCATGACAGCTCCTCTCAGGGGGAAACCAGCACCCCTAAGACGGCTTGCGGGGCTTCAGCGGTCACTTTAGGGGGTGCAGTATCGGTTTTGTCCACAAGACGGTGACTTGCTGGTGAAATGACATTCACAATGCGGGGGGAAGACGTGCCCAAGCGGGCTTGCTGCGCCCTGGTTGTGCTGGCTGGATGAATGACAACCATGACTTCCACAATTTGGGTACATGGCCATGAGCGACGCATGTTATGTGGGTGAGGGAATAGGAATGAGCCAAATACACAACCATTCTGGAAGAAAACCTGTTGGGAGTCAAAAACAGACAAATGTCATGGGATGTTTACACAAAGAACTCTCTCACGCACGCACACAAACAATTGCACACCAAGTTCAACTAAACATTGAAAACAAGTTTACATGTATGATAACAATGTTCTTATTGGAAGTTATAAATTTGCCTTGTCAACCTTGCCATCAAAAAAATAATCTGAATTGATGCATGACACGGTTGCAAAGGAAGTTGTTGAAAACAACTAGTGGAATTTTAGATTTAATTTGATGACATAAATCATCAACGTCAAGGTGACCACAGGGAGAGTTTAAGACTTAGGGTACCAATATGGTGCCATTTGATAAGAACTTATATTTTCCTTGTAATTATCCCAAACCATAGGATGCCTGGTCTGCTCAATAATTGTGTACAATGACTGCCACCATGTAAGGATGCTTGAATGTCAGAGTCGCAATAGCGATAAAATACATTATTTTAATACTTCATCTACAACAGTCTATAATCTGAACAACATACAATGAGAACATTTAAAAGCTTCTTAAAAGTGAGTGAAATGGAAAACAATATCAGTCCAGGCAGATGTATATACAGTCTAAATAGACTACAGCCCATTTCACTCCACCTGACATTAACACAGCAATGCAGTGCTGGCTTAACTGTTTCATTAAAGTGCAGGCATTCCTTCCTCTCCTCCTTTCTCGGTCGCACTAGCAATGTAATTTTCTTTAAGAGCTGCACCATTGATCAAGGCCAGTGTCAGATCAAGGCAGCTGAGGAATTCCTCACAACTCTACGAATTTAGGAGAAAAATACTCTCAGAAATGGATATTACTAATGTGAAGAAGCTGGAGAAATTTTACTTATACAGCATCTGCAATCCAATGCTTTGGGGAGCCTTCACTTTATCCACTATCAATGACTCCTACACTGTCACAATCAATCCACAGAAAAAAGGATAGCCGGCAATATGCATTTTAATCATCATTATATTACTATTAATGTTCAAGACAAGACAGCTATCTATTATAGATTAATAGCTGGGTTGCATTGATAAAGCCTGACCGATTTCGCATTTCACTTTCAAATCGTTTTTCTTCTGAATATTTCTACACTTTTTACTTAAAGCCCAAGTGTCATCTCTATAAACATTATAAAATAGATGTTGAAATGAAAAATACATATAACATTATTCCCTTCAATGTCTATACGAAAAAATAAATATGAGCGGAGAGTGTGTCATCCATGCACAAAGTTGCAGAAGTGTCATTCTACGATATCCAAGTGGTCGCCATATTTGCTGCATCTAATGCCCGTGATGTTACCCCGGACATTCGCCATTGAAAACGCGCTGTGGCCCCTACTATGGGACACGCCCCTTCAGACACGGAAGCTCTTTTCGAAGAAGAGAACATCTCACAACCGAGTGAAGTGACCGGGGCAATATGATCCTATCGTTTCAAGCCATATTTAGATGACATGCAAATCACTTCTAACGAACAACAGACTCCCACACAGTGTGTATGAGCCAGCCCGGCCAAAGCCGTGCTCGTCCGCGAGGCACTTTTTCGGCGGTGGCTCGTGGGACACGGAAGCTCGGCCGAAGCCGTGATCGGCGGACATGGCGCCGACGGGCACATCGACACATTTAGCACCTCTGACTTACGGATGTGGATCTTTTGTTACGTTCTGAAAGGATTACGTCCCCTCCCCCAAACTATTATTTTTTTTAGTAGCTCTATACACACCTACCTGTCATTTGGAACCCACGAAGCTTTTGCACCTGTCCAATCCATTTTTCACGATGAACCGGGTCTCTTGGAAACTTATAAAGGGTAAATCCATCCTCCCAAGTGTTCGAGCAATATCCAGCAATACAACGAGCCAGCATTTTGGCTAACACGAAGGAACAAAGAGCTACCTTCCCGCAGGTTAAATTAATAGAAACAAATGAGTCCGCTTGAGTGTGCACCTGCTCTGAACGTCACTTCCTGGTTCTTGTCGAAAACAAATGCCTCAAGACGATTTTAATGGCGGGACTTACAAAAAGCCATATACGTCAAAATCATGTTTTGTCGTGAAAATGGATGGCTCCATACCGGCTGCCATTTGAAAAGCAAAATATTCAAAGACAAATTTTAAAACAATTTTCAACCACAATGCATTCACAATGTTTCACTGAAGAGTCACATCAGTGTAATGCTTGGAATAAGATGATTACTGCTATTACTATTATTATTTTGCAAGGGAGACTTTCACAATGTATAAAAGTCTTGACATGCACCCTCCAGCTCCGAGCCTCAGCTAGAACACTCAGAATTTCAGTAAAGTCAATTGAGTGACTGTAAAACAATAAGATGGGTCTCTACTAACAGTGAGGCCGCTGACAAGTTAAACAGCAAGTTGCACTCTTGCGCTGATGGATTTTAGTACCGTAATTTCTGGCCTATAAGCCGCGACTTTTTTCACACGCTTTCAATCCTGGGGCTTATGAGGTAATACCGCTAATTTGTGCATTTTTTTCTAAACGGCCGTAAGGGGGCTCTCGAGCGGAAAAGGCAAAAGTGACACCATGTGCTGAGGAAGTGACTTCAGGGTGATATCAATGTTAATGCCAATGTTAATATTTTGTTTGCAATTACAGAGGTCAAAGTTTCCAGTAGTTGTTCACCAGGTTTGCACACACTGCAGGAGGGATTTTGGCCCAATCCTCCACACAGATCTCTAGATCAGACAGGTTTCTGGGCTGTCGCTGAGAAACGCGGAGTTTCAGCTCCCTCCAAAGATTTTCGAATGGGTTTAGGCCTGGAGAGTGGCTAGGCCACGCCAAAATCTTGATATGCTTCTTTCGGAGCCACTCCTTGGTTTTCCTGGCTGTGTGCTATGGGTCTTTGTCACGTTGAAAGACCCAGCCACGACCCATCTTCAATGCCCTGACTTAGGGAAAGAGGTCGTTCCCCCAAATCTCACAATACATGGTCATGGTCATCCTAATCTTAATAAAGAGCAGTCGTCCTGTCCTGTTTGCAGAAAAAACACCCCCAAAGCACGATGCTGCCACCCCCATGCTTCACAGTAGGGATGGTGTTCTTGGGATGGAACTCATCATTCGTCTTCTTCCAAACACAGTTAGTGGAATTATGACCAAAAAGTTCAATTTTGGTCTCATCTGACCACAAAACTTTCTACCATGACTCCTCTGTATAATCCAAATGGTCATTGGCAAATTTAAGACGGGCCTTGACATGTGCTGGTTTAAGCAGGGGAACCTTCCGTGCCATGCAGGATTTCAAACCATGACGTCTTGGTGTGTTACCAACAGTCACCTTGGAAATGGTGGTCCCAGCTATTTTCAGGTCATTGACCTAGTCCTGTCGTGTAGTCCTGAACTGATTCCTCCAAGATCATTGAGACCCCACGATGTAATTTATTGCATGGGGCTCCACTCCGATTGAGATTGACCGCCATGATAAGATTCTTCCATTTTCTAATAATTGCTCCAACAGTGGTCCTTTTTTCACCAAGGTGCTTGGCAATTTCTCCGTAATTTTGTCTCTGGAGTCTTTGGACAGCTCTTTGGTCTTGGCCATGTTACAAGTTTGAGTCTTACTGGTTGTATGGGGTGGACAGGTGTCTTTATGCAACTAACGACCGCACTCAGGTGCATCTGATTCAGGATAATACATGGAGTGGAGGTGGACTTTTAAAGGCGGACTAACAGGTCTTTGAGGGTCAGAATTCTATCTTATCTAAATCGTTAAAAAAATCATACATTGTGATTTCTGGATTTTTCTTTTCAGATTATCTCTCTCACAGTGGACATGCACCTACGATGAAAATTTCAGACCCCTCCATGATTTGTAAGTGGAAGAACTTGCAATATAGCAGGGTGTTCAAATACTGTACTTATTTTCTTCACTCTCGGAATGTTTTTTTTTTTTTAACCAGCCCTATTTGTGCTACCGTGTCGTTCCTATGTTAAGCGAAGCTAAGGTATTAAAACTTTGAAAACTCTTTCTGTGTACCATCTTTCTTTGTAAATATTTTGTGTTTCAACATGGGTTTCAATGTGGGCATTTGCGGCTTTTACACAGGTGCGGCTTATGCTATCTTTCATGCAAAAATGTCGAGTTCCAATGTGTAACCTCCAAAATAAAAAGCTACATGCTTAAACCGGGATGTCAAGTTAAAACTGTGCATTAAAAAGTGCATACGGAAAGTATTAGATCCCCTTAAATTTTTTACTTTGTTATTTTGAAGCCATTTGCGAAAATCTTTTAACTTGATTCTTTTTCAACATATTGACAGGAAAAGAATTTAATTGTTGATTGTTTTGCTGGTGTAATAAAAACTGAACTATTATAGCCATAAAAGTACTCATACCCTTTGCTGTGACACTCACTCAGGTAACTCAGGTGGTGTCCATTTCTTCTGATCATCCTTCAGATGTTTCTACACCTACATTGGAGTCCAGGACTTAATTAGAAAAACTACACATCTGTCTATGTAAGACCGGTCAATCGCGATCGACGCATTGAGCACCCCTGTTCTAATCTGTCTCAAAATGGAAATGGAATTTTATTTTGATTGTCTTTGTTTTGAATGAAAACAACCTTTTATTGTGCCCTGACCAATGTCAATAAATGGAGCAATGACTGAAAAACAATCTTTGTGGCACTTTGAGATGTGTATTTCCGTACTCCCAGTCTAAATTAGGCCACAATTGATGTGTGGCAAATATTAAATATGTGGTGGGCATATGTGATGCGCATGTAGGTGAGGGTGCTTTGATTACAGTGTTTTTTTTCCCTCCAAAACTGGTCCTGTAATAAGTGCTTTATTTCCATACAAAATATAATTACAACTAGAATAGCATCGTATTCATATCAAATCATTTATCATATACAGTGGAGGGGAAAGTATTTAGTCAGCTTCCAATTGTCCAAGTTTTTGCAAGGCCTATAATTTCCTTTATAAGTATATGAGGTAGGTATGAGGTATAAGAGGTATGTGAGGCAGGTCTCTCAGAGACATAGATAGATAGATAGATAGATAGATAGATAGATAGATAGATAGATAGATAGATAGATAGATAGATAGATAGATAGATAGATAGATAGATAGATAGATAGATAGATAGATAGATAGATAGATAGATAGATAGATAGATAGATAGATAGATAGATAGATAGAGAGAAAATCACATTGTCTGATCTTTAAATAGTTTATTAGCAAAATATGATGTCAATGAGTATTTGGTCAATTGTGCCAAACATATATGTGCGTTCATCTGAGATGACACGCTGTGGCGATCCCGAAAGGGACAAGCCGAAAGAAACTTACTTACTTACTTTTTACTTCGTTATATATATGTAAGCCTGGTATTTTGGCCCAACACTCCAACTAGATCTGTAGAGCAGTGATGTTTTGGGTCTGTCACTGGGTCACACAGACTTTCAACTCACTTCATGATTTTCTATGGGGTTGAGATCTGTAGACTGACTAGGGCTTTCAAGGACCATGCTTCTTTCCGGAGCCATTCCATTGTTGCCCGGACGGTGTGTTTGGGATCATTATAATTCTGAAAGACCCAGCCATATTTCATTTTCAATGCCTTTGCTGATGGAAGGAGGTTTTCAAGCAAAATCCCATGATATTTGGCCCCATTCATTCTTTCCATTTCACAGATCATCCGTGAAAAGTTCTACTTTAGTTTCATCTGACACCTCTTTTGGATCATCCAATTGCTCTCCAGTAAACTTCAGACAGGCCCGGACATGTACTAATTTAAGCAGGAGAACACATCTAGCACTGCAGGATTTGAGTCATTGGCAGTGGAGTGTGTTGCTGATGGAAGCCTTTGTTACTTTGGTCAAAAACTCTCTGCTCAGTAGGTTTCCCTATGTTCTTCTGGGATTTTTGCTCACCATTCATGTGATCATTTTGACCCCACAGGATGAAATCTTGTGTGGAGTCCCAGATCGAGGGAGATTTGGCCCCCAAAAAATTTGTGGTTCCAATTTCGTTCATATATTTCAGAATTTGGGTTGGTAGGTATTTTTTTGGGTTTGTTTTTACAATCTATATTACTATGTCTCCAGCACAGGTTGCCAATATTTTCTTGAGTTCTCATTAATTCATGTTTTGTCGTGCAAAAACGAGATCAAAATTCATGTTGTCATCTCAGATTGTGAAACACCGGAATATTAGCAGAGATGATGAAATTAACTTGATTTTGGCACGAACGAGGTGGAGGAAAGGACCCAGATGCAGGAAGCCGAGACGTAAGCATAGATTCTGCAAAAGTTTATTGCCAGACAGAGGTCATCCACGGGAAGGCAGCCCAACAGGGTGATGGTAAAAAAAAACAGAAAAAACATGAAACGATGTCAAAAATTGGACATGGCTCACTAGGGCTGCCACTGAGAAACGCGGAGTTTAAGCTCCCTCCTAACATTTTCAATTGAGTTTAGGTCTGGAGACTGGCTAGACCACGCCAGAACCTTGATATGCTTCTGATGGAGCCACTCCTTGGTTATCCTGGCTGTGTGCTTCGGGTCATTGTCATGTTGTAAGATCCGGCCGCAGCCCATTGAGGTTGTTCCTCCAAATCTCCCAATATCCCCGGTCATCCTCTCCTTAATACAGTGCAATTGTGCTATCCCGTGTGCAGAAAAACACCCCTAAAGCATGATGCTTCCACCTTCATGCTTGACAGAAGGGATGGTGTTTTTGGGATGGTATTCCTCATTTTTCCTCTTCCAAAAACAGCGAGTGGAATTAAGACCAAAAAGTTCTATTTTGGTCTCATCTGATCACATTAGTTACTCCCATGAGTCCTCTGGATAATCTCAATGGTCATGGGCAAACTTAAGACAGGCTGGTCGTGTGCTTATTCAAGCAAGGGAACCTTCCATGCCATGCGTGATTTCAAACCATGACGTCTTGGTTTATTACCCACAGTAACCTTGGAAACACTCGGTCTAGCTCTCTTCAGGTCATTGACCAGCTCCTTCCGTGTAGTTCTGGGACGATGTCTCACCTTTCCTGGGATCACTGATACTCCATGAGATGAGATTTTGCTTGGAGCCCCAGCCCGAGGGACCTTAACAGTCATGTTTGGTTTCTTCCACTTTGTAATAATTTCTCCAATAGTTGACCTTTTTTCACCAAGCAACTATTCAATTGCCCATAAACCTAGTGGAGGTCTACAAATTTGTCAGTGGTGTCTTTGTCTCTTTAGTCTTAGCCATGTTAGTTGTTGGAGTCTTATTGATTGTCTGGGATGTACAGGTGTCTTTATGCAGCTAACTATCTCAATCTCGTGGGTTATAATTTAGAATAATAAGCGGAGTGTAGGTTGACTTTTTAGAGGTGGACTAACAGGTCTTTGAGAGCCAGAATTTTTGCTGACTGCCAGGTATTCAAAT
The DNA here is from genome assembly GCF_019802595.1 of Syngnathoides biaculeatus. NCBI lineage: Eukaryota > Metazoa > Chordata > Actinopteri > Syngnathiformes > Syngnathidae > Syngnathoides > Syngnathoides biaculeatus. The sequence goes on from NC_084642.1 coordinate 30,753,090, forward strand.
ACTTATTTGCAGCAGTAACACCCAAATGAATTTAAAAAATCTTATCTTGGGATTTCCAGATATTTTTTTTGATTGTCTCGAACAGTGGACATGGACCTCAGATGAAAATGTCAGACCGTCCATGAATTCAAAGTGGGAGAATTTCCAAAATCAGAGGGTGGTCAAATACCCATTTTCCTCACTGTACATGAGGTGTAGGTACCACAGTAAATGAGTGTTTAGTGACATCTGCCTCACAGTTCTGAGGACAGGGGTTCAAACCCCAACTCCACCTGTATGGAGTTTGCATGTTCTCACTGTGCCTGCGTGGGTTTTCTCCCACATTCCCAAAACATGAATGGTAGGTTAATTGGGAACTCCAAAATGCCCAAAGGAGTAAATGTGAGTGCAAATGGTTGTTGTTTAAATGTGCCCTGTGATTGGCTGGCAAGCAGTTCATGGTCTACCCCGCCTCCTGTCCGACGATAGCTAGGATAATAGGCTCCAGCACTCCCACGACCCTTGTGAGGATAGTGGCTCAATAAATAGGTGTCTTAATGAAGGTAAGGTATACCTATGATGAAAATTAAAGGCCTCATTTTTTTAAGTGAGAAAACTTGCAAAATTGGTGGCTGAGTGAATACTTTTTTGCCCCACTGTATCATATATATAACATATGTAATATAATAACAGAATGATGAATGATGGATGGATGGTACAAGCCAAAGCAACATCAGTCGCTGGTGACCAGCGTTCATCTGAATTTGACCGCTTTTTGGTCAGGTAAGATTTGACCAATCCATATATAGTCTTTTTTTTTATCAGTGCTGATAAATATTTTTCAACTTTATTACTGATCCAATACCTATGGGGATGCCCAAGCAAACATCTTCGTGAAATGTGCTTGGACAAAAAAAAAAAAAAAGGGGCAAGGTGTCGTACATTTAAAGAATCCAATAGGCTTCCTAACACCCTATCCCCCCTGCTAGATTTAGAGTAGCAGAGAAACGATCAAGGCGTGCTCTGCACAAAGTCCCTCCCCACACACTGCTCCAACAGGCAAATCTGGGGCTTGTGGGATTAAGAATGGAACACGATGACAGACAAAAACTGTCCCCATCACCGCCCTGTTCTTGTCTTTTAAATTGTGACAGCATTAAAAGGGTGCTTGGAGGCATACAATAGAATGATAGATCCGCTCCATGACTGAATAACTACACAGATCTTTTTAGATTGTTCTTGGATCACAATTTGACAGTGTTCAAATTATGTTAACCCAAAAAGGAAATGAGATGTGATTTGTCAACTTTCTACACAATATGGCTCTTCAAATTTAAAGGGAAATATCTACTTTGCATTTCTGAAAACTTATACTGAAAAACTACAAAAGATAAAAATGAACTGGAAAACCAGAATGGCAAGAAGAACATTTTGAGGACGACTTTCTGTAGCCGAACACAAACATAATGGAAAACGGGAGTGTTTGTACTGTGTGATAGTATTGTCGTCATCTGCCCTGTAAATGGCTGGCCCTCCTAAATGACCAAGGTTCTCACCATCTCTGCAAAGAATAGCCCTTGGAAGAGAACCTGTTGGAGTCTGCAAAAAAACCGAGACCGAGACGGAGATTTATCTTCCAACAGGACAATGATCCAAAACATAAAGCCAAATCTACAATGGAATGGTTCACAAATAAACGTATCCAGATGTTAGAATGGCCAAGTCAAAGTCCAGACCTGAATCCAATTGAGAATCTGTGGGCAGAGCTGAAGACTGCTGTTCACAAACGCTCTCCATCCAACCTCACTGACGTCGAGCTGTTTTGTATGGAAGAATAGGCAAGAATTTCAGTCTCTCAATGAGCTGATAGAGACATACTCCAAGCGACTTGCAGCTGTAATTGCAGCAAAAGGTGGCGCTACAACGTAGTAATGCAAGGGGGGCGAATAATATTGCATGGCCCACTTTTCAGGTTTTTATTTGTATAAAATTTACATTTTATAACTTTCTGTTTGAAGCCTGAAATGTGGTGAAAGTTTGGAAAGTTCAAGGGGGCCAAATACTTTCACAAGGCACTGTATTTGGTTACCTGTATTAAAGGCACCTGTTTGAACTCGTATCAAAGAGACCTATCGACAACCTAAAACAGTCACACTCCAAACTCCACTAAGGCCAAGACCGAAGAGCTGAGAGAAGGACAGCAGAAACAAAATTGTAGATCTGCACCAGGTGGGGAAGATGGAATCTGCAATAGGTCAGGAGCTTGGTGTGAAGAAAACAACTGTGGCAGCAATTATTAGAAAATAGAAGACATACAAGACCACTGATAATCTCCCTTCATCTGGGGCTCCATGCAAGATCTCACCCCATAGGGTCAAAATGATCACAGGAACAGTAAGCAAAATTACCAGAGCCACACGTGAGCAACGAGTGAATGACCCGCAGAGAACTGGGACCATGAGTAATACACTACACCACCAGAGACACAAATCCTGCAGTGGCAGCCGTGTCCCCCTGCTTAAGCCAGTACCTGTCCAGGACCGTCTGAAGTTTGCTACAAAATATTTCGATGATCCAAAAGAAGGTCAAGAGAATGTCATATGGTCAGATAAAATACAGATGGAACTTTATGGAAAAATCTGAACATCGTGTTTGGAGGAGAAAGGGTTGCATTCAAAGAACACTATACCTACTGTGAAGAATGGGTTGGAAACATCTTGCGTTGGGACTCTTTTTCAGCAAAGGGACCACGGTGACTGATCCATGTAAAGGAAAGAATGATGGGGGGCATGTATCATGAGATTTTGAGTGATATCCTCCTTTCATCAGCAAGGGTATTGAAGATGAAACATGGCTGGGTCACTCAGCATGATAACGATCCCAAACATACCTCCTGGGCAACAAACGGGTAACTTAGCTTTTGGGGGCGGCCTAGCCGGTTTACTGTTTCAACACCTGAGAAAATATTTAGAAGGAGTTGAAAGTCTGTCTCGCCAGGCGACACTCCCAAAACATCACTCCACTACAGGAGATCTGCATGGAGGAATGAGCCAAAACACCAGCCAGCCAGCAACAGTGTCGTGAAGATTTACAGAAAATGTTTGTAATTGCCAACAAAGTGCATGTAACAAAAGTACTTGGATCAACTTCTGTTACTGACCAAATACTTAATTTTTTATAATTATTGCCCAATCAATGTGATCGTCTGGATTTTTTTTTCATTTTGTCTCTCATAGGTGAGGTATAACTTTGTCCATACTTACTCATCTTTTTAAGTGTGAGTACTTGTACAATTAGTGGTTGACGAAAAAAAAAATTTTGCGCCACTGTATAGCAGGTTTAGAAAAAATGTAGAGAATCCGTGACAAACACAAAAGTCCAATAACAAAACACCGCTCGGGTTCTAAATTAAGAGAGGAGGGAAATGTTCTTCCCAATCACGCCTATCCCGGTCTCATTGTGATTGCCCAATCATCTCATCCCCTGGGGTGAACTCCAAAGTGCAGACACACAGCTGTGGGCCAATCAAAATGGCCATAGCTGCTTGCCTCCTCTTCCTGTGAGCAACTCCAATGTGTTAAAGAATCCAACCCCTCTCAAGAAGACTGGTACTGGAACCTAAGCTGTGTGTTTAGGCAAGCCCAACTATATCCACTTGCAATTTCTCGAACATGCACATAACTGAGGCTCTTTCCCTGTCAGAGAGATGATGATCCACAAGCTGGTGTTGCCAGGAATCAGGCCACCAAGGTCCCTACCTTCGGCCGCCACCCAGCTCACATTGCACCCACTCTTGGCCCTCGCACAGGTGGTGACCCGATGGAAAGTTGGAAAAGTCTGTTCATGAGGTGTTGAACAGAACTCTCAAGTACAAGTTCTAGAAATGCAGAATCCTCACTTTTAGGTCAACAAAAAATAAATCAATCATACGTTCTTACATTTGAAATTCATTCACTTTGTAATATGTCAAGTCGACTAGCCATTCAAAAATATGACCGCTTGGCTGAAAATTAAAACGTTCATTGTTTTTGTTCAGGCTATTTAAATCTTCAGTGGCATTTTCAGATACAAACTGTATAAGTTTTAACTTGAAAATAAAATCAACAAAAAATTCCCAAAATCTCAAATAAACAGAGTAAATCAGTTCAAATCAATCAATCCACCTTTGACAAAGAACTATAGATTAACCATGCATTAGATCAAGTAATAAATGAACATACCTTTTCATTTTTCACCTTCTTCAAGGTCTTGCTTTCAGTATTACTGTTTTCAATCTCCTCAGGCTCAGATTTCGTGTTTAATGCTGGTAATACTCCAACAGGCTCAAGAGAAATATTCCCAATTTGATTGGCTTCTAGTAAGTCTGTTGATTGTGTGACCTCAAAAGGTGTGTTACGACAGTTCCCGACAGCAACTTGGACTTGAGACACAACCTCCTTCTCCACTGTGGCAATTGTCACAACTGCTGCTCCGTCTGTTTTGTCCTTTTTACTTTTGCTCGTAGCCCCTTCTTTGTCCTTTTTCCCACTCAGAACACCTCTGGAGGTTTTGCCTCCTTTTTCCATGTTCTTCCCAGAGGTTGAATTGTTGCCAGCAACCACTACACTCGCTGCTGTGCCAGTTGGTTCACATTGAGTCCGACCTGTAACTTCCTTTTTACCCCCATCTCCAGTTGAAGCTTTGCTATTATTGTCTTTAGAGTTTTTACTGCGCTTGTATTTGGATTTACTTTCCTTGCCTTGAGAGCCAGACACTGGACTAACAAAGCGGATGTTGTCGGGCAAAGCTGCTACTGCACTAGGTGGTGCCGCCATACCGTCCTTAACGCCAGACATCTCAAGCTTGTCCTTCTCTAAGTCAGCGTCAAGGTCAATAATTAGATTTCCAACACCGATATCCCATTCATCCCCGCTGTCATAAGTGTCCACTGCATTCGAGTCCACACCTTTCCCGCCTGCAGTGCCACTACTTAGGGACATTTTACTGCGAACGGCCCAGGATTGCCTCAGTGAGGTCCAACGCTATCTCAGACGGTTGGGACTCAGGGGCAGGGGTTAAAGATTCTCCACGGTCTAATCCTTTCCGTTCCATTTGGCCACATTGTGTTCTGAAAAGAAAAACAATTCAACAGTCAATTTTATATAATGATTAAGACATCAATAATGTAGAACATAGCATTTCATTGGTTACAAAGCTTTTCATATGAAACAGTAATTCTAGATGATCACTGCACAAATCCCTATGATACTACCCACTGGTGTTACAGAAACCCTTTCTTCATAATCACTTCCCACAGTTACCATGACAACTGTAGGAAATGTAGCCTAAATCCTGCTTTGACAGTGAAGGTGGCCCCATTGCTTTGAATGACTAGCTGTATTTTCACAAGGTACTGCTGTTTGTGTCAACATGGAAAAACGCCCACATTTTTTAATGGATTTGTGCTTTTTCAACTCAAGATGACACTGGTGATCTTGCATAACCCGGTCTTATATATAAATGCATACATACATATATAAATGCATTAATAAAGCATCTTATATCCAAGGTTCAAATTGGAAAAAAAGTATGGATTTAGGGTTAAATATTTCAGAATAAAAAAATTATTCATTCTGGTAAATACAAATATAATTTAGGACAATGTTTTTAGATAAGACAAAAGTTGTGATACTGTATTTGTGTATATTGTTCACAACCATTTGTAAAACCATATGTACAGTGTAATTTTAGCACACTACTGAAAGGAATAGGAAATCCAATACTTCAACACCAGATGGTTACAAAGCATTAGTTAATCGGTTCAGTTAAAATACAACCCATCTGTTGCTATTTGGTAGATGGTTTGAATCCAGTTTTGCATAAAAATCTTCTTAAGGTGTCAAGAAATGTGTCTGCGTTCAGCAATGCTGTCTCAGAAATGAACATGGAAACGGAAAAAAATGCTTATACCCTGACAGTTCAGTGTTTGTAATAAATACATAATAATAAACACAAACCTGTTTCTGTATTATTTTTAAAATGGGGATTCAGGGTGGACATTCAACAAATGCTGTATTGAACTGGCAAATTCTAACAATACTTTTTGTTAATATATCTGGAAAAAACAATAGTTATTTTTTCAACTGTGCAGTAAAAAGTACATGCCCCCTTCCTTTATTCTGTATTCATCACACTTAAATGTTTTGTATCAAGCAACCATTTTTAATATATCTGAAAGACTAATAGAAAAATCTGTTTTTAAGTAATGACTGAATTTAAGGGTGGGGGGTTAGCAGGAATCCAAAAACCGGTTGACCAAGAGTCAACCATGATTAAAAGTTTTTGGAACGCTGAATTCAATGTCACTGGCCACAACCAGGTCTGATTAACCCCAAATTTTTTGAACCTTGAAATCACTAGATTAGAATGCCAGGGAAAGTAAAGTAGGCTCCAAGATATAATAAAAAAGACCTACATAATGCAATGATGTAAAGCAATTCCTGAATCAATGAGACCAGTGTAAGACATTGGGACTCCAGTGAATCACAGTCAAAACCATTATCTGTAAACAGAAAAAAACTAAGAACAGTGGTAAACCATCCCAGGTCTGATCAGCCAACCAAATTTACTCCAAATGAGCAACTACAACTTATGCCGGAGTTAAAAAAAAAAAAAAAGATACCAGGAGAACTGTAGGTCTCACTGGTGCATGTTATTGTCAGTGTTCATGGCTCAAGCATGAGAAAGACACTGAGCCAAAGGTAGCAGCATCATTGGGAGATCATCAAGGCAGAACCCGCATTCGCCAACCCTCCAAAACAAAAAAACACAAATGCACATCTTACATCTGATAACCAATATCTAGATTGAAGTAATATTATGTGGCCTGCTGAGATAAAAGTTGGACTTTTGGAATGTGTGTGACCCTTTACAATTGATGTAAAAATAACTATTTAACCAAAAGAACAACATCCCAGCAGTCAGTTGGTGGTGAGTGTGATCAGTCTCTGGCTGCTGACTTGGATCTGCCAGGCCCGGGAAAACTTGCTGTGATCAATGGAAAAATAAATTCTGCTGCCCACCATAAAATCCTGCAGGTGAAAGTTCGGCTATCAGTCAGTGCCCTCGAGTTCAATGGATCTTGGATAATGCAGTAGGATAACTACTCGATCAATACTTGCAAGTCCATCTATCCTAAATGCTCCCAAAAAAAGAAAAGAAAATGATAGTTGAGTAGCAGCCAATTCCAACTTGTGACTCAAATTACCAACATAAGATTTGCCAAAAATGACAAGTCTGTCAAAATTATTGGTCTGGTTAGAATCCCCACTTTAACCTGAGTATAACGCAGAAAAAAATTTGAAAATTGGATAATGGCTTCTGGAGAATTTGAGTTTTTTTGTATCAGGAAAAAAGCCTTTTAGGGAATGTTTTGTGTTATATCAGTTATAGATAATATGCTTAAAATGTCTTCAAATTAGAATAAAACAGTAAAACTTAATTATTTCTCAACACATCTCCTCAACCGGCTCATTTGGTGAGCTACTCAGGGAACCCTTTCTCTGATTGGCTGGCATGTTTCTGTGAAAAATATCCACCAATGACTTGCATGAGCTGAAACTCTGAGACATCAACCAGTCGAAATTACTGTCACAATTCTAACACCGTCATTTTCCCTAAAAACTCCACTAAACTAGTGGAAATGGAACATTATTGGTGAGAAAAGCAGTGTGGGCAGTAAAACAGGTTACATAAGTCAAATATTTTTTTTGTCACTTCATCAGTTAAGGAGGATTTTAGAGGCCTCTGCAGTTCTCATTCCATGTTCGGTGTTTCCCCTTCAAATATGTACAGCAGTACCTCGGTTTTCGAACGTCTTCGTTTTCATACAAATCGGTTTTCGAACGAAAATTTTGAGATTTTTTTTGCTTTGGTTTTCAGACAAAAATCGGTATTCGAACACCCCAACCAGCTGACCCACGACGATTTGTTAACGCACCCCCGAAAAAAAACGGAAAAGATGTAATGCGTGTGACCGCGCGGTTTAGCGCGAGGCACAACCAGTTGACTCGCACACTTCTCTGCTCGCGGACGTTTCCCAGTACTGAACTGACTTTTTTTTCTTCAAATTGAGCAACATTAACCCCCGATCATTGCTCTCAAGAAGGCAAGTGGAACTGCTGGTGCTGAAAAAGGGAAAGTGGTGAGTAAAACTTTCGACTTCAAGAAGGATTTGATAGCTGAGCACAAATCTGGTGTGCGTGTTTCTGAGTTATCGAAGAAGTATGGCATGGCGAAAACGACGATCAGCACCATTCTGAAACACAAGGATGCCCTCAAAGCAAGTGATGTTGCTAAAGGAGCAACCGTGTTGACCAAGCAGAGGCCACAGAGCTTGGAGGAAGTCGAAAAGTTGCTTCTTATTTTCATGAACGAGTAGCAGTTAGCTGGGGATAGTGTTTGCGAGGAAGGGAGGAGATGTCGTCTGATGAGGCTGAAGGCAGAAAGGATGTCTCAAGTGCCGATATAAGAGCTATCTGCGCCAAATGGAACGACATCCATAATTTTGTAGAACTTCATCAACCAAATAAAGCTGAATGTTGCAAAGCACTGCAAAATTTTTAATGATGTTGTTATGAGCCACTTCAGAAAAGTGCGTAAAAGACGGCAGAAACAAACAATTTGTTCTTTGTGAAAAAGGGGCGAGTCACCCCACCGAAGACATTTTTTTTGCATTCCTTTTTTGCTTTCGTTCCATTAACCCTACCTCTAGTTGCAAGTAAAAAAATTTTACGTTACATACTTTGTGTGCAAATAAAAAACAATTTGTTTTTCCCTCCTCATTAATCCTTGTTTAAAGTTATTCTGCCCTTTTGTTAAAAAAAAAAAAAAAAAGTTTACAAGGCTGGGGACCGAGTCGCTACAGACACGGCAATGCACTCCAGCCTCGCATCCTCTACTAAGCTAAAGCATACATTTTTAGCAAAAAATAAATACATTTCTTGAATGATTTAATTATATAAAGTATTTAAACTGTACATGTATTCCTACAATGCAGTTTATTATCAGGAAAATCTAAAAAAAATTGCTTAAAAAAACCATTTTTTTAGGCTTGGAATGCATTATTTAATTTTCCATTCATTGTAATGGGAAAATGTGCTTTGGTTTTCGAACATTTTGGTTTTCAACCAGCCTTCTGGAACGGTTTGGTGTTCAAGAACCAAGGCACCACTATACTTCAGCAGGCCACTAAAGTAGACAGACAGCCGCCTGAGAAGATGAAACTTAAAAAAAAGGAAAAAAATGGATAGTTGCAATTTTGTTTCATTCCTCCTGACTGGCAAAATCTGTACATCATAGTATTTGGCCACGCATATCTATCTGATTTCTGTTTTATGGCATATCTATCACACAGAAAGGTTTCAAATCATCAAATAAATTTTAATATCACACAGAGACAACCGAAGGAAATACAAAATGTAGTTTTCAAATGACAATTTATTAAGGCATAAAAAAAACCTCTGTGAAAAGGTAATTGCACTCCTACCCCTCCTTGTTTAATCAGAAAGTCACTGTGACTAACCACAAATTTGGGAAAGGTGAGTTCAATTTTACAAGCCAAACCCAAACCTGATTACCACCATACTTGTTGACTTAAGAAATCACATGAATGGAATCTGTCAGAGAACGTGAAGTAGGTTACAAGATCTAAAGGAACAATGCTTCATGCCACGATCCAAATAAATAAAAGAAGAAATGAGGAAAAAAAGTGACTGAAACCCATCAGTCTGGAAAAGGTTAAAGAGTGATTTCCAAGGCTTTGGGACTCTAGTAAACCACTGTCAGAGTCATTATCCACAAATGGAGAAACCTTGGAACAGTGGCAAAATCTTCCCAGGAGTGGAGGACCAAGTAAAATTATTCCAGGAGTGCAACGACGACTGACCCAGGAGGTCACAAAAGAACCTCGAACAACACCCAAAGAACTGCAGGCCTGGGTTAAGGTCAGTGTTCATGACCCTACCATAAAAAAACACTACTATAAGAAAGGCACTGCCCAAAATGGCATTCTTGGGAGAATTCCCAGGCAAAAATCCCTCCTGTCAACCAACAATATAAAGGCTTGTTTCAAATTTGCCCAAAAACATATTGATGATCCTCAAAACTTTTGGAGAAACATTCTGTGGATTGACAAGTCAAAAATTGAACTATTTGGAAGGTGTGTGGTTCGTTACATTTGGCGTGAAAACGGCAGAGCATTTGGAAAAAAAACAACATTATGCCAACAGTGAACCACGGTGGTGGCAATGTGATGGTCTTGGGCTTCTCTGTTGCCTCTGGACCAGGACAACTTGCTGAAATTGATGGAGCAATGAACTCTGCTGTGTACCAGAAAATCCTGAAGCAGCAAGTCTGGTCATCAGTTCGTGCCCTCAAACTAAAGCGATCTTGGATCATCCAGCAGGGCAATGATCCAAAACACACCAGTAAGTTCACCTCTGAATGTATAAAAAAACAAAAACAAAATTAAGGTGCTGAAGTGGCCAAACCAAAGTCCGTATTTCAATCGAATTGAGATGATGTGGTGTGACTTCAAATGGACAGTTCATATTAGAAGACCCTCCAATATGGCAGTTGAAACAAGAGAGGAACAAAATTCCTCCAGACACATCACCAATTATCACAAACGCTTGATTTCAGTTTTTGCTCCCAAGGGTGGCACAAAGTCAGACAACAACAACATTAGCTGACCAAAGTCGGACAACAACATTTTTACCGATTTTGATACGACTGTTTAAAGAGTTTGACTCACAGTTCTGAGGGCCGGGGTTCGAATCCCAGCTCCTCCTGTCTGTAGTTTGCATGTTCTCCTCATGCCCGTTTTTCTCCGGGTGCTCCAATTTCCTCCCACATCTCAAAAACATCCTTTAACTGTAGACTGTAAATTGCCTTTAGCTGTGATTGAATGTGAGAATGCTTATTTGTTTTTATGTGCTCTGTGGTTGACTGGCAACCAGTCCAGTGTGTACCCCGCCTCCTGCCCGATGACAGTTGGTATAGGCTCCAGCATTCCTGTGACCCTTGTGAGGAATAGCATCCAGAAAATGGATGGATGAATAGATGGATGGATCTCAATGTACACATAAAACGCACCTGATCAGATGGTGAATCGTCAATTTTTGAGAAAATTAAAGGCTTTTAAGTGTGCCGCATAGTGTGCAAAATAAGATAGATCTGAAGCCAACCAGGAAAATTATGATCATGTCAGACTTTGATACCGTTGAACCCAAAAACTGTAGAGAAAACGGTTCAGCAGCTAAATTCTCGCTTTGATAGTCAAGATTGTTGGGAATGTTATTTTTAATGAACTCAGCAATATCTTAAATTGACTTTTTGACAAATTTCAATTAGGTTTCCGAACTCATCACAATAGATGCGCTGCTCTTATCAAAGTTCTAAATATAAATATAAATTTGAATACTGACTCAGGAAAGGTAGCAATTTTTTCAAATATGAGTGACTGAGGAAGAGATTACCTTTTCACAAAGGAGCTGAGTTCTTTCCCTGATGATAAGAAATTAAATAAATAAATAAATAACATTCCATTTTCTATCTACTTGGGTTATCTTTGTGAAATAATAAAATTCGTTTGATGATTTGGTGCTGCCAGCGTGGGTTAAATTCCCGCTTAGTAGTGGTGCTGATAGGTGCCCTGCAACTGAGTCCAGGGCGTCGTCCGCCAAATCCCAGCCCCGCTTGTGTGAAGTTTGGATGTTCTTCCCATGCCTGCGTGGATTTTCCAAGGGCACTCCGGTTTCTTCCCACATCCCAAAATCATGGATCAATTGGAGGCTCTAAATTGCCCCTGGGTGTGATTGTGAATGCGACTCTGTCTGTTTCCATGTGCCCTGCAATTGGCTGGCAACCAGTCCAAGGTGTACCCTGCCTCCTGCCCGATGGGACAGGCTCCAATACTGCCGCGACCCTCGTGAGGATAAGCGGCTCCGAAAATTGATGGATGGATGGATACTACTGTTATTGTTGTGATTATTGTTATATTTTCTGTTAATATGGCAGCATGGTGCACGGCTTGTTAGACCGTCTGACTCAGTTATGAAGTCCAGAGTTCTAATCTCAACCCCACCAGTGTGGAGTTTGCATGTTCTCCCCTTGCCCGCGTGGGTTTTCTCCGGGGGCACTGGTTTCCTCCCACATCCCAAAAACATGCATGAATTGGAGACACTAAATTTCCCTTGTGAGTGTAAATGTTTTTTTTTTTTTTCTTTCTATGTGCCCAGCGATTGGCTGGAAACTAGTTCAGGGTGTACCGTGCTTCCTTCCCGTAGATAGCTGAGATGGGCTCCTGTACTCCTGTGACCCTTGTGAGGATTACCACCTCAAATAATGGATGGATGGGTGTGTTACTTTGGCATTTGTCTGTGAACATTCATTATTTTAAGTATATTACTAAATCTATTTTAAAAAAATGATACATAATGTGTTTATAATAATTCACTATTACTCATCATGTTTTCTGTGACATATCACGTAAATGTGATGATGGACTTGCTTTCAGTTTGACCAGATGTAGCTACGGGACATCATTGAAAAATCTGAAAATGGCCTTTTTAAAAAAAGGGCGGCAAAGTGCGTCAGCTGGTAAAGTGTTGGCCTCACAGTTCTGAGGTCCCAGGTTCAATCCCGGACCCGCCTATGTGGAGTTTGTATGTTCTCCTTGTGCCTACGTGGGTTTCCTCCAGGCACTCCAGTTTCCTCCCACATTCCAAAAACATGCAACATTAATTGGACACTCTAAATTGCCCCTCGGTATGATTGTGAGTGTGGCTGTTGGTCTCAATGTGCCCTGCGATTGCCTGGCAATCAGTTCGGGATGTACTCCACCTCCTGCCCCTTGTCAGCTAGGATAGGCTCCAGCACTTCCTCCAACCCTTGTGAGGATAAGCGGTGAAGAAAATGGATGGATGGACAGCAAACATACAATTTTCTACCAAAGACTGAAGGTCACAGAATTCCGAATGATTTGCATTCCTTTCTGGGCAAGAAAATTTGGGGAGATTTGATACAAAAACGGGCATAAAATTGTTCATTGTATTGTTGTATCCACTTCTTACAAACTAAGGCTGTTTATTTGTGTATTATTATTTGTTTAACAGTAAACGTCAACTGGAGTGTCAAACAATTTAATCAATTCTCTGGGAGGGCAGAATAACTTACGGTACACACTAACAGCAAGGGTGCATTTGTTCAGGGTGGTTTTACAACGATGGAACTTGCAGACAAACCACGTTCGTGGGACAATATTTTTTCTTTGATTACAACATTTACATGGTCTGGGGAAACTCTCATCCTGATTAAATTTTGATTAATCAACAGCCCTATATCATTTTTTATATATATGGGGTTATATTAAGACTGGCATTCTTTGGGTGGTCCGATTTAAAGGATATTTGAAACAAATTTACAGGCTACAGAACCAAACATTTAAAAACCTAAAAAAATGTTCTAAACTGTTTAAGAAGGTTAAGAAAAGCTTGGTTTATCCTGCTAGTCATTTTTTTTTAAAGGCTCCAATTTTGAGTAGAGCATTTAGTATGTTGTAAACTTTTTTTCCCCTTAACAATGTGACAAATGCTGCAGTGACGTCACAATTGCTGCAGTGACATGGCTGGCTGGCCAGCATTACTGCAACATAAAACACATACACTTGAGATAAGAAACAAATAAATGGCTGTGTACAGTAGCAAAATCAAGCTCATGCATAAGATTTTGTGAAAAAGCTCATCAGGTGCTTGTTACACGTTTGTTTTTTCCACAAAAAGGAACAGCAAATGACAAGTGATTGTTGATATAATTTCGCCTGACATCTAAACATCAAATGATGCAATAAACCTCACCCACATATGATATGCTTTCCTCTCTTAGAAATGTTTTTGTCTTGTGCAAGTGTTGTCAAACGGATGATTTTTGGTATATTATTAACGAAAAACCCACAGCCAATCTGGTCCCATGTATTTTTTTTTCCCACCACAAAACATGATTTTGACGTATACAGCTTTTTGTAACTCCCGCCATGAAAATCCTCTCGAGGGATTTGTTTTTGAGAAGAAGCAGGAAGAGACGTAAAGGACAGAGGCGCCCCCTAGTGGACTCGTTTGTTAGTTTTACCTCCGGGAAGGTAGCTTGTTGTTCCTTCGTGTTTGCCAAAATCCCGGCTCATTGCATTGCTGGACATTGCTTGAACACTGGGGAGGATGGAATTACCCTTCATAAGTTTGAAAGAGACGGTGTTCGTTGTGAAAAATGGATTGCACGGGCGCAGAGGACGAGAGCTTCGTGGGTTCCAAATAACAGCTAGGTGTGTGTACAGCTCCAAAAAAAAAAAAAAAAATAGTTTGGGGCGGACCACGTAATCGGTCTCTCTCATAACGTAACAAAAGATCTGCGTATGAAATGTGTCGATGTGCGCTTCGCCCAGCCAACAATGTCTCGATAGTGTTCATCGAGTACTGCGGCGACTTTGAACATACCACTAAAAGCAACATAGCTAGGCTCCGCCTCCTCCTTATATTCCACCACGGGCACCGAAACTCAGCCACACCGGCTGAGGCGCCGCATTCGGCGGTCATAGCTTCTGCGAAGGCGACGCGTTGGGCTTTGCCACAGGGGCGGCTCTGAAGAACCCAGCCGAGAATGCGTTACTCAGTCGCGTGCGCGCATAAAGTGCCCCGGCTTGACTGTGACTAAAAGAAGCACCGCTCGGCTCTGTCATAAGCCACACCGGCCGGCTGCGATGAGCCGCGATGGCTCATCTCCGCCTCGGGAGTGGATCGGATATCATCTGAATATGGCTCGGAACAATAGTGTAATATTGCCCTGAGGGCTCGAAACAATAGTGTAATATTGCCCCAGTAACTTCACTCGGTTGTGTGGTGTTGTCCTTTTCGAAAACAACTTCGGTGTCAGAAGGGGCGTCGGAAAAATGCGAATACCTCTGTTATTTGGCGTCCATAGTAGCAGGCACTGCGCGTTTTCAAAGGCGGAAGTGACGACGACGTCTAGGTCAGATGACGCGACAAATATGGCAACCACTTGGATGTCGAGGGACACTCAATTGCGCAACTTTGTGCATGGATGACGCACTCTCCGCTCACTTTTTTTTTCCGTATAGACATTGAAGTGAATACTGTTATATGTATTTTTCATTACAATATCTATTTTAGAATGTTTATAGGGATGACACCCGGGCTTTAAGTTTCACAGCCAATCATCTTCATCCAGTTCATCCAATTTTTCAATTTGCTTTTCCTTGTATTGTGAACTTCTCATCCTCAGTGTTGGTGAACTGCTGGATGTGTAGTAGCAGCAAGAGGCTGCCTCTCTTGGGTTCTGATTTATAGGCAAAAGAATCTTATTGGTTTATCTGCTGTAATGGCTGGAATGCAAATATTTGGCATGATCTGTGTAAATGAGTCAAATAGCTAACTCGCATGACCTCTGGTACAAGTGAGAAAGATAAAATTGTTGGATCATTACATTTATTTGCTTGCTTATTTCCACATGAATCTCCAGTGTAACAGCTGTCAATTGTGGGTTGTGGAGTGTAAAGAGGTGCAGCTTTCCCTGTTTGACTATGAAAACAGTTGTGGGGTCTAATTTGTCTAACACCTCCTCAAAAAGAGGTTGTAACTCTATCACCAGTTGACCTACTGTACTGCCCTCAGCTGGAACTGCAATCCAAGCCGTTTTGAAAAAGCCCCCACTGAGGAAAATGTCCCAGTGAGATTCTTATTGAGCGAAAGGCATGTGGGTTACGCAACACACACAGTGCTTGCCGTTTGTCACAGATCTGGTTACAGTGAGTTATCTACTGATAGGAGGCCACACAGGGTGAAATCTGCTTTGAACTTTCACACTCATTACCAAGCAAAAGGGTCTCTATCATATTTTTTGTGGTGAAATGACAGAAGGAAATAAGTGGACTGTTTACAGCCGTATGTGAATCTAACCGAGACTTTTCATTTACTTGGCAGAACAGCATTGGGAGAGATGTTTGTGGAACACGAGAAGAAATAGTGCACATTGTCCAAGCTCATCACTGTGCTAAATCAACAGAATTAATTTGCCAATTGTATTTATGTTGGAAAGTATGTGCTGACCATTTAAATTGGAATTTACTTCCTCCCCTGAAAAAGTAAAAAAATAATTTGCACTGTTTTCACATATGTATTATGCAGCTATTCACTTACAGTTAACTGGCATTCAGAGAATAAAAAAACAGTATGGGTGGATATACTGCTGAGTGATATATGAGAAGCTAGATTCAATTAACATTTTATTAATTTTGGATATGGAAAAACGCGATTATCAATGTTCTATCATTTTCGCTACTCTGTGACACTACTGCCAAGATCAAGAAGATGCTAGCGACTGGCAGAACAAAGCAAATGCAGGCGTGAGGATTTCGGCAAGTATGGTAACCGATCTTTCGGTTCCGTTGATTTTTGTCCTGGGAAACGGTGGGAAACAATTTTTCGGTTCCCACTGATAAGGTGGGAAACGATTTTTCGGTTCCGATTGATAATGCTCATGGGAACCGGTTTTGACATGTACTTCAGAATAAAGCCTTAGCCATATAACAAAGTTTCCTGTTGTGTTTGCAATCTTTTTTTCCGGTGGTTATCTGCATGTACATGCAACTGCCAAGTGCATATTGAGCACAAAACTTTATAGATTATTATCGTATAGTTTTTCCTCATTGCCTTGCCTGATAAAACATTATAAGGTTGGATTTCTTGAACTTGCTGTTGCGGCATTAGACACACCACTCGTACTTTGACCACTTTGACTGCATTCGCTTTCAGTTTCATTCGTTTCTCCACAAAACATTTTTTTTTTTTTGCCCAGTCGTGGAGTGAGCTGCTCTTCACGTGTTTATCCGCATTACCTCGGTGTACGTAAGACACCCCGTCAATATAGTTGAGAATTGACTCTAGCGGCGGTCCCGATATGCCTCGCCGCTTCGCTTTGTTCCGTATTGCTGCATGGTGTTTTGAACATATTCTGCACCTCAGCTTTATCACCTCACCTTCTTCATTGGTGTCGGCAATAATTTCTTCAGATATAGTCCACTTTTGGTCTTTAGGGAAACAGTCTCTTATCTTTTATGACTAGCATTTGAGTGACCCGGACATGAATAACTCGACCTTGCGCATGCGTAGCGCAGAAGCGGAAACCGGTGCTGTTTGTAAACCACACTGACAAAGCTGGCCGTTTTAATCATTAAAAATAAAGGGGTTCATGTAGGTTCGTTTTATACAGATTGTTGTATTTCGTTGAGAACTTGTTTTACATTCCACACATGGGCGAATTTTATTAAAAGTAAGCCCTGAGAAACGGACTTTCAGTTCCGTGTTTTCTAGGCTGGGTAACGACACGGTAACGGAACGATCGTTTCTGTGAAATGCTCATGCCTGCAAATGTATGTGTACATTTCATACCGAAGGTAACTCAATGTGCTTTACATGATTAAAACCATTTGAATACAAAGAAGTAAAACATTCAAACAGGAAAAATGAAACATGAAAATGACAAATATATATAAAATGAAAATTTAAAAAATACAAGCATGTAAATAAATAAAACATACAGTGCAAGAAATATTAAAAAGGGGAAATACTCTAAAAAGCATGAGGAAAAATGAGTTTACAATCTGGCTGTAAAAATATTCACACTTGGTGCTGATGTTACCTCTGTTGTCAACATATTCTATTTGTGTTCAGGGAAATAGCTAAATGCTGCTTCACCATGTTTGCCTTGGACCCTTCGCTCCACTATTTAACCTGAGTCTGTCGATCTACGACCCCAATTGCGTTTGTATTCTGTAAGCATTTCTTTCATGTACTGTATTCAGGACCTAAACCACTTAATGAGTTATAGACCACTAACAGAACTTTCAAATCTATTCTAAAGGTCACTGGAAGCCAGTGTTCGGACTTTTGAACTGGAGTCATATGCTCTGATCTCTTTGTTTTGGTCAGAACCTGAGCTGCAGCATTCTAAATGAGCTCCAGCTCTTAAATGGTCTTTTTGGGCAGTCCAGCCACAGGACCATTACAATAGTCAAGTCTCAGAAAACAATTACAATAGTCTGGTCTACTTGAGACAAAAGCATGAATTAGATTTTCCTGGTCTCCTTTACACATGAAAGCCTTCACTCTAGATATGTTCTTCTGATGATAAAAGAAGGTTTTTGTGATTGATTTGATATGAGTCAGTTTGGAATCCATCAGAACACCAAGCTTTGGGACTGGGTCTTTGGTTTTTCGAGATAGTGGGTCCAGGTATTTACTAACAGTAATTCTCCTTTCTTTTTTGCACCCAAAAATTATCTCAGTTTTGTTGTGGTTCAGTTGAAGATCATTTTGGCTCATCTAGTTATTGATCTGCTATCAGTGTAGAATCATATATACCATATACAGTCACAAAAGACGGTATTATATCTTTGGAAACAACCGTAGTTTGCATATTTTGGAAAAAAGATGTTACAACAAAGACAAGTATAGTATGAACTTGCCCATTCGTGGTTCACCATTTGCGGCCCCGCACATCCTCAAATTTTGGTCTCCAAGTTTTTTTTTTCTTACTGTGTTTTCATGATCATAGAGGTCTGAAATTCTCTCCTCAACAGATGAGGCGCCACATTATACATGGGGCCTTACAATGTCGTGCACCTTATGTGCACATTGAGTTCCAACATTTGCAAAATTAAGGAGGTCCTTTGTGCCGCAATGCATGCTGGGAACATGTAAACAGCGTTTAAAGTGCATATTTTGTGTCGATTATTTCATGAGTCATTCTTTTATTTTATTACTTGTTAGTTTTGCTATTTTATTTGCTGTGGTGTGAAGGTTTTAGTTTCGATGTGACACTGTGTACAACATTGTCAGTAACACAGGCAGTGTGGGGCAATGTAAGCCTCTTCTGCTTACAGATGTAAAAAGAAATTACCGGTATTCCTCACTGTCTCACAAGTGCTATCAGCTAGCAGTGTAACCCATGTGCTCAAGTGTACTTCATTGGACAAGTTACACAACAATTCTGCACATAACGTATGATGTCCATTTCCGAGAAAATTTCAGACTTTTAAGTGCATCTTATGGTGGGAAAAATATGGTACATATCAAATATTGGTATATTAATACTGCATCCATTACTGGCGAATTTTTGTTATTCGCATGGGTGTAAGAAACATAACCCCCGCGAATAACGTGTGAACACTATATCCCTATAAAATCACCTAAAAATTGACCAAATTTTAAAGCCCAACCGACATGGTAGATATTGTTATGAAAACTACATATAACAATATTCACTTTAATGTCTATACGGAAAAAAAAATGAGCCGAGAGCGTCATTCATGTGCAAAGTTGCAAAAAGTTCATTTGCAAAGTTGCGAAAAGTTGCAAAGTCTCACTCAACACCCCAGTGCTAGCCATATTGCCTGCTACGTCATTTACAGCTGTCACACTCCGACAGTCGCCATTGAGAAGACGCTGTGCCACCTCTTGTGGGAGACGAACGACAGAGATTTTCAGATTTTCCCAACGCCCCTTCTGACACAGAAGCTCTTTTCAAACAACAGAACATCTTCATAATCGACTGAAGTAATTGAGACAATACTACCCTATCGTTTCAAGCCACATTTAGATGATATGCGGATCACTTGTAACTAACAACAGACTCCCCGACAGTATATATAACACTATGTAGCGGAGTCAGGAGGACCCAGGGCGGGCAAAACACCGGTGGCCGGTGGGGGAGAGAGCTCCTTTCTCCTCCCACACGCGGCCAAACCACCTCCCCGCCCAAACCACCGCGGCGGCCGCGCACAGGCACATTTAGCACCCCTGACCTACGTACTTTATTAAGTTATTATGAGATGGATCTTTTTTTTACTTCTGTGAGGATTACGCCGTCCCCCCAACTATTATTTTTTTTAATAGCTCTACACACACCTACCTGTCATTTGGAACCCACAAAGCTCTCGTCCTTTGCACCTGTGCAATACATTTTTCACGATGAACCGGGTGTTTTGAAACATGTGAGGAGTGAATCCATCCTCCCAAGTGTTTGAGCAATATCCAGCTATACAACGAGACAGCATTTTGGCTAACACAGGAAAAACAGCTACTTGCCCGCCTGTAAAACTGGTATAAAGACACGAAGCCGCCAGTGTGGGCGTCTTCTCCAAAACAAATGCCTCAAGAGGATTTTCATGGCAGGAGATACAGAAATCCATAAACAGTAGGACAACATCATGACGTGTGGTGAAAAAACAGATGGGTCCATTCTGGCTGCCTTTTTTTCCTTTAAAAACATACTAAAAATCATGGTTTACATGTCAGTAGACCTTTAAAGTGCAACACATGTATCATGTTACAGAGAACTGTGATTGTGCTGTTCCTGTAATGTAAACAAAACAATGCAACAAGGCGCATCGTGATCATGGTGTCAGTTGAAGCACTTGTGTTTTTTGTGTTTGCTCTATGAATGGGGCGGGAAGATAAGATAGTCATTAATTGATTACGCATTTGGTAGAAATTGTTCATGGGGTTTTGTTCATGGTAGGATGAGCATCTACAGGCAAACTAACATCATTGCATGTAAGATCACCCCAAATAGTTTCAGAGTTGGCTGGGAGTCACTGTCTGAATTGACTGTTCTGAACAGTTGGACTAACAGTGTGGCCTTCTCAAGAATCTGTCTTGCATTCTTTCTTTTTTATAAATACCTTTCAGGAAAAGTAATTTATTTATTTGTGATGTTTAAAATTGTTAAATAAACCTTCTACTTAATAATGTAAATTGGATGTGGTTTAGTTTTTTTTTATATTTACACTGTAAGCTTTAACACAATAAATATTGAGTCATATTGATGGGAAAAACTTTGGGAGGTCAAATTTAGGCCATATCACCCAACACTTGGTGGATAAGCTTTATATTGAGAGAATTCTTTTGAAAAATATTTTTCTCTGAAGGCATTCAAATGGGTGTATCACAAAGAGAAGTAACTGTTCACAGTTCATCACCAGAATTGCAGCAATGACATTCCCTCAGGCTCTGTACCATGGCAAGTGTGACAAAGACTAAATGAATGCCTGTGCTCTGTCTGGGAGATTAAGTGGAGGTTTTTTGCCTGCTAGAACAGCCCAAATCTTTTCTTGACTCAACAAATAAAGCCATGTTTCCACCAAGCTGGGCAGTTGAGTGCGGTACATATTAATTGTCAAAAGACACAATATCAGGTATATCTAATCCTAGCAATACAACAAAACAACACAGTCATCAAGAGTAATGAAACTGGTAAATATCAACTTCAGAAGAGAAGCCTGTAGATCAGTGGTGGGCAAACTAGGGCCTGCGGGCCACATCTGGCCCACTGGTCTTTTTAATCCGGCCCGCCAAAGATTTGGACAGAATTCAGGTTTGATGTGAGGGTTAGCATTTGCATTTATTTCATTTGACTTGTAATGATGGGTATTTCAACACCAGGTGGCGCAGTAGGCACAGTGTCTTGATTTTACGGCGCCCGAGCCATTTCCAGTTATCACTCTTCTTCTACTGGTCGGATCAGAACCCATCCACAGCAATGTCAAAGAAAAGAAAAGTCGACAGTGAGTGTTGGGTGTTTAAGAAAGAATGGACGCCGAAGTACTTTTTCACTGAATTCCGGTCCAAGGCTGTATGTCTTATTTGCCAAGAAACCGTTGCAGTTTTAAAGGAGTACAACATCAGCCGTCACTTTACCACCAAGCATGCTAATTACGCCAGCAACCTTTCAACACGAGAACGCACGGCTACCGCTGACAGGTTGGCAGCTAGCTTGCAGGCTCAGCAAAACACCTTTATTCGAGCAACTTCCATCCAAGAAGAAAGCATGAACACAAACAAGCAAAACCAAAAGCCAGCAAGCCTTTCTCCGAAGAGGAGTTTCTTAAAGAGTGCATGGTAGAGACAGCAAGTACTTTATGTCCTGAGAGCAAGAACAAATTCGAAAAAAAATTGCTTATCATGCAGGTCAGTGACTCGCCGTATTGAAGTCATTGACGAACACTTAACTAGCAAGCTAAACCAAAAAGCGGAGTCATTTACATATTCTTTGGCACTGGACGAAAGCCATGAGATAAAGGACACCGCTCAGCTTTTAATTTTTATCAGAGGGATTCATGAGAATTTCGAGATAACGGAGGAGTTTCTGGATATGGAATCGGTGAAAGGAAAAACAGGTGGAGAGGATTTATTTAACACCGTGTCAGCGGTCATATTACCGTGGAGTACCCTCGCCAATGTTACCACAGATAGATCACCAAATCTGACAGGAAAAAACGTTGGGATGCTCAAGAGAATTCAGGACAGGGTGAAAGAGGACAACCCTGAGCAGTAGGTAATTTTCCTACACTGCATAATTCACCAAGAAGCACTGCGTAAATCCGTGTTGCAGCTTGACCGCATAGTGAAGCCGGTTGTGAAACTCGTTAACTTTATTCGACCAAGGGGACTTCACCAGCGTCAGTTTATTCATTTTCTTGAAGAAACTGATGGTGATCAAACGGACTTACTTTACCATTCTAATGTCTGGTGATTAAGTTTGGGAAAAGTATGTTAACGTGTGTGGGAGCTCAAACAGGATATTTCATTTTTGGAGCTACTTGAGAATACTGACAATTTTCCTGAGCTGAATGACACAGATTGGCTTTGTAATTTAGCTTTTACTGTGGACATACTGACACACATCAACGAGATGAATGTGAAGCTACAAGGGAAACACCAGTTTGTTCATGAAATACAAGCAAACGTCAGACCCTTCAAAACCAAGCTGGTTTTATTTTCGAAGCAAATGTCAGACAAGTCATTTGCTCATTTCCCCACACTGGCTACGTTGAAAGAGGCCCCGTGACATGTGAAAAAATATAGGAAAACACTGATGACCTGCATGAGGAATTCTGCTGTCGGTTTTGTGATTTTGGAAAAATTGACAGGGCACTTCAGCTGGTGTCCCTTCTCACACGACCCGGAAACGGTGCCACAGGAGTTGCAGTTGGAACTGATTGATCTCCAATGTGACGTGATGTTCAAGGACAAGTTCAACTCCCTGAAACTGGATGAGTTTTATACTTCATTAAGTACAGCCAAATTTCCAAACATCCAGAAGACGGCACAGAGGATGCTGGTGTTATTTGGCTCTACATATGTGTGAACAGACTTTTAGTGTGATGAACACCAACAAAGCACGCCACAGATCCCAGATGAGTGATGAACACCTCAGATCTGTTCTGAGAATTGCCACAACAGAAATACCACCAGACTTCGATGCACTGGCTAAAATGGTTGATCAACAACACCGTTCTCATTAAAAGGTATCTTAATACTCCAATGCTTTTTTCTGTTTATGTTTGACATGTACTGTTAACAAATGCAGTTTTTTTTATATGTATTGTATCTAGTGCTGACCCGGCCCGTCTGTCATATTTTAAAAGTCAATGTGGCCCTCGAGCCAAAAAGTTTGCCCACCCCTGCTCTAGATCCAAGGAGTCTTTGAGCCTCTTCTAGCATTCATAGGCAAGTTATACTGTGCTGCATTGGTGTAATACCAATGATGTGCAGTGTAACACTATCCACGGCTTCCAGTTGACTCACACCCAACGTGGAATTGCAAATAAAAATAGCGTTTCCTACTTTAAACTCTTCAATGCCAAATCAAATGCAACTAAATGTAGCTAATGTAAGACGAGCATGTACATTAAGAAGAGCATGACTGAAAACACATTTTGCAGATAGGGAGAAGAATACCAAACTATACATTATATTATCAGAACATATGCATTACAGGTCGACACATAAACCTCCCCATTTCCCACAGCTCCGGGAGTTCCACAGGGAGCACGGGTGTTTGACCCTTACTTCTGTGACCAAAGTCAAGACCTCTTCTCAGGCCCTTAATTCAGCAGAATAGTACAGTATTCTCGTAGCTTTTTTATATCATCATTACTACAGTCACTGTGATTTGACGAGCACGATCGCGCTCGCAAATCTGCAATCGAGCACGAAAAATCACGCGCGTAAAATTTGTTACGGGTAGAAATACATAGATATTGAAAGACGTTGCTTATTTTGTGTAGTCTGACTCTTTTTTTTTTTTTTTCCCCAACATGGAAGCGCAGGTCTCCTGCTAGTTTACCTGCCTCCATCCCCCGCCTCTTCAAGGGGTACACTCATAATTACAAATCCCGCCAGTGCTTCAGTTAGCAACACAGTCTGGGCAACGTAGTGCAAACAGAGTTAGACATGCTGCCTATGTTTACTCTCGATAATAATGGTAAAAGTAAAAAAGAGAAGTGCTGTTGCTTTAATGAATATAGGGGTATGTGAATAATGGAAGAAAAAGTGGTGAAACTGGATGAGATTTTCTCTTTTTTAAGTAAAAAAGGTCTGGTCTGAAGCCAAAGTAGAAAGTACAGGATGAGATGGTGTGTAATGTTAAAATTCCACCTTGGCGCAGCCTGATCGATGATGAAAGCACAGACAATACAGTACATAAATAGCTAATTCTGTATTTTAAATATCGGAGGCAACATAACATTAACCTTAAAACTGTTTGGGACCATCATTCAGGTTTCAACGTGCATTGCTAAAGATATTCTGCAAGCAATAATTCAGTTTTACACCAAGAAAAAGAGACAGGGATATCATTGTATGGAAAAAAAAAATGAAACAAAGTTACAAGCGACCTTTCAAATTTATAGTTCATAGTTGGCTTGGTTTAGTTAGCAATGTCTTTTTTTGTTTGTTGACACATTCATTGTACATTTGCTATGTAACTTTAATGGGTGACATTGATCTGACCACAGTGCATACGTCTGATGTTGCTCACAGTGCTTTGCATCATGGTGGATATTTATTGAAAATTTCTGTTGGACAGAACAAGAATTTAAAGGAGAGAGACAAATAAAAGATGACAGAGGAAAAAAACAACAAAAGATAGGACGATAACAGTGAAACCCAAAAAATAAAACGTTACATAATAGAATTTCATGTTGGATTTGATTTGAGTACTGCGTGACAGCCTGTGAGAACAGGACAGTAAAGAAAAGGTAAGCGACAAGAGGTGAAGCAAGCAGCATCATGATAGTGGACGTGGCTGGACAAAAAGAGTGTGGTGGTTTTGACAATGTAAATCTAACGATCTATATAAATGAAGTGCAAATGAGGGGAACATCTCAAGACGTTTGCATGATCATAAGAGTTTGAGCTTCTTAATTCTCACGCTGAAGTCACTCAGGCTATCCCACATGCAGTTTGCCTTTTTATTCAAGTGCAACCCACGTGCAATTTTGAAAATGTACTGCAGGTTTCCTCCAAGTTGGGGGCGGGGGCTATGCCTGCTGTTAGCTAGGATGCCATTGGGTGGAGTTCCTTCAGCATTTTTTTGTCATTTCCAGGATCCATTTTAATTTCCTTTCCTCCTATACTACTGCTGTATGCAAGGCAGGCAGTGGGAGTAGAAGCACTATATAGATACTTCCTTTTGTCCAAACAAAGACTGAAAATAATATGTAACTGGATGCAAGGTTTCTACAAAGAAATCGTAGGTAACTCCAACTGTTTGTAACCTGAGGTTTCATTGAATGTATAAATAATCCATACATAAAAAGTCAAACAAATAAGATCAGAAATTAAGTTGTGTGTGAAAATGTGAAATCACACAGGGAAGTATTACATGAAAAAAGAAAGGGCAGTGCAAAAAGGCATTGAGAGCCAAGACACCTAAAATCTATCAATAATAAAACAGCAAGACCTTTCATAAGCCAAAAATAATAAGTAACTGGAAACAAGATTTCTACAAAGAAATTGTAGGTAACTCCAATTGCTTGTAACCTAAGGTTCCACTGTATGCATAAGTAATTCATACGTACAAAGTTGAACAAATAAGCTCTAAAACTAAGTTGTGTGTGAAAATGTGAAATCACACGGGAAAATATTCAATGAATATCGAAAGGGAGATCCAAAAAGGCATTGAAAGAGAGGACAACACATAAAATCTATCAAGAATCAAACAATAATCCAGCCAAAATGTCAGTGCAAATGAATATCAGATGGCTCTGTTCTAATAGATGGGCTACAAAAAAAGTCTCATTGCCAAGGTATGAGTCAAGACACATTTCATCATGGGTAAAAGCAAAGCGCTATCTCAAGACCATCACAAAGTAATGGTCACAGAACATAATGACTAGGTGGTTACGTAAAATCTTTAGACCTTCTTAAATTTTTCGCACTTTGTTATATGGCAAGCAACACGGTGGTGCATCTGGTTAGAGTGTTACCATCACAGTCCAGTGAAGTTTGCATGTTCTCCCCGTGGCTGCCTGTTTTCTCTCCGGGCATTCCGCTTGCATCCCACATCCCAAAAACATGTGCTAATTGGAGACTCCAAATTGCCCTTGGGTGTGACTGGTTGTTTGTATCTATGCGCCCTGTGATTGGCTGGCAGCCAGTTCGGGGTGTACACCGCCTCCTGCATGAAGATAACTGGGATAGGTTTCAGCACTCCCACAACCCTTGTGAGGATAAGCGGCTTGGAAAAAGGATGGATGTGATATTGCAACATTCATTCATTTTTTTCCTCATTAATGTACACAAAAAAATGCAACTTTTTAATATATCTGCAAAAAATGTAGAATTTTTTGCAGACATTAAAAAAGAAAACTTAAATACCACACAGCAAAGTATTCAGATCCTTTGCTATGAGACTCATATATTTAATTCGGGTGATATTCATTTCTTCTGATCATTCTTGAGATGGTTTACACTTTCATTGGGACTTCAGCTGTGTTTGATTTTACTGTTTGGATTTTGTAAGTAAAACAACACACGTCAATATGAGTCCTTACAGCTCATGGTGCATGTCAGAGCAAATGAGATCATGAGGTCAAAGGAACTGCCTGAAAAGCCCAGAGACAGAATTGTGGCAAGGCACAGATCTGTCCGAGGTTAGCAAAGCATGTCTGCCGCAACTAAGGTCCTAAGAATATAGTGGTTTCCATAATCCTTAACTGGAAGACAGAAGCCTCTTTTTAGTGGAAGACACATAAAAGCATGCACAGTTTGCTATTAAAAAAAAAAAAAGAACAGAGAGAACGTCAAGATGGTGAGAAATACGATTTTCTGATCCGGTGAAACCTACAGAATTTTTTTGGTCCTGAATTCTAAGCAGTATGTGTGGAGAAAACCTGGTAGTGCTCAATACCTGTCCAATTCAGTCTCAACAGTGAAGCATGGTGGTGGTTGTATTGTGCTGTGGGGGTGTTCTTTAGCTGATGTGACAGGA
Organism: Syngnathoides biaculeatus; assembly: GCF_019802595.1. Classification (NCBI taxonomy): domain Eukaryota; kingdom Metazoa; phylum Chordata; class Actinopteri; order Syngnathiformes; family Syngnathidae; genus Syngnathoides; species Syngnathoides biaculeatus. The sequence goes on from NC_084642.1 coordinate 30,780,453, forward strand.
CGACATTGCTAAAATAACAAAATGCCTTCAGAACAACTTCGTTACTGTTCTTGAATGACATACCCAAAACCCTGACTTAAACCCAATTGAACATCTCTGGAAAGAACCTGAAAATGGCCATACAGCAACATTCAGCATGCAACTTGAAGAGAGAATCTGCAAGGAGAAATGGCAGGGGATGGAATCCCCAAATCCAGGTGTGAAATATGTGTGTGAAACAAACTTGACTTTGACTGGCACCTAGTTCTGTCATGCATACACTATGAGCCTAAATATGAGGAGTGCAGCATGTCAGTGAACATTGTTATTGATTAACGTAGAAACTGAAGCTTGCTTCACTACTCAAACAAAATCATGTCGTTGAGGCAAGCTAGGCTATTTGCAGTTGGAGTGAAAGTAAACAAATAAAAAATGTAGCACTTCTGGAGCACTCGCTAGTTTTATTCCAAGCAAAGGGATGATACACTGATGAACTGTATAACTTCCACAATAATACTTAAAACTGCCAGGATAGCTGTAGTGTGTAAAACAATAGTGCTTTCATTGTGGTTTTGGCTAAGTTACAGCAAGAGAATGACATGCATGTTTTCACGTAATATGCCATCAATATCTTAAATGGTGGTGTCGGGAGTCAAGTCGCACGAGAACAACCTTGGAGGAATGGGGGCGTGGGGTATTTACGGCACTCAAGATAATCGTTGCTCAACTTGCAAGTATTAGATTTTAAAATTATTAGTAATCAATCTATTAAAGAAACATCTGAAAGACACAAAAGCCAATAACTGAGTAAAGTAATCCCCTGCTACTTGCAATTGGTCGGCGCACATCGCTGTAACTGCCGCTGAGAAAGCAAAAGAGACCATAAATAGGAGGCCAGCTTGCTAGTGTGATCGACATATCTGCCACACCTGAATCAAGCAACAAGATGGATGATATGATGATCTCTATTTTTTTTTAGTTTTTTTTTTTTGGCACGCCTTTGGTCGATTGCGATCGACAGACACATTGAGCACCCCTGGTGTAGAATGTACCTTGTTCCTCAAGTAAGACAGGAAGGAGTTGCATTTTTTAATGGAGAAAGACTTGGAGGTGTGGTCGATGGGTTTGAGTAGTTTGTTCATTATGGAGAAGAGAACCTTGGAGATTGGAGCCAGAATGAATGATGTGGTAGTAGTAGGTGTACTGGAAAGCATATGATATTTAAGATTTACCATTTATTTACTCGCAAAACAAACCCATTTGCCAATTTAAAATTATAGTCGCACAGAAATGGAAGAATCAACACTATTGGAATTATTGCACTTTGTTTTTCCTGTTTTCCTATTCAATATTCTTTAGTCTGGGGTTCACTGATCATATCTTTATGTGTCTGCACTATGAACAGGGTGAGAGGAGTTAATTTAAAGGGACCGTTGAACCCAGACGTTCACATACACTGTGCAAAACCACACATTTAATTTTTTGTCTCACTGTCTGAAGTCAAATCACACTAAACCTTTCCTGTTTCAGGTCAGTCAGGATCACAAGAATGATTTAATTTTGTTAAAAGTACAAAATAATGGGAGAAAGAATGTCTTAGAGAGTTTTATGTTGTTTTCTTCAGGATCAAAAGTTTACATACACAAAAAGTACTTTGTCCTGAAAGAACATGGAGAAGGCGAGATGATGAGGTCATGGCTTTGGAAGCCCCTGATAGGTTAACTGATAACCTGAGTTAACGGACGGCACAGAAGGGGATGTGTAGAAGGCCACACCTCCAAAACTCTGCGTCTTTGTTTAAAAAAAGTAAATCAAAAGAAATCGGCCAGGAAATCAGAGAAAGTATCGTGGCACGCCACAAGTCTGGCTTATCCTTGGGTGCAATTTCCAGATCCTTCAAGGTGCCACGCTTATCTGTTCAAACAATTATATGCAAGTATAAATACCGTGGAAATGTCCAGTCATCACACCGCTCAGGATGGAGAGGGTTCTCTGTGTCCCAGACACGAATGTGTTTTGGTCCAAATTGTGCAATCAACCCAGAACAAAAGCTAAACACCTTGCAAAGATGTTTGATGAAGCTGGTGAGAAAGTGTCATTATCCACACTGAAACGAGTCCTGCTGAAAGGCCACTCACCAAGAATGAAGCCATTACTCCTGAAGAAACAAAGAAAAAGACCGCAAGACAAAGATCTTAATTTCTGGGGACATGTACCGTGGTTTGATAAAGCTAAAGTGGAGCTGTTTGGCTGTAATGATCAACATTATATCTGGAGGAAAAAGGGGGAAGCTTGTAGACCTGAGAACACCATAGTAACTGTGAAGCATGGCGGTAGCAAGATTATGTTGTGGGGCTCTTTTGCAGAAGCAGGAACTGGAGCGCTTCCGAAAATATAGTTAGGGTGGAGATATTAAAGCAACATCTCAAAACATCACCCAGGACATTAACCAGGAAGCTAAAACTTGGGCGCAAATGGATCTTCCAAATGGACAATGACCCTAAGATTACTGCAAAAATGGTTAAAAAGTGAGTTCGGGATAAAATCATGTCTTGGATTGGCCATCACAAAGCCCTAATCTGAATCCCATCCACAATTTGCCTGGCCACTACATACTCATTAAATGACAAGTGGGCTTTCAACGCATCTGGACAGCTGATGAGAATGCGAGCTAGCCCGCTCATCAAGTCCACTAACCCAATAAACTACTCCCACCACAAGTCACCCATAGATTTTCTTTTTACATACATGATTAATCCTGCTACATTTGTCATTTCCCTGAGTGACGTCACATATGATCGTCTCAAACCTACAAGTACGTGTGTGCGCATGTCTATGTGAGTTGGGGCTAACCGCAAAGATTGCCTGCTTAATTTTTCTCTCATTTCTCTCGTTAAAACATTGCAAAGGTTTGCTAGCAAAATCTATCAATATTAAGTAGCCTTTCCAACCGTGTTTATAGCATAGGCATATGAAAATATAGATCCAAAGTTTAAAAGCCTGAATTCCTTTAAAAAGGCTTTTATAAAAAAAAAAAAACCTTTAAATAAAGTCCATAAACCGTAGATTCAAAGTGGCTACCCCACTGGGCAGACACAACAGCCTACTCTGTGACCGTATGTTCGCAATGGTGCTGCTGTTGCGTGCCGTACCAGAAAGAACCAGTCAATTATACTGGGGCCAAACATATTGCAGCTGGTTGCTTTTAAGACAAATGGAATTCATAACGATTGAGATCTCTCGCTCTCTCTCTCCCTCGCTCCCTCCGAGGATCATATAGGAACATTCAGAAAGAAGAGATCCTTCCAACTACAGGTGTGGAACTCAAGGCCCGCAAAGCCAAACCTACAGTGTCAATTTACATGATTCTTGTATAAATCTGTACCAAAATTTCAAACTGTCAAATATGATAAAACTGAGATATTACAAGCATTTTTGAAAACACATAACCCTTGATTTCTGATTTCAAAACTAGTTCATAAATTGATGATGTAAATATTAAATCTTTTTATTGTTTCACAGTCACAATTGCCCTCTAAGGGAAACCGGAAACACAATGTGGCCCGTGAGAAAAAATTAGTTTGACACAACCGTATTAAAATTGAATTTATGATTTTCCCCCTTATTTTTCCTCTAACTTGTGTGGTTATTTTTTTCCAGAAACCACTGCTACTTTTCCTCAGAAACCTGTTAAGTACTAATGACAGCTAACAGTCAAAACTAGTTTTGTTTCTAATGAGAAACTAATGTAACTGCTATTTTATGTGATATTTTCAATTGTAAAATAAAACTGCCTTATAAATGTAAATTAATTTGGTTGAATTTTATACATCTTTAAACTTTAAAAGAATAAATTGAGTCATGTTCAAAATTGATATTTCTGGGGAAAAAATTGTGACATCAAATTTAAGTGTGATACTGCCCAGCACTAATTACATTTCATTGTTATGCCACCAATTTCTGCTAACTAATCACAGGCTGCCGTGCATCACGAAGATTATTATGAAGTAGCACAAAGACTGTGAGCAAGAACACAGCTTGGAAACAAAATTCATTGTCATCCGCTTACCCAGTTGGAATCCGACATATTTGATTTGTTACAGGCTGGTGTGTTTAATCAGTGTCAGAGACTTTGAGCCATATCAGCTGGCAAATGAGAGGAGTGCAGTGCTTCATTACTCACTTTTACTGACATGTTACTTTTACCGGTTAGTTCAGCAAAGAAAAAAAAATTCCACAGTCGCAAACTGAACTTTGGAATTCATAAATGGTATGGCACAGCATACTGATGGTGGGGTGAAGATAAATTATGAATAACTTTTTCAGGAGAGGTGTTTGTAGAACTGGGTCAATCCAGACAATCTAACTCTGTTACCAGACTTCTGTTCATGTGTCTACCATATAAAGTGCATCCGGAAAGTATTCCGTGTGTCACTTTGTCCATGTTTTTCCTCCCACATCCCAAAATTGAATACATTCTTTTTTTCCCTAAAAATTCTACACAGAAAGACCACAAAAACGTTTTGGAAAACTTTTTACAAATGTATTAACAATAAAAAACTAAGACATCAGATGTACCTAAGTATCCACAGCTTTTGCTCAATACTTTGATGCACCTTTGGTAGTAAACACAGCCTCAAGTATTTAATATGATGCCAGAAGGTTGACACATCTCTCTTTTGGCAGTTTCGCCTTTCCTCTGTGCAGCACCTCTCCAGCTCCATCAGGTTAGATGGGGAGCGCACAGACATTTTCAGACTTCTCCAGAGATGTTCAATTGGATTCAAGTCTGGGCTCTGGCTGAGCCACTCAAAAACATCCAACAAGTTGTCCTAGAGCCACTCTTTCATTATCTAGCCTGTGTACGTAGGGTCATTGTGCTGTTGGATGGTAAATCCGCTCAGTCTGAGCTCCTGACAACTCTGAAGCAGGTTTTATTCTGGGTTTTCTGTACATTGCTGCATTCATCTTTTTCTCAATCCTGACTACTAGTTTCCAGCGCTGAAAAACATCCCCACATCATGATGCTGTAAGGATCATACTTAACAGTAAGGATGGTATTGGTCAGGTCAGCCATGCTTCTTTCCTTATAACATGTTCAAATCAATTAATCAAAAGCCTTTAATGTCATTATATGCTGTGCATACAACGAAATGATCAGCGCATCTCCACAAGGTGCAATAAAATAGAATAACAATCAAAGAACATCTTGGGTAAAAAAAAAAAAATAAATGAAAAAAACCATAGATAAAACATCAAGGCACAGTTATTGCTAAGATGAATAATAAATAAATATGTGATCTGTTGCATAATATTCCATGAGAGTACTGTTATTTCAGTGGTTTGAGTTCAAGGAGTTGATGGGTCCGGGGGGAAAGCTGTCCTTGAATCTGGTTGTCTGTGTTTTGTGGGACCTGTACCGCCTGCCAGAGGGTAACAAGTTGAACAGGTGATGACCAGGATGTTAAGAGTTCTTTACAATATTAGTGGCTCTGCTGTGATAGTCAGAGTTGGCAATGTCCTCTCGGGAGGGCAGAGAGCAGCCAGTGATCTTCTGGGCACTGTTGATCACTCTTTGCAGCGCTTTCCTGTCCGCTGCTGTGCATCCAGCATACCAGACTGTCATGCAGTATGTGAGGATGCTCTCCATGGTGATTCTGTAGAAGGCCTGCAGCAGCTTAGCTTCCAAGTTGTTCTTCTTGAGCACTCTCAGGAAGTGGGGTCGCTGCTGGGCCTTTTTCACCACCGCAGTGGTATTTACAGTCTAAGTGAGTTTGTCCGTGATGAAGACTCGCAGAAATGTGAAGGAGTGGACCCTCTCCACACACTCCCCATTGATGAACAGTGGGACTGGGTCGATACCGCACTTCCAGAAGTCCAGGATGATTTCCTTCGACTTTGTGGTGTTCAGTGTAAGGTTTGCAGAACACCACTTTGACAATTTACCAATTTCGTCACTGTAGGCAGACTCATCTCCTTCTGAGATAAGCCCGATAACGGTGGTGTCATCAGCAACCCTGATAATCGAGAATCTGGGATGGGCTGGTTTGCAGTCATATGTGTACAGAGAGTACAGCAGAGGGCTCAGTACACAGCCTTGCGGGGACCCGGTACTGAGGGTGATTGAGGAAGAGAGGTGTGTGCCAGGTCAAACAGTCTGTGGACGGTTTGTGAGGAATTCTTTCATCCAGCAGCAGATGGAAGGAGATAGTCCAGGGAGGGGGAGTTTGTCAACCAAAATACCTGGGATGATGGTAATAGAGCCTGAACTAAAATCTATGAAAAGCATCCTGACGTAGTTCCCTTGGCGTTCCAGGTGGCTCAGTGCAGTGTGGAGAGCTATTGTAATAGCATCCTCGGTCGACCGGTTTCCTCTATAGGCAAACTGGTAGGGGTTGAGTGAGGGAGGAAGTTCGAGTGGCAATATACTGTGCCTTGTCCCCTGACCTGAAGGCGGCGTTGCGGTGTCTCATGAGTGCCTTAGTCTCTCATGTCATCCAGGGTTTTTGATTGGGGAAAACCCGGATCCGTATATTTACAGTCACAGTGTCTATACAGTTTTTAATGTAAGACAGAACAGTATCTGTGTGTTCCTGGAGGTTCTGGTGTTTAAATAATTCCCAAACAGTGCATGAAAAAAAGTCCTGCAGTTGAGATGAGGCCATGTTGTAATTGTCTTTGTTTGAGGCCTTATTTGTTTACGTAGAGGGATGTATGTGGGCATGAGGGTGACTTAGACAAGGTCGGATCCAGTAAGATGGGGGAGGGGGGAACCCCTATATGCATGTTTAACGTTCGAGTAAACATGGTCCAGGATTTTGTCTCCTCTGGTGGGACATACTGGACGAATTTGGGTAAGACAGTCTTTAAACATGCTTGGTTGAAGTCACCAGCAACAATCAATACTCCATCGGGGTGGACAAGCTGCTGTTTGTTTACAGTCACGAGCAGACGGCTAAGTGCTGCGCTAATGTTAGCATCCGACGGGATTTATACAGCTACCACAATGACTACTGTTCGCTCCCTCAGTAGATAAAAGGGGCTGCACGAGATTGCAAGGACCTCTAAATAAGGAGAAAAGTGGGTGGCAATGATTCTGCTGATAGAACACCATTCGTTGTGCATAAGGGGCTGGTAGCATCATGCCCTCCCGGTCTTTGGTTCTGTCTTGTCGATGTAGCGTGTAGCCTGCTAGCAAAACGGCAGCATCGGGGATTCATGGGTGTAGCCACGTCTCTGTTATAAAAATAATACTGCAGTTCCAGACAAAGCTGCTCGTGGCAAGTTGTAAGTCCAATTCGTCCATTTTGTGGGTAGTGGATCTTGTTTTGGTCAAAAAGATGCTTGGAAGCGCAGGTCTGTAAGATTGCCTCCTTAGTTTAGCCTAGCCAGGCCTGCCCAACATCCTCGTTTTTGTTTACGATCCCTCCGCCTTCTATGTCACTTGCTGAGAGCGGCTATCCACGGAGATCCTGGTGGTCTCACGATGTCCCCCGGAATATTGTTTACTTTTACCTTTACTTTACATAGTTTCCCTTTTGGTATTCCTTTGTCATTGATAAATTATGCTTCAGTCCCAGATCGATCAGGTCCTGGAAGCTATATGTGACTGTGGCTTTACGGTAATCCACAAGCGCCAAAATAATAATAAAGAAAATGCACCAAACTGGAGAGCTAAGAGCCGCTGTACCTGTGCGCGCCGCCTTCTTGCTATCTAATCTTTCTGTTGCCTGCCATTCACACCAAAGAGTTCAATCTTTGTCTGAACAACATGAGACATAAGAGAATTTTCTTTCTCATGGTGGAAGAGTCATTTAGGTGACGTTTGACAAATTACAGGCGGACTGCCATGTGCACTTGATTAAGGAATGGCTTCCATCTGGCCACCTGATTGGTGGAGTGTCCTCCAGACATAGCTGTCCTTCTGAAAGAATATCCTCTCTCCACAAAGGATCACTGGAGCTTTGACAGAGTAACCATTGGGTTCTTGGTCACCTCCCTGACAAAGGCCCTTCTCCCCCAATTCCTCAGTTATGACAGCCACCTCACTCTAGGAAATGTCCTGGTGGTTCAGAACTTCTTCCATTTCCAGATGATGCTAATACTCACTGGAAGCTTCAAAGCAACAGAAATGATTATGATGCCTTCGCTAAATTTGTGCCTTGAAATAATCCTGACTTGAAGGTTTACAGGCAATTCCTTTGAATTCATGCTTAGTCTGTGCACTGTCACCTGTGGGACCTTAACTAGACAGGTGTATATCTTGCAAATCATGTGCAATAAACTGAATTGACTACAAGTGAACTCGACTGAAGGAACCTTTCAAGGAAAATCAGTAGAAACATGATGCATCTTATCTTAATTTTCAGTTTTGTGGCAAAGGCTTATACAAATAAATAAAATACTATATATACTATATGTGTGTGTGTGTGTATGTATATATATATATATATATATATATATATATGGATGGATGTATAAATACTTGCGTAGATGTAATTTCTTTTTTTTTTCAATATATTTGCCGAAAAAAGTTATTATGGGGTGTTTCTGTAGACCATGGGTGGGCAAACTATCCAGGCCTCATCCGGCCCGTTAACCAATTTAATCCGGCCCGCCGAGATTGGTACAGAATTGCCCGAATCCCATCAAAATCATGGCTACATTCATTGGACCTTGTCTGTAATGTTGACTGGTTCCACCCGGTTGTGCTGTAATGCCCACTGGTTGGAGCAGGTGATGGGTCCAGTGATATACTGCGTTGACTTTGGATATGTTGTTTCTACTCTGTTTGATTCAGAACTAAACACTTCATCGACCAGGAATAGACCAAAGACAATAAAAATCAACAGTGAATGCTGAGCAGTGGTTCTGCTACTTTAGAAAGATGTGAAGTGATACATTAATTTTCCCAATAAACTAGAATGCAATTTACTATTACTTACTAATAACATTTCTTAAAAAAGCATAATTGCACGTTGACAATTTGAAGCTTCATCACCCTAATATTCGAAGACATTTAACAACCCACATAACGTTAAGCTATATGTACAGTAGAAAAAAAGAGATAGGGAGGAAATTGCTGAATCTATAATACAATGATGCTGCAATACCTTAAAAGTGTCAAGAAACACACAAATTCACAATCGCCGCAATATTTTTGTTTTCACTTGTAAAAAGTGTATTTTTTTGGAAATGGTAATAATACAGTTTTATTGCAACGTTAAGTGTGCCATGCATTGTGAGTCATCCCGCCGTGCGCTGTCATAAATCAGTCATGGAGGTTAAGGACTGTATCATGAAAGGATTTAGAATACTTATCTTAAAGGTCTACCGACACGTAATGCATGATTTTTAGTATGTTTTTAATTTTTAAAAAAGGCAGCCGGAATGAGCTCCGTCCGTGTCCGATGACGTTATCCATCATCTCAGAATGTAACAAAAGTTCCGAGTCATCATAACTTCATAAAGTATACCGGCGCCGTCGTCGAACGCAGGCCAGCGTCGTCGTCATCCGCGACGGACGGCTCGGCATTAGCCTTGACGCCGATGTGGATCAGGCGGGGAGGTGGTTTTTGACTCCATTCAGGGAGAAGAAAGGAGCTCTCCCCCCCCCACTGGCCACTGGTTTGGGCACTAGTTACTTCGCCTGGCATGGGTCCTCCTGAGTACGCTACATACAAAAGTCATTTTGAATATTTGATCAGGTTCCTTGTTCTCCTCTTCTGTCTGTCGGAGAGTCTGTTGTCAGTTAGAACTGATCCGTATATTGTCTAATATGGCTCAAAAAAATAAGGTAATATGGCCCCTGTCACTTACCCTGCTTCTGAGATACTGTATTCTCTTCTTCAAAAAAGAGCTTCAGTCTCACAAGGGGCATCAGAAAAATCCGAAAATCTCTCTTGTTCATCTCCCATAGCAGGTGGCTCAGCATGTTTCTACGGCAACTGTCCCAATGTGACATCTGTAAATGACGTTGCAGACAAAATAGCTGCCACTGGGATGTTGAATGAAACTTCCACAACTTTCCGCATGAATGACGAGCTCTCCTCTCATTTTTTTTCGTATTGACATTGAACTGAAAATATTATATGTAATTTTCACAATATCTATTTTAAAATGTATATAGGGATGTTAGAGCTTTAAATAATATTTAGAATAAAATGAAAACTTTCAACTTCATTGTAGTCTGGACTGTGACCTGGTTTAAAATTCTGCACGCTTGACGTCACATAAGTAAGCACTTCTCCCCGCCTTCAATCACCAACTTCTTCTTTTCCTTTCGGCTTGTCCCGTTAGGGGTCGCCACAGCGTGTCATCTTTTGCCATCTTAGCCTATCTCCTGCATCTTCCTCTCTAACCCCAACTGCCCTCATGTCTTCCCTCACCACATCCATAAACCTTCTCTTTGGTCTTCCTCTCGCCCTTTTGCCCGGCAGCTCCATCCTCAGCACCCTTCCACCAAAAAACTCACTCTCTCGCCTCTGAACATGTCCAAACCATCGAAGTCTGCTCTCTCGAATCTTGTCTCCAAAACATCCAGCTTTGGCTGTCCCTCTAATGAGCTCATTTCTAATCCTATCCAACCTGGTCACTCCGAGCGAGAACCTCAACATCTTCATTTCTGCCACCTCCAGTTCTGCTTCCTGTTGTTTCTTCAGTGCCACTGTCTCTAATCCGTACATCATGGCCGGCCTCACCACTGTTTTGTAAACTTTGCCCTTCATCCGAGCAGACACTCTTCTGTCACATAACACACCAGACACCTTTCGCCAGCTGTTCCAACCTGCTTGGACCCGTTTCTTCACTTCCTGACCACACTCTCCATTGCTCTGTATTGTTGACCCCAAGTATTTGAAGTCATCCACCCTCGCTATCTCTTCTCCCTGTAGCCTCACTCTTCCCCCTCTACTTTTCTCATTCACGCACATATATTCTGTTTTACTTCGGCTAATCTTCATTCCTCTCCTTTCCAGTGCATGTCTCCATCTTTCCAATTGTTCCTCTGCATGCTCCCTGCTTTCACTGCATATGACAATATCATCTGCGAACATCATGGTCCAAGGGGATTCCAGTCTAACCTCATCTGTCAGCCTATCCATTACCACTGCAAACAGGAAGGGGCTCAGAGCTGATCCCTGATGCAGTCCCACCTCCACCTTAAATTCCTCTGTCACACCTAAGGCACACCTCACCATTGTTCTGCTGCCATCATACATGTCCTGTACTATTTTAACATACTTCTCTGCCACACCAGACTTACGCATGCAGTACCACAGTTCCTCTCTTGGTACTCTGTCATAGGCTTTCTCTAGATCCACAAAGACACAATGTAGCTCCTTCTGACCTTCTCTGTACTTTTCCACGAGCATCCTCAAGGCAAATAATGCATCTGTGGTACTCTTTCTAGGCATGAAACCATACTGTTGCTCGCAGATACTTACTTCTGTCCTGAGTCTAGCCTCCACTACTCTTTCCCATAACTTCATTGTGTGGCTCATCAACTTTATTCCTCTATAGTTCCCACAGCTCTGAAAATCCCCTTTGTTCTTAAAAATGGGAACTAGAACACATTTCCTCCATTCTTCAGGCATCTTTTCGCCCGCTAGTATTCTGTTGAATAAGTTGGTCAAAAACTCCACAGCCATCTCTCCAAATTGCTTCCATACCTCTACTCATCAGGACCAACTGCCTTTCCATTTTTCATCCTTTGTAGTGCCTTTCTGACTTCCCCCTTAGTAATCATTTCCACTTCCTGGTCCTTCACTCTTGCCTCTTCAACTCTTCCTTCTCTCTCATTTTCTTCATTCATCAACTTCTCAAAGTATTCTTTCCATCTATTTAGTACACTACCAGCACCAGTCAACACATTTCCATCTCTATCCTTAATCACCCTTACCTTCTGCACATCCTTCCCATCTCTATCCCTCTGTCTGGCCAACCTGTAGAGATCCTTTTCTCCTTCTTTCGTGTCCAACCTGGTGTACATGTCTTCATATGCCTCTTGTTTAGCCTTTGCCACCTCTACCTTTGCCCTACCTCGTATCTCGATGTACTCCTTTCGCCTCTCCTCAGTCCTCTCAGTCTCCCATTTCTTCTTCTCTTTCCTTGTATGACTCCCTGTATTTTGGGGTTCCACCACCAAGTCTCCTTCTCCCCTTTCCTACCAGATGACACACCAAGTACTCTCCTGCCTGTCTCTCTGATCACTTTGGCTGTCGTCGTCCAGTCTTCCGGGAGCTTCGGTTGTCCATCGAGAGCCTGTCTCACCTCTTTCCGGAAGGCCGCACAACATTCTTCCTTTCTCAGCTTCCACCACATGGTTCTCTGCTCTACCTTTGTCTTCTTAATCTTCCTACCCACCACCAGAGTCATCCTAGACACTACCATCCTATGCTGTCAAGCTACACTCTCCCCTACCACTACTTTACAGTCAGTAATCTCCTTCAGATTACATCGTCTGCACAAAATATAATCTACCTGCGTGGTTCTACCTCCGCTCTTGTAGGTCACTATATGTTCCTCCCACTTCTGGAAATAAGTGTTCACTACAGCCATCTCCATCCTTTTTGCAAAGTCCACCACCATCTGTCCCTCAAAGTTCCTTTCCTGGATGCCGTACTTACCCATCACTTCTTCATCGCCCCTGTTTCCTTTACCAATATGTCCATTACAATCTGCACCGATCACAACTCTCTCGCTGTCTGGGATGCTCAGAACTACTTCATCTAGTTCCTTCCAGAATTTCTCTTTCAACTCGAGGTCACATCCTACCTGTGGTGCATAGCCGCTAACCACATGATACATAACACCCTCAATTTCAAATTTTAGTCTCATCACTCGATCTGATACTCTTTTCACCTCCAAGACATTCTTAGCCAGCTCTTCCTTTAAAATAACCCCTACTCCATTTCTCTTCCCATCTACTCCGTGGTAGAATAATTTAAACCCTGCTCTTAAATTTCTAGCCTTACTACCTTTCCACCTGCTCTCTTGGATGCACAGAATATCAACCTTTCTCCTAATCATCATGTCAACCAACTCCTGTGCTTTTCCTGTCATAACCTTCAATCACCAACAGTTTTCCTAATTCCTATAAAAAAAAAACTGTTGCGGAATTTTGTCACCTTTACTTGCTCTTCACATCAAAATGACGATGGGGGGACCAATGGTGTATGCATTTGTATACCCCCAATATCAAACCGCCACTTATTTAGACGTTTTCGTACACACACACAGTTGCTTTCATAGAGAACAATCGGCTTCCATTGATATCTGTCAGTTAAGAGTCTTTAGAGAAGAGCACTTGGAATAGTGTGCTTGTTTATGTTTAGGTACTTACTGTATACTGTGTTATGTCAATTCTGCACTAAGTTGCTGTTTTAACACATTCCAGTTATTGGTTCACATTGATGTAACTGTAACTTGTGTGGAGTACATTATCAAATAATGAGTTCAGTTAAGCTTATGGGGGTTTTTTATTTGCTTTTTTTTGTAGTGGATAAGTATAATTTCTGCCAGTTGGCAGGTATTATTCTCAGAATTGCCACAACAATCCAGACTTTGATGCACTGGCAAAAAAAAAAAAAGTGATTAACAAAACAACACAGTTCCCATTACAACTTAATACTAGATTGCTGCAGCAGACAACATTCTCCAGTTCTGGCAAAGCTATCACAAACCATGAGAGAAAAATGTCATGTAACAATTGCATCTGGAAGAGACAAAACATGCATCCCAACAACATTTAAGGTCTGACAAGCAACATTTTTCTACCAATGTAACCATTCAACACTCAAGGATGTAAATAGAAGTATTTATTAATTGTTAAAAGGATTGTACTGAGAAACTGATATATTGGATTGTTTTCAAAAAGACTATTGAAATTAAAGTGTAGAATGCATTAATGTATGTCGCAAGATGAATTCAAATCCTACATTAGCATTCAATGACCCATATTATCCATCCATCAGTTGAAGTACACGAAAGCATTAACACTACAATGCCTTTTATGAAAAACGTAAAGCGCTGTGAATAATTTACAGATGCACTGTACATACTGCATATGTAAACAAACTCTGCGCACTCTAAAATAATTGTTTATCCATCAGGTTAAACTATCTTTAGAGCCCAGCAACCACTAAACCCAACTCTGCAATACAGTTGGCCAGACCTATTGACAACAGGAAACGCATTCATAGTGCAATCCAGAGCACTGAGATTGTCAAAGGCTATTAATGATCTATTAATGATTTAATTTTTAGATTGACCACCATTAAAAGCGCTGAACAAAAATACAGTCTTATCATATCATATCATGTCATATCTCTGAGTATATCAACATCACCATGTCAAACAAGTTGCTCATCTGTATTTGGACAGAGTGCAAAGCAATAGGATGCTTTGGGAGTGAGCTCTAAAGACGACATTTTTATTTAGATTGCTGCAGCAGACAACAATGTCTAGTTCTGGTAAAATGATCACAGACCATTAGAGAAAAAAAGTCAGGTAGGAATTGCATCTGGAAGAGACAAAACATGCATCCCTACAACATTTAAAGGGCCACTGTCATGAAATGCATGATTTTTAGTATGTTATGAATGAAAAAACGACAGACAGTATGGACCCATGCCTTTTTTCACCACAAAACATGATTTTGACATATATGGCTTTTTGTAACTCCCACCATGAAAATCCTCTCGAGGGATTTGTTTTCGAGAAGAAGCAGGAATTGACGTACGGGCCAGGAGCACCCTCTAGTGGACTCATGCGTTTCTCTTAGTTTTACCAGCGGGAAGGTAGCTCGATGTTCCTTTGTGTTAGCTAAAATGCCAGGTTGTTGCATTGGTGGATAATGCTCAAACACTCGGGAGGATGGATTTACCCTTCATAAGTTTCCAAGAGACCCGGTTCGTCGTGAAAAATGGATTGTACACGTGCAAAGGACGAGAGCTTTGTGGGTTCCAAATGTTTATTATCACCGGTGGTTTGGCCGTGATCCACATGCCATCTAAAAATGGCTCGAAACAATAGGCTAATATTGCCCCGGACACTTCACTCGATTGTGAGATGTTTTCTTCGAAAAGAGCTTCCGTGTCTGAAAGGTCGTGTCCCACAGTAGGGGCCACAGCGTGTTTTAAATGGCGAATGTCCGGGGTGACGTCACAGATGATGAACATGATGTTGCAGCCAATATGGCGACCACTTGGATGTCGAATGAGACTTCCGCAACTTTGCGCATGGATGACGTGCTCTCTGCTCACATTTATTTTTTCGTGGGGAAATTGAAGTGTATTGTATGTATTTTTCATTTCAATATCTATTTTAGAATGTTTATAGGCATCTCACTTGGGCTTTAAATGTTGTGTTGAACGTCTTGGACGTTGACAGGCATTCTCTTTTGGGATGACACAGTAAACACCGGATTGCATCAGTACCAACATAAAACGGTTTACCAAAAATTACTGTCAAAATGCTGTGTCTGTTTGAAATGGTCACTGCAGAAAACAGCAAGAATTTTGACAACTTTATAGTGGGTTCTGGATAAATTGTATTTGTCTGTGTGTAGTGTGTGTTGAGGGACAACAAAAGTGTTGTTTTTGGGGAACATATTTACTTGTTATGGAGAATTTTAGACGTGTCGGAAATGCTCATTCCAAATCCATTAGAAAATTCCACACTTGTCAAATTGCTTGTATGTGTCCCTCAAGGACATGGTAAGTAACAAGAATATAACAGGCTACAGGTATGTGGCACGGTGGCACAACTGGCTGCAGCATTGGTCTCAAAGTTCTGAGAACGGTGTTTGAAAGCTCGGCTCCGCCCGTGTGGAGTGTGCATGATCTGGCCGTGCCTGTGTGGGTTTTTTTCCCCAGTCGCTCTGGTTTACTCCCACATCCCAAAAACATGCATTAATTGGAGACTCTAAATTGGCCTTAGGTGTGATTGTGAGTGCACCTGTTGTCTATCTCCGTGTGCCCTGCGATTGGCTGGCAACCAATACAGGGTGTACTCCGCCAACTGCCTGATGATAGCTAGGATAAGCGCCAGACCTCCGCAACCCTTCTGAGGATAGGAGGTAAAGAAAATGGATGGATGGCTACAGGGACCCACGAAATGTACGTATTTCTACCCAGTCTAATACAACACACCTGGGGAAATGAAGCCCCAATGAAATCTACCGCAAAATGTGATCGTTCCTACTGAAAAGCCCAATGTTAAAAACAGCATCACTATGGTCACACTAACATCATTACTTGCAAACACTGCACTCAAGTCTCAAGCAGTGCGGCGGGTGTTAGATCTATTCCAAGGATGGTCTATGTGGGACTTTTTTTCCTCAAAAAACATTGAATCGTTCATGGGGGTTCTCCTGCTCACTCTGCATTACTTCTCTTCCAACGATCATTTGAGATTGCAGCATTTGCAATTAGTAAATTGCATTTTATCCTATCACAATAATTTTAGTAGTGCTGGCATATACGGTGTAGTCTTGCAAAAAAAAAAAAAGAAAAAAAAATCAGGGATTTACTGTATTTTCCGGACTATAAATCGCATTCTTGAGGGAAAATTTATCTGATAAAACCCAACACTGAGAACAGACATTGCATCTTGAAATGCAATTTAAAATAAATAGAAAAGGCTGTATAGGGATATGGTATTGTATTCGTCAGATGACGCATAACTAACTGAAAACATGCCTGGTAGGTTAACATAACACACAAGTTATTCAGATAACTATAGCATTAAGTACATGCTAACAAGCTTACCCAACCATCAATATCACTCCAAATCAATAAATCCAACAAAATCTTCACCCTTCTAAACAAGTCCGGCAACTTTAGGCCATTCATAAAAATATTTAGGCTTCCGGTAACCCAATCGACTGTAGATATTCAAAAGCAAATAAAATTGCAGAAGTCAGCATTTTTATTTATTTATTTACACAAAGGTGATGTAAGTTCTGGACAAGGGAAGTAACTGTGTGTGTGCCAACAAATACGACGTGAGACAACTTTGAATGTTCAGTAGTGCTTGTAGTAAGACACCGCTCCACACATAACGGCCCGCTTCCGCATACGCTGCTGGAACAACCCATTGAGCAGGGGGTGGTCAGTACCATTCCTAGCAGTAACCCAGGTCCTGTCTCAAATCTTAACCAATCAGGAAGTGATTTTCTCGCTGTCTGTTTTACGCTATTATGGCAGACGGCTGCTGTTTGCTTTCTCATTGTTGGCTGGGCGACGCACACATCGACACATTTCATACACGGATCTTTTGTTACGTTTTTGAGCTGTACAGCCCATACTATGATGATCCATCCAATGACTTCCTGGAAAGTTGCATATGCTGCATTCACCCGGTTGCCTTGAAACTGTGCTCTGCATCCATCATAACAGTCAAAATAGTTCACTGATGCTCTCATTTGATTGATAGGAATTTCACTTTTTACGATCTCTTTCTGCATCCACCATTACTATAATTGACCTGTTGAGCACACATTACTGGCATGCCTACTGTTATTGAGAAATTCAAGCATTGCACAAGCTCATCTAAATGTCGCTGCGGAGTCAGGTCTCACGTGACAAGAAAACAACAGGCCACTTCTGAGTGACTAATAAACTGCTCCACTGTTTGCACCACTAACAGTTGATGTGTTTCCATGTAAATGTCTAACTACAGTGAGGGCACCAACAGCCATTAACATCAAATAACTGCCTGCCTTTCTCCCAGCGGCAGCTCAACATGAAGCAGAGTCAACTAGAGACACTGCAATCTAATCAAACCATGCGATATGATCTATGATCTACTCAGTTGTTAATGCTGCTATTATAGTAGCACTGTAATTACAGATAGCTTTAATTTTGCTTACCTGTGTAAATGGGAGTTGTTGCGGTGTTGGTGCATATTTAAATACATGTTATTAAAGCAAGAAAGGGTTAACTCACAAATTCAGCACTGGTGAAATTCATTCACATGCAGTTTATGATTTACCAAACTAAGTAATTTTTGCTGCGCGGTGTGGTTGGTGAAACAACCATTCATCTTACTAATCTACCGGAAACGTCAATATTGAGTTTGACAGAAAACCTACCCACACGGACCAGGGGCTTCTACTTGACGCTCATAACTCATTGGAACACAAGCCAGGAGTTACCAGAACTCTCAAGGGAAGAGCAGTGAAAAGCCACACCACCGACGACAGAAAAAAGAGGGGCAGACTCAAATCAGGAATCCTTTTACTAGCTGTGGGTACCCAGAGTTAGGCTTGATCAAATCCATCAAGAGAAGAAGAGGCATTCCACCCGAGTCTGAAGACAAAAACAGGAGGCTAAATGTGGTGGCTTGTTTGCGAAACCCAGAAGGATTTTCTCCAAACATGATATTCAAATAAATTTCAAACCCCCCAGTCAGACAAAAGCTGGTTCACCCTAAGAACAAAATCCTTAAAAGCAAACTCAGCAACTTTGTCTGTGTGGTGCAAAGCAGTAAGGAGTGCAACCTCTACATTGGCGAGACGAACCAAGAGCTTTACAGACACAAGGCACAGCATCAATGGCTGGTTTCTTCAGGTTCAGAATCACCATTTCATTTCTCAAGGCACAGACATGCCCTTGAAGACAACAATGTACAAATTCTGGATATCAAAGACCACTGGTTTGATAGAGATGTAAGACAAGCTATTTTTGTAAAACGAGAAAAGCCATCTCTAAACAAAGATTTGAAAGATAGCCTATCAATGCATATAACGTCCTGACATCTCCTCCCTCCAAAGGTCACCTCATTCAACAGGAAAGGCGGTCCTAACGAGCTGTTTGGCAACAGGACTTGTGAATGATGTATTTGTATTAGAGAGGGTTCAACCAACCACAGCAGGCAACAAAAAACTATTTTTTACCACTCAAATAAAACACCCAGCGAGGCATAAATGTGGATACTCCGCCTAAAATTTTTGAATTTAAGCAGGCTTTTGGATTAAAGGTGGAAACATTTTTGGGAAACATCTGCAGAATACAATGAAAACAAAAAAAATTCAGCTGATTCCCTCATACTTTGTACTTTTTGACATGCTTACAGTTAATTGTATTCCCAGTTATACGATGAGGTATTAGCTCTTAAACAAAACATGAGTTTTTATTTTTGTTGTCATAGTTATATTTGTCCAAACAAATGTACTTTGAGCTGTATGAGGTAAAACTGTAAAAGAAACGTAAGAAAGAAGGGTTTTCTTAGATCCTTTTTTTTTTTTTTAACATATTAGAGAATAGACTTTACACGGATCTGATGGGCTGGATCGGTACCGGCTGATGACAGCATTTTATATTGATCGGCTGATCAACTTTGTCATAATTCACCAATTCCGATCAATGACTATGCAAAAGAAATTTTGTCTCAATTGCCATCATGTACAGTGTCTTTGAATTGAAAATCTAGTTATGTTTAGTCTTGTCACGCGTCATTTGTCATAGTACTCTGGCGTGTATGAAGTTTTTTTTTTCCCCCAACATGTTGGCGGTGGGCGGCACGGTGGATCAGCTGGTAAAGCATTGGCCTCACAGTTCTGAGGTCCCAGGTTCAATCCCGGACCCGCCTGTGTGGAGTTTGCATGTTCTCCCCATGCCTGCGTAGGTTTCCTCGGGGCGCTCCGGTTTCCTCCCACATTCCAAAACATGGAACATTAACTTGACACTCTAAACTGCCCCTAGGTGTGATTGTGAGTGCAACTGTTTGTCTCAATGTGCCCTGCGATTGGCTGCCAACCAGTTCAGGGTGTACCCCGCCTCCTGCCTGTTGACAGCTGGGATAGGCTCCATCACTACCCGTGAGCCTTGTGAGGATAAGCGGCGAAGAAAATGGATGGATGGATGTTGGCGGTAATGGACAGACACGGCGTCTGAGACAGACACGACGTCTGAGACAGACAACATAATGCCTGGATGAGAGGACGCGATTGCACTCTTGTGTAACGACTGTACTAAAATCTGGTATTCAGATACCACTAGTGCAAGCTAGTGCTGGCACTAAAGGTTGTATGTAAACGTGCCGACGTTATGTTAAAGTATGCTTTTAATTTTTGATGTGTGTGAAGCAATTGAATTACAATAAAATACATTAAATACAGTAAGTTTGATGTGGCTTACAAGAATACATGACCTGTATAGAGAATACTTTTGAAGATACTCAGTATCCAGTATATGAGTCAATATAATGAGTCATTGAACCTGTCCTGTAAATAGACATATTTCCCCATCTTGAGATTGGATTGATGATCCGGTTTTTAAACTCGCTTATCGGTTCCAAAATCCTGATTGTGTAAAGCAGTTTTCCCCAACCGTCTTTGCCCTGTGGACTGATTTAGAGTAGGCATTTTTCTCACGGATCAGCTGTGGCATGCATCCTTCCCTGGTTGTGGTGCATCGGAGTTGTTGTAGGCACCCAGACCAGACTGCAGTTCTGTAGCTCCTCGATGAAAGTAGCTCCATAACTCCATAAAGATAGTTTTGCCTGTGTCGACCAGAAACCTATGACTGTATCTATACTTGATAATTGAGTTAGCTGTTGCGATAAACCTGTACTTTAAGTAGTACTCTTGATAGTCTTATTTCGTTCAAAAGAACACATCTTTTCAGTACACGTATTGAATTGAATTGGATTATGAAATGATTTTGTTCTTTGACGCTCTACTGCCATTAAACAGCCTGCTCACACTGGAAGTGTTTGAGCTGGCTGGGATTGGAAATGGAAGCGTTCTGTACAGTCGCGACGTGTCAATTGAGACACGCAGCTGTTGTGGTGAAGAGCTGGCCAAAATAAAACACACGTGAATTGCTATAAAGTGGTACCTCTACTTACGAAAGCAATTCCTTCCAGAACTCGTAAAGTCGCGCATTTTACACGTAAATAACGTAATGTGTTCCAAAACCCCCGACCCCATAAATAAGCAAAGTACATAATACACTCACTCACATTTGTACAATGTACAGGTGTAATCAGTCATTCCCGCAGATATTAAGTTACGATTATGGTCCACCAGTCATGCCCGCAGATATAAAGTTTCAGGTGTGTGTTCTGTTTGTTATTATGAGTGTACCTCTTTAAGAGAGGAGAGGGGCAGTGTCAGGTAAACGAGGAAGTAGAAGTCGGCTGACCAGCAGCTCGTTCCCTGTTTAAAAAAAAAAAGACGCCAGGCTGTGGTTCACTTAGAGGGCTCAGCTAGGAGGGAACATTGGTTAAGACTACAAAAAATAAGTTATGTCTTTCAATATATATGTATTTCTACTCGTGACAAATTTTATGTGTGATTTTTCGTGCTCGACTATGCAGATTTGCGAGTACGATGGCGAGCGGGCGCATGCACGCCCGTCAAATCACAGTGTTTGATAATGTAAACAATTTTTAAAAATTCGGTTCATTTACCTTCGGCTAGGGTGACTATGCAAAGAGAAGTGTGACAAGTAAAAGGCATCGTGGGGGATGGAGAAGGAGGCAAACTTTGACAGCCGAGAGAAAAACGATGGACGTAGGCACGTACACAACTTAATTCCATTAAGGTTTCTTGGGGCCCATGGTGAAAAAAGATGAATAAGCTTGCAAAAAACACAAACGAAAAACGTGTACTTCTTCAATGTGCATTAGTTAGTGACGGCGCCAGTGTGATGCGGTGACAGTCGAGTCTCCAAGAGAGCAGCTCTATCATGCCACACAAACCAAGATACAGGAAGTACATTATGGGTAAAAATTATCGCTCTTAGCCAATGGGACACCAGTAAGATGGTATGTGATAGCAAATCAGAGAGCAGCTCTATTGCGCCACACAAACCAAGATACATGATGTTTACGTTCAGTGTAATTTGGCGAATCCAGCGCCCATTTTTTCCTTTTGTATCTTGAATTTCCTTCGTAACTAGAGACAATATTTTTCAGAGAAGGCGTTTCATAACCTGAATTTTTCGTTACTCGAGATGTTCGCAAAGTAGAGGTACCACTGCACAACATAAATTATTTAAATTGGTTATTCTTTTGCTTTCAAACACCTCACAGTCTGGTAACAGTCAACGATTCAAGTTACAAAAAGCCTCCCTGTAAAAATTCTGTCTCTAGTTGTGAAGGAAATTCAGGATACAAAAGGGACAAAAATGGTGCTGGATTCCACCGGACATAAACATCCTGTGCTGTATCTTGGTTTGAAAGTGGCGAGATAGAGCTGCTCTCCCATTGGTTATCACGTAGCATCTTCCTATCATCAAATTGGCTAGGAGGGACGTCACTCTTTAGCCATGATGCACTTCCTCTATCTTGGTTTGTGTGTCGCGATAGAGGTGCTCTCCCATTGGCTATCACATAGCATCTACCTGGCATCACATCCCTCCACTATCTAGGAGTGACGTCAATCTTTACCTGTGATGTATTTCCTGTATCTTCGTCACTGAATCCAATGTCATACACTAGCGCACACTCGTACTGTCCAAGTTCTTCGCAAATATATTCATCTTGTTTCACTACGGGCCCAAGAAATTGATGGCCAGTGCCAGTGAGAAAAAGACAAGTTATTTTAGGCATCGAAACAAAGCAAGAATTCGTCGAGAAATGTGAAAAAGACATGTGGTTGACTGACATCTCCAAAGAATATGCAACTGCCAAATTTAATGACCTCCTGAAGAAGTATGGCAGTGAAGGAACTTTGGAGCAGGAGCCACACTCGGAGTTTAGGGCATCTTATGGGTGGTTTGAGAAATCAAAGAGGACTGAAATTCACTCGGTAGTTCGGCATGGCGAGACATTGAATGCGGACTAGAAGGCGGTGAAAGAATTTGTTTTGAAATTCGAACAATTGTCATTGGAAGAAGACTCCTCATAAATTTTTCTATTGTGACGAGACTGGCCCATTTAGGAAAAAGATGCCTCGTCGTAAATTTGTAACAGCAGAGGAAAAGAAACCCCAAGGCCACAAGTTTTGTGCGTGCTACTTCCTCCGCCCCCACGATCACTTTTGCTTGTTACTCACCCTTCTCATCGCATCGTTGCTCAACACCAAAGGTAAACGAACATTTTTTTATGCAGGGTGTGGGGAGGTCGAATGCCTTGGAAAGGATTAGGCTGTATACATGTAAAATGAGTTTTTACTTTACAAAAAATTCAAGTTACGAAACGACTTCCGAAACTGATTTTCTAAGTAGAGGTACCACTGTAAAAAGGAGAGAAACATTGAAGTCCGAATGTGTTTATAAACAAACTTGAGATGAACAGCATCGAAAGAATGCTTGACAGATCAGTCTCATTTCAATGAAACAGATGTTAGAAAATGTATGGACGTAATGGATCATTCTGATGGCGATGTTAAGCTCCGCCCCCTTAGCCATGTCCCACAAGCTTCCAAAATGGCGACTGAACAGAACATGTTTGAAGTCGATTCTCTATCACGTATTCCAGATAATATTGCGGTATGTTTTTTGCCAAATGTGTCAGACTTGTCCAAGAGAGTTCTACACAGAGATCTCAACTATTTCACGGAAGGATGTGGAATTAAGATATTGGACGGAGCAGGACGCCATGTCAGAGTTACAGCGAAATGTTGTCGATCGATGGAAAAAAGTTTGACGCCTCACAAACTTCATATTGAAATCCAACAGGATAAAAAAGTGGAATCGTAAAGCAGGTTGAGTACTTTTTACTTGGAAAGATCAAGAGTAATATCGTAGTCTTTATAAGTGAGTGGGTGTATTCATTTGACTTGGGTCATAATCGAACCCAGTGTTCTGTCTTAAAAGTCTGATGTGATACAAATGGGCAAATAGACATTTCTCTTGCATGACATCGCGGATTTACGTTTCATGAACCCGACTTGTCGGCATAAAACATTACAAGCTCCATTCAGCAGGTCAGTGATACACTAACAAAGTGAAAGTTGTTCTGCAATGTACTAAGCACTGATAATAATTACATCAAACTCAGAGAAGATACTTCTCCCTCACTTACCTTCGAACATAAGGCCCTGTGTTTGTTGATAGTGCCCACATTTAATGGTACGT
Organism: Syngnathoides biaculeatus; assembly: GCF_019802595.1. Classification (NCBI taxonomy): domain Eukaryota; kingdom Metazoa; phylum Chordata; class Actinopteri; order Syngnathiformes; family Syngnathidae; genus Syngnathoides; species Syngnathoides biaculeatus. The sequence continues at coordinate 30,804,461 of NC_084642.1, forward strand.
GCGGTCTTCCACCAGCCTTAATCCATCGTAGACACTTCGCCAACTGTTTTAGGCTTTGAAAAATGAATCAACCGGGCCCCTTGTAACCTAGCAGGATATCTTTCATCAGAATTGCACGTTCCCCAAGCGCATCTAAGGACCATTTTCTTCCTAACATTAACTTTTCCAAGCACACACTACTGACAACCAGCATTGCTTGTGGGACAATATGACGAGAGGGGCGTGTCAAACCAGGGATTAAGATAATGCGGCTATCTGATTGGCTATTATTGTACAACTGATTGACAGGTTGGAAAGGTCCATTGTTTTACAATTGTTTTATGTTTTCTGTAGTTTGCGTTGGGTCATTTTTACATTGCTATTTTGTTCCCATCGATGTCTTCCTACTAAGCCAATTTAAAGTAATTCTGCTTCGATATTCAACTTGGTAAATAATTTGTGATGGGGAATGTACGTTTCTGAAGGTCAAGTCATATTCTGGATGTCAGTGAAATGTTAATCATTAGGGCTATCAATTGATATATATATATTTTTTAAATCAGATAAAAATCACACTTAAATTTTGATTAATCACATGTGCCAAATACACCACACATACGACCACAATTGCTTTGAGAATGCATTTTAAACTTGTGCTGAAAACAGTTCAACACTGCACGTCTGCAAATAAACATTTGCAAAATTCACTCATGTCTGCACTGGCATAAGCACTGGCCTCATCACTGACCTTTTAGCAACCTCCATCAAATTTCAGATATCCATCCGCCGTTTAGGTAGAAGCATTGTGTGCGGTCAAAATAAATGGTGTGATTAATCTGACTTAATACACGATGAATTGGAAACTTTTCTGTGATTAATCATGAGTTCATGTTTTAACTTTGACAGCCCAAGTTTCCACCGTCATCAGAAACACAACAAAGACAAAATAAAAGTCTCCTATTGGCTCCTGTCAGTGAATGTTGATTAGCATTGATAGAGTGCTGCTCAAATACTACTTTAGGATCTCCAAAAAAAGGGATAGTGCTTTAGTCTGTAAAAGTGATATATGCAGCCTGTTAATCAAGAAATATTGTGCTGCTCTAACATGACGTGAAATTTCTCCAAAACATTAAAATCTTATTCTCGAAAGACCATTTCCCTTCCCACACTTCATGAATTCATGAAGGAAAACAAGCAGACTTCACATATGCACTTGCAAATTGATGATTATTTTTTTGTCTTTTCATTTGCGCCACAGCCCAAACAACTGACTGACAAAAGATTGTCACATGTACATTGCTAATACTTGCCAGAAATGTTCTGAAGCTCCTTTAGCATTTTTGTAGGTCAATGTCTTGAATTTTCTTTTTGTTTTTTCCCCCGTTTTTCTCAACCATGTTAATCACTGTGAACCAATGCATCATTGTCCTTTCATAGCCTTCTCCTGTCTGATACAACTCCCTTTAATGTCTTTTATGGGCTTTAATGATGATGTCTTGGGTTAAATGATGAAACAATTAATGTTACAGACCAAAAAAAATCTCTGGATCAGAAAATTCACAAAAATTTTGATGTTACACTAAACCACTGAAACTATGAGTGTGAATATGATGCATATTGTTCAGATAATTTGAATTTGAAAGTAACTGGTTAATTCATTCTCAAACAGTAGTTGTCTAAAGTAAAGCTTATCTTAAACAGAAAATATGTTTGCTTCAGGAATTTAGAGGGGGGAAAAGGGAATTCTGGACATTTATTTTTCTCGTCAGTAACTTCTACAGTCACTAACAGCCAGCCAAAATGAAGGATATTCAATGCAGGCAAACTTGGCCAATTTACTATTTATGTCGTAGTCGTTGATCTTGACTGGTCTCTAACACAAATTACAATTTCACAAATCACCTACAACCAAAGAAGGGTTGCGTCAAGAAGGGCATCCGGCTTAAAAACTTTGCAAAACAAATATGAGCGTTCATTTGAGATGTTATGCTGTGGCGACCACGAACTGGACAAGCCGAAAAAAGTGCATTAGGAGCATAGATTTGCTCCTTGAGCTGACAAAAATACCTAACCTTTTCCAAATCAGAAAGGAAAGTCAATTCAACAATAACCACAACCATTGGACTGAAGTATGACTGCAAGTATCCATGCAGAGCACAAGTGATTTTGTCATAAACTACACATGGCACAAACCTCAGAAAAAAAACGCATGCCGCAGCTCTGCAAAGCTGTCACTACAATTACTACAAGGGGTGAGGTTCCAGCAAAAGCTAAACACTTTGGTTGCTGACTAAAGGCCTTATTGTCAGCTCTATCAAAATAAAAGTTGGCCTGCTTTTTGATTTGTTTATTACATCTATTTCAATTTCAACCAAACAAATGTGGCTCTATTATATTCCTAGACTAATTAGAATAGGGGCAGATGGTTGTGTTAGGCAGTCTGATCAGAGCTGCTTTGGATTTAATGAAAGGCCACTTTATACTCTCAGGGTCGCGCAGCCAACAACGCCTGCATTGCATAACGTGACCTACCATTGCCCCACGCAGCACCTCTGCATCTTGCCGTGCACGTCAAAAAATGCTGCACAAAGAAAGCCACCAAATTCATCATTTAGTGACATGCTGTGATGATGTAACTCACTGTTCCTCCTACCTCCATTACACTAATGTCACCACCTTCTTGATCCATTTTGCAGCATAATTAAATGTGTCATCTGGTCATTTAAGTCAACTTGTTCAAGCATGCAAACTTCCACCGTCACCAGTGTTGTTGCTTTGTTCCTTGTCACAAAAAGGTAAAAAAGTAAAAACTGCAACTAGTAACAAGCAATATGTGCTGAGGAAACCCCAGGCTGTGGCATCTTAGCCAACACCAGCTGTTGTGACACCTCTGACTTGGAGAACTACCGTATTTTCACAACTATAAGGGGCACTTAAATGTCTTGAATTTTCTCCAAAACGGACAAAGCGCCTTATAATGCAGAGCGCCTTATACGTGTTCCGTTATCCAAAATTTCTGTTGCATGAGTATTGAAGCAGTATAATTATGTCTTCAACCTCTTGAGGAATTTTACACCAGAAATCATGGGAAATTTATTTTTTTTCTGTTTTGGGAACCATCCATGCTTTTCCTGAGCCACTTCTCCTAAAAAAGGTCGCAAGAGTGTTGGAGTCTATCCCAGCGAACTTCAAGCAGGAGGCAAGGTACCAATGTTCCCTCTAAGCTGTGCGGCTGCGCGATTGCGCACTTCTAGCACACTCTCAACGCACAAGAAAACCTATCCGATGCAGTGAATGCACTGCAAATGAATTTGATATATAAAGTTTTTTCCTGTATCATTTCACTGTGTAATTCTGTGAGTAACAGCTCTCCAGCCAATAATATGATACGATGCAAATACGCTATGCAACCAATAATGATATTGACAGTACTTGCGCATGTGCTGTGCTCGTACACACTCCACAACAATAACAGTGCGGTGGAGTTCAGTAATGCTAATGCTAACCCCATATCATGGCTAACAAGCGGGTACTGAATGTGATGCGTCGGCTCCCCAAACCGAAGTAAAAAAGAACTGTGCTTATCTTAAGATTGAACGGCTGTCGGAATATGTGCAAGTAGAAGAACAAGCGGTGAAACTGGGGGACAAAAGTGCTCTGCCTAACGTTTAGCGACGCTAAAGTTGCCAATGGAAGCTGGACAACCTCAAGCAACACATTCAGCAGAAAAGTAATTTGAATGCTGTTGGAATTATACAAAGACTCAAGATGGGAAAAAGGATTGCTACATTATTGCAAGAGAGCGCAAACGACCGGGAGAAAAACAACTAGCTATCACACACTCACACACACACACACACACTCACTCACACACACACACACACACACACACACACACACACACACACACACACACACACACACACACCACACACACACACACAAATCTGAGCCTTAGCAAGTTAAATTTCTCAGACAATATTTTACTTGGCATTAAAATGAATGCATCAATGCTGTCAGTTCAACACTTATAGCCAAGCTACCCTGAGAACGCCCGATCTCGTAAGATAAGTGGGTTTGGTTATTACTTGGACGGGAGACCGCCTGGGAATACCAGGTGCTGTGAGCTTCTCTCCATGGCTAAATGCAGATGGGTTGGGTCAGGAAGGCGTAAAACTGTGCCAAACAAATATGCGCTCATCTAAGATGACACGCAGTGGCGACCTCTAACGGGACAAGCCAATGACAAAGTATGTGATTATACCAGAAAACTGGCGAAGCAAAAACTATTCCTTTGAATTCGTGAATTCAGTCAATGAGATAGTGCAGAATGAGTCTACGTGTAAGTTTAAAAATGCACCCTGGCATACCCGAATAGTAGACGGGAGCACAGACATAACAGGAACCAAAATGCTAGTCATATATATCAAATTCAGGGAGGAACATGATGTCAGTTATAAAACTGTGTAAATTGGCCAGATGAGTTATATTAAAAGTAAACTAATGGAAATTGCTGTTGTAATTTGATTCTTTTAAAAAAGTATGAAACTTTCTATGATGATGTGTGATACTGGTGTGTGGCCACAGTGAGCGCTTTTGATGTTGCTCACATTGGTCCTCTGTGTGCTCAGGGATCTTGTCTGTATGCCCAGACAGATGAAAAATTAGAGGGAACATTACTAGGTACACTGTGAACTTTTTGCCAACCAATCACAGGACATGTATAAACAAAGGGGAATTTAAAGTCTTCAATTAAACTTCCATGGACGTTTTCGGGATATGGGAGGAAACCGGAGTGGCCGGAGAAAACCGACACAGGCAAGGGGAGACAATTATTCTGTTTTATACTGAAAAAAGTGTGAAAATTCCAACAGATCAGCAGCTCCTGAAATAGTGACACCAACACATCTGGGAACAACAACCTTGTCACGTTCTAAGTCACTTAAATCGTGTCTGTCTTCCCTTTTTTGACAGTTGAGTTGAACTTCACAGGATGTTTTGACTGTCAAAGGGTCTTAATTCCCCCAGTGTTTTCAGTTTTCAGGTTTGAACAGATTCACCCAATGTAATAAATGGTTAGATGTACAAATTTAACAGATGACAGATACTCTGTTCAGACAACACTATTAAAATGTTGGTGATTAGAAACCAGGAATTTGATAAGTCTTGTCTGTGTTCTTTGCTCATCCCCCACAGTTTATGGTACATATTTATACACTGGGGAAATATCATATTACATCAACTGCAAACGTGTCCCTTCTTCTCTCCCTGTCAAAAATAATACTATTCATACACTGACTAAACAGTTAACAATGGTTTCTATTGGAATATCAATCCATAGTTCTTTAGTTATAACTAACACTTCTCTGTGTATACTACATTTCACATAATTCAAAAACAGAAAAACTACATTTCTAATTGGATTAATCATGCTGTTTGAAACCCAGTTTTAAATATGTTGAACATAATGATTAAAAATCAGAGCGCATTGAACCACATCAAATTCAAAAATATAATTTTCCAAGGTCCATTGGAATTTTCAAACAAGGTACCGTGAGCGCAGTGCAGTCAGGCCATCCATAAAAATATTTAGGTTTCAGGTATCCCGACCGGCCGCATATATTCAAAAGCAAATCCAATTGCAGAAGTCGGCATTTTTATTTATTTATTTACACAAAGGGGACGTAAGTCTGGACAAGCGAAGTAAGTGTGTGTGCGCCAACAATAACGACGTGAGACAGCTTTGAATGTTCAGTAGTGCTTGTATTCAAACACCGCTCCGCACATGACAATCTCGCGCTTCCGCATACGGTGCTGGAACAACCCAATTGAGCAGGAGATGGGCACTACCATTCCTAACAGTAACCCGGGTCCTGATTCATATATTAACCAATCAGTAAGTGATTTTCTCGCAGTCTGCCTCACATTATCATGGCGAACGGTGTGCCGTTTGCTTTCTCGCTTATTTTAAATGGCGAATACCTCGTGAATAATAAGTTGAGAACGGTGAGCCCTTCTTTAACACTCCAGGATGCATTCAGACAAATTGCCCTTGAAGAATTTGGAGATGACATGCTGTCTGAGATAAATGATCATGATTTCGAGACATTACAGTTTGAGCCGGATCTTAGGGTGGTGATTTTTCATTTGAGGAAAAATGCTACTGCTGAACGGCCCAAAATAGATGCATTTGTCACTATGAAAAGTCAAGACCTTTCCTTCCCGTTAAAAAAAAAAAAAAAAAAATGGTTATCTGGGAAACCACTGCCTTTTTAACGAAGTCCTGGAAGCGGTCAAGCGACCCAGCACCTCATTCCCAAGTTCAGTATCCAAAGAAGAAGCTACGTATGTTATCCAGGTGTACACATCAGTTATTTTAAATCATCATTGTGCCAAACATATATATGCGTTCATCCAAGATGACACGCTGTGGCGACCCCGAAAGCGACAAGCCAAAAGAAACACACACTGGGAAGTTGAAAATACGGAGAAATAAATATTTATATAACTTATAGCTAACACGTTAGCCACATCAACACACTGATTATATTTATTTGTATTATATGGGCCAAAATATTTGCAGAATATCATGGAATTGACCATGGCAAAAAAAAAAAAAATAATAATAAAAATCCTACTCCACTCTTGTTACCAAAAACCAAAATATTTTTATAGATGGCCTCACCAACCTTCCCACAGTATTTTTTTCCAGCCTTGAGTGACACAACAAAACAAAAACAAGTTTGTATTATTCATCCAATATTGTTTACTTCTGCGTTGTCACATTTACTCATTGTTACGGTGTTTGATAATATACAGCGAAGAAAATAAGTATTTGAACACCCTGCTATATTACAAGTTCTCCCACTTACAAATCATGGAGGGGTCTGAAATTTTTGTCATAGGTGCATGTCCACTGTGAGAGACATAATCTAAAAAGAAAAATCTAGAAATCACAATGTATGATTTTTTTAACGATGTATTTGTGTGATACAGCTGCAAATAAGTATTTGAAGACCTATCAGCTAGAATTCTGATCCTCACAGACCTGTTAGTCCGCCTTTAAAAGTCCACCTCCACACTCCATGTATTATCCTGAATCAGATGCACCTGTGTAAGGTCATTGCTGCATAAGGACACCTGTCCACCCCATACAATCAGTAAGACTCAAACTTGTAACATGGCCAAGACCAAAGAGCTGTCCAAAGACTCCAGAGACAGAATTGTACAACTCCACACGGCTGGAAAGGGCTACGAAGAAATTGTCAAGCAGCTTGGTGAAAAAAGGGCCACTGTTGGAGCAATTATTAGAAAATGAAAGAAGCTAAACATGACTGTCAATCTCAATCGGAGAGGATCCCCATTCAAGATATAACCTTGTGGGGTCTCAATGATCCTTACAAAGGTGAGGAATCAGCCCAGGACTACACGACAGTACTTGGTCAATGACCTGAAAAGAGCTGGGACCACCGTTTCCAAGGTGACTGTTGGTAACACACTAAGATGTCATGGTTTGAAATCATGCACGGCACGGAAGGTTCCCCTGCTTAAACCAGCACATGTCAAGCCCCGTCTTAAGTTTGCCAATGACTATTTGGGGGATATAGAGGAGTCATGGGATAAAGTTTCGTGGTCAGATGAGAACAAAATTGAACTTTTTGGTCATAATTCCACTAACCATGTTTGGAGGAAGACGAATGATGAGTTTCATCCCAAGAAAACCCATCCCTACTGTGTAGCATGGGGGTGGAAGCATCATGCTTTGGGAGTGTTTTTCTGCACATGGGACAGGATGACTGCACTGTATTAAGGAGAGGATGACCACGGCCATGTATTTTCACATTTTGGGAAACAACCTCTTTCCCTCAGTCAGAGCACTGAAGATGGTTCGTGGCTGGGTCTTTCAACATGACTATGACCCTAAGACTACAGTCAGGAACACCAACGACTGGCTCCATAAGAAGCATATCAAGGTTCTGGAATGGCCTAGCCAGTCTCCAGACCTAAACCCAAGAGAAAATCTTTGGAGGGAGCTCAAACTCCGTGTTTCTCAGCGACAACGCAGAAACCTGTCTGATCTAGAAGATCTGTGTGGAGGAGTGGGCCAAAATCCCTTCTGCAGTGTGTGCTAACTTGGTGAACAGCTACAGGAAACGTTTGACCTCTGTAATTGCAAACAAAGGCTACTGTTCCAAATATTAACATTGGTTTTCTCAGGTGTTCAAATACTTATTTGCAGCTGTATCACACAAATAAATTGTTAAAAAAAAAAAAAAAAACTACATTGTGATTTCTGGATTTTTCTTTTTAGATTATCTGTCAGTGTACAGTGGACATGGACCTACGATGAAAATTTTAGACCCCTCCACGATTTCTGAGTTGGAGAAGGTGCACTATAGTAGGGTGTTCAAATACTCATTTTCTTCACTGATCTGACATAAAGGAAACTATAACAGCCTAGAATGTTCAGTAGCTACAGTAATATTTCAAGGGTACTCTTAGGCAGAGATCAAAAAAAAAAGATTTGTCATAATCCACAGAGACCACACCATCCTTTCCCACAAATGTTAGCAATGGTGTCATAAAGCAATCACGACATGAATTTAGAGACCTTTGGGGTTTTGTAACTCAAATGGAATACGACCCCCAATTCCAATGGCATTGGGGCATTGTATTAAACAAATAAAAACAGAATACAATGATTTGCAAATTACGTTTAACCTATATTTAATTGAATACGCTACACAAGAACACAAGATATTGAATGTTGAAACTGATAAACCTTTGCAAATAATCATTAACTTGGAATTTTATGGCTGAAACACATAAAAAAGATGGGAAATGGTCATGTTTACCAGTGTTACATCACCTTTTGTTTTAACAACATTCAATAAATGTTTGGGAGGACACTAATTGAAACTTTGTCGGTGGAATGATTTCCCATTCTTGTACAGATTTACCTCTTCAACAGTCCATTGTCATACTTTATGCTTTATAATGCACCACACATTTTCAATGGGAGACAGGTCAGTTCTGCAGGCAAGCCAGTCTCGCACCCACATTCTTTTACCACAAAGCCACACAGTTGTAACGCGTGCAGAATGTGGTTTGACATTGTCTTGCTGAAATAACCAGGGGTGTCCATGAAAATGCCGTTACTTGGATAGCAGCATATGTTTTTTCAGGGTTCATACTCAGTCTGACCCAAAAAAATTAAGGGCTTTTTAGGGGCATTCTTAGGGGCTGATACGAAAAATTTAGGGCTGACACTGAAAAAATTTTGGGCCGACACGAAAAATTTAGGGCCATCGTGGGAAATCAAGAGTAAGGAAAAAAGCCTCACCCAATGGTGCCATCAACCGTTCTTGGTTCATCAAATGTTCCAGTATCTCAGTACCTGTGACAGTGATCACCTGTCGCCCCTTGTGGTAGTTCTCATTGATATGACCAATGTCAACGTCTTCACATAACAGTCTACAGAAAAACAGATTCTAACTACAATTGCAACTATATCCACAAATGTCTTCTACTGATGTCTGTCTCAGCACCGCTACGAGTCTAGCTCCTTGAGCCTACCCAGTGCTTCCTCTATTTGTTGCTGCAGAGGTGCCAAAGTGGCTCTCTTGTCCTTTGCTCTGCCTCTAAGTGCATTGGCCTCGGTGATGAACCTCAGATTCCTCTTTTCTTCTGCCTCCTCACACAGCCTGTCAGCCTTCTCAATAAGCGTTGATATTTCAGTCTCTATTCTGGCTTTTTTGGCTTTGAGGCAGTAGAGATGAAAATTGGGCAGCGATGCCAAATATAGCCAGGTACGAAGTCTTCCTTTCCCCACAGTGGTAGTTTTTAGCATTGTCACTGTCTGGGAACATGACTGCAAACACTTTCGAATTATTTTCACAAGATTTGTAACTGTAATGGTTGCAGATCACTTTTAAAGTCCACACGATCTCTGCCTTTAACGAGTCCGTCTTCGTGTATTGAACTACGTTCATAAAGCCTGACTTCTGGCTGGTTGAAGTCGATGGCTGGACAACTGTAGGTGCACATTAGGGATCGCAACTGGTTACAAATAACCGGTTATAACCCGTTTTCGTTTTTTTAAAACCGAAACCGGAATCGGACTTTCGAAATCGGTTAAAATTTCCAATCATTTCTTCCGGTTCTGGAACTCCACATTGCGCTATTTTTTCAACATTTCCACTTTTTTCAAGTTTCGCTGTTAGAGTAAAGTTGGACACAAAAGAACATTCAGTTAAATCAAAGAAACATCAAACATGGCATCGAGGAAACGCTCGGTATACTTTCATGCCCTTTCTGAAAGTCCGAAAGAAGAATGTCAACATTAAAACATTTTTACAAAAAAATAACAAAAATTTAACTTACACAAGTGCGTTGTTGAAAGCCACATTCAACAAGCTTGTTTGTCAATATTGTATACAAACTACCCCATTACCGCGGAGTAAATTAACGATCGATGGTGTAGCGCCGGAGAAAATGAGTTGGAGGGGGAGTGTCGGACACAGGAACAAAACTTGTTTTATTGGCAGACATCAAAACACTACTCGCATAACGGGGGGAACTCTGTGAATTTGTCACTCCGGAAGAGCAACAACAAAAACAGTCCGTGCGGAGCCCCGCACCCCAACTTGAGGTCCCGCGGGTGAATTATGTAAACACCACTATGGTACCGGTTTTAAAACCGGTAATTGTTTTTTTTTTTTTTATTGCTACAACTGTTCGGTTAAAACCGGTTATGAACGTAAGCGGTTTTTTGCGATCCCTAGTGGGCGTGCACTGCTAGTACCACTGCCTGAAGTTGATGCTTCACTATCTTGATATTTTAGAAACAGATTCATACCAACGGAAGATGAGAGTCTTCGCCAAATCAGCGTGTCTCCCATTTTTCCGGTGCGACTCCAGCGCTTTGATGCCCATCTTTTCAAACTGGTAACTCTGCTTGCACAGATGGCAGTAAAACATCTGCCGATCTTTTGGATCTCGACGAACCCAGCTCCCAAACTCCATACTTTCAACCCAAGCTTCTTGAAAAATGCACTTCCCCGTGATTCAAGTTGGATCGATGAAAGAACTACGCTACGTCGTAACGAAGACGAAGTGAAATGCCTACTCACGGAAACAAACAATGGAATATCGACAAGATGGCGACTAGTTGTCAACACGGTGACTTCCGTTGACAATTTCCGGCTGATTTGGACGCCAGGCAGATCGCTATTTTTTTTTTTTTTACAAAAAAGATTATTTTTTTAGGGAGAATTTTGGCAGTAGAGGTCCTTCCTTTGATATTTTTTTAATTTAAGGCCTTTTTAGGGGCTTGACAGGTTTTCGTGGATTTTAAGGACTTTTAGGAGCCCCTAAATGCACCTTTGAAAATGTAGGGGTTTTTAGGGACTTTTAGGGCCGCGTGCGAACCCTGTTTTCCAAAACCTGTATGTACCTTTCAGTGGTAATTTTTCTTTCACTAATGTGTAAGTTATCGATACCATTGGCACTAACACAGCCCCAGGCTGGCTTTTGAACTATGTGTCCATAACAGTCCGGATTGTTCTTTTTTTTTTTTTTTTTTTTGGCTCAAAGGAAACAATGTCGATAATTTCTAAAAACAATTTGAAATGTGAACTTGTTGCACCACAGAACACTTTACCACTTTGCATCAGTCTATCTACAATGAGCTTGGGCTCAGAGAAGCTGGAGGCATTTCTAGGTGTCGTTGATGAATGGCTTTTGCTTTGCATAGTACAGTTTTTCAGTTGCACTTAAGGATGTAGTGCCTGTATTTACTGACACTGGTATTATGAAGTGTTCCTGAGCCCATGTGGTGATATCATTTACACATTGATGTCAGTTTATGATGGAGTCCCACCTGAGGGATTGAAGGTCACGGGCATTCAATGTTGGTTTTCGGCCTTGCCGCTTACATCCAGTGATTTCTCCATAATATTATTCTCTGAACATTTTGATATTATGGAACTTTGCAATTGTATGTTGAGGAACATTGTCCTTAAACTGGTCCACTAAGTTCACAAACAGGTGAACCTTACCCCATCTTTGCTTGTGACTGAGCAGTATCCGGAAGCTTGTTTTATACCCAATCATGGCACCCACCTGTACACAATTAGCCCTTTCAACTGTGGGTTGTTCCAAACAGGTGTTTGATGGGCATTCCTCAACTTTCTCAATTTTGTTTGCCACTTGTCCCAGCTTTTTTTAATATGTTGCAGCCATAAAATTCCAAGTTAATCATTATTTGCAAAAAGCAACATAGTTTATCTGTTTGAACATTAAATATCTTGTCTCTGTCGTGTATTCTATTAAATATACGTTGGACATATATATATATATATATATTATATATATATATACACAAATCATTATTATACTATTATGTTATTGTTGGCACACAACATTATAGTATTGTGTTTTTATTTGTTTAATAGAATGTCCCAACTTCATTGGAATTAGAGTTGTAGCTTTCTGATTTTGAATGAGCTACTATCAGTTAGGCTCTCACATTGACATGGATTTTGAATGTTCCACGTCTCAAACATCTTCATTGTAGAATTATTAAGATGATCACACACTATGCTGCTACGAAATCACACATTTGTGTAGTTGACGCAGCATTCAGCATGCAGTATTCAGGCAATAATACAAGCCCGACCATGCGATACTATGAAAATATGTATACCATGAACCAAATACAGCTGCCCCGCTTGGTAGAAACATGACATAATCACATTAGTTGATTTATAAAACAATGTAAAATAAAGAAAATACAGCAACAATACTTGAATCAATGTAAAATGAGCCGCTATTGGAATGTCTGTCAAAGTTGCTGTGCCTTTTTTTAGTGACACCGCTCTGAAAAGTGGGACTGACAACCTGCAATTTTATGGCTTTGAATGTATTGTCAGAACCATAACAGCAACTCTGTGCAAGGGAATGCTAGAAAGGCAGTACAGAGGAGAGAACTTTAACAGTCAAGTCACTTCTGCGCCATTGTGTTGAAAGCCATTATCACTGTTTGACAAGTATAGTAAAGGTCACATCAGACTGATCCCTTCACACATCCAATTATCTGACTGTGGGATGGCGTGTTGCTGGGTTAAATGACAAACAGTTACACCAATGTCCCACATCTTTGGGTTGTGACTAAAAGACAAAGGTGGATAAATGCTGGGTCTTCTGGTTTCTGAGGCTACTCAAACCACAGTGTGGGATGGTCTAAAACATAACATAAGACCCCCAAAATTCCTTTGAAAATGAAGAGAGCCAGCATATTGTTCTGCATGTTAACACAAAAACTCATTGATGCAAAATGCTGTTCCAGGATGTATGTTCATACCACAATCTGTTCGACAGCACTATTGGACTTTTAAGGGAGCTGTTTCATCATTCTGTCGGTACCATTTATGAATACACATACCAACACGACAGCCTAACTATCCCTAAAGTTTGTATAACTTTGTTTTCCCTTTCTCTATCTGTACAGTTTACAGTGATGAACAAAGCACCTTGCTTTCTTGGCGTCCGACAAATGTTTAAGTGAGGATACTGTTGAACTTGAAATGGTAGGAGGCAAGTATTGACAACTATTGTTCTTTGAATTTAGCCAGTCCTTGGAGCTATATCTCGACAGTTCCATTGTACATATCATTTATTCTACTGAATGTGTCATTTGCAGGAAGAAGGGAAACATCTCCAAAATACTATTATAGAAGAACATCACTTTTGATTACCTCTCATATTGCAAGCGGAAGTGTGACAAAAACTGCATTGACCAAAAACATTACAAACCGGTTATTACCATAACAGACTTTTTACACGTAGTCCGGCCTCTCCGGGGACCACAGGACCCCCCCCCCCCATCTAAAATAAAAGTATTTCCTGGAGACCAGATTAAGTCTGACACTGACAACCTTGTGTTCATCTCCTCAACAAGAAAGGAATGTAAAGCTCAAGATGATTAGATGCTTAGCAAGTTCACAAAAATACAGACTTCTTAAATGATACAGGTGCATCCTTATTTGTTTAACTGACGCTTGTGTAAAGCAGACAACTTCTACACAAACCATTTGCCAGGAAATCTGCTACGGGTGGATCGCGGGTGACCGTGGTGTTATCTTTATCTCCTAAGAGTGCTTCTCCAGATTTACTACAAAAATGACACACTGCGTCTACTCTTGTTGACAGCAAGATAATCAAACGGGAAATACCCTTAACAGTGACACCAATCACAATATGTTTTCACTTTGGGATGTTCGGGAGAACTCGCCCTTGATGACCCCCTGGAGTCCCCCAGTACACTGTAAAGTTCCTTTTAGTTACTGTATGTTGGACACGATATAAAAAGCCTAATCATTTCCACTTTCGTGACGTGCAATCGTATGATCCTGCAAATCACATCAGATTATTTGGCACTTCAAGTTTTCATGTTGTGCAGTACTTCGAGTTCTCCACCTAGTGTGAGTACTTTAGCGTCAAGAGCTCCATACTTTTCTGTGTTGATACGAGTTGAACTCGAAGAGGCACCACGAGCAGTTTGGCGGACTGCGATAAGATCATCTGACGAGTCGACTGAAACAATGAGCCCAGCCTCGGCTACATTAGCTTCCTCTCTGCGGCTATGTAGGGAGGTAATCTGCAGCCAAGCTAGCCAACTGAGAAACAACCAACGGTTCATATTCACAAACACAACAACAACAAATGGGGTAAACTTACGGACTTAGCTAGCCATTCGTATTCCGGGTCCTTGATTTTCCATGGTAACGGCCACTCCGATTAAAAAAAAAAAAAAAAAAAAAAAGTCCGAATCAGAATGATGGCTTTTGAAGTGCACTACCAGCCCAAGAAAAACCGAAGCAGCCAATTGCAGCGGCGGCGCTATCCCCAAAAACATCCACCACGGCAGAGGAGGGGAGACCGACGATTCACAGCACTTGTGCCATCGCAACTGGAGATAACGTTAGCGTCAACAACCAAGACGACCGAGCCCGAGGGGGGGAGAAGGAGGAGGACATGTTCGAGGTGCAGCCGGCAGACCCAGGAACAACAAGCCCGCTCCTCTCCCAATGTAATCCCACTGCGAATATCTTTCCACTCAGGTTAATTCCTCAGTATTCGCCGTCCGAGCGTGAGACAGCGCGCCAGCTCTTCGTGTGGGAACTGATACAATGTAGCCAAGAAGGAGCTCAACGAGGCTGCCAAGCGGAGGGGGCCGCCTGGAAAACCTGGAGACTAAACTCCACGCGGATTGAACCGAGGGAAGACCCGGAAGTGGATCCTCAAAGGCGGAAAGCGGCAAGAGAGTGGACCCTCTGCAGTTGGCGTCGCTACCAAAGAAACACTTGCATGTCACTTGACCATGGCAGAGCCATGGAAGAAACACGCCAAAGCAGTGAGCGAGTTTTCTTTTCCAAAGACGATCAGGGGAAAACCGCGCCCCCAAGCAATTTGATTGGTCCCTGCAAAGTCGGCGAGTTTTCATTTCCTAAAACGATCAGGGGGAAAAAAAACCCGCCCCCAAGCCATTTGATTGGTCACTCGCTTTTACCTCGAGTGCGCCTCCTTCGGTGGCTGAAAGAAAATCATATTGATTATCCGCGCTATTCCAAAACAATGGATAATGTGATTATCACAGCCCTAAACGTATTAATGCTGCTGCACTTCATAGCCCTCAGGTAGCAGTTTCTGGAAGAAAAAAAAAAAGAATAGCTAAAATTACAGCACGAACTTTACCTCAATAGTTTAAGCATCCATCTCTACGACCATCCATAGCCCATCAAACACAATTAAATCATAGTTTCTATTTAACACACTTCAATCATGGCACTATAATCCCTGAATCCTGCAAGGAAATCATATTTGGTTTCTGAAGAAAACATGCATTTTCCCAAACGGCCATATGCATAGCAAAGTGCATGCAGTTAATTAGCTATCACAATGTAAACGTATCTATTTGAACGATAATATTATTAGAGCAGTAAGTGTAGTCTTTACCTCCAAAGGTTGACAATTGGTGTTCCCACTTTCTGGCTGCTTGCAGTGTAAACACCGCGGCATGATGCTGTTGTGAATAATGACTGTGTGTCCTGATGGCGCGAAATAATACCTACAACTAGTCCCTCTTCCCCTTGTTTCACAGTGTCAGCAGGTGTTAAGCATCCGTCGGGGATGCATTTCCCTCGGTGACCGATGGTGTCGCGTGTAAGTGCACTCGGTGCCAAATCGGCAGAAGCAGCCAAGAGAAGAAGAAGGCGTTGCAGGGACCAATCAAATGGCTTGGGGGCGCGGTTTTGCCCTGATCGTTTTAGGAAAAGAAAACTCGCAACCCGCGAACGAGGATTCTAGCCCGATCTATAGCCGTAGTTTGAATGGGAGACGTGCCGGTCAAAAAGAAGAGAACACGTTGGGGCAGGCGCGTCCGTAGCTTTGATTGATTGGAGGAGGTGCTGGTGGTGGTGGTGGTGGGGTCTGATTTTGAATCGAGAAATTCAGAGTCTGGCTAATTCATTTACTTTTCTGTTATTCAGATTAATAGCATGGACTGTTTTATTTTTATTTTATTTATATTATTTGGATTTTTCGCATGTAGTTTGATGGTGAAATGGAAAGGCAAGCCATTATGCGTTGCCCAATGACTCAAAGACAACCCAACTAAATATTTTATACATACATGGTGGACAATGCTCTCCATAAGATGGTTTGTGATGAGCTCCTGTTTGTTCCTTTCAAAGCTTTTCTGTACCCTGGTACCGATTGTAGACAAACATGAAAAAGTCCATATCTTGATCAAATTAACATAGGTGCAAGAAAGTCACATACAGTATTTTAACTCTTAACCATCAAGTTTCAAGAAAGTCCCAAGATACTGTCATCAAAATAACCCAATACAAATCGAAATAAACATAGAAATCCCCAATTTTTATCCGACTCTTACAAACTACTGCTCTTTTTTTGTGTATCACGCGATGTATGTCAATTTTGATACACGGGTATTTTCAACTTTTAAAAGCACCTAAAAATGATGTGCACTCACTACCTGGCTGCAACCAGAAATGCTGTTCATGCCATCGCTACTTGTTGCCAAATGAAGTACAATGCAAGACCACCTATGACAATTTGGACTGCAGACAACGTTGTTCTCCTCAATATAACACTGGGATTGAAATGGGGGTTCAGAAAATTCACAGAGCTTCTCCCACTTCCTTAAAGAATGACTACTTTTGCCTGTATTGGATGGGGGACATTTAGTCAAATACTCGCCTCAATTAATAAACATCCATCCATCAATTTCCTTGGCCGCATATCCTCACAAGGGTCAGTGCTGGAGCATATCCCTGCTGTCAACGGGCAGGAGGCAGGGCATACCCTGAAGTGGTTTCCGGCCAATTGCAGGGCACATGGAGACAAACAGCCGAACTCACAATCACACAAAGGGGCAATTTAGAGTGTCCAATTAATGTCACATGTTTTTGGGATGTGGGAGGAAACAGTAGTGCTCGTAGGAAACCCACGCAGGCACGGGGAGAACATGCAAATTCCACACAGGGAGAGGTGGGATTGAATCTGGGTCCTCAGAACTGTGAGGCCAACGATTTCCAGCTGTTCCACCGTGCCGCCCAATCAATAAACACCTTTATTATAATGTATTGACAAGTGGGATATAGAGGAGGTCCTTGTTTACAGAACTGACATATCACATTTTGAGGTTATGCACCACAAGAAGACACGCCCAGTTACCAAGGTACTTACTATTTTTGGTGGAACTATGTTAATTTAATGGTATAAATGTCTTTTTTTTTTAATGTCATTGATATTTTGCGGTTACAAACGATGCACGGGGAACTAAGTCGATACAAATATTTACTGTAATTATTTAACGACTGCGTTAGTGGAGGTTAGTGACAGACTACTGGACGTTCCAATTCACAAACAAATTCTGGTTGTTGGAAGCAAGGATCCCTTGTACAATGACTGCAACTGACAAAAGCAAAACAAAAAACAATACTATGGTCCCTCTGAGATGACATGCACATTTTAATTTATTTTACAGGACAAATATACCCCTTTAGCGCCCTGAACCTTTAGTATAATATTAGCACAGCAGATTGAAGTGAACCCAATCCAAGAGGGACTTTCTCATGAAACAGTGATCTTCACAGAATAAGAGCCTTTCAGATATGTCAGGCCTCCAATTCTGGCAACACTATGAATAACCTTTCATGTTCCAGCAGCTTCAAACACCAGCGAGGTTTTAAGTCGTTGTCTCTCTCAGCTCTGGTTTCCCAGGCAACAAGAATATGATAATGTTGCCTTTGACATGACAGAGGGAATCATCTTGCTAACAAACACAGACAACAGGCACAGAGAGGACTGGGGAAGAGGATGACGATGGGGAGGAGAAGGAGGAGGAAGGATGGGGGGGTTGAATTAATGGACTCATTTTCACACAGAGGGGGGAAGCAGCAGCAGCAGCTCCTCACCATCCTCCATCTTGCTCGATTGCCTCAAATGCATTCCTCCTGGCAGGCGCACTCATGCCTTCCTGGGGGAATTGGCAGCCTCCAATGGAGGGCTAAGTAACAGTCAGTGGCTAGCGGGACTTGGGGGGACACATTTGTGGTGTGGTGGCTAGCCCTCCGAGGCTCGAAGAGTCGCGCTGACTCCAAAGTGAAGCGAACAGGCTATGTGGAAGACATGTGTTTTCCATCAGTTCCAAAGACCTAATCAGCCAGCCATGTGGAATCTCACAAGGCTGGCTCGATTCATGTGCGATCATCTTTCCATTACTCCATAAAAGACACTGTAAAGCTCTGAGACCGATCCAGAACAGTCACGCTCGCCGGCACACACTCACAATTCAAGGTCCTTGTCAAACACTGTCGCACATTCGGCGCACTGCAGTGAGCCAGACAGCTCTCAATAGGCTACACTACAGGATAATTATAGAGGATTTCAACCGATGCACCGAGCCCAATTGATCCTCCCTTCGCTGATTGATAGCTACAAGGGCGATTTCTGCTGATCTCTACCTCTTTGTTGTCATTCACCTATTCCTCTCTCTTTTCTAAGGAGCGCAACTCCGGGGACGACGTACAAAGACTGATGGCTACTGGAGGGTTTAACCTTAATGACAACAGTAGCACCACCAGCAGGTTCATATCTATGGTCGTGGGAAGGATGTCGCCACAATCTATTTGATCAATTGTAGTGAAATTAGGTAGCGACCCTCATGTGCTTCTCATGACAAATTAAGATCAGAGATTATACCATCGTTTCAAAATATGGTAACCAAGGTTACCCAACGGGGGAAGGGATTTTTATTAACAATATCGAACAATATTCGCCAAGCGACATTGGAGGTTGAAGCAAAATTAAAAGGACATTGTAGAGAAGTTAGCGGAAATGTGTGGTAAAAATGAAATACTGGACATATGATTATGTCATGTTATAGATAATCTTTACAGGAAACATAAAGAATTTCACTCATCACTTTAACCCATTCATGCGCAGGGTGGCAATTTTTTGCCTTATTGAGATAAATGTCTCCTAACAGGCCAGAATCAAGGAAATAACAGTTCTTATTCACTTAACGCATTAAACAAAGGGCAAAAAAGATGTACCCTCTCGCTGGCAGGGTCCCAAAGCACTACTGTTTTGGGACGGGTATGTTATCAATTCTCTGAAGTGGTACATACTCGAGATATGTTTATTAATTAATTCTTATTCTAGAACGACACTTACGCATTAGTCATACTGATGGATTAGGATTTTGAAGATAAACTTGGTTGCATTCTGACCTTTCTCCCTTTCTTCTCTAGGAAAACGCTCCCATGTGTACTTGAGGCGCCCATGTTGGGTCAGGAGGGAAAAGGAAATAACTCCGTGCTAAGTTTGACCGATGAGTTATCCTTTCCTGATACCAAATTATGGCATCAGATAAAAACACTTACACATTTTGATATACTGAAGGATATAATGCGTGAAAATCACAACGTCTCCAAAATGGGACACTGCCCACGAGTGGGTTAAAACAGTTCTAAGTAAATAAAAAAAAAAATAATAAAAAAATTACAGTATCACATTTTACTTTACCGAACCAATTTTCGTATTGTTGAATTTACCAGGGGTCGGTGGTGTCATGCAAATGAGCGAATTAGTGCTACAAATTAGGCTAAAAAACAATTAGGCTACGATAGCCCATAGAGGGGGAATATCTTGCTTCTCCAAATCTCTTTCCTTCTGGTTCACGTTCCTCATTGTTGCTGCAGTACCTGTTCTCCCCAATGCCTTATCTGAGATCGCAATCAATCAATGAACCAATCAATAAATAAATCAATCAAGCACTCAAACTGTTGACTTCAGATCTCTCTCGTTTGGCCTATTTTGCAGTGCCGCCATCTGCACAGGTTACAAAAAGTAGTAAGTGTTGGTGAGTACCATAATTGTTGGATTGTTTGATAAACAAAAATATCTAATAATCAAGTCATTTATGAAGGATTTTGAAAAAGATTCAGAGTACGGTACATTTAAAATTCAGGTTACTGGTGTGACTGATGAGAAGATTATAAACCAAAAGCATAAACCTCCTCCGCACACTGAGGCGAATAAAACAAAACAGCCATTTGTACTTTGTCACACTGTATTAGACGCTTGTCTGTTGACATAATCCTTGCCACTGACTGAACACATCCAAGACCGTCTGCTAGAGTAATTACCATTTTTTCTCCCCCCTTATATTTACTTAGGATTGGCTTCCATTTTGACCCAATTAAGAAGAGAGAAACAGTTTTGATGGCAGTTGTTACAAAATATTAATTCGTTACTTCAACCAAATCACTTTTAATGGTTACATACAACGCCCAAAGTGACATGACAACATTTGCAGAGCTTTGCATTTATTGTCCATCTGATTGTGATTGGCCAGGGGTAATCCAGATTTATCTGGTTATGAATCTGACACAGTTCATGTCTGGCAAGAAAACAGCATCTTGGAAGGAGCTCCTTTACATATTCAAAAGACTAAAGGTCACTTTACATTCCCGTGGTCGCACCACCGACAACGGCTGCTTTGCCTCATCTGACCTACGCATTTCCCTGTGCAGCACCTCTGCGTATCTTACCACGCATATGTCAAAAAAAGGTGCTATGGGGGGAAAGCCGCAGAGCTCATCCCTTGTGATTGGCCCATTTTAGTCACATGCTGTGATGACGTACTCACCGTTTCATCTGGTTCCACATACCACCGACGCTGCTGCCTTCTCGATCGATTTTTCAGCATAATTAAATGTTTCATCTGGTCATTTAGGTCCATTTGTTCTAGCAGTCACGCTTCCACAGTTGCCATTGTTGTGGCTTTGTTCCTTGTCTAAGAAAGGAATGTAAAAACGGCTACCGGAAATGACCAAAATGCGCTGAGGAAACCCCAACCTTTGGCGTCCTAGCCAGTACCAGCTATAGTGACACCTCTGACTTGGAGAAGAACTGCAGTACATTTTCAAAAACCTGAGTGCGTGGGTTGCACTCGAGTGTAGAGAGAGCTGCAGTGACGTCAGTTAAGTACAACGAAGCCTTGAAGTGGACCAATCACGAGGGATGAGCGCCGCTGCTTTCCCTCCACAGCGATCTTTTTTTTATGTGTGCACGGCAGGCTGCGTGGGGCAATGCGTAGATCACGTGACGCAATGTGGTTGTCGTCGTCGGGCCCTTGACTGCTGGAGTATAAAGCGGCCTTTCAGCTTGACAAATCACTGCATTCAGACATTTTGGAGGCCTTGACGGTATCATCGAAGCTATCACCTGACTCCTGTTCAGGGTGTAAAATAGCTGGGATAGGCTCCAGCACTCTTGTGACCCCTGTAAGGATAAGCAGCTCAGAAAATGGATGACTGGATGTCTTGTGCGGTGTTGAAACACTGAGCATTGGGAGGTACCCATGTGGACACACATCAGATCCTCGTGTTGAGCTCAGAGGGTTCTCTTTTATTAAGGATCATGTTACAAAACTATTGTGTGTTTCTATTTGTTTAAAACGTGTGGATGTGAAACACTTCTCATCTTTTTAAACAAGCAGCGTGTCAATGGAACTTGACGGGGTCTTTTTTTTTTTTTTTTCTTTTTTTGAAACCCCTGACTACATGTTGTTATAGGTCTCACCTCATTCAGTGAGGTCAAAGATTCCCGGACCAAATCAACCTCTTGGCGGCAGCTCTTTAAAAATGCATGCTAATGTGGGCTATTTGCAACGGGAAATCCATTTTTAATTGAACACAAGTTTCCTCTGATTAGAATAAGTCAGCGAAAAGATCAAATATTTTTGTTTACGTTGGCTGGCTGTTGAGTGCTAACAGATCCTCACGAGGAGAGAAAAAAACCGAAGCCACATCCGTGTCGTAAAATTGCCTTGAGGTATGACTCCGTTCAAATGTACTTGTGACCCCCCCGCCACTCTCCCACCCTCCCTGCCCAGATGGGGCCCAACTTAGATCTCTGGTCTGAGCAAGGAAACACGCCAGCAGCCACACGAGTAGTGACAATTGTAGAATTGTGTACCACTATAACGCTATAGAACACAAGTGAAGATTGTAAAGATAAAAAACCCATCAGGTAATCACAGAGGATGTTAAAGTTTTCATGTACTCTACAGGTGAGTTTGGAAAATAGTTTTACTTTGGCTCACATAAGAGAAATACATTTTGAGGAAAAACTTAATTTCTATTTGTTGAATGGATCTCTTAGCTGAAAATTGTTATAAGACTGTCGTGTTAAAGTCGTATTTTTTTTTTACACAGATGGTGTAGTGATACATTCGCTTGACTTCGGTGGAGGCATAGTGGGTACGGTCCTCAACGACAGAATCAATTCTCATCTGTGTTATGTGCCCTGCGCTGACCGGCCACCAATCCTGGGTATTGTCCGCCTTTCACCCTGAATCGGCTGGAATGGGCTCCAGCTCCCTTGCGACCCTGAACAGGAGAAGCGTATAAAACTGGATGGATGGATGTTTCATATCATATTAAAAAAACAAAAACGTTCAATGTTCGAGATCTAAGAATATTCTACATCATTGGTTCTCATTTGCTGTTATCTCTTTTCCTGTTGTCATCGTTCGTGTTTAAAAAAAAAAAAAAAAATCATGAAAAATATGGTCACCAAATTTCCCATCTTGGCATTGATCTCCTCTTTTTAGGAAGGTCAATCAGCAAACATGATCCTTTATCACTAATCTGCACTATTACAGTAGTGTAGACATAATTACAGTACTGTCAATATTTTTATGCGAGACAAAGATATTTTTTGTGCAAACTACATACTGTACATCATCGCGAGTAGATCAGTACCATTCGAAGCCTCGGGAAATGTTTTGCTCGCTGGCAACAACCAACCCAAAATCTGGGGTACAAGCTCACCAATTGAGAATCACTGTTTATTGACTATGTTAGAATTTACTAGATTATTTAGAAAGGTACAAAAGATTGAATCCATAAACTGTCTGATAAAACACTTGTCCAAATGTACTGCAGACCTCAAAACTTCATGAAAATTATTAATAATTGTCAATCTCAACAACTAACTTTTGTCAGAGGAAGAAACCAATTGAAGGGCTAAAAAAGAACCTTGGCCGGCAAATGATTGAGGCTGGACGTGAAAAAAGTAATGGATTGAAGAATCCTAAAACATTACAATTACAACCCTAGCATGGCGTGTCATGCCAATTCCAGCTAAAAGATTCACCAAATAAAAATTCACAAAAGATTAGGCTTGGCTATGAATAATTGTGGGCTTAACATCGTGCTGTCACTCTCTCATCAGTGATCCAAAGAGCGACAATTTCCTTTCCTAAATATTTCCTTTGTACGACCATCCCGCTGTGACATATTATGAGATGGATGAGCCAAAAGAGGTCTTCAGTTGGTATTGTTCCCTTGCCTGACTGCCTGCCTGCCAACACCTCTCCCAAAGAGCTCCAAATCCGAATACCCCCTCCCTGCCTGCCTGCGGGGGTGGGGGATGGGACACCCAGCACTCTGAGTTCAATCAGCCTCTCAGTGAGCACACAAAAGGGTCTGCTCCAGGAAATTACAACAGGCGACTTGTAAAAACCAGACTCGAGAATAAATACGGTGTAGTGGATGGGATCGAAACACGGAAGCAACGAGATGAGATGAGCATGTTACTAAGAGGCTGCGATACTTCAACAAGTTCAATTTATACAAGATAGATTAAATTTAGTTCAAGAAAAAGAATTGCAGAGCATTACGTCAGTTATGACAGGAAGTCTGAATGTGACAAATTTGGGAAACAGAATTCACTCCTTCCATCCATTTGCCCGACTGCGTCTCTTTTCACCAGCCTTACTGTGCCTATCTCGGCTATCTTTGGGCGAGAGGCGGGGTACACCCCAAACTGGTTGTCAAGCCAAATGCAGGGCAAATGTAAATAAACAAACAACCATTTGAAATCACATTCATACCTATGAGCAACTTAAAGGTCAAGTGTCATGAAATGGATGATTTTTAATGTGTTATTAATGAAAAAACGGCACCGGTTATGGACCCATCCGTTTTTTCACCACAAAACGGGATTTTGTCGTATATGGCTTTTTGTAACTCCCGCCATGAAAATCCTCTCAAGGGATTTGTTTTCGACAAGAAGCAGGAAGTGATGTACGGGGCAGGAGCGCCCTCCAGCGGACTCATTTGTTTCCATTAGTTTTACCTGCGGGAAGGTAGCTCGTTCCTTCATGTTAGCGAAAATGCCAGCTTGTTGCATTGCTGGATATTGCTCGAACACTCGGGAGGATGGATTTACCCTTCATAAGCTTCCACGAGACCTGGTTCGTCGTGAAAAATGGATTGCACAGGTGCAAAGGACGAGAGCTTCATGGGTCCAAAACGACAGGTAGGTGTGTATACAGCTACTAAAAAAAATGGTGCAAACCACGTAATCCGTCTCTCATAATGGAACAAAAGATCTGCGTATGTATGACAGGTGTGCTAAATGTGTCGATGTGCACGTAGGACGGCTGCCGCGTCGCCTCGTCGGCCGGTTGGGCTCGCGGACAACGGTGGCAGCTATGAACAACGCTGCCGGCAATGGTGCACTCAGCCGCGTGCGACGACAACGCAGTAAAGTGGCGCAGCTTGGCGTCGTGATAAGCCACCTCGGCGCGAAAATGAGCCTCCCCAGCTGACAAGGCTTGTCGACAAAGCTGAGCCGGCCACTGGCCTTGTCGGCCAGGGTGGCTCATCGCTGCGCCGGGCTGCGATGGCTCATCTCTGTCGTGGAAGTGGATGAAACTGGGAGGCGGTTTGGCCGTGATCTGCATATTATCTAAATATGGCTCGAAACAATAGAGTAATATTGCCCCGGTAACTTCACTCGGTTGCGAGACGTTCTCTTCTTCGAAAAGAGCTTCCGTGTCAGAAGGGGTGTTTGTCTCCCATAGTAGGGCCCACAGCGTGTTTTCAATGGCGAATGTCCGGGGTGACGTCACGGACAGGGGATGCAGCCAATATGGCGACCACTTGGATGTCGAATGACACTTCCGCAACGTTGCGCATGGATGACGGGCTCTCCGCTCATATTTATCTTTTCGTATAGATATTGAGGCAAATAATGTTATATGCATTTTTCATTGCAATATATATTTTAGAATCTTTATATGGATGACACTTGACCTTTAAGAGTCTTCACTTAACCTACAACGCATGTTTTTGGAAGGAAACCAGAGTACCTGGAGAAAACCCACGCAGGCGTGGCCGGATTTGAAGAACTGAACTAAACTCAGAACTGTGGGGGCAGATGTGCTAACCAGTCAGTCATCCTGGAGCCACTTAATTTACTCAAGGATGAAAAGTAAATACAGTTCATCTATGCTGTTTCACATGCAGTATTATTCCATATCTGGGAGGGGTAATGATGTGATATCAGATTTACAAACGCGAGGATGACATCAACGATCTCATGGTAGTCAATCAATTCCAATTTACTCCACATTAGTTCTACATGGGGTGGCTAATATTATCCTTTGTGCATAAAAAAAACAACAACAGCACACGAGCTTACGCTATTTGTTCCTAAAAGAGCCAGTGAGAGAGAGAAAGCATGTGCTTAATTGTTCCGCCAAGGAGCACAGAGACCTTGTTTATGTGAACTTGGATGTCTGCTCTCATCCAGAGGAATGCCCCTGATGTGCCGGACACAAGAAAAGGCCACCCACGGGGTAAGAGGAGCAGTCATCGTTCATTCACTGCCAGTTGAAGTTAGGATACTCGGCATGACAGAAACTTCACAAAAGGGACTCTCGGAGGGAAGGCTTGTGTTATGTGTTTGGATGCTGAACGCTGTGGAGCAAGGAGTTGGCGCTAATCTGCAACTCAAACAAGAGGAAATCGCTGACTGTCAACAGTGGATTACCAGGCCGGGCACAGTGAAAAACATCAATGCGGAATCACCATCTATGTGTGTGTTGGGGATTTAAGACGGTGTGACCACATCGTTTGTCAATCATTTCCAAATTGACTCACAGTCTTGTGCAAAAGGAGACTGTTTAGCTTCTTGGATGTTTTTTTTTTTTTTTTTTTTTTTTTTTTTAACTCTGGCAAGCAACAAATATGAAAAAAAAGAGGAATTGCCACAGCTCACCCTGAAGACAAATCAAGTGTGAACACATAATGCAGGTGTCCATATTGCTTGACTTGGAAACCCAGCACACACGTCGCATTACTCTTCTCACCATGTCGTCAGCTAAGTTGAACCGGACTCTTATATTTTGTGCTGATGAGGATAAGCGGCAAAGAAAATGGATGGATGGATACAAAACACTTGTCAGCGCTGTTAAGTGTCCCATGTAGCGTTTGCGACTCGCGGATGACAGAGGCGAGCAAGCGAGAGCGATGCAACGCTCCCTTTGGGCAGAGAAGCAACTTGGCAGGGCCTGGAATTGAACATTCATGGATAACTTGGGACAGGTTGCAACAATGGCTACAATCGTTTTCACTCCTGCAAAGACTGGATTTTGAAAGACTTCCCATGCATAAGGAACACGCATTTGCGGAATGAGCGGAATTACTGAGTATGCGTTGCGTTGACGGAAGTTGTGCCAAATCCTCAACGGTTGTGCCAAACATCTTATTCTGCTGTCACTCTCAACTCCCGCTTATGTGGTGGATCGAATGATTGAAGCCGTATCAGTAACAAGAAAGAAATACGATTTGGCTATTGTGCAATTGGAAGCCTCAGTTGCTTGTGAACAAACCACACACAGCCACAACAGGCTGGCATCACCTCATGCTGCTACCAAGCGATCCAAGCAATTCAGCCAACGTGGTCGTGGTGGTCACTGTAAAATGAACAGCGTGTATCCTACTGACAGCAGCCTTGACATGCATATGAGGGCTGTACAAATGAAAGTTCCTGCAATAGCAATGGAAAACGGAACCGTCACTCGCGGTCTGTTCATCCATGACGTTATTCTGTTTGACATCAAAATAGTCCAAACATTTCTTGCAGGGTTCAACAGGGAACAAACCCACAAGCCAGATAAGGCAGAGTGTGGGGGGAAAAAAAATCATGCACTGTAGTTGGACAGGACTGTGGCGGTCTTTGTCTAAACCAGCTCACAGAATCACCCTTACATTTCTGCCAAGATGATCGTTTACACTCACTCATTTAATCTTCTGCATTTGAAAAATCGTTCCTCTCACAGTTAACATTTTGTTGACTATAACTAAATATCAATTGATAAATCAACCAGTTTCTTGCCAGTGCAAGTCAATTTACAATAAATAGATGAAAATATTTGAATTATTATTATACAAAATGCTAGCATGGTATATTGTAGAAAGCAATCAATCTTGCATTTTCTTAAAAATTCACTTAATTTATAGATCACTTCGTTGTATTCATTTGACAAATTATTATGTATTCATTTGCTACTTAAAGGTTAAGTGAGGAACATCTACTACAGAGCCACGCCTTAAGAAATTCATTAAAACAAATATTGAATATATATATTGGAAATAAATTGTGAAATCAAATTTACCCATTTTAGCCCTAATTTTACAGGGGTAAACTTGTCAACATCCATCTACGTACACAGTATGATGAAGATTGAGAAACATGTAAATATTTATTCTGAAGCGATTGACTGTTTCAGCCTCCGTCGAAGAAAGACAGAATACTGGTCAAAATGTCACTAATACTCGATAATGATGTGGAACAAGATGACTGAGTGATTCTGATGACACCTTATGCACTTTAAATTGATATCGACCCATATAGTTTATTTTTATTTTCAGGTAGAGTTGTCAATGCATTCCTGATAGTATCGCCGCTGTTTGTATTTATAATACTGAACACTATATGCCAAATATATTCATAAACAATTTCACATTTGTATTGAGAGTATTTATAACTTATGTACAGTTTCTACACACACTGCTGGCCCGATTGATAAAACTGATAGTGGAATTTCCACTTTGCTAAATAAATCCCCCTAAAATACAAAGTATTGTTCTGTTCCATGCAGTGTTGCTTTTGACAGCATTAGTTACACTGCCTGCGATTGGCTAGAAACCACTTCAGGGTGTACCCCGCCTCCTGCCCGATGACGGCTGGGATTGGCTTAAGCACTCCCGCGACCCTCGTGAGGATAAGCGGCTCAGAAAAAGGGATGGATGGATGGATGGATGGAGAATTACACTGCCAACTCCTGGTCTGACATAACTTTGACAGCATTACCTTTTGAGTTTGGTCTGCATGTGCAATAGTTGCAAATGGGAAACACCTTAATGTGAAAAATGAACTCATTGTCATGTAAACGTGTCCTAGATTTTCGTTTGAGTCAAAGTTACCCGTCACTTTAAACTAAAAGCCTTCCGTTGTCTATTTCTACACTGAGAAGGAGAAATGTGGGCTTTTAAAGCATGACCTAATTTTCATTCAGTCAGGTATCAAAACGAGTTCAGTACAGTATTATGTTAACATAATGTGCCATCAGATTAAAAAGTCAAGTAGGATTTAAATACTGTGTTACTGAAGGTTTGGCACTAGGTAATAAAATAAATACTGACATAAAGCAACACATTTTAGTACGCCACAACTGCTCTGGCAACTATCACTATATTCTTTGGCTAAGTTGAATTCAATACATGAAATCTTTTTTCGCAACTACTTTAGAAATGTAGATTATATGTATGCGACTATTATGTAGATACCCATCCCACTACTCCTGCACTGATTAAAAAAAAAAAAAAGCGCATAATGTCTTTACCTACTGCTGCCATGGTTTACAAATGACTCCAGCAATTATGGAGGCATATAAGGAAATCCTAAAAATATCACAAATGTTGTGACACATGAAGACCATGATAAATCTGCTGTGAGGCTGAGTGTAGACCGAACATGTAACAAAATCTTCAGGAGTTATCTTACGCGGGGCGTGTTGGTACACGTCTAACGACAAGATAAAATACCATTGAGAAGTCCATCCAGACTTAACAATAAGCGCTCGAGTGAGTCAGTGTTTATCACTGTGTGGTTTCTTCTCCCCAGAATGAAAGTGATCACGCCTGTGAGGGTTGCTCCCACTCCTGGTTAAGTGAACAACAAAATGATCCCAAATGTGTTCCACACAATGCAACCTTTTAGACCTCAAATGGGCAAACAAAGGGACGTGATTAAGGCTTGCTGTACATTGCTGCACTGTGGGAAAGAAACGGAAGCCATTTGGATTGTGCCCGGATGACCCTCCCTGCCTCTCATGCCAAAGCCCTTCGCATAATCACCCCTAGTGTGCTAAAGTAATTGTCTATCCGTCTGAAATAAATGAGGAGGCTGTGTTTTTACTCGCAAACCTTTGTGGGTCCAAACGTAGCCTTAGGTGTAAGGAGGGTAATGACAGGCTTCATATAAATAGGAGGGGTCTCCGCAATTCTTTTTCTCTTTATAACATGGTAGCTATTGATAGTGTGGGGGAAAAAAAAAAGTTGTCATTCTGCTATTCAATGAAACATTTAGAAGAAGAGTCTTCAAAATACACTGTTAGTGTCTTGCTTTTCCTTTTTACCGTCTCAATCATGCACAAAATAGAAACTGACAAACACTCGGAAGATTGAGCTTTTTCTGTGAATCACTGAACTAACATAAGTGCTGCGGGGAGTCAACCACCTTCTGGCACATTTGGACTGTTATTTGTGCACAGGACTGTTAAGGCGCATTCTGCAATTCCGGAGCATATTTCAACCTGGCTCTACATTGGTCCAATTCTGATTAATGCCAACAAACAATGTTTTACTTTATTTTTTTTTTCCAAGAGTTTTGTGTTGTTCGAGCATACTCTGGTGACTACTGTATAAAACCACCAATTATTTTAAACTCACTTTCACTGCACTTACATATTCAAACCACATAGGCATTGATCAATATTTGAAATATCCTTTCTATTCCACCTCCCCCCTCTTCTTTATGCTGGTAGGACGGAAATACAATTGACCCCTCCGTAGAAATTGCGTCATCCGCGACGCTGACCAATAAGAGGCCAGAGATCTGCATAAACCACGCCCCTTTTTTTTGAACCCGCCGTTCCCTCAGACAACGTTGCAAGGTCCATTATAGCTTTTGTTGGCGTTTTATCGCGTATTTGGGTTCTTTAACAATAGATATGGTTAAGAGGTGTAGTCACGGCCTTTGTAATAGTGACAACAGGTATCCTGATAGGCTAGTTGACGGAGTTCAATTTGTAGCCTTTCCAAAACCGAAGACCGAGTACGAAAAATGTCTTTGATGGCTCAAACTTTGTGGAAGACCGCATCATCAACTGAATCCATCTAAAATCAACCGGAACAGAAGACCGAGTACGAAAAATGTCTTCAATGGATCAAACTTCGTTGAAGACCGCATGATCAACTGAATCCAGCTAAAATCAACCGGAACAGATATGTTTGCACGAAGGTAAGCCATATTTTTGATTTTCAATACATGTCTCATATAAATGAATTAGCAGTTCTTTGCTTGCATAACATAGGTACGTGTGAATGATTGACACACTTGATCTGTGTTGAGCGATACTTTGCGATGATCTGACTGCACAAACGTGTCTCTTTGTTGGTGGTGAGCTAAGCTAAACCGGACTAGCAGTCCTAAAAGCCTTCGACGTGCACCGAGACACCAAGACTGAAGGAAGGATGTTTGAGGACACTATAAAGTAGTGATTGTCGTACTCGGTCGGGACTTACGTAGGTTCAGCACTAATTCAAGAATAATTATTGAGGGGAGCGCGTGACGTTACACAAAGAAAACGAGAGAAACAACTCGTAAATCAAGCCTCCCCTTCTTTTCCTTCATATGGTGGTTCACAAACGGCTATACAGATACATATACAGATTCTGCACACAAGTGTGATATGTAACACGAAAATAGGAAACTGTCTTTGGGTTATAATATATTATGTTATGTGGCTTCTCAGTCTTCCTCTGACCCTGGAAAGATCTCGCGCTGATATCAATGGTTTCTCCGTCGATATGCATGTAAATACCATTGAAATACCGCTCGCTGAAATACTTGAAGCCCTGCTGTCTGCTCTTCAACGATATTTCACTATTCGCTAAGAATGCGAGTGAGAAATCAGCTGGTAAATCAGACAGTTTCACTCTAGTCTTTTCTTGCTGCGCCGCCATTTTTGCTAATTGTTTGTCTGAGGTTAGCACACGTGGGGTGACGTAACATCAGGAGGCTTGGTTAAGTGCCCTGTACGGAGGGGTCAATTGTTTCTACTTGGACTGGGGGTTTGGGTAATTGTGCTACTTGAAGCGAGTAAATCCAGCCTTGGAGATGCCTATGAGAAGTCACACATTTTACTGTTTGTAGTATATGTTTGCAATAAATAAATAAATGCACACAATGCTACTTTTTTTGTCTAAAATTATTTTATTGATGTTCTGTCAGGGAATAACAACATTTTTGTTGTTTTGATTCAGAGCAGAATGTAATGCAATGCTCCCACCACATTTGCATGTATGAAATTAAAAGCTCTTCCGATGGACTTTGAGCTTTAGCGGCAATGTAAACACACTTCTGCTCTTGTGCGCGTGTACGTGAGACACACTAGCGGATTGCGGCCCACCAGTCGCTTCCTTCCCCCTCCTTCCACTTGTTGAGGACGTCACTCTGTGGCCGAAGCGACCAGCCCCTTCTTGGCACCCTGGTGGTAGTGACTCTCCAGTTTCCCTGAGAGAAAGGGGGTGAAAGGGAAGGGCGGGAGTAAGAGATGAATCAAAACACCATCAAAGGGACGGGGTGACCTTTCTGCGAGCTCAAGGCCTGCTGATTAGAGGCGGCCTTGGGTAGACATGGGAGAGCGGCGCACGAAGAAATGGGCCGAAGAGAGAAAGAGAGACCTAAAAGGCCAATGAGACTCTTTAATCCATGTCAAAAAGAGATTAGAATACAGCCTTTGTTGGCAGCAAAATAAAGTGTCCTTTAATCTAGTTGTATAGCTGTACATGCAATGGTAAGAAACACCGCAAAGACAAAAGAAAGACCTCCCAGCGCAAGTCAGAAGACACCCCTCAGAGCTGGCTTTAAAAACAACAACAACAACAAATAAACACTAATCTAGTCACTGAACCTTTAAATGTTCCCAAGTCTTGAACTTTGTTTACTGGAAACACTTTAGATTGCTTGCCATAGTGTGGCTAACAATTAACAGCAGTAATTATGAGGGATTAAATGTTTGAGAGGAAGTCGGTCAAGACTTGATATGCTTTGAAATGCCACACTTCGGTGAAGACCGCAATACCCGCCAATAAAGCAGATGGTTTCCCACCGAGGGTCCAAGAAGGCTTCGTTTTCCCTGTGAAAAGCAGTTTTTGCACGCTGCTGTTGGCCACTGCTTGTTCACTGAGAGTTTTTGTCAGACCACAGAGAAAAGAAACACGCATCTGAAACTATTAAATAATTTCTTTCAATCAATTAGAAGCAGAGTTTTAAAAGGCATGCAAACACCACTCTAGCGGTGTTCATGTTTTAAACGTTGGATTATAATCCATGCTCACTATTTGAGGAGAAATTATTGCTGCAAGTATACACTCAATGTTTTAATTATACCTGTCATATGTTACATTTTGTTGACTCATGATTAATCCCCGGCGCCAAACATGCCACAAATAGTTCCTACATAATTAAAGCACTATTTTTTTGGTGATCCATCATGAGTTAAAGCTTTTATTTTGACAGCCATATTTTTAATGCAAATGGATGGAAGGAAAATGGCAAATCAGCATAGAGCGTGTCAGCAGAGAATGGGTGTTTGCATTTTTCTATTCCAACTAGAATATAAAAGAAACAGGAAATAATACATTTTTATTGTGATAATTCATGTGCTGCCTCTTGTTACCCTAATTAATGTCACCCACCCGAAGCAGTGGCGGTAATTGGCATGCGCGACGCATGCGATCACACAAGACTACAGTAAATGATTCCTTTCTCAAAAGCAATAAGCAATTCATCGTGGAATGTTGATCCTAAAGCGCAAACCAAACAGTCTACATGCGGGCTAATAATCCTGTCTATGATTAGTATGAACAGGTCTGAATGTCATCACCAAGCATACTGTACACCCGTTGAGAATGTTGCCATTTCAACGCCGTAAAAGAGTACTTCTCTTTGGCAGCAGCAATGGTGATAAAATCTTACTATCACTCAGAGAACATTCGTCAAGAGGAAAATAAGTTGTCTTTTTTTTTTTGAAAGAGGGATATTATGAATTTGCTGTGGAAAATATGTTTGTTATAAAAAAAGTACTGCTGCTGGATTTCAGATCAACTGTCTTGACTACAGGGTTAAGTGTCCAGTAAGATAATAGTTGTGTGTATCACTGTGAAATGCAGCAACCGTTCTGCCTGTCCAACACCGATATTAGCTGACTGTTTTGGTCATGTTTGACCCGGGAGGTGGGGAAGACACTATAGGCAGGGGTGGTGCTTCTCACTCGTGCACTCTATTCATGTTGTCAACTTATAGCCAGGCTCAGTAGGTAACGGCACAATAAACAAGGTGCCTGAGAGAAGTGCTGTTTGCTCACCATTTCCAAGCTTTCTGAACGGCCACCCGTCAGTCAAAGCGATCTGTCACCACTATGTGCTGCTTTGCTGTGGAAATACCCTGCTGAAATTCAGCCAGAAAAAAAAATGCTTATCGAGTTGAAGACTCACATCTTTCGATGATACTCACGACCGTCATTCTATTTGGGAATAAATATGAGATGTTAAGAGCTCATTAACGCAATAGACCCACTTTATTATAAAAGTAAAAAATCCATGTATTCGTCAGCTGACATTGCTGCAATGGAGCGAATCAGCAGCACTATGGCACACAAAATAAAAACAATGGCCCGTGGCGTGACAATCACAGCACTTAAGTTGTTTCTCGCTAACGACCTCAGTGAACCTTTCAAGAATTCTTTAGTTTAGTTGAAATGCTTAAAAAAAAAAAATCAATCATCTAAATGCAAAAACTGGTGACATGGTCCACATACAGTACATTTGAAAGCAAATTGCTCAACATAATACACAACAAAAGCCACAGCAATGCATCCATAGCATGACAAAAGCCCTAACCTGAGGACTTCCTGCAGACCTGTTGAGCGTGGTTAAACAAAATATTGCTTTCTCCAATGGATGGTGACATTTACCCATGTGTTTGGTCTAATAGGAAACTACATTTTATCCAAACTGATATCCTACTCCCAATGACAGTTTTGGGGCATCTGGCCTTGTTGGCTTAAAAACCTCTAATTTACTTTTGGAGAATATACACAGAAACCAACGCAATATGAACAACATGTAGCTTGCAGACAGAGTCATTTTCAACTATCTCACAAACAAGGTCAGGCCGCCTGTGAGGGTGAATAGTGCTCATGGTTGTGAAGCCGCCAAGGGACAAAGGGAGGGAAGTCTGGAGGAGAGAGGCTTAGGAGGACAGCGGGAGAGCTCAAGAGAGGGTGAACTATAAAAGGCTGGCCCATCGATTGGCTGAGATAATTTCCCATTGATTGCTGCACTGCTTGGAGATTGCTAGAAAAGGAGGCCATAAAAAAAGAGCACAGGTTGTCTCCATCGTCCAGATTGTACAAGAAACTCTTAAACACAGATGCGGATTCGCACACTCGAACGCTGTGTAACATACTTACTAATTCAATCCCCATTGCACCTCATCAAGGACTAAAGCTCATCGGTGCTGCAAACCACGATGCCATGAGAAGTCCTGTGCAGCCGTCAGGAAAATATTTACCGAGGCTATAATGGGCGTAGACATCGATTGACACTGTCAGTGACATTAATAATGCGCAAGACCCCCACCGACTTTGTATTAATAATCTAAAAAAATGATTCGCTGGTGACTGACGTAAAAGGCCATTTCATTTGCTTTAGTTGAAGATAATGATAAATCCATGCATTTACACTAAAATTCAATGATATTGTTTTGCTTTCTGTAGCCAAGTGGTGGATTT
The DNA here is from genome assembly GCF_019802595.1 of Syngnathoides biaculeatus. Lineage (NCBI taxonomy): Eukaryota > Metazoa > Chordata > Actinopteri > Syngnathiformes > Syngnathidae > Syngnathoides > Syngnathoides biaculeatus. The sequence continues at coordinate 30,839,973 of NC_084642.1, forward strand.
GGATTCAGTTCAGAACAATGCACATTCATCAGTGTTTTGGTCGGAAAGCATCCATAAAAAAATCGAACCTGTACTGTTGCACTGTTAAAGTACCCACAGTATGTTTCGTTTGTGTAGGATGAAACTTAACACGCTGCTGCGCATTGATTGGTTGACAGAAAATGGCCATTTCTCTATTACAGTAGAAAATCAGTGGTACCACGGAAAGGAAATTAGGAAGCGATTGCTTTGTGTTTTTACGACAGCGGGGGAATGCTTGCTGTTTGTGCCGCCTGTTTAAAAATAATAGAAGCACACACTGTGTGTCCTTCCTTTTATAGTCTTTAATTTATTGGTATTTCACTTTGCTTCATTTACACGACTCACAAAGCTATTGCTTTGCAACCAACACACACTGCAGTCGAAACAAAAGCAAAATCAGCGTTTACCATACTCTTTTCAAATAAACTGAAATGATGGCTTAATTGAATATATCAGAACATATTGAGATATTTCGCCCAAAAACCCTCGGGCAAGTGGAACATTTAATGGGATTTTTCTGATTGAAAGAATGAATGTCTTTAAAATAAAGTGTCTTGAGTACTCATAACCAAGATTATGGAGGCGTGACTATCTCAAAATACAGTGCCAGTTGCTCTGAAAAGAACAGATCTTGCCAAAAGGATGACACTTTTTCTGATACTAAACCTCCAGCTAATGGAGTTTGGAATGTGAAACCAGGCTCATGACACTCAAGTGGCTGTGAATATAAACCCTGAAAGCCACAAGACACCAGAAAAACAGTGACTGGAACCCCCCCACCCCCCACCCCCCTCCACCCCTACCCACATCCCAACCACCGCTTGGATTCCCATCTTGCCGTTAGTCACACCTAATTTACATTCCCTTCCCATGCTTGGGAGCGAGTGCATTTACAAGTGGATAGAGAAGGTGCTGTTTGAGACTTGTTTGTATGCTCTTTGCAAGTGTTTTGGGAGAAGCATCAAGCATTCGCCCCACTGAAGAGGAAACAGCCTCTCTGCATCTTTTGGTCTCTCCAAACCTCGTTGCCCGAAGCTGTTTTTACAGACTGCAATGGCTGAGTGATTTCTCGAACCAACAGCGGGGCTGTTGAAATGGTTTAGTCACGCACATGACAGCTCGTCACCACTCACAGGAGAACCAATGTCTGACAAGTCATGGAAAGCAAAGGTGTTGCTGATTACTGGGTTAAAGTCGTGGAATAGTGAGGACGTTATGATGGCTGCAATATGTTACTTGCCATGAAAACAACAGCTACAGCGATATCTTTTTTTTGTTTGTTTTTGTGAAATTCTGAAGGGAAACTTAAAAGGGATTACAGCCCCTGTAAATCCCCAAACAACACTATTTAAAAATTCTTCCATAGGTAACAGCATTATTCTGAATTCACGATTTGGTAATGGCTCAAAAGTAATTTCACTCAAGTACATTGAGGTTCATTAGCATCTTCTACCCTTTTGCTGTAGGATAATAACTGCTCATTCAACTGTAAGAGCAGAAACCTCATGTAAGAAGAGTCTGCTGCAACCCTATTAACACAGGATAGCAGTACAAAAGGCTTTAGGGATTTTTTTTTATTCATCTGGGGATAACGCAAGAGTTAAGGAGGCTGTACTTGTTATTATTTTGAATCACTTACTGCTCTTTTCATAGCTGTAGAATACACAAGTCAATGAACAGTGTGATAAAATTAACAACTTAGGAACTTTGATGTAAATAAATGAACCATGTGCTTGAACCCCTGCCAGTTTTCCCTTAAACCTGCACCTGGCTTTAACTGTGAGGTACGTCAGCATGACTGTAAGCTTCTCAGTTACAGGACGAGGTAGGACCGACGCGTGATATTGACTGGCATATACTGTATGGAAGCCACGCAGGCCTAACCTCTGAAAAATGTAATGGCTTGTTTATACTCGCGCTGATGACCAGGTGATCGAGTGACCACGCAAATGTCACTGTGGCTATTCCACACGCAGTTTGCATTTATACTCAAGTGAAACCCACGTGCGCTGCTTTGAAAATGTACTGCAGTTCTCCTCCAATTCAGGGGTGTTGCTATGGCTGGTATGGGTAAGGACGCCATAGGGTGGAGTTCCCTCTGCATTTTATGGCCATTTCCGGTAGCCATTTATAATTTAAGGTAAATTATCCTTTAAGATAAAGCAAACAAAAATGGCGACCGTGCAACATTGTCTGCTTGAAGAATGGAGCCCAGCAGATGACCAGATGATATGTATCATGTATGTATGTATGATATAATTTCGCTACAAAATCGATCAAGAAGGGGGCAGCGTCGGTGGTATGTAGAACCTAGACAAACACGGACTACGTCATCACAGCATTTGACTGAAACAGACAAATCATGAGAATTCTTCACGTGACGACAATTTGTGTCGGTTGCGCGGCCATAAGCGTCGGTCACATGACAGAATGCGGGCGTTGGCGGTTGCGCGACCACGTGAGTATGGAGAGGCCTTAAAAAAAATCGATCATAACCTCATAAAACAAATAAACTTCACTATTCTACACTTTTCTTTTCCTGCGCTGAACTCATTTAAAATATTATACAAGTACACATGAATACATGTTTTCATTCATTATATTTTCTTTTTCATTATATCGTCTGAAGGAAAGTCACATTTCTAATTCATGAGTAGGGTTGAGTTAACCCAACTAGCTATTTTCCTGATGAACTTCGACATTCACCAGCTGAAGTCTCGTCTCATGGTAATTACCACATTTGGAGCTTTATAAATGTATAACTGAGCTAGATATGTGTGGAAATAACTCATTTACTACTTTAAACCCTACACAAAATATCTTTCACAGCAAAAGTTTTACAGTTGCTGTGGAGCAGAATAGTGAATGCGTGAGCTGGGAGACAGTTAATATCATTTTGCGTCGTAAACTGGACATGTTGAATAGCTCCAGGCTATTCCGTGTAAATGCCTTCGCCTAAATATTACTCCCTCCATAATTGGCATTATTTGGAATACTGCAGCCCTGAAAGCCTTGACGTACTTTTTAATTGGGCTACGGTGATTCATATATTCACTGGATTGCAATGTTGTACAGCTCACTCAAAGCAGGTGTCAGCACAAATGGGCTCACATAACCAAGTACTAATAGAGCAATATGGCACAACACTAATATTAAAAAGGTATCTGTACTCCTGTGTCAGAACACAAAATCAATCTTTACTCAGAAAACATCCTTCTTTACTTACAAGAACCTCAGGCATCACGTCAAACACTTTTTAATCTCATGGAGACATTTTCACAATTATCAAAATTTCAGAATCAATTGGTCAAAATCAATAACACTGCCTAGAATGAGTGACTTCTATGAAATATTGCGGACCAAATTCCAGACTTTCCCCATCTCGACAAGGAATATCTAAAACCCAGGAATTAATACTTCAGCAAAACATACAGTTACATAACTTAAATTACATATCTTGACAATATTGGTGTGTCTATTTAAGCCAATGGCAACAGAACAAAGAGGAAGTAGAAATGCACAAGAAGAAAATGAAACAACTCTAAGCATCGCTTGACAATTCTGGTGATCATCTCCACTTGAAAAAAGACAAACCACACACTGCAGTTAATCATACGATAGTGAGTGGTGTAGTGATGAACGATGATTATGTCACACATGGCCAAAATCTGTACACTAGGCATCGAATCCCACTCAGTGATTGTGCCTATCTGCCCAGAGACAAGCTGGCGACCAGTTCAAGGTGTAGTCTGCCTTTCGCCCCCAGTTAGCTGGGATAGGCTCCAGCTCTATCTCCGGATAAAATGCAGACCCCTAATGGGACAAGCCGAAAGAAATACATACATACAAGTGCATTTTCGACCTTTGCGTTTCCACTGTCCGTTTTGTAAAACCAGAAAGCGAACGACTATAGATACTGTAAATACGAGGAACATCCAAAAGTGTTTTTATTTTGAGAAACTCTAAAACTGTGATTCTGTTTTTGTGCACCAAAATATACTTACAGTGGAATATATAAAAAGGAGCAGATGGATGTTCCTTCTGGAAGCCATGTGTGACATGTTTCACTCTGTCAGAGCAGAACTGATGTCTGGTCCTTCATTTGGAACTGTGATTTTTTTAAAAACACACACAGGAGTGAGTTTTTTTTTTTCGAGTAGTGTACAAATACTGCATTCTTCAGGGCCTGAACAAAATGGTCACTTGGTCACTTTGCACTCCCATTTGCTTGCATCCAATGTTCCAGAATTGGGAGTAAGCTCGCGGCGCAGTCCTGAGTCATTGTTGAAAGAGAGCCAAAGCTTATCAATCACTCTGCCACAACAAGCTACTGCCTCACATTTTACTCAAAGGACTGGAGATGACAAAACATTACTCTCAACAGTCATTTAAATTCATGTTAGCCAATATACACAAAGTGAAAACCTTTCCCTTTAATACTGCAAGTGCAAACGTAATGTCCCAAAGGGTCAATTTAGTTGGTGAATATATGCAGAGTGAAAAGCGTTTTCTTAGTGCGCCTGTAACCATAATGTCTCAAAGGGTCAATTCACAACCAAATAGGTAAAGCAGAAATGTCATCTTCAAACAACAGGAATATTACTGATGAAAACAAAACCTCCTTTGCCTCTTTTATGTAGATGAAATGCACAAAATAATAGAAACTACAGTGCCACCAGAAAGTATTCACACCCTTTCCGTTTTCTATTTTGCTATGTTACAAAATCATATTAAAGCTTATTTGAGTATAGTTTTCTACAACAGAAAAAAACTAAAAATAAAAATCAACATAAAATATCTCAATGACATACTAAAAACACATTTCATTTGTGCAAATTTATTGAAAATGTAAACATTTAAACAATATTATTCACACCCTTGGTATTTTGTTGAAGCCTCAAGTCTTCTTCTTTGGTATGCCTCTATGAGCTTGGCACACTTGTTTTGGGGTATTTTGTCTCATTCTTTGCAGATCCTCCCAAGGTCAGTCAGGTTGGATGCGCAGCATCGGTAGACAAGCATTTCTGGGTCTTTCCAGTGATGTTCTATTGGATTCAAGTACCGGTTCTGCCTGGGCATCTCAAAGACATTCAGAAGTTTCTCCTGAAGCCACTCCTTTGTTATTTTTTGAATATATGTATCTTTTTTTTTTCAAACTACACTCAACTCAGCTTTAAAGTAAGTTTGTAACAGCAAAATGTGGAAAAAATGAAAGGGTGTGAAAAACCTCTGATGGCACTGGATTTCTCCACTAACTGTGAAGAACACAATTAATATATTATACATACATAATATATGTAATGGTAGATGAATACTTAATGCAGGTGTACCTCAGTTTTTCTTTGATAACAAAATGTTTTGTTTTTGGTAAGAGTTCCTCAAGTGTTGATCCCAACTGTTGAAAACATGGAACATTTAGGATAAATTGTTTGATTATACTGTGGATAGTATTAGCAGAGCTAATATTATGTTAGCTACAAAAAAAACATGCACATGGAAGTAGTAGCCTTTAGTTGCCATAAGCAAAGGAGCTTAACTTTGATGTTATTCAGGGGTAGTGAATGTTGTGCCTTCGGGCAACTGTTGTATTATTAAGTTACGGCATACGTACCAAAGCTAAAGCAAAGATGAGGACATTGGAATGTGGGTGTGGAAACAAGGAATAGCGGTGATACTGTCAAGTACTGTGGAGAACATTAGAAGAATAGTGTGGAATTTTTTTTCTTTCTTGTTTTTGAAATGGTTTGGATGCAGGAAACCGCATTATTCTTATTCACACGGAGTTAAAAAATGCTTGAACATACATAAAGTGTTTGCATGTACCAGTGAATCTTGGGTAAAAAAAATATCATCAGTAAATGTCCAATTCAAGTCCAAGTAAATATGTTTACAAGGGAGAAACTAGTAGGTTCCTTGATCAAGAATTTAATGATTTAATTGCAAGAGGGAAATAGTGTTTGAATGCCTGCGAGTTTTGATTTGCATTGATCGGTAGCGCCTACACGACTGAAGGAGCTGGAAGAGCTGGTGGCCGGGATGTGGATGGTACGAAAGGATCCTGCCCGCGCTGGTCTTAGTTTAAGTACCGTGCAAGTCTTCAAGGGTGGGAAGGGCGGTGCCGACAGTCAGTTCAGCGGTTTTGATTGTCCGTTGCAGTTGGAGTTTGTCCATTTTTATAGCGGCCCCAAACCAGACTGTGATGGAGGTACACAGTACTGATTGGATGACTGCTGTGTAAAACTGTTTCAGCAGTTCTTGTGATAGGCTGTGCTTCCTCAGAAGCCACAAGAAGGACATCTTTTGCTGTTCTTTTTTTCTGAGAATGAAGTTGATGTTTGACTCTCACTTTTTTCTGTGACTGTGAAGCTACTGGCTAACTGTTAAAAAAAACTTTGTTCACCCGAGCGGCTGTATTTCAAAAGCCCGCACGCCTATGCGCATGTACTGTATGCACATGGACAATCAGTCAGACTATCAATCCGACCGATCCCAAAAAACTGATTGGGTGGTACAGTACGTCACATAGGTCAGACAGAAAGCCACGTTACAGGGGGCATAAGTGAACTCTGAAGAGCAAAACATCAGGCAAATTAGTACCCGTTTACAGAGGAAAACACTAAAATATCTGATTACACCAGACAGATATAATGTGTATAATACGTGCTTGCTGGTTCATCACTTGAGAAAATGGGCCAATAAATAAAAATGTACAATAATATAGTAAATATTTTCTGTATGCAATAAACTTTATTATGCTGACAATACGAAATCTGCATAATTTCAGCAGCAATAGTGGATACAAGGAATACAAAAAGAGCGTGAGAGAAGTCATTTGGCTGCAAATTCAACTACCAGTACAATGTTGATGCAATAAATACAATGTTAAAACGTGATGGCTTCAATATTTTATTTTACTAATAAAATATTAAAGACACCATTAAAATTCTAGAGTAATGATTGAGTTGGAAAACTGAACAGTACGCAGATTTTTATCCTACTACATACCATTCAGCAATAATTGTCCCATGGTAATGTTGTTGACATATGGAATGAATAAATAAAAAAATAGATAAATCAATAAATAAAGAAATTGAAGTCCAGACAAATTGTTCTGGAAGTGAATTTCTTTTGGTTGGTAGCTCTGCAGTCATAGCTACAGATGCAATTCTACTATTGATTGGCATATTATTTGTAATAAAAAATTAGGCAGATTTCATTTATCTTTAAATGTTTTAATGTATATATTTTTTATGTCATTCTTTGCATGAAAAACATTCACTTTGATTGACAATCCAATTCAGGGTTCCGGCTTTTGGGCTTGCGCCCCCACCAATGTATCATAAAAGTCTTTATATTTAATGAGCATGATTCTTTTTACCTTCATACACTTACAAGAAACAACAGGAATCTAACCTGCTCTGTCCAAAATTTTCAGCGAAAAGGTTACAGAGTAAATTACTGGCTATTAAATAGTTTGTGATCGTATTGTTTTAAATGAAACAATATGGTGTTCGAATTATTGCTAAAACGAGTCAGTATAGTCCTAGTAGGTATGGGAATATTACATGACAAATGATATCAAAATGTCAGCTATTTCATATCCATGGATTGTGCAAGTCTTATTTTATTTATTGACCTTACCATTTAATTGACAAAGCACATGGATGTCAAACTTAATTCATGTCACAGATTCATTTTGACCTACGGCATGTTAAGTATAAAACAGTTTAAAAAAAAAAATTGTTGGAAGAGTACCTTAAATACTTGACAGCAATATATATACGACTGTTGTCTGTGTCCATGTGCCCTGTGATTGGCTGGCAATCAGTTTAGGGTGTTCTCTGCCTCCTGCCCAATGATAGCTGGGATACTCTATGACGCTCCTGTGACCCTTGTGAGGATAAGTGGCTCAGAAAATGGATAGATGGATATATTATATGTAAGTGATAGATGAGATCAGATGGAGTTGCCGGTATCTGGGAATTGTGGTCAGAGGCTGAGAATATTATATTTACCAGTTAAATGTTGAAAATTTTGATTTATAATGACAGAAGAAGCGGTTGGGTGGCACAGTGTAAGAAATGCTAGCACATCAGTCTCACAGTTCTGAGGTCCTCAGTTCAAATCCAGCCTCTGCAGTGTGGATTGTGCGTGTTGTCCTCATCTGTGTGGGTTTTTTTATGGGTACTCTTCTGGTAGAAGACTATTACCCATAAGAGTGAAGGTGAGTATGAACAGTTGTGTATGTATGCGCTGTGTTTGGCTGGCAATCAATTCAGGGTGTACCCTGCCTTTTGCCCAAAGTTAGCTGGGATAGGCTCCATCACGCCCGTGACCCTGGTGAGGATAAGCATTATGGGAAATGGATGGATGGAAGAAGCAGATTGCTCAAGACTGTAGGCGGGGAAGAATTGAAGTTTCTAGTTCCAGTATTTTACAGGAATCCCATTGATTCCATACATTTGAACATTCCCGGCGAGATATGTAGTGTTTGCACAGATTTTGGCCAACAGTTTTGCTTTTTTCAACTATATGCACATTATACATTATGAAGATAGTTGAGTATTGTTGTACAACACAATATATTTAAATGCCTTTGGGCTGTGCGGCGGCCGTTCAGTGTCTTGCTTGCTTAAAACCATGAAATGTATTTTTAACACGAGTGAAATCTTACGTGCGTTTGGACTGACTGTAATTTAAGACATTACGATGGTATGCACCAGTCATTAAAATTTGAAATTGTGGCACACCCATTGGCAGACTAATGCACCATTCATGAAAATGCTTGCACAACCAACACACTACGCAACAGTTCAGCTGTTTTGCTCAGGGTGCGGTAGCCTTAAAGTTAAAAAACTCAGCGCAGCGTAGAAATTGGTGTTCATGAATTCATAACAGAATTTGAAAAACAATAAAACTATTACAAAGTGGCACACCTGTAGAGCGTTGACCTCACAGTTCGGAGGACCAGTGTTCAAACACCGGCCCCGCCTGTGTGGAGCTTGCATGTTCTCTCCGTGATCGTGTGGGTTTTCTCCGAGCACTCCGGTTTCCTCCCACATTGCAAAAACATGCAACATTGAATGGACACTCTAAATTGCTGCTAGGTGTGATTGTGAGTGCGACTGTTGTCTGTTTCCATGTGCCCAGTGATTGGCTGGCAACCAGTTAAGGGTGTATCCTGTCTCCTGCCTGAGGACAGCTGGGATAGGCTCCAGCACTCCTCTGACACTTGTAAGGATAAGTGGCTCAGAAAATGAATGGATGATTACAAAGTCAGTCTCTAGGATTCGAGGGTTAATGCCATAGCAGGAGCTTCAATAAACCTGTCAGAGCATTTATCATTAGTCAAGTTGACTACTGGATAAGTATCTTTACCAGTCTGTCTAAAGTCAACTAAACAGCTCAAACTAATTCAAAACGTTACTGATTGAGCTCAGACCCAGACTCAGACCAAGAGTGGACCACATTCTTTTTCAGAGGTCTTGTCATTGGCTCTCCTTCTCTCTAAGGGTAAATACTTTAAGATTTTTCTCAGAGTTTTTAAATCTCTGAGTGGTTTAGGCTCAGACTAAATCAAAGACCTTCTAGTCCTGCATGGACCACCTATACCACTCAGTTAATCTGGTGCTCGTCTGCTCTGTCTTTTCATATCCATAACCAAACACTTAGAATCAGTATTCAGTTACTATGCTCTGTATATCTGGAGCAGACTCACAGAAAACATCAGGTTTGCTGAGAGTTTTAATGTCAACATCATGATTCTACAAATAGAATATAGCTAGCATTGGACTGCTTTTCAAAATACATATACTGAAGTACTTTACTGACAGACCATATTATTAGCATTCCAAATCTAACCCTACCCTGATACAATAATCCTCTAGAGGTAACTGTAATTCTGCATGAATTCAACCCTCTGTGACAGTTCTAAATAACTATCCCTTCTTGTAGTCCCTCTGACACTAACGCAGATGCTCTGGGGTCTACTCTCTGCTCGAATGTAATCATTGCAAAGACGTTTCCAGGCGCATTCAGATATGAAGTGTTTATTATTGATTGGTTCAGCTTGAATTGAAGACAGATGAAGAGAAGAAGTAATGACTATTGGGCATGAACAGCAGATTATGCCTCTACCCTCTGTTTATAGACTATTTAAAACAATAAATTTTTTGAATGAAGTTTACATGTATCAACAGAATATAGACATAACTATTTGTAAAAAGTGTACAAAACTGTTTACAGTTTGTGAACACTAATGATGTTGGCCAAGTGCTTTTCGCCTGAAGCGACAGCGATCGTGAAGGGGAAACATGGTCCAAGTAACACTGACCATAAAATAAGTGTTAAAATCAGGGCAGTCATCCATAAGATGTTTTTTTCCCTTTTATCCTCTGTCAACAAATCAATAGTTACAGTATTGAATTATCACCAAACCTTAGCCATTTGACTATTTTATTTTAACTGCTGTAACTCACAGAAAATTAGGTATGTCTGTATAACAAAAACAAAACAAAGAAAAACCTAAAATGAGTGTGTATAATCCAAGTGTAAAACAAGAACCAGCAATGTGGAAATACCAGGTCCTAGATTTGACAACTTGCAGCTGTTTCAGAAAGTGGAAAGTAAAGAATACTTTTCACACATAACTTAAAATTATAACATTGGCTTGAAGAGAATGTGTTCTCCCAAATTGATGCATAATGCAAGGATTGCTCTTGGCCTTTGGATGTTTGTATGATATTAAATGTGAAAATGTAAAAAAAAAAAAAAATGCTTGTACTGTTAATACAACAAAAATCAAACGGTTTAATTACCCACTATATATATAGTAGGCTTTGCACGATCAGGATTTTTGGGGCCGATCACTGATCCGGGAGTTTAAAAAAATGATAACCGATCACAAGATGGAGGAAGGAGACTATTTAAATGACCTATTCGTTGACTTTATATACTTGTGTACTTAATTGTTCAAAAATATACATTTACAATAATGTATTTTTGTTCATCTATTTATACCAGTGAGGCATAATGACAAGACAGAACAAAGTAATGGTCCTCTATTAGAGGGCAGTAAGTACACAGCAATTAATGTATCTAGTTTTTATGACATTTTTGTTGGTGTGCTGTGAGATTTTTAAACTCCAAAAGTTCCAAAAGGTTGGAATTTGCTGTTCTCGTCATTATTGTGTTCAACAAAATGGCAGACTGTTTACTAACAACCACGAGCAGTAGCATTACATGATGACATACCGGTGGCGGTATGGAAGCAATTTGGAGAGGTGGCTATGGAGTTTTTTTTAAACAACTTATTCACCAGAATACTAGTGGGCAAGAAGATCTCTGAAGAATGGAGGAAAGGTGTGCTACTTCCCATTTTAAGAACAATGGACTTGCAGATCTGTGGCAACTATAAAGGAATAAAGTTCATGGGCCACACAATGAAGTTATGAGAAAGAGTAGTGGAGGGTAGACTCAGGTCAGAAGTTAGTATCATATATATATAGTGCAACAGTAGGGTTTCATGCCTAGAAAGAGTACCACAGATGTGTTATTTTCCTTGAGGATGCTCATTGAAAAGTACAGAAAAGTTCAGAAGGTGCTGCATTGTGTCTTTGTGGATCTAGAGAAAGCCTATGACAGAGTACCAAGAGAGGAACTGTGGTACTGCATGCGGGAGTCTGGTATGGTGGAGAAATATGTTAGATTAGTACAGGACATGTATGAGGGCAGCAGAACAGTGGTGAGGTGATTCCTAGGCATAACAAGAATTTAAGGTGAAGGTGGGATTGCATCAGGGAACAGCTCTGAGCCCCTTCCTGTTCACTGTGGTAATGGATAGGCTGACATATGAGGTTAGACTGGAATCCCTTGGACCACGATATTTGCGGATGACATTGTGATATGCAGTGAAAGCAGGGATCAGGTGGAGGAACAATTAGAAAGATGGAGGCATGCACTGGAAAGGAGAGGAACGAAGATTAGCCGAAGTAAAACAGTATATGTGCGTGAATGAGGGGGGTGGAGGCGGAAGAGTGAGGCTACAGGGAGCAGAGATAGTGAAGGTGGATGACTTCAAATACTTGGGGTCAACAATTCAGAGCAATGGTGAGTGTGGTAAGGAAGTGAAGAAACAGGTCCAAGCAGGTTGGAACAGCTGGCGGAAGGTGTCTGGTGTGTTATGTGACAGAAGAGTATCTGCTAGGATGAAGGGCAAAGTTTATAAAACAGTGGTGAGGCTGGCCATGTTGTATGGATTAGAGATGGTGGGACTGAAGAAACAACATGAAGGAGAACTTGAGGTAGCAGAAATGAAGATGTTGAGGTTCTCGCTTGGTGTGAGCAGGTTGGAGAGGATTACAAATGACAAATGAGCGAGAGGAAGACCAAAGAAAAGGTTGATGGATGTTGTGAGTGAGGATATGAGGACAGTGGGTGTTAAAGATCCACGAGACTGGCTTAGATGGAAAAAGATGACACACTGTGGCGAGCCCCTAACGGTACAAGCCGAAATTAAAAGAAAAAGAAGATAAAAAAAAAGCGACAGCTACACAGTACCAACATGGTAGGACAGCATTAAGAGGGTCGGTAAAACCTAACGGGACAAGCCGAAAGACGACGACGAGCGGTAGCATTAACTTGCTAGACTATGTAACATTTTGATGTCTTGAGAGCCGTATCATATTAAATGTAAGTGAACATACCTCAAGCAACCCTTATAGGAAGTTCTCTCCAGTCCTAAGCACCGGTGATAACCAACAGCCGGCACGATCCATTCGTGTTGTCATTCCGACGGAAACAAGCCTATCTGGTTGCATTTGAGTTAAATCGATAAACCCCAATGGTTGTAAAAAAAAACAAACAAACAAAAAAAAACCCAACAACCTCTCACCCCCACAAAAATGTATATGGTGGTATCGGAATAAGAGATTTTATTGGACACTTGGAAAAATGTTTCCAGATTTAAAAAAAAAAAAAAAAAAAAAAAAAAAAAATCAGGATCAAAACCCTCATTTGCAATGGATAGGGTATTATCAAGAGGAAAATGAGGGGCAACAGCTCCCCCCCCCAAAAAAAAAAAAGAACTGACAGCTATCCATCCATCCATCCATTTTCTGAGGCGCTTATCCTCACAAGTGTCACGGAGATGCTGGAGCCTATCCCAGCTATCTTTTGGGAGCCTTTCGGAGCCATCCTGTCACGAAGGAGTCCCAAGGTTGGAAGGATCCACCCGTGCGCCTTCTTGTCAAAGCAGCTGTCTCCGGCTGAACGAAACTAAGACATCGGGGACTGCGAACTGTTGGCAGTCAAGAGGGTGATGGAGGAGTGGCGGCACTGGCTGGAGGGTTCGCAAGTCCCATTCCTGGTCCTCATCGACCACAAGAACCTTGAGTACCTGAGGACAGCGAAGTGGCTGAACGCTCGTCAAGCCTAGTGGGCCTTATTCTTCACCCGCTTCCGTTTTACCTTGTCTTTCCGCCCAGGCTCTAAGAATGGCAAGCCGGACGCCCTCTCACGGATCTACGAGGGGGAGTGCGCGAAACCGACAGCTGCCTCTATCCTCCCAGAGGAGTGCTTCGTGTCCAGCTTCACCTGGGCGGTCGAGACATGGGTGAAGGAGGCCCTGAGGGAAATGCCGCCTCCCGCTGGTTGTCCGCCTGATCGCCTCTTTGTTGCACCGTTGCTGCGGGGAGACGTCATCAACTGGGCCCACACCAACAGGATGGTCTGCCACCCGGGCATGGCAAAGACTCGTTCGGTTATCGAACAACGATTCTGGTGGCCCAACCTTAGCAAGGATGTGAGAGAATTCTTCAACAACGCCTGGCCGGTGTGTGCGGCCAATAAGACGTCTCGCCTGTTGGGAAGATGTGGTCTCTGGCCGTTCCTTCCCACCCGTGGTCGCACATTGCCCTGGACTTTGTCACCGGCTTACCGCCCTCCCAGGGGAACACAGTGGTGCTGTCTATAATGGACCGGTTCTCGAAGATGGTCCACTTCGTGCCGGTCCCAAAGATCCCTTCGGCCAAGCAGACAGCCCAGCTGTTATTAGACGAGGTCGTTCGCTACCACGGGCCATCGTTTCGAACAGAGGCCCGCAATTCGTCTCCCGCTTCTGGAAGGAATTCTGCACCCTCATCAGCGGCTTGGCGAGTCTGACATCGGGCCATCACCCAGAGTCCAACGGCCGGACAGAGAGGGTCAATCAGGACCTGGAGACTGGACTTCGCTGCTTGGCGTCCAGGGATCAGAGCACGTGGAGCCAGCACCTTAAATGGGTAGAGTATGCTCATAATTCTCTGCCTTCTGCTTCGACAGGTATGGCTCCATTCCATGTCGTGCACTGCTATCCCTCTCTGTTCCCCTCATTGGCCACGGACTCTGCGGTGCTGTCAGCCCTGGCGGTGGCACGACAATGCAAACGAACCCGGGAGACAGCTCGGAGGATGCTGCTGCGCATAGGCAGCGCCTACAAGTCCGCAGCGGACCGCAAGATGAGAGTTGCACCAGAGCTCAAGGTGGGACAGTGAGTGTGGCTCTCCACCAAGGATCTACCTCTGTGGATGGAATCTCACAAACTCGCTCCCAGGTTCGTTGGTCCTTTCCCGGTCAGCAAGATTATTAACCCGGTTGCCGTATCACTCAAATTACCCAGGTCGATGAGGGTTCACCCACTGTTCTCCCGCCGAAGAGGAAGGGGGGTCCAGTACCTAGTGGACTGGGAGGGATATGGACCGGAGGAGCGCTCCTGGATCCCTTCCCGTTTCATCGTGGACCCCTCCCGCATCAGGGACTTTCACGTGGCCCATCCTGATGCTACTGGGCCGTCAGGAGCGGGCTGTTGGGGGGGGGGGGGGTGTACTCTCATGCTCCTGGCTTCCAGCCCCGGCTGGGCGTGGCCAGCCAATCAGTAGAGGTACACCTACGCCTCATGAACGTTAATGACACTCAGTAAATATAGGACCCGGGGGACGACTAGTCCTCCGCCAGATCGTTGCCTTTGATGCCTCGTTCCCACACTCTCGTTTGCCTGACGTCTAACTTCTATGTACCGACCGACGCCTGTCCCAATATACATACACACATGCACATGCGCGCACACATCCTCTTGAGACCAGAAATCCTTTTGGTATGCTACAAATACACTTGGTACAGAGGGCTTCAAAAAACTACCTCTATACTCAGTAGCCACAATGTCAAATGGGCAAAATATAATGTTGTGGACACCCCCGCACCACACACACACACACGCACACACACACACGCACACACACACACGCACACACACACACACACACACAGGCACAGTGGGTCTCAGCTAGGTGAGTACAACTGCATTATTACAAAGGGTCTTTATAAAGCAGTCTTGGTTTCATCTAATTAGAATGTAAATGCAGTGTGGGATGGGAATGGATCACAGAGGATAGACATCGGCATTTTAATTATGCTGAGACTAGATTAATGATGACACTGAGTGTTGGCAAGATAGCCTTTTTAGAGTAGTTTGGTAACTGACTAGCTATGTTTTACCACTAGCTACAGTAAATCTTTGTTGTAATTAACTAAAGATGAGCACTGGTGTGATATGGACATCACAACCAATGCTTAAATGTGTCATAGGCAAGAACATGAGCTTAAAAACACACACTGACATACTAATCACCTCTTTGCACTAAACCTCAACTTGATACTTTGTAGTTGAAGTCCTCTCACCTCTCAGGAATTCCTCATTTGGGGGCAGATGTCATGAACTGAGCAGCAAAGACCAAACAGAAAACCAAAGCTAGAACAGAGACAGCAGGGAAAGAGGAGGCAGGGAAAAAAAAGAGGGAGCAGAATGGAATAAATTGAAGCTGATCCGGTACTCTGCATCCTGAGGAGCCCCATTTGCATATCTGTGCAGCAGTGCAGAGGGAGAAATGTGTCGGTACTGACAGCAAGCTGCATATCTTAAACCTCCGCTGACACCCCTGCAGGCACTATTCTCACAAACACTGATATTGGGGAACACTAAATCGGTACACTTTCCACATACAATTGTGCGCGCGCACACGCACGCACGCACGCACGCAGAATAGAGGTCAGAATGGAAAGCTTTGTGTATTGCTTTATCCCTGCACGGTGAAGTACAGTGGTGCTTATTGTTTAACATTCAGCTCAAGTACAAGACTCATCTCTAGGGAAAGAGGCCAATGCGGCAGGCCATTCACTCACCACTCCCAGAAAGAGCTAGTTGTGTGAGTATAAATAGGTATGTATCCTAATATAACAAGGTTTGCAAGGAACTTTATAGGGTTGAAAAACAGTACATAAGAAAGACATTTAGGCATGAGATGAGTAAGACAATATGGGAGAAAAAAGGATAAAAGGATCACAGAGACTGCAACATGCACATTTTGTTAAGAATGGAGACTCGAGGGAGACCATTGTGAGGGCACTGATCCAAATCTGCTTCCATTTACAGCTCTTCAGCTTCTTCCTCTAAGTGAGTGAGCAGCTATAGAATAGTGTTAAAAAAGAGAGGCAATGGAGCTGAGATAATATTCTATTCCATATTGATAGGACAAGCTTTTCAGACAAATCATGGATATGCGAATGCCACTTTTCTGAATAATAAATGACAAGCAGAAATGCATACTTGGTCCTTTTATCACATTTGGGTTACTTGCTTTCAAATATTTAACATTTGCTAATGGATCGTGTTTAATCTCTGCCTTACATTTATTAGACAAGATGTGTTTATTGTTTAGTCACAATCAAAAACTTTCTTTATAGAGTTTGTTATTAGCAGCCAGTGGGGAAGATGATGTGGTATTGCATCAGCAAACATGGATCTTATTTTCATCAGACTGTTTGAAAGAGTGATTGGTCTTCCACTAGTCGAACGTTTCTCTTTTTTTTGTCTGCTCTGTGTGGGGGAGGAGTACAAGCAAAAACCCTGGCATACTTAGGCGCCTGTACTCCCACTGCACATCATTCTTGCTACTTTGGACAAAAGCCCATGCCAAATGTTATATGCGCGAGTGTGTATTTCCAGTTGGAAGGGTACATAGAATAGGGAATGAATGAATAGCTGCGGTTCATAAAGTGACCAACCTTGTTTACTATTTACTGATGAATACTTTAGCACACAGCATCTCTTCATTACATTCTTGCTACATTTCTTACGGTGAACACTGTGACCAGTAAATAATCAGAGGATTCTCATGGGACTGGTTAAGTAGCTCCTTTGCACACGGTTAACTTTGCTCAAGGTTATGTTTGGGTCTCTGCAGGCTGGCTGGCTGTAAAATCAAGAGGAGGAAAATGGTGATAGGGCTGCCAAATGTCAGAATGTATCCTCTTTACTGACGGGTGAGAAATGGCGAGGAGAGAAGGTGAAGTGGTGAAAGAGTATATATTACAAAGATGATGTTCATGCCCTTGTTACCGTATGAATGTGTGTGTGTGGTGAGTGGGGGTTAGTCAGGGAAGTCGCAACAGTGAAAATTCTCCTTGGCATGCTTGAGGCACGATGACATTAATCCAGCAGAGCTCACGCAATCATTTCCCATGACATATTTAACAGGATTGTTTAATAAAAAGAGAAAATGAGCCATGTTATGCACATTTAAAAAGGCAGAAAGAGGCCATATTGATGAATTATTCTAAAAGTAAATGGAGTCTCCAATATTTGCACATGACAACCAAGCTTAGGAAAACACGACTGATCAATGTTATCGCCACAAGGACCACCAACAATTCAGGGAGACCAACACTACACTAACATTTCATACACCAGGGCAACGCTGTTACGGAAGCAAAAACACACTTCAAACAGATTCTGAGCAAATAAACAGAGGCAGCTGGGGGAAGGAAGCAAAGCCCCTTCCTGATTAACAGTTTGCTGTCACGTGTCTTGTGATAATACTTAACGGGACTAACACTTCAATCATGCGGGTAGCGATGAAGGTGGGTCAGGTTTGTAATTACAAAAATATGCCACAGTATGCAATTAGCTCATTTTTATGTGTCATTTGTTAACTTAGCCATGTTCTGTGTCACACGGTAATTACCCCCAAGCATGTAGGCATGTGACAAATGCTTTGTGCTCACTCACCAAGTGAGCTCGTATCCCTCTCATTAATTTAAACACTGTTACAGACAAAGGTAGCATGTTAATTTTTGTTAGCACTGGACATTTAGGAATCACGTTTTTGTTTTTATCACAAACATTTTCAAGGGATTCAAAGCACCTCTTTTGCTGTTTCATCAATACAGACAATCCTGAAAATAATCTTCCCTAAATATGAGTAGATGGATGCTCA
This sequence comes from Syngnathoides biaculeatus, assembly GCF_019802595.1. Classification (NCBI taxonomy): domain Eukaryota; kingdom Metazoa; phylum Chordata; class Actinopteri; order Syngnathiformes; family Syngnathidae; genus Syngnathoides; species Syngnathoides biaculeatus. The sequence goes on from NC_084642.1 coordinate 30,858,302, forward strand.
ATCAATGTATCTCGCCTATTGTTTGCTTCTTTCAGCAATGTAGCAGGCTCAAGCAGTGTGGCACTCGAACCTATTGATTTTTTTTCATTGAAGAGCGGGGGCTGGGAGACAGAGGAGGTTCGGCTAATGATGGAAATTTTCAGAATGGCTTCAGTGCTCTAACAGCGAGTTGCATTAATGGAGCTTTGAGTCTGATAAATTATACAGTGATGGACATGTAACCTTTGGCAAATAATGGGCAAGAGTGGTGATGACTTCCTTCAAATCAGGCTGTGATTTTCATTATCAAGTATATCTAAGTATGTATGCCTAATTCGTCCCAAAATAACCTCTCTCTTCAGTTACCAACCAACGAGCGAGCTATTTATAGGCAGTGGAAGGTAGACAGACTGGAGTCAGTTGTTGCCCAAATCGTCAGTATCAATAACAGGACAGGAAATATGAACGTGCAATGTCCAATTACAGAAAATATAATGCACTACAAATAAGAGGCTTGAAAGTATTTAAGCTTCATATTTACAGATAGCGTTGGAATGTAGCACTGTACACTCTTCACTTCTTTGAATTAATTCACACGTCACATGGGTGGGATATAGAATGGTGCCTTGGTTTTCGAACGTCTCTGTTTTCGTAAAAATTGGTTTTCGAACGAAAATTTAGAGATTTTTTTTGCTTTGGTTTTTGAATGAAAATCGGTATTGGAACGCCCCGAACAACTGACCCACGACAATTTGTTATTGTGCTTTTGAATGCACTCCTAAAAAAACGGAAACGACGTAATGCGCGCGACGCAACCAGTTGACTCACACACTACTCTGTACGCGGACGTGTCCCGGTAGTGACTTTTTTCTTCAAATTGAGCAATATTAACCCCTGATCATGGCTCCAAAGAAGGCAAGTGGAACTGCTGGTGCTGAAAAAAGGAAAGTGGTTCGTAAAACCTTTGACTTCACGAAGGATTTGATAGCTGAGCACGAATTTGGTGTGTGTGTTTCTGAGCTATCGAACAAGTATGGCATAGCGAAATCGACGATCAGCACGAACCTGAAACAGAAGGATGCCCTCAAACCAAGTGATGTTACTAAAGGAGCAACCGGGTTGACCAAGCAGAGGCCACAGATCTTGGAGGAAGTCTAAAAGTTGCTTCTTATTTTCGTGAACCAGCAGAAGTTAGCTGGGGATAGTGTTGGCGAGGAAGGGAGGAGATGTCTGATGAGGTTGAAGGCAGGAAGGATGTCTCATGTGCCAATATAATAGCTATCTGCGCCAAATGGAATGACAACCATAATTTTGTAGAAATCCATCACCCTAAGAAAGCAGAATGTTGCAGAGCACTGCAAAATTTCAATGACGTTGTTATGAGCCACTTCAGGAAGGTGCTCAAAAGACGGCAGAAACAGTCAACAATAGATTGTTACTTTGTTAAAAAGGGGCAAGTCACCCCCACTCAAGACATTTTAAAGAGTTGTTTTGCGTTGCTTTTTTTCTTTTGTTCCATTAACCCTACCTCTACTTGCAAGTTAATTTTTTTTTTACATTATGTACTTTCTGTGCAAATAAAAAACCATTTGCCCCCACCCCTTATTATATCTTGTTTAAAGTTATTCTGCGCTTTTGTTAATAAAAAAAAAGGTTTACAAAACTGGGAGCCGAGTCGCTACAATGCACTCCCACCTTAGCATACATTTTAAGCAAAAAATAAATATATTTCCTAAATTATTTAATTATATAAAGCATTTAAACTATATATTGAAGACTATTTTACTTTTATTGCACTTTAATTTTTTGTATGTGACGTTGAGGGCATCAAGGAGCCCATGAGGAAAAGAAGATAGAGCTGAGAAAAGTTGTATTTGATATGTGGACGCGAGTGAAGGACTGCAAAATAGAGGAAGGAGGCACGTCGAACACGCACACACGCATGCGCCATGAATCACACGTATGTACACCTCACACACACACACACACACACACACACACACACACACACACACACACACACACACACACACACACACACACACAAAGACACAGAGGAAGCGAGAGGTGCTGAAGGGGGGGGTTAGTTAAAACTTTCTTGTTGATTATATGTAAAGTGTCCTCTCACATCGGCAATAACACGACGACGATCATATTATTATTATTACTACATATTATATCATGGCAGCACGGTGGGGCAGCCGGTAAAGCGCTGGCCTCACAGTTCTAAAGACCCGGGTTCGATGCTGCGCCTGCCTGTGTGGAGTTTGCATGTTCTCCCTGTGCCTGCGTGGGTTTCCTCCCACATCCCAAAAACACGCAACATTCGTTGGACACTCAAGGTTGCCCCGAGGTGTGATTGTGAGTGGGACTGTCTGTCTGTCTCTATGTGCCCTGCGATTGACTGGCAACCAGTTCAGGGTGTACCCCGCCTACTGCCCGTTGACAGCTGGGATTGGCTCCAAGCACTCCCCACAACCCTTGTGAGGATAAGCAGTAAAGAAAATGGATGAATATTATATTAGATTATTACATTGTATAACAAGCAAACAAAACGCAACAAGGTTGAAAACTCTTCTTTTTTCTCAGGTTTTTTTAGAATAAATCCACTTTTTGATCATACTACTTGCACTGTATGCAGTTTTGTCTTTTGTTTTTATAATTTTTATTTTTTTTATCCCATTTTAAATGTTTTATATCTTTGTTTTCAAAAGCCTTTAATCATCTAAAGCACATTCAGTTACCTCGTGTATGAAATGCGCTATACAAATAAATTGGCTTTGCTTTGCTTTACAATGATGCCTATGATAGAGGTTCCGGCAGGTCCAATATACAAGCTGTTTGATCTTAAAGATGTTGATTGTCTTACTGCTAACTTGTCTCGCCTCTTTTCTGGTGGTAATGCATGGCTGTCTAGTTTTGTGGAAACTTTACAGGGGTATACACTCTGCATGGGAGACTAGAGACAAGCAGCATTTAGATCATGCACTAGTATTGAACACAGAGAAATCGAGACAACTGCAGGTATGCTTAACGTCCCCAATGGAACCATATTGAGAGCACACTCCGAGCGTCTGGCCGCAGCTATCAGAGAGAGGTTCCCCACTCCTGTTACAGCCGCACCCACATCTTTCCCCTATGTTAAACGACCCACTTGAGCACTTGACGAAGCTTACTAAACTTTGGACTGAATCGACTGGACAGTCTGGTTAGGAAGAGGCGATGTTCAGGACTGCGATCCTGGCAGGTCTCCCTGAACCAGTACAGAACACTCTTAAAGCTGACCCTGACCTCCTGTCTGGAGATGAGCCTAGATTTAGACAACACCTAGTGTATCACCTCAAAATTTATTTAAGCCAACAACAGGGTAATAATGAAATTACTAAACTCCAAAAACAACTTCTTAAATTACAAGTAGCACAGGATGTAAAAGTCCAAAACCATACCAGACGTAATTTTTTGGCAGACAACCACCTAGACAGGCAGGTGGGTTCTAGGGTAATAGCCGGGGGGTGGATATGCAGAAAGGCGTGGAGGTGACCGGGGAGAGTGCAACAACATCAACGTGATCAATGATGTTTTGGTTGTGGTTCTCCCGATCACTGGATTAAAGACTGTCTTACAGCTCCTCCACCTCAAGCTCCAATGCAAGGGCGTAGTGGCTGGTGCAACAACCGAGGGGGCCAAGGCAGAGGCAGAAACGGCAGCGGCCCATCCTGGCAGCAGGATGGACAGCAGCAGGTTGGAAAGTACCACGAGGGGTGCCCAGGAAGCCAGGGGTCCGGCGATGCAGGTGCCATGATCCCCATCTCTGTTGTGGGGCGAAAAGTGAACACAGGGACAACACACTCCTCAGTCAGCATCTCGCTTCCGGACACTTTATTGTCACAACACACTGTGCAATTGATTGGTTGCTCAGGGACTCAACAGGCCCTGCAATGGACTCAACCCCTACCGACAATCTTGGCTGGACAGACCTTCCACCATTCGTCTGTACATTCACCACAAACACCAGTGGCAGCTGACACCGTCTGCCACTCTGGATAATGGCCGAGAGTGAACCAACTCCAACTGTGGACATTTATTGGGCCCGACTTGAACCAGAAACACCGCTCAAACCTGGTCTCATACATAAATTTTTGTTGTGGAAGCCCTGGTTAAATACTCTTAGGGCTTACCTGCCTCCACTAGATCCATACCATCGCACACTACATTACGACCGCAAACACGATCTAGTATACATGGAAAACTTTGCATGCATACAAGGTGATGCTCGAGACATTACATCCACACATATATACGCAGCAAGAGAGGGTGTAGCAGCATCCTGCTCTCTTACACCAGATCAAATTAAATGGTTCAAAATGCAAGAAGAGTCAGCACCCCACATTTCACTCGCTCTGTCTCCAGGACACGAGGCCCGACAGCTGGGAGCTATGGTGAAACAACTGACTCAAATGACTGACTGGGAGGAAACACCACTCCCTAACGTACAGATCTCCAAATCTGCAGATGCATACAGCATCATTGTTCGTGATGCACCTCTGACAAATATCAGTTTGGTTCTCTGGACCCTTTGATGGTGGATATTGTACTAAGACACCAGACATTAAAATCGCTGTGTTTCCAGGATATCATGTTATAGACCTCAATATCCTTGGCCCACGGCTGCTAACCAGGCGATGGAGGACACTCTCACTGGCCTGTGGAATTCCGGAGTCTTGGAAACATCCATCTCCTCGTGGTGTACACCACTCAGGCCCGTTTTAAAAGCAGATGGTATCACTTATTGTATGCCGCATGATTTGAGAGCCGTTAATGATGTAACTACCACACTATTGTTACCTCAGACCCTCACAGAATGTTGTTGTCTACCATCACATCTGATTTGAAATACTTCTTACTACTTTGAAATACTTCACAGCGACTAATTTAGCAAATGTATTCTTCTGTGTCCCACTCGCACTCGTGTGTAGAGACTTGTTTGCATTCAGATATCAGGGAGGCAATTTGCAATACACCAGGTTGCCACAAGGCTTCCAAAATACACCTGGAATCTTTAATCAATGTTTGAAATCATTGCTGCAGGATCTAGATCTCCCAGACGGATGTAAACTCCTGATGTATGTTGATCTCCTGTTGGCAGCCCTAACAGCAGACTTGTGTTTGTCTCTAACTAAACTTGTTTTGCTTCGTTTGCATGAGCTGGGATTCAAAGCTTCCAGAAAGAAACTTCAGTGTTGTCGCAAATCGGTGACCTTCTTGGGCAGAGTGGTGTCCTCTGAATGATCCACGATGTCCTCGGAGCATCATTCTTCTATTCTACAGATTCTCTTCATCCATGTGCTGATCTCTCTGTCCAACCTCTGACTAACGGCAGGGTTCTATTCACTGATGGTTGCTGTTACCGAAAGCCGAATGACTCTTTGGCTGTGGCGGCTGCCGTAGTGGAGCAGCAGCCCTCAGGTGAATTTTTAACTGTTTCCACTTCCGTACTAACATCTGTTTCCTCAGCCCAGGCAGCTCAAGTGCTCGCACTCTGTCTCGCACTTGAACTGGCGGTCGGACAATCTGTCACTGTCTATTCTGATTCATCTTATGCTGTCTCGGCTGCTGTGTTGGACCTGTCTGCCTGGAAACTGAATTATTTTAAAGCAGCTAAAGGTAGTCCTATTGCACATTTGACACTGATCCAACAATTAGATAAAGGCCTGGCCAAACCTTCGGCGCTGGATATCGTCAAGGTCCCTGGCCACTCCAAATCCACTTCAACCACAGCCCTCAGCAATAATGCTGCTCACTTGGCTGCCAAGCAGGCTGCGGGCTATGTCCCACAGATGCTTGTCCAATTGACCCCTCCGTAGAAATTGAGTCATCCGCGTCGCTGACCAATAAGAGGCCAGAGATCTGCATAAACCACCCCACTTGTTGGCGTCCGCTATTCCCTCAGACAACGTTGCATGGTCCAGTATAGCTTTTGTTAGCGTTTTATCGCGTATTTGGGTTCTTTAACAATAGATATGGTTAAGAGGTGTAGTCACGGACTTTGTAATAGTGACAACAGGTATCCTGAAAAGCTAGTTGGTGGAGTTCAATTCGTACCCTTTCCAAAACCGAAGACCCAGTACGAAAAATGTCTTCGATGGATCAAACTTTGTGCAAGACGGCATGATCAACTGAATCCATCTAAAATCAACCGGAACAGATATGTTTGCACAAAGGTAAGCCCTATATTTGATTTTCAATACATGTCTCATATAAATGAATTAGCAGTTCTTCGCTTGCATAACATAGCTACGTGTGAATGATTGACACACTTGATCTGTGTTGAGCGACATTTTGCGATGATTTGACTGCACAAACGTGTCTCTTTGTTGCCGGCTGCGGTAAACCGGACTATGTTTGCACGAAGGTATGCCCTATATTTGATTTTCAATACATGTCTCATATAAATGAATTAGCAGTTCTTCGCTTGCATAACATAGCTACGTGTGAATGATTGACACACTTGATCTGTGTTGAGCGATATTTTGCGATGATCTGACTGCACAAACGTGTCTCTGTTGTCGGCTACCGAGCTAAGCTAAACCGGACTAGCGAGTCCTAAAAGCCTTCGACGTGCACCGAGACACCAAGACTGAAGGAAGGATGTTTGAGGACACTAAAGTAGTGATTGTCGTACTCGGTCGAGACTTACGTAGGTTCGGCACTAATTCAACAATAATTATTGAGCAGACCGCGTGACGTTACACAAAGAAAAACGAGAGAAACAACTCGTAAATCAAGCCTCGCCTTCTTTTCCTTCATACGGCGGTTCACAAACGGCTATACAGATACACATACAGATTCTGCACACAAGTGTGATAGGTAACACGAAAATAGGAAACTGTCAATGACGAATTCGTCTTTGGGTTATAATATATTATATTACGTGGCTTCTCGGTCTTCCTCTGACTCCGGAAAGATCTCACGTTAATATTGATGGTTTCTCCGTCGATATGCATCGAAATACCATTGAAATACCCCTCGCTGAAACACTTGAAGCCCTGTTGTCTGCTTTTCAACGATATTTCACTATTCGCTAAGAATGCGAGTGAGAAATCAGCTGGTAAATCGGACAATTTCGCTCTAGTCTTTTCTTCCTGCGCCGCCATTTTTGCTAATTGTTTGTCTGAGGTTAGCAAACGTGGGGTGACGTAACTTCAGGAGGTGTGGTTAAGTGCCCTGTACGGAGGGGTCAATTATCTGACAAATCCTCTCCTGACCTGCCCGAACCGCCGTCTCTTAGTGAATTGGTTAAAATACAGCACAACGCCTCTCCTGAACAAAAGATATTCTGTTTGAAACCCACTCTATTGCTCATATTGGCCCCAGAGCCATGCTAACCAAACTTCGCTTATGGTGGCATCCTAAAAATGTCTGACTTGTGTCATGCCCACCGTTGTGACTGTAATTTTGCCAGCTACACAATGTTCTCCCCACACTCAGACCGTTGTCAGGTTCATTTGACCCACCCACCTGGCCCAGTGCGGAACTGGTCATGGATTTCACAGACAGGATCACTCCTGTTCAAGGTAAGCGCTACCTTCTTGTTTTTGTTGACACCTTTTCCGGATGGCCTGAAGCCTACCCCTGCGCTAACGAAGATGCCATGTCGGTAATGAAAGCTTTGGTGAACCACTGGATTTCAACGTACGGTTTCCCTGCTCTCATCCGCTTGGACAACGGTGCACATTTCACATCTACACACCTAGCTACTGTAGAGAAGTGGTTAGGGTTAACTCACAAGTTTGGTTGTGTTTGTCACCCCGCCAGTCAAGGCTCAGTTGAACATATGAATCGTTGAAGGAAAAACTGGCTACAATATGTACCTCTTCCGGCATGAATTGGGTTCAGGCTCTCCCCCTTCCTCTAATGTCTGTGAGACAAACTGTGTCTCGCCCTACTGGTTTCTCTCCTTATGAACTTCTTACAGGTCCTTTGATGCCTGGCCCTTCCTCCTCACTCCAACCGCTGGAGGAATGCGTTGTGTCTTCCAAGTTTTCTCCTAAACTGTTTTGGACACAACTGCATTCTTTTGCTTCTAATTTCCCGTCACAGATCCAGGACACTCTTCCATCACCACCTCGTGCACTTGATCTTCCAAAGTGCTCATCTGTCTAGCTTAAACGACTCTCTCGTAAGTGTTCAGAACTCTGTTGGTCTGGCCGACACAAGGTCACTGCTCATACCTCCAAAGCTGTCCGCTTGGAGGGAAAAGGAACTAAGTGATCTCATTATTCTATGCTTTGCCCTGCTACAGACTCTTAATTGCAATTTTATTTTATTGTTTGTTGTTGTTTTATTGCTAACCATGATTCCTACAGATGGTCCGATTGGTTTTCGGACCAAGAGAGGGAGAGCAGGAATCTATGGCATTCTTATTATTGGTGTTATGGTTGTTCTTGGTATTTTGATCTGGGAAATCGCTCAAAAATACCCCATACCCACATCAGTGCCAGCTGTTACCACAACACACCCGGAAAATATTTATCACAGAGAAGAGTTGTATTATAAACAAAGGCCTATCTGTTGATGAGAGGTTTAGGGTTTTGACAGGCATTAGCGCAGTAAACAATAATTGGTTACTAATGGCAGAACAAGTAGCTAATAAAACCAAAGTGACTGTGTTGTATGCATGGGACCTAGACCTTTATTACGTGTTGTTTCCTCTCCTGTCAACTCCATCTGTGTTCCAGATCTTATGAAAATTATGTGGCAACTAAAAATGAATGCAAAATTTGGGATACTGCCCATTGGTAACACTGGGTCAAAAGAACAAACCTGTTTAATCGCGTACACTAAAACTTCACCTGTATTTTCCTTAAAGGTAACGGTGCCCCAATTGGCAATATCTCTGATGAGCAGTGTGCAGAGACCCAGGAAGCACCTTTCTTCCAACCTGTCAGCCATGCTGATGTGTGGTGGTGGTGCGGAGGGGACCGTCTCTTCGACCACATCCCGGTGCTCAGTGCTGACAACCCCACCTACATTGACGCTATTGGCATCCCCAGTGGTGTCCCAGATGAGTATAAACTGACTGATCAGGTGGTTGCCGGTTTTGAAAATATATATGTAATTTCCACGCTTTTTCCCGTTACTCCTAACGAAAATGTCGACCATATCAATTACATACATTATAATGTGCAACGTTTGGGCAATTTCACCCTTGATGGACTTGAAGCTGTACATGAGCAAGTAAAGGCTACATCTATTATGACTTTCCAAAATAGAATCGCATTAAATGCACTGTTGGCCGAGAAAGAAGGTGTTTGCTGAATAACACACAACCTGGCAGACGGCTCACTAAGGCCATAGATGGACTTAGAACCTTTGCTAAGAAAATGAAGGAACCCTCTGGTGTTGACACGTCGATGTGGGATAACTCGATGAATGTGTTTGGTAAATGGAAGGGTGTCATTTCATCAATCTTCATCTCTCTGGCTATCTTTATCTCTATTCTCACCCTCTGTGGATGCTGTTGCATTCCTTGTATTTGTTCTTTTAACCCATCTGATTGAGAAGACGACTGGCGCCCCAGCTGATGGCTGCGGTAATTAGGTCCTCATTAGACCTTTGCCCTTGCATTGCCCTTGCCCTTCTGTTCTACTGATGCTTTTTGCGTGATATTACTATTTTAGAAATGTTTTGTTGTTTTTGAGTTGTCTAGTACTGTCCTGCAGGTTTGAAGCTTACGGGTGTTCTGAATCATGAGACTATGCACGCGAAAGAGGGTTTTATGTTTTCCATATTTCTTGAAGTGTTACTTTTGGGATTTTTGTGATTGTTTTTGTGATCTATTTCATAGCTCAAGTGAGGGAATGTAGACTATTTTACTTTTATTGCACTTTGATTATTTGCTTAAATATGACCTTATACATTTAATCAACAGATAAAGTGTTGTCCATTTGCTTCTAATCAGACAAGGATATGTTGTGGAGCGCCGTGTCTGTCCTTGATCTTTGTACACAGAAAACCGGCTGGCGGCATCGTCCTCTCCCAGGCATTACCGTGGAAGACGAACAACACCAGTTGAGGAGTGGAAAGTTTCCATCCCGGCCCAGGACCAGACTGCATGGGGGGAGGGACGATGAGGGGGGGGTTGGGGGGTGCAGCCACTTTTACCATGGACCCATACATATAAAAACCTTGTGTTCCCGGGCTACTTTTGTCTTCTTCTTTAGCTATCCTGCCAGAAGACGTACGTCTCGTTTGCGGCAGATACCTAGATAAGACCTGGACGTCTGTATTGCATATTCCTTTGTAATAAATCCATTACTACCTAAGTTAACTGCTGTTAACTTTTACTAATCATTGGTCATTTCTTCCTCGACTCGTGAACAAACTTGCAAATCCCTACAATATGTATTTCTACTGTGCAGTTTATTATCAGGAAAAGCTAAAAAAAAAAAAAGAAAAAAACGCTTTAAAAAACATTTTTGTGCTTGGAAGGCATTTTTTCATTTTCCATTAATTGTAATGGGAAAACGGGGTTAGGTTTTCAAACGTTTCGGTTTTCAAACGGCCTTCTGGAACAGATTGTGTTTGAGAACTGAGCCACCACTGTATTGCATTATCTCATGGTACTGTCAATACACCAGCATTGTATCGTAATCTTGTTACTACCAAGTACAATTCTTGACAAAAGACCAATTAAAAACAAGTTTGTGCATGTCACATTAACAAATCACTGCTGTGGTCACGGACAGACCATTGTATTATTATATGGCCATTGCTTTATTATACACTTGTTGACATCCTTAGAAAATGAACTTAATGTTAATGATTTTTTAAATACATTATATTATATCTTCATGTCATTATATTTTATATTTTCACTGATCCGAAAATGAATTGCAAATGTATGCTTATTTCAATGCTATAAGCAACTTTGTGATTTTACAATGCTCTATGTTGGTAAACGCTGAAATACAAATAGAATACCATTTGAAGCGTAAACAATATAGAATTCATTACATTTCTGGGATTAAATGCAGTATGTCTCTCACTAGTACTTTCATAATATTGCAACAACAGTGTACGGCTTATTATTCTATCTGCAATTTCCTCCTCTACATAACCTGTAGCATCACACTGGGATGATTTAGGTATCTGACAACTATCAACATCCAACCACACCCTGTGGTGAAATTCTGAACCAGTTCAGAATTTATCATTTCTATTTGCAGAGTTCCAAACTGAACTTTATGGATCATTGCAAACAGGTCTCTCAAGACATCTGTGTGATCAAAGTGATACTACACACTGGAAAGGAGTCTACCTAGGAGCTGCACAGGGGTAGCCAAATATTCTTTGGATAGGGGGTGTGCCCCCAGTCATAAATATGTCAGTTATTACAACTTTCCTGAGCGAAATTTGAATGCAAATATGTTCACACAATTACAATCTCATAGCAAACACATGATTTAATAGACCCTTGCAATTGGTGAGCGGATTAGTTGCTTCTGCTTTTATTCTCAGTGATCACTTTGAAAAACATCAGATAATATTTGAAAACACTTTCTAAAAACACATCACTACTGCAGTAGCTCTCTAAGGGAGGTTGTTGTCCAGATTAATGGCCCACAATAAAAACACAATTTCACACTCAGTACATCTTAACGACCCGAGTATGCAAATGAGACGGATAATTCAGATGCATAAAAACACCGGGGTAGATAACAGAGTAGGTAAAAAAAGGCATACATTTGTTAACAGGCTTTGCTGCAAAGGTGAACATCACTTTACTCTATGAAAACTGATTAGAATACAGACATTGTATTAGTGCTGATTTGATCAGAAGATGATACCAGACTTTCTTGTATCGTCTGAAATTGTGCTGCAGCTGCATTTCCATTTTAAAAACCAGGAGATGTGTGCATTGTACAGATAATGAAGTAACCGTAATGGACGGGAAAGAATATGATGGTGAGCCAACTCAACATAACCATGGCAGAATGCTAGTGCGTACCCCATGATATTATGATAACATTAACATTTTGAAATGTCTATTTTCCAAGCCATTTGGTTTTGTAAAAAAATTGTAAAACAGTAATATATCTTACAAATATTCAATGTTTATTCCAGGTAGCTACAGATTGGTGAAGTATACTTCATCTTAGTGGATTCATCTCTTTTTATATTTTAAAGATTGTTTTGGCTGGACATATATACATCATCATCTTGATGTGAAACTTGTTAAAAATCCACCGAAACAAATTCCTGAATAAACATAATGCGGTGAAACCTCTGACAATGGAGTTAAAATATGTATTTTTCGAACTGCTAGCAAAATTTGAATGTAGTCTCACTTACCTATACCCCCACATCTCCGAATATAGCCACAACTTTCACAAACGTGAATGTTCATAAACAAGCCGATCATAGCAACAGCTGCTACATTGCTAGCATGAGTGTTGCAAGGCCCTAAATGCTATCACTTTTTTAGGAATGTACGATCCTAATGTGGGGTGCAAGTATGTGATTCTCACTCCCTCGATGCCTTGAAAAAAGGCCACAGGCAGCTCTTTATTTTACAGGTCCACATTCAAAGTTGTTGTTCACTTTTCCCGTCAATAGCTGTAAAATTCCTACTTTTTAAGTTTGTTGTAAACTGGACGCAAATGTTGTAATACATCTGCGTGAGGCTGTGACATGTCCCAGCGAGGCTCTGGTGTATGCATAGTAATGACTGACCACACCCTTTGGTCACACCTTTTTTTCTCCAGTCACTGATTGGCTATTGTTGACGTGCCGTGAAGTCTTTATAATATAACTAAAACTTGATTAAAGGGTAAAGATGGGGTCAGAGAGGGATCATTTTGCTAAAGAACATTGAATAATATTCTTCTGTCAGGTCATATTGACAGGTTTTACATACTGACAGTTTATGACAAAAAAAGCCCTCTAGGATGATTTAATGATCACCTATATAATAACATGTATAAAAGCCTTAAATATTCTCATTTCTTCATGACTGCACGTTTCCGCATATATAAACTTGTGTAGGATGAGACACACTGGAAATAAGAGAAAGTTTAGCCTCCAGATCTGATTGTAAACTGGGTCAACTGTGCTCCTGGAGAACTTAAGCTGCTGGAGGAATACAGCAGCCCAATTGATAATTAGCAAGAAATGGAAGTGATGCTTGAGAGAGGGGAAAGTTGCATAAAGGAGTGGCATCAAGTTTGGAAGATAGAGATGGATTTGACTCATTCTAGAGCACATTCTAATCATTTCACTTTAGAGTCTTGTAGCTACACGATGGGGATGTAATATTTTATATTGCTTTTGGCCTTTCGAAGCAGCAAAGCTGTTTGATGTGGATACAGATAAAAATGATTAGGCAGCCAATCTTTTTTTGTGTCATATTTTAAAACACCTACATTATCTGTATGTACCTCCACTCATTATTGGCTCCTAGACAGAATATTGCAAGTTGTGGGCGTAGGTTTATGAATTACATTTATGACAATTATCAAGATGAAAAACAAGACAATTCCAGATAAAGACCGTGGTTGTGTAGTGGTTCACAGACGTGACGTGAGTGCAGCTGGTGCATTACTGCAACCACTTCATGGCCAATTACACTGAGATTGACTTGCGTCCAGTCTGGGAGTGTCATCAGACTCCAAATTTAGACTCCAGCAGTTGCTGTGAACCTGAACAGTTTAAGTAGGCATCAAACATGAATGGATGGATTTCAAGATAGTTTACTTAACCACTTATCCTCAGTAGAGTGTCGGGATTCTGGCACCCATCCCAGTTAACTCATTTTTTTTTTTTTAAACCACACACGTTTTCACAGTAACTTGAACAATAGTTTGACAAACAATTACAATAGACCTCCGATTTCAAAACTAGCTCTCCAACAATTCGTTTTGTGTATGTAATAATATGATGAGGCGATTAAACATTATGGTTAACAATGTGGACCTTGACAAAAATGGGTTTAACAGGCCTGATCTAGTGGTACACAAAAGAATCAATGCCCAAGTACAGTTCAGTCAAGTCTAGTCGGTCCAGTCCAGTCAAATCTAATCTAATCTATTCTAATTTATAATGCATTTTAGGGAGGGAATGGAACTATTTATTTAAATCAGCGAGCCATGTTAAATACAGCCGGACTATGCATATGATGCTTGTTATATTTAATCAACAATGAATGAAGTGGGAGGGGTCCCATGTTATCACAGCCGTTGCATGATGGGATTTGTATATTTCTTGTCTCAGATCTCTTAGTTGCTTCCGGTGGTGGGGAAAAATGCCTGTCAGACCTGGCAGGCCCGAACGTATTTTGAGAGTCTGCTGACAACTGTCAGAATCCCCCGTCAAAAGGACTTTCAACTCCCACCTACAGCACAACTTCACCCATGTCTCGGGGAAGGCGAGGGACATAGACTCTGAGTGGACCATGTTGTGTGCCTCTATTGCCAAGGCGGCCAACTGGAGCTGTGGCCGTAAGGTGGTTGGTGCCTGTCTTGCCGGCAAGTCCAGGACCTGTTGGTGGACACTAGTGGTGAGGGATGCTTGCAAGCTAAAGAAAGAGTTGTATCAGGCCTTTTTGGCTTGTGGGAATCCTAAGGTAGCTGATGGGTACTGTCTGGGCAAGTGGAATGCTCTGACATGCCTTCCCATGAGGAAGCAGAGTCTGTGGTTTCTCAGGAAGGCTCTCCTATCTCTGGGGTTGAGGTCACCCAAGTGGTTAGAAACCTCGGTGGCAAGACCCCGAAGTTGGATGAGATTTGTCGAGAGTTCCTAAAGGCTCTGGATGTTGGGGGGCTATCCTGGCAACACTGCGTGGACATCGGGGACAGTTCCTCTGGATTGGCAGACTGGGGTGGTGGTCCTTCAAGAAGGGGGAGTGTGTGTTTTCCAAATACAGGGGGATCACACCCTTCAGCCTTTCTGGTAAGGTGTATTGATGGGTGGTGGAGAGGAGGAGCTGTCGGGAAGTCGAATCTCAAATTCAGGAGGAGTAATGTGGTTTTCATTCTGGTCTTGGAACAGTGCACCAGCTCGTCACCTTTAGCTGGGTCCTTGAGGGTGCATGGGAGTACACTCAACCAGTCTACAAGTGTTTAGTGGACTTTGAAAAGACAATCGACCATGTCCCTTGGGGAGTCCTGTGGGGGTGGGGGTGCTTCAGGAGTATTATGGAGTGCCGAACCCCATGATACAGGCTTTCCGGTCTCTGTACAATGGGTTTCAGAGTTTGGCCCGTATTGCCAGGAGTAAGTTACACTCTTTTCCAGTGAAGGTCTGACACCGTTTGGCTGCCTTTTGTCACCCATTCTATTCAGAAATGTTATGGACAGAGTTTTGAGACGTAACTGAGGGGTAGAGGGGTTTGGTTTTGTGGCCTCAGTATTACATCTCTGCTTTTAACAGATGATGTGGTTCTGTTGGCTTCATCAGCCCGTGATCTCACAACTCTCACTGGAGTGGTTTGCAGCAGAATGTGAAGTGTCTGGGATGAGAATCAGCACTTCGAAATTTGAGACCATGGTCCTCAGTCAGACAAGGGTGGAGTGGGCTCTCCAGTTTGGGGATGGGAACCTTCCCAGAGTGGAGGAGTTCAAATACCTTGGGGTCTTGTTCACGAGTGATGGAAGAATGGAGCCGGACATCGACTTGTGGATCAGTACAGCATCCGCAATAATGTGGACTTTCAATCGGTCCGTTGTGGTGAAGAAGGTGCTAAGCCGAAAGACAAAGCTCTCTATTTACTGGTCGATCTATATTCCTATCTACATCTGTGGTGACGGGGTTGTGAGTCATGATTGAAAGAACAAGATCCCGGATACAACCAGCCAAAATGAGTTTCCTCCACATGTGGTCAGGCTCTCCCTTACCAAAAGAGTGAAAAAAGGTCGGTCATCTGAGAGGGGCTCAGAAGAGAGCCAGTGTTCCTCTGCATTGGGATGAGTGAGATGAGCTGGCCCGGGCATCTGTTTAGGATGCCTCCATGGTGAGGTGTTCCGGGCATGTCTCACCGGGAGGAGATTCCCGGCACAACCCTGGATATGCTGGAGAGCCTACGTCTCTCAGCTTGCTTGGAAATGCTTCAGGATCCCCTCGGAAAAAGTGGAGGAAGTGGCTGTAGAGGGGGAGCTCTGGGATTCTGTGCTAAAGTTACTTACCCCTGCGACCCAATCTCGAATATGTGATGGATGGATATTCTGTATCAAAATCCCAACAAGCTAATTTCATGTCAATAGAAAAAAAAACCAAGTAAATCATATTTAAAATGAGCAATATAGATATTTTCTCCAACCATAGAATGTACTTAAAAGTCTTACTTTTTTTTCTCCAAAAATTGACAGCATACATTAAGTCTACAATTGTTGTGTGACTTGTCCAATGAAGTCACACAACAGCATTTGCAAATGTTGGAACTCAGTGTGCATATAGGGTACACCACATTGTAAGGCACCATGTCTAATGTGGCAGCTTGTCTTTTTAGAACAGAATTTAAGATCTCTGCGATAGTGAAATTCTGGTACATAAAAATTGTAACCTTCAATAGCAGTAGGATATTGACCTATTGATTTAACTTCAGACAGCACGGTGGTGTGACTGGTGAGAGTGTGTGGTTCACAGTTCTGAGAACCGGTGTTGAAATCCTTACCCTGCCTGTGTGACAGTTGCATGTTCTCCCTGTGCCTGACTGGGTTTTCTCCGGGCACTCTGGTTTCCTCCACATCTCAAAAGCATACATTACTTGAGGACTCTGATTTGACATTACGTGGGATTGTGAGTGTGAATGGTTGTTTGTTTCAATGTGCACTGCGATGGGCTGGCAACGAGTTCAGGGTGTACTCTGCCGCATACCCGAAGTTAGCTGGGATAGGCTCCAGCACTCCCGCGACCCTTGTGAGGATAAGTGGCTCAGAAAATAGATGGATGGAAGGGAGCGCTATCAGGTGAAAACCTCTACTGTCAGCAAAGAATACATACGCTCGTTTTACATTTGCCAAAAAACATCTTAATGATCCTGAAGACTTTTCGAAAAACATTCTCTCGACTTTACTTTTTGAAAAATGTGTGGCCCGTTACATCTCGCACAAAAATGGTAAAGCATTTGATAAAAATAACATTATCCTAATAATGTAGCATGGTCGTGGCAGTGTGAGTGTCTGGGGCTACTTTGCTGCTTCAGGACCAGGACAACTTGCTGTGATTGCTGGAACAATGAAATCTGCACTCTAAATGGCTTAAAAAAAGGTTTTGGAGTGGCCAAGTTAAAGGCTGGTTTTAAATCCAATTGCGATGCTGTGGTGTAACCTTAAACAGGCAGCTAAAAAAAACTTTGAATATGGCGAAGCTGAAAAAAATTCTTCCTTCCTCAAGCCGTCGCCTTGTCGTGGTGAAGGGGTTTGTGTGGCCTGATGATCCTAGGAGCTAAGTTGTTTGGGGCTTTACACTCCTGGTCGGGTCACCCATGACAAACAGGTTCTCGGTGAGGGCCCAGACAAAGTACGGCTCCGTAAACCCCTATGATGAGTAAAAATCATGGATTCAGGTTTTCCTTCTCCAGTCACAGTACAACCTTTGGAGCCAGGCCTGGAGGTGGGGCTCAGAGGCGAGCGCCTGGTGGCTGGGCCTGCACCCATGGGGGTCGACTGGGCACATCCCAAAAGAGTTATATGGGTCCCCCTTCCTGTGGGCAAACCACCTATGAGAGGGGCCATTGGGATCAGGTGCAATGTGAGCTGGGCGGTAGCCGGAGGCTTGGGAATCTGATCCCTGGCTACAGAAACTAGAAAATCTTGGGACATGGAATATTACCTCTTTTGCAGGGAAGGAGCCCGAGGTGGAGGGTGAGGTCAAGAAGCTCCGACTAAATCCAGTCGGACTCGCCTCTACACACCGCTTGGGCTCTGTTACCAGTCCTCTTGAGAGGGGTTGGATTCGGTTCCACTCTGGGTCTTACGGGTCCTGACTGTTGTTTGTTCCTATGCACCAAACAACAGTTCAGAGTACCCACCCTTTTTGGCATCCTTAGAGGAAGTGCTGGAGTGTGCTGTTGCCTGGGACTCCATCGTTCTGCTGCTTGTAGCTGTAAGGTGGTCGGTGCCTGTCGTAGCGGCAACCCCCAAACACATTGGTGGACACCAACAGTGAGGGATGCCGTCAAGCTGAAGGAGTCCTATTGGGCATTTCTGGCCTGTGGGACTCCTGAGGCAGCTGATAGGTACCGGCCAATCAAGTGGAATGCAGCTTCGGTGTTGCTGAGGCAAAAACTCGGATGTGTGAGAGCATGTCCCACCGGAAAGAGACCACAGGGAAGAACCAAGACACACCGGAGACACTATGTCTCTCGGGTGTCCTGGCAACGCCTCGGGATCCCTCTGGAAGAGCTGGATGAAATGGCTAGAGAAAAGAAAGTTTGGGTATCCCCGCCAAAGCTATTGCCCCTGCGGCCCGACCCGGAAAAGCAGTAGAAGATGGATGGCTGGATGAAACAATTCTCCAAAGAAGAGTGGGACAAAATTCCTCCAGAGTCATGTGAAACACTCATCACCAATTATTGCAAATGCTTGATTTCAGTTATTGCTGCCAAGGGTGGCACAACCCGTGATTAGATTCAGGGGGGAAATTACTTTTTCGCAGTTTTTTTTGTGCCTTACTGCATTGAATTATCATTTGAAAACTGCATTCTGTATTTCCTTGGGTTTTCTCTGAGTGATATTAAAATGGGTTTAATTATTTGAAAACTTTTAGTGTGATAGCTATGCAACAAAAAAAACAAAATCAGGAAGGGGCGAATACTTTTTCACAACATTGTATGTGCAGGTGCTCTCAGGCATAATGTTCAGCGAGTTATGGGAGGAAGAAGAACGATAAAGGCTTAAGAGCTCAGAGTAGCAACAGACAGAACACAAACAGGAAGCCACTTCTTTACTGATGAGGTACCAGCCAAATCGTGAGATGTCACATTGAGGGGGTGTTTAAAAAAGTAAGTTTTCCACAGAAAAACTGGTGTTTCAGCAGTATTCTTTCATTACAACTGTCTTTAGACCCCTAAAAGTTCAACAGGTCTTGAAAAGTGTTTTTGAAGTCTTTTTATAATTGCTATATAAACACAAAATATGGTTGTCAAAGTACATGTGGTTGCAGGGCTTTACATTCTTTTTTTTTTGTTGACCAGCCATCATGGCTTGTGGTTTCCTAGGGTTACTAAGCCACTCAGCAATCTCATTAGCCAAAATTTGTATGTTAGGTAGTTATTATCAGCATGATAGGAAAGTGATGAATATTACTGCTAGATTAAAAAAACTAGATTTACAATCCTTTTAAATGTATTTGAGCCCTGTGCACAACCAAAACAAGACTCAGGGATCGATACAGCGAACACATTGGTTGCGTATGTGACCTTTTTTTCAGCCTGAACAATTAAAATTTCAATTTGTCTTGTACAAATGCATGTTTTAATGGTTGAAAGTCCCTTGATTCTTAAACTGCAATCACTTCCTCAAGCACACTAGAGATAGAGAGAGAGCAAGAGAGAGATATAGCTTGATAACTGTTATGAATTCCATTTAAGTTAAATACAACCTGCTGCAATATCTGTGCTGTTGTGCCTGACAAGTGGCTGCTATGTGACTGTATTGACACTGGTCCGCTAGTTATTCATTTTAAATGACAAGTGTGAGCTGTCAGCTCATCTGGACTGCTGGTGAACAAGCTAGCTAGCTAACTCTTGGCTACCTTGTACGGTCCGGTAAGTCGGCAAACCCCTCCCCTCCTCATTTATCAATGATGCGACATTTCTAGAATTGTCGGTTTCAACGTCCACTTTGCATTTTCTTTAAGAGAGACATTATGAAGCCAGGCTTGTTTCTCAAAGTTTGTAGAAAATAGTGGGGTATTGTCACTCATCTTGTTTGGTGTGTTTTTTTATTTTTAAATTTTTGTGCAAGCCAGTAGATTCTTTGTGCACGTACGAGCAGCTATTTACGGCAAGTCCACTTGGACAAACATCCAACATGTCATCTAGTGGGCTTTTGTATCGCCGTGATTTTATCGATCACTGCAAACAAAAACACACACACACACACACACACACACACACACACACACACACACACACACACACACACACACACACACACACCACACACGCCAACATATTACATCAAACTAAAATTGTAAAGTCTGGCAGGATATATTAAATTTCAAATGGGCCACTAGTTAAATAGGCCTGGTTTATTATGTGAGATGCTGTTTGAAAAAACTATAATATATTGTAGTGTCGAGTAAGTTTATAATTGAATTCCCAAATATTTGACTTATTGATTGACTTTAATGTTAATGTTACTGTAGATCCATTACAGGGTTCCCTCGCTATTTTGTGCTTCAGTTTTTGTAGCTTCAGTGCTTGGCGTTTTTTTCCCCATCCGCCTAAAAAAGAAAACCTTGGAAAAATACAGCCATATTGGAATATTGTGCCAAGACGTATTGATACAAGGCACGTGATTGTTCTGCGGCGCGACATCGACCGATGAAAGCATGAGTAGATTCATCCCATCAACTGATTGGTTGCGCATCATCGAAGCCTCACACAGCAACTACCGTTCCAAACTTTCCCTTGTCCTTCTTTTCCTGCATTTTCTATGCTGTTGACTGTGCGTGCTAACCTCTTGTGTTCACAATGCTGCGAAAGCGCTGTGCTAATGTGAAAGCTTCCTCTGAAGCGCCCAAGAGGAAGAGGAAGGTGATGATGATCAGCAAAAAAGTAAAACTTTTGGATATGATGAAAGACGGCAGATGTTTTTGTGGCGCGCCATTATGGATGAATGAATCCATGTTGTGCTACATAAAATCAGTAAAACCGCTTCAATAACCTTTAATAAGGAAGCGAAACATGTGGTGACTGTGAAATCAGATGATTGTTCGAATGGAAGCTGCATTAGCTTTGTGGATAGCTTTTTGCAGAAAAACGGCCCAGTGACGATGACGAAAATGAGGCTGAAGAAACTGCTTCACCCCCTCGAGGACGAGGTTTTTCGGCAGGCAAATGGTTAAAACCATTTCAAAAGTGTTACGGTCTCAGAAGCATGCCTCTTTGTATGGCGAGGCTTCCATCAGCGACAACGCTGCTCGCCATTATGTGTAGGAAAAATTTGCACAAGACATTAACAACAATATGGTATGAGCTGGGGAGTCAAGCGATTCCGTTGATGGGGTTATGTCCTTATACAGGGGAATTTTGAAGCAGAAGGAAAAATAAAGACAACACGATGTTCTTCTCAAAGATGAAAACCTCAGTTACACCGTCAGCACCACTAGGAGAAGATTCTCCAAGCGAGGAATGTTAATGATGTACGTACTACAATAAAAATTTTCATGTGCAGCATAAGGTTTTAGTCAATAAAGATTTAAGTAGACATTGGTACTATAGAAAATGTTTGTCTCAAATATGCAAAGTATAAATACGTACTGTATTGTTGACATACTTTAAACATTTTGTACCCACACACACACACACACACACACACACACACACACACACACACACACACAAAAACATCTCATCACAAAGGTAAAAAAAAACCTCAGCTATGTACACCACCAGCGCCTCCAGCAGAATATTTTCCGAGTGAACAATATTAATTACGTACTGCAATAAAAATGTCATTGTTTAACTAGACACTTGTACTGTTGTCATTTTTGTCTCAAGTATGCAAAGTATAAATACTGTACTGTTGACATATTTTAAACATTCAGGTATACATATATACACACACAAAAAAACAACTCCCAATGTCAAAGCTAAAAAACCCAGCTACGTCGCCAGAGCCTCCAGCAAAAGTCTCAGAGTGATGAATGCTAACTATACAGTAATACAATACAGTAAGTGTTTTATAATTTATATTATAAATTTACAATACTGTATATATTTACAGGGAGTCCTCGATCTACGACTGAGATCCATTCCTAGAGTAGTGACTTAACTTGAATTTCGATTTAAGTTGGATTTCACCGTTAAAGACAAAATTTACAATGACCGCGCGAGACCCTCGTGAGGGCAAGCAGCTCGAAAAATGGGTGGGTATGTGTACTTCGTATAAAAAAAACTAAAATACATTAAAGTAAAAAAATGTAAGATGCTTCAATTACTATTAGGGAAGGGAGGCTAGGATTGTGAAGAATGAAGGGAGGTTGCACTCAGCTATTGCTAAGTAAGCAAGTGCAGGTGGTCGTTGCGATCGGTAAATTCCTCCTCTGTGTCCTCTCCTTTCTGTTCTTTCAAAGTTAGGAAAATACACTGTGCCTTTTCCCTTAATGAACATGAGGCTGATATTAAGTCTAAGTTGATTTGGATCCTCGATCCATAACGTACGTAATCTTTCCATCTCGGCAACGATTGAAGAACGTTGCTTTGTTTTTTTTTTTTTTTTTGTTTTTTCTTAACAAAAAAAGTTGCTTTGTGAACACTGTAAATCTCATTGGGGTGAAACCCTTCACGTGCGCTCAAATGTGGGCTTTGTCCTTAATAATAATCACCACGGTCATCTGACTGAAGCCCAAGTCTTTGTCCGTCATGTCAGTTAGTGTTAATCCTTTCTCTGTTTTTCTTTTTTCCCTATGATGTTAAGCTTCGTTTCCATGATCATTGCTTTTCTTTCGGCTGTACCAGCATTGCTAAAAAAACAACAACAAAAAACAGCTTGCTTCTTTTGGGCCATAATATGTAAAAAGATGGACAAAAAGGGCAAATAAACTCCCAGCCCACAAACACAGATTAGCAATATGCATGAGCAAAGCAGAAACCCTATGGTGCTGGGGCCATTGTGGCGGACAAGAGAGGGGCGTCGTAAAGTTGAAATGTTTTAGGTCGAGACAGTCTTAACCCGAGAACTCCCTGTATAAGATTTTAAAATTAAAGATTTGACTAAATGCCTCTTTTGGTCTCAAATATGCAAAATATAAATACTGTTTACATATTTTAAACGTTTTGGTACCCACCTAAACGTACATTCCGGCTACTTCACATTTTTTCACTTTTCACGAGTGGTTTTGGTCCCAATTAACTGCGAAAAATTAGGAATTACTGTATTCCCTAGTAATAGTACACGTCATAAACTCATTGCGTCCTTTGAGGAGGTGCTGGAGTGCGCTGGATAATGTTCATCCACCATGCTTACTTTACAATTATTGACTATTTTTTTGTTTATGTATTCAAGCTCTGTGATTTTCGTCTTGTGATTAATGACCTGCCTCGTTGTCGCTCACTTGCAAAGTGTGTATATCTTTGCCCTTTGAAGTAAAGAATGTCATCATCAAAGCCATTGGCAATAGCTACCCTGCACGACTTTACTTAAATCTCAACCTGCTAAAGTGGCGAGTCGAAGAACCAATATTACTAGCCAGTGCTGAAATCCAACGACATTTGGCTAGGTGGCCAGTGTAAGCATAAAGTCGTGTTTTACCAGCTTCCTGTTTGGGCATGGAAAAATTGTACTGGCGCAACACAATGTTTTTCTCATTTGCTCCTTTTCAAAATATGTTTTTGTCTTAAAGGATAAATATCTGGTTTGGACACGTCTTTACAAGGTGCTATCTCTACTGGGCTAACATATAGTGCACAGATAACTTAATACTTGAGAGTATGGCAGTCCCAGGATGCATATATCTGGAAACAATGAGTCCCAGGCCTGGCACAAGGATTCCCAACAACTTATGATCGCAGAGTACAGATAAAGTAATTCTTTGCTATAATATGGTTGTTGCTTTGGAGTAGCACATTATTTCAGATTTTATTTGTACAATATTTCTCTCTATTGCTCTTGCCCTCTCTCAATATAGTTTCAGCCTACCACAATATCATATTTTCAGAATTATATATTTTTGCTCAAACTATAACAATAAACAATATTATTGATCTTTTATGCCACAAATATAATGGTATTATCCAGTCAAATAATTCAAGTATTGTACGTCTTTTTTATTTTTTTTACTAAATTGCAATTTTAAAGAACACTGAACATAGGCATTGCAATATGGAACAATACATAAAATATCTGAGATAAACAAAACATACACTAAATAAGACTCACTGTTCAGAAAAATTGCACTTAAAAAAATAAACATTTAGCGCATAGCTGTAGTCATTAACCCACTAAACAGACCCCAAAATGTTTTCAAACTTGCCAAATTTGAATGGATTAAAACAGGAAGAAAAAAAAATCACCATGTCCCTACTCGAAAGCATTTGGCCATAATCACTGTTTTTAAATCAGATGCTAAACATATTAATCTCAGTTATTTTTATATTTATTTTTATTTATTGAATGAATGTCAGGTTATGAAGTGTATAATTTAGACTGTCGCTATAATTTCTGATGCCACTTGGCTTTTGAAAAATTGTTTTTAACGGCTCAATAAGCTTTCACTCTGTTAAATAAATTCTAAATAAAATGTAAAACAACTGACTGGTTACCAAGTCTGCCTCACAATTCTGAGGACCCAGGTTCAAACCTGGTCTTGCCTGTGAGAAGTTTCCATGTTATCTCCATGCATGCGTAGAGTTTCTCTGCGTACTCCAGTTTAGCACATCCCAAAAACAAGCAGGATAGATTAGCTGAAAACTCTCACCCATAGGTGTGAATCTTAATATGACAGGTTGTTTATTTATATCTCTCCTGTTGTTGGCTGAGGACCATCTTAGGGTTCATCCTGCCTCTCGACCTGAGTCAACTGGGATAGGTTCAAGCACGCAGGCCCACTACCTTACAGAGGATAAGCGGTATGGAAGCTGAATGAATGAATGGAAAATAAGGCTTGCCCTTGAGCTGATGGACTGTGATGTGAGCCCTAACTGTCAATGAAGCTGAGAATGAGTTCACGGATGTCAACTACTGCTTGAATATTGATAACGTCTCCCACTGTGGCTATGGTTTATAAAAACAAACAAACAACAAACAAACAAACAAACACACACACACACACACACACACACAACACACACACACACACACACACCACACACACACACACACACACACACACACACACACACAACACACACACACACACACGGCAGGTCTGAAATCACGTGTCTCCAGATCCAGAGTGAATATGATCCATGGATCCTTGAATCCCTGCAAATTTTTGTGCTCTCAGACACGGATACACATCAAATGAGATTCTTGTACTGTAAATCACAATGTTTTCAGGTGTTTTAGGGATTGTGTTGACAACATCACCACCTGAATGCAAAATTTTCCAGATAGGTCTTGGTTCCATTCTTCATCTACCTATTCCTCCGGTCTATTACTTATTTTGTATCATCGTTGCATTATCCATCATAAGTTAATTAGGTTCTGACACACACTCTTCCAGACAAAAGTAGGTGTAAATATTGTTAAATAATCTGAATAATATTTATCCATTCATTTTCCGCACAGTTTATCCTTACAGGGGTCATGGATATGCTGGAGCCAATCCCAGCTGACTATAGGCGAGAGGCACACTGAACTGGGTGCCATCCAATGGACCTTTCTGACTGGCGATCTTAAGCTCCGCCCCCTTTTCTACAGTTACCATGTCGCACAAGCTTCCAAAATGGTGAATGCACAGAACAGGTTTGAAGTCGATTCTCTATCGCGTATTCCAGACAATATTGCGGTATGTTTTTTGCCAAATCCGTCAGACTTGTCCAAGAGAGTTCTACACAGAGGTCTCAACTATTTCATGTAAGGATATGTACATGGAATTAAGATTTTGGATGGAGCAGCACGCAATGTCAGATGTACAGCGAAATGTTGTCGATCAATGCAAAAAAGTTTGACGCCTGACAAACTTCATATTGAAATCCAACAGGATAAAATAGTGGAATCGTAAATCAGGGTGAGTACTTTTTACTTGGAAAGATCACGAGTAATATCATTGTAGTCTTTATAAGTGAGTGGGTGTATTCATTTGACTTGGGTCATAATCGAACCCAGTGTTCTGTCTTAAAAGTCTGATATGATACAAATGGGCAAATAGACATTTCTCTTGCATGACATTGCGGATTTACATATCCATAACCCGACTCTTCGGCATAAAACATTACACACTTCATTTAGCAGGTCAGTGATAGACCAACAAAGTGAAAGTTGTTCTCCTGCAATGTATAAAGCACTGATAATAATTCAATCAAACTCAGAGAAGATACTTCTCCCTCACTTACCTTCGAATATACAGCCTAGTGTTTGTGGATATTGTTCACATTTAATTGTACGTGCAGTCTTCCGCCAGCCTTAATCCATCGTAGACACTTCGTCAACTGTGTTTTAGGCTTTGGAAAATGAATCAACAAGGCCCCTTGTAACCTACCAGGATATCTTTTATCAGAATTACACGTTCCCCAAATGCATGTGATGACCATTTTCTTCGTAGCATTAAGATGGGGGGGCTGGGTCGTCAAGCCAGGGGTTAAGACAATGCGGCTATCTGATTGGCAGATACTGTACGAGTGATTGACAGGTCGGAAAGGTCCATTGGAAGGCACATGTAAACAGACAACAATTTGCACTCACATTCACACCTATTGGCAATTTAGAGGTTTCAATTAACCTACCATGCATGTTTTTGAGATGTAGGAGGAAACCGGAGTACTCTGAGAAAACGGAGAGAACATGCAAACTCCACACAGGTGAGGCACTAAACCCGGGGGACTCAGAACCACCAGTAGTCCACCCTGCTGCCAACGAATACTTTTTCAAGTTAATAATGCAACGTTTTGTTATTAATTAAATCTTGGACTAATGTCATTTTTGTACATGTTTACACTTCCTCACACTCAATTTACCTTTCTAAACATAAGGATTGATCCTCTTTCCTGTTGTTTCATTGTCACCCTCAGTTTGCTTGCAGAAGCTCAGGAATGATCCCCACAGGGAACTGGCAATCTCGCATGAAAAGGCTTTCAAGTGGCATGCTGCTC
Source organism: Syngnathoides biaculeatus (assembly GCF_019802595.1). NCBI lineage: Eukaryota > Metazoa > Chordata > Actinopteri > Syngnathiformes > Syngnathidae > Syngnathoides > Syngnathoides biaculeatus. The sequence goes on from NC_084642.1 coordinate 30,885,258, forward strand.
AAACAGATGCGCATACAAATTTGATCTTAAAAAAACAACACGAACAACAACAAAAAAACATTAATGAGTAATATGGTAAGTAAGTATAGGAAGTATGGTAAGAATAGGGTAAAACTGAATTTTTTAAAATTGGTTTCGTGTCTTTTTCAAAAGGATTCATAAATGGACATACGGCTAACACATGCTTCATAAACGGGGTCTGAGGGTTAAACAGATTTCCTCATTTTGCAATGTTTGGCTTGTTCTGGTATGAAAGTGAAATGACGGACCTTTCACTCAAAGTGGTTTAAAACAAAACAAATCAAAAACCCTGGATAAACCTTTGTCCTGCGACTGAATAATGAAGTCAGCTAGTCATCAAATTAATTAAAGAACACACCTGAAAATGCTGAAAAACCCCAACCATCAATCTTGTGTGAATCTAAATGAAATGTCTAGGAACGCAACAATAAGATGATTAATCTGTCAAACCAGATGTAAAATTATGTACTTGATAACACAAACACACAAGAATGCTGGTACTGCATGCCTAATTGCAGGAATGAGAAGAAGAGAAACCTGCAGTGTTTCAGTGTACATTGGAGTGAAATGGTTGTTTAAACCCCCATTACAATTAAGTTGGGTGTCTTGAGACATGTAAAACATACAGAAAATAAAAACAAAAGACAATGCTTTGAAAATACTTCTCAACTTTGAGTATACTCAACTGGATACACTGCAAAGCAACAAGTTCTAAAAAAGCTTGGACACGCCAAAAAAAAAAAAAATGGAAAAGTCAAGGAATGCTAAAACAAACAAACCCACTCCCTCCACTCCAAAATAAATAAAACTATAACTAAAAATAATTGGGAGCATTCCATAGGTGAACATGTTGGAACCTCTTCTTGGAGTTGTCTTATTTTCTTGAGGATTTAAAATTTCATCCATACATCCATTTTCTGTAGTGCTAATCCTCACAAAGGTTGTGGGTGAACTGGACCCTATACCAGCTGACTCTGGGTAAGAGGCACATCTGCCTCACTGTTTTGAGAAGCAAGACAATGTGGAGTTTAAATACGCTCCCAATGCCTGTGTAGGTTTTCTCCTAGTACTTTGGCTTCCTCCCAGATTCCCAAAACATGCATTGTAGGTTAAGTGAAAAACCTAATTTGTCCATGAGTGTGAATGTTTATTTCTGTGTCCTGTGATTGGCTTGTGACCAATTTAGGGTGTACCCTACCTTTCTCTGGAAGTCAGCTGAGATTGGTGCCAGCACGCTCGCGACCTGTCCATTTTCTCAAGTGACGTAGCGGCGGTGACGTTACTAATTATTTCCGGTTTCCTGTCTAGCATTGCATATTACAGTAATTTTCTCTATGTACATATATTAATTTGCCTGTTTTATGACATCATATGATAGTTTAGCTTAAAAAAAAACATTTATAGGGGTTATAGTGCTTCTATTTTTTTTTTTCAAACATAAAAACTTTGCTTTTGGACAGTGTTGTGTAGAATTTTTATATTCACTTCACAGAGAATACAGTCTCTCTTCAACATCATGGGTTAAATATTTCTGACAAAATTTGGAGAAAAAGCAAGAGGAAGTATGAGGAAACTTTAATATAGTATCCAGAGATCTTGCCATATAGTTTGCCAGGAGTGATACTTTTTCATTAGCAGCTGATTTACAGTGAGACAATTGGTATCAGCAGGGCCCTGGTAGCTGTCTGCTACAAGGTACAAAGTCAGAACTTGATGACAGCATGTTTAAGTAATTTTTCCTAAGCACAAACATGTCGTCAACCGTTTACCACCAAATAAGGATATTGATTGCCAAGTATAGCAGAAACATTTGCATAATGGCTCATTAATCATTTTGTTCATCAACCAACACTAATATTATATGTTTCCAGATCACTACAGCGACAACTCTTAAATTCAAACTATGATGATATCACAACACATCACAAGTAAAATAAGAAAGTGCCACTGCAAGCCATTTTACCAGATCACAATCTTTCTAGGCAGCTTATTTTCTCGACCACCCATTACTTGCTGCTTTTGCCTCATTAGCATTGCAAATACCACCTCGGGCCAAAACAGCAAAGGCACCATAAGAAAGGGACAGAATTAACACATTATGTAAGAAGTGCGAATAAGTGCATAGAACAGTGTGTAAAAGGGGAGGACGCTAAAAGCATATTGCTATGCAGATGATACCTTACACTTGACATTCTTAGATTACTCGCTTTTCTATGGGGAAACTTCATTGTTAGCTATAAGAAAGAACACATTGCTGTAAATTTCAAAGTGACAAATTCCGTGAGCTTTCAATTGGTTGCTCCTGTACATTTGACTTGAATATACAACTCAGATTCAAACTGGCTTGAACTTTGACTTGCCAAGTAACGGTGTGAAAACAGCCGTGCAGCTAATGGGCAAAAACAGTACGTAGTCACTGTTTTATAGATTAAGTGTAAAACACTCACTGCCAAACAATGATTAAAGTCTTCATGAAACATTTACAAGTTTTGTATCAGGATGCATGATAACTATACTGCCGACATTGGGTGGGTGGGTCGTGTGAGGGGGATGACATACCCAGAGGTTGGAAGAAACGTGCTGCATTTATTCTGTGACATTTACTCAAGTAACAGTTTGGATGAATTGTAGTTGTCAAAGTAGTTTTAATGGAGCATACCTCTTACTTTTACTTGAGTATTTACGGTATGTTAAGAAGAAACTGTGCTTTTACTCCGTTACAATAATCTCGATGCTGCTCACTAATTCCTTTATCAATTATTGGTTGTTCATTTTTTTTCACGTGTTTTGTTTAGGCAATGACTGTGGAAGTAAATATGTTGCATGCTGGGAAGGATGTAAATAGTGTTTGAAGTGCATGTTTTGGTGTCAATTATTTTGTGAGTCATTCTTTTGTTTTATTATTTGCTAGTTATGATACTCTGTTTTCTGTGTTGTGATCGTTTTAGTTTTTATGTGACACTGTAAGTGTGTACAATGCAGTCAGTAATGACCTGCCAACACAGGCAATGTGTGGGGCAATGTAATCACCTGCTTACACAGGTGAAATCCAATTGTTCCGCACTGCCTTGTGAGCGCCCTCATACGGTAGTTTATATACACGCTAAAACAAGCGCAGGCATGACAGTGTAACCAATGTGTATTAATACTCCATCCATTATTCGCGGGGGTGTAAGAAACTTAAACCCTGCAAATAACGGGAACACTGTATACAGGTGTGTGGATTTCCTAATCAAGTCCAATCAGTATCATCAAACACAGCGGGACTCCAATGAAGGTGTACTGTGGCAGTTATCATGGATCTCTAGTTTTGTAATAACCAAATGATGAAATCTTTATGAATGGTGATTTACTACCACTCTGTCCTAGCTAGCTCACATAAGCTCCATAGAGCTCCTGCACGTGACGTCACCATTTACATGGCCCCATATTGCCGGTCAAAAAGAGCTGCTCGACAGTGTTGGGGTAATTGAACCAGAGGAGAATATTCACAATGCCCGAGACTTGTTGTGGTGTTGGTTGTTAAAACAGACAAGACAGATATTCAAAGATGTCATTCTATAGAATACAAGCTGAAAAGACCAGAAAAGATCAATGGATTTTGCCAATTAAATGTGATAGATGGTGCCCAACCAAATACACGACTGTGTAGCGATCACTTCACTTCATGTAGGAATTATTCTTCTCAATCTCAAATTCCCAAGAAGTATTTATAATGCCAAGTTGACTCATTTGAGATCAGTGCGTTAAAAAAAAAAAAAAAAAAAAAAAAGAAAGACCGCGTCATCTTCAACGTACATGGAAGCGTATTGCAAGCACTTTAAACTTTGGTAAACCTGACAGACTTTTTTTTTTTTAAATATGCATTGTTCTCAAATGAGTCCTATGTGTATTTAGAAAAAGAAAATAAACCATCGGTCACACAGATGTTTACGGAGGTTAACGTGTGGCACCAACATGCTTCTGTGTATGGGGGCTGAAGCCTATCCCAGCGGTTTATTTCCTTTTTTTTTTTTTTTTTTTTTTTTATATAAATACGCATTGGGCTCATTTAGAAGAACAATGCATATTTAAAAAAAAATAAAAAAAAGTCTGTCAGAGAAGTTTACCAAATTTTAATGTGTGGCCGCAACACGCTTCGTGTTCGGAAGGAGCCGAGTCGCTTTCTTTTTTTCTTCTTCCCCAATCATAGCTAATGAATGCAAGTTTGTGTAAAACCAGGGGTCATTTATTTAAATATTGGTATTTGTATTAAAAAAATCTGAGTGGCTCCATCACTATGTGAGATTTATTCTTGATTGAGAACAGATCCAGCAACAAAGTATTTGTATGCGTACAGACTTTTCTAAGCTTTCAAACTCTTCCGTGTAAATCTTGACGACTTACTCACCACATACATGTGTATATCCAGTTGGCCAAGACAAGCAGAAGCGAATTAACAGTCTAATTTCTTATCTCCGAAAACATCGACTTCGGCATTAAATATGTGTCCTCTATGCCAAGTGTCTCTCATTTTTCCATGTACCTTCGTTTATTATCACCTTCTAAATGTTTAATGGTATCGGACAAAACTCTGGGCATCGTGCTTTAAGACGTATCTTCATGTCACCAAACGACTTAGCATTGAACCATGCTTTGCTTGCCCGGCAGTATGGCCAGCCACGTGACTTCTGTGACGTAGGTGGACGAGCTCTATAGTCATTATAGTTAAAGGTAGTTAGTTATTTTTTTCCATACTTCAAAATGTTAACCAACCAACTTCCATTATGACTTGCACATCGCAAGAAGACATTTTCATTCAAGAGGAGAGTCAGCGCAGCAAGAAAATGGTTTGCATCAGAAAATTTGAGACTGTGGACAATTATAATGCAGAGTTGAGTTGAAGCCACAGCAAAAGGGTAACTCAATGTTTAATTTTTATTTTCGGTTGAATATGCTGAAAAGTGAGTTGTTGAAATTTTCAAATTTATAATTTCTAAAGCAATCTATTCCCTTTAAAATGTATTCTATTATTATTCTATAACTGTTATTTTCTGCTATGTCTAGCCTTGCTTAAAGCAGCAAACCATTGTTATCCAAGGACATTCCCAAGTGGGTAACAATAAATGGGTGGGTAGGTGGTGTGAATGTCCTAATTATGGAGATTCCCTGAATCTGACTGAAGGACCTTTCTTATAATCTGTTCTTTTGAGTAGTGGGTTCAGAGAGAAAGTGGGGAGAATGAGGACAGCTGGCCATCTCCGCCTCACTCTCCTCCCATTCTTCTTTCTCCTCTGTCTCTTTTTCTTTATATCATGTAAATCACTCTTTGTATTAAAAAGAAAAAGAAAGACAAGATTGTTTCCTTCCGTAATGTACAAAAGAGTTTCCAACACAAATGTAAATTGTTCATTGTACATGGTTTTGGAAATATTTTTGGAAATGCGCCATATGGGGAATGGTAATGTAATGAGCTGGGTAGGTACTTTTGCCACATAAATAAATTTTGTGTTAAATGGAAAAGAACTACATTTTGTCTACATTTGTGTCATTAGAATTACAAGAAAAGGGGATGAGGGCTAGTGCAAACTACACACGCTTTCTTTTGGCTCGTCCCATTAGGGGTTGCCACAGCGTGTCATCTCAGATGAACGCTCATATTTGTATATATTTCCTGACACAACCCCTCTTGGGGAGTAGAGGCTCCAGTGAGAAATGAACTCACGACCTCTGGTTTACCAAACCAATGCTCTAACCACTGAGCTACGCCCCATGATGTTAATCTTTTTCAGGCTGGTTGTAAAGGCTACACTTATTGCATGTTTCTGAGAAGCCGGTAGTGAGCTACCGGAGTACTTTGTCGGTGTGGGCAATGAGTGCATCGTTGTGTGTAAACAGCAACTCCCTGATGAGAATGTTATGCACTTTGGTCTTTGCTTTGAGGGAGGCGAAGTTGAAGAGGTTCCTGTCTCTCTTGGTGTGGAAATGATACCATCTGAAGGTGCGCCAAAGATTGTTAGGGCCAAGATGCACCCGTTTTACGTCACTCTTGACTGGGAATGGGTCTGTTGAGCATGATCCAATGTAGTACAGCGTAGTTTACAGTGCAAAAGATGTGATCAACCTCAGGAGCTTGGGGGTGGGGGGGCATCCAATTTTGTGTAAGAGGGTGAAGAAGCAGCTTCACTTTGACTGACCAAATGAAATGCATTGGTCCGATAAATGAATGCAAAGAACAAGTAACATCTCCATTCCCAGCACTTCTCCTGTAGCTGCCTAAAGAAGAACGCCGCATTGATTGTCGACATTGGTACTCTGAAACATTTCTATGACTCTTGAGTACAGACATACAACCAGTTCTTGTAGCCTGTTCAGGACAAGTCTAGCGAAGGCCTTTCCCACAGTATTGAGTATGAATATCCTGCAATAGTTGTTAAATTCACTGCAGACATCTTAGTTTATGTGAATGTGATGATCATGGCATCATGCATGATCAGGGGTATAGTTCCTTCCATCCAGCATTCCAGAAGGAGCTGGTGTGGGTGGTGGAGGAGGCGCCGCTCTCTGCTGAAACGGACAAGTACCGATTCTGTCCCTTCCTGGTGTTTTGCTGCAGCCCAGCAATCAATGGCCTCTCTGAGCTCGTAGGTAGTGGGTGTGGCGTGTCAAGTTCTTCCTCGGTAGGAAGGTGGGTAGTATTCTCGATGGCTGTGTGCATGACCTTGTTCTCTCTGGAGTACAGCTCCTGGGAGTGTTCTGCCAATCTCTCCAACTGCATCTGTGGTGATATCTCCAGAGGTGAATTTGAGAGGCGCCGCAGAACAGATACAGTCACTGACTGCATAAGGACACCTTTTTTTTTTCTGTCTGTCTGATGACCCCTGGGGCCTATCCCACCCTTCGATTGATTGGGTGGGGTCCACAGCCTCCATGGTGCAGGCACAGCAATTAAAGTAAACCAGCAGGAGAGTGACAGGCTGATTGGTGCAGCTTCTTCAGTGATGTGGACTCTGTATCGGTCTGTCTGGTGAATAAGGAATTGAAGCTGATCCTAAAGCACTGGTTTTCAAACTATTTTGCCTCCCTCGCTGGGTTAAATTTTCTGTGACGGACGGTGGGGTGCTAACACTGAAAGTTATAAAAGCAGGGTTGTGTGATGGGGTGAGAATTAGAAACAATGGGGGGAGAGAAAATTTGTCAAGCAGGGCTTGGGGGTCCCGTCATGACAACACCCCCTAAGTTTAAAAACCACTGTCCTAAAGACAAACCTCAAGCTTTATGGACTCTCTCTTACAGATAGGGTGTGAAGCCTGGTCATCCAGGAGGGGCTCAGAAGAGAGCCACTGCTCCTCTGCATCGAGAGAAGACTGATGAGGTTGCTTGGGAATCTGACTAGGATGCCCTCTAGACAACTCACTACTGAGGTGGTCTGGCACATTCTACCCAGAGGATACTCCAGGAAGGACCTAGGTCACGCTGGAGAGACTGCCTCTTAGCTGACCTGGGAATGTCTTGGGATGTCCACAGAACAGGTGGATGAAGTGGCTGGGGAGAGGGAAGTCTGAGCCTCGATGATAAAGCCGCTTCTTCCGCGACCTGACCTTGGATAAATGGAAGCAGATGGATGTATGGTTTTGTTATGCCTATATGTTGTTGCTGAACCATTTGTGTTCAGTTATTTAAGGGGTTACAGGAGCACAATACAATGCTAAATTAGCATAAACACCGTGGGGCCTTTCCTAGGATATTTCTCTTTTTTCAAATACATGAGGTAATTCTTTTTGTTTTAGTTTTACAGTAAATTCCAAAACATTTAATGGCATTAAACTGTTTGAAGCCTCTGTTTTGATCCATTGTTCACAATTTGCCACACTGCTGGTTCTTGTAAAGAGTGTTGAGGTAAGTTCATTGTAACCATACAGCGCCCGTCTATCAAGTCTGCTCGCAAGTCAATGCAAATAAACAAAAAATAAAAACAAGTTCAACATTCGCATGTTGAAAACGCCAAATTCAGTCACTCATATTTCAAGCCACCACTGTATTCAGATTATATTTAGGAAGACTGGTACAGTTTTTACATTTATTTGTTAAAATAACAAATAAGCACACGGCCATCGATGAGCATGATAATAACCCTTTTTCTTTTCAATTGCATTATAGGACATCATGAACAAGAAAAATAAAACGATGGCTGTGGCGATTATGTGGTCATGCACCCATGTTTGTTTGTAGTGCAACAAACGAAGTGCTCGCCTGAATGAGCCTGATTATTCAGGGATAAAGCAGGTCTACTTCATATGGTATGCCAAAGGGGGGAGGTCTGATGTGGATGCTTGAGCTTCATGGCTATAGCCCTACTCAACACTCAGTAGGAGGTCACACAAAGAGCCCTATACTGCCTTAATGCAATATTCATGGAGGGTGTGAGCAGAGCAGTTAAACACAGCAGAATTGTGGAGAGACTTTCCAATCTTCTATCAGGGAGCAGCTGCTGCTTGGGCTTGCTTCCCTCTTACTCAAGCATTGCCTGTTTTTTAGCTTGCCCTCCCCTTGTACTCTCTCTACTGCCTCTCACTCAACCATTAATTTTTAATCACAACTTAAATGGCTGCCTTGGCTGTAACTGTTGGGGGCAGTAAGTCAAGGGTTCTTGCTTTTGGTTATGGAGTAGGAATTACATGTGAACAGATCAAGATAAAGATACTCTGTGTGTTTGTGTGTGCGTGTGATAGAGAGCGAGAGAGCGCTGACAAGGGAAATGTGCACTCAGGGACCCAAAACACACTTGCTTACACAATAATTAGCTTTTCAACATGTCACTCCGGCTAGTTGAAAAAACAGATCAAATGAAGATACATATATATGAATTTTCAAGCCTGGATTAAGGCATTTACAAGACGTTAAGGACAGAAGGGATCACTTTAGGGTAATGACTTGTACCATTAAATGGGAGAATGCTTGAAACAGACTAAATAAACCAAATAAAAGCAATGTTTATGATCCATCCATTTTTTTCTAACAAAAATGACAGAAATTAAATACGTGGAATTATTTTCCTTCGGTAAGTAAAATGGTCCTTTTGGGCTGTTACTCTATGTCAACGTTTGACGATTTTCTGAATACAAAAAAGTAGGAATTATTACAAACTAATGTAGGAATTATTATAAACTGGTGAATAGTGTCGGCTCTGGGCATAGGTGTCATAAGTGGTCGACTAGTGTGGCATCTGCTGAAAGGGTGCACTGCCAGCCCACTCCTCCTGGGGAAAATATTTTAATAAAATCATAAAATTACCCACTGGTGCCCTCCTTTATGTTTCTGTCTTAAAAATGACAAATAAAATTACAAAATGAACTAAAGCAACCGTTTTTCATTTCACATCATATGATGTGGGTTCGCATTTGAACTCAGCGAACCAGTGATCAATCAGAGCAGGGCTTTTGGGTACACAGTTCCGCAAAAGAAGAAAAGCAGAGGAGGAAAATAAGTCAAAATACAAAAGTAAAATGTTAACATATTTCCAAAATATTGTTACGTGTAATGAACACATTTTAGCTAGCTAGCGTGAAGTAAAGTAAGCAACAGCTCAACACGCTAATATAGGGTGACCAGAAATGCTATTTTAGGTGGACATGTTCTTTTTTGAGACAGAAAGATATGTACGGCCGAAATTTCAAACGAGTTTGGGATTCTCGAAGCCTAATAACCCCACGTACCACCCAACTGTGCTATTTACAGTTGTTAATTCCGCAATTAAGTGACCAATTTGAACAAATAATTACTTGGGCATGTGTAATGATAGCTCTTTTTATTATTAATGCATAATCACAGATAGATCACACATAATCATCAACAATTATAATCTTATGGAGAAGCACTTGGCGATAGAAGGAAGCAAAAGCATAATTATTTAATGTTAAAGTTGAATTTATTTATTTAGTATTTTATTTAGTTTATTTAAAGTTAATACGGGTGACTTCATTTGCTCTGAAGAAAATTGAAAAAAAAATAGTAAATCGAAGGCTTGAATGTGACATAGAAATTATGCATTTATGTAAAATCTCACGTAACTATTTATTCAGAATAACATTGTATTTTTTTAGGTATTTCCCCAAATTCTAAATATGAATTTAAATGTGGATGCCAATGCACATACAAGCACCTCATTGCTAGAGATAAATGTAAGGAATGAAACATCTTGAGGAACTGTCAAACTACTAAATGCAAAATTAAAATGAGAGAAAGGAAAATTTTCTTGGTCAGTGAGTAAAATCACTAACATATTTTCAACTGAGAAAGGGGCAGTTATTGAGAGAATGATTGGTCAAGTTGTTTCAATTTGGGATTTGTACCATAAACTGTCGTAACAACTATTACTCGCATGATTTGTTTGGCATGAAATGAAGAAAATGTTCTATTTTATATCTTGTAAAATATTAATGTTATTTAATGGGAAGTGAGAAACTGCCTCTTAGTTGGAGCAAACTGTTTTATCCTATTTTGATTGAAGTATGTGATTTCACAATACCACAATTGATTTAATTCTTAAAATTTATTTAGTTGGGTTATATGCACATGCCTAAATAAGAATACAAAAAAACCCATATCATTGGTAGAGTATATAGAGTATATAATGGCCCGAAGCACTTGTATGAGTATGGTTCAAATTGGGTAGCTGTTGCCAGTAAGGTGGCAGCAGTCAGGTTTTTTGAAGATTGTCTTCCATATTGGGGTGGTCTATTGCACTAGTATAATGAGAAGTGGAGTCACAGTCTGTTGGAGTCTCAGGGCAACCCCATACGACCATATCCCTGGACCACTGCTCAACCACACAGGGATCTTTACAGCTACTGTTTACTCAGGATTCACTTGGACTATAAAAGTCAATCCTTGTTGACACATATGGGCTGTTGCTCCCTGAGGCTAATGGCTATTACATCTGTCTGCTTCTTTTCAAGTGGAAGAGAGAAAAATTCCAAGAATCAAATTCTCTTTTTGAAAATGGAAAGCGCAAAAACTACTCACAACCGATGGAAAAATGAAAGCCGCCTCTGAGGGATAATTACTACTTTTCATCTTCCCCACAAGAGCATTTGGGCTGTATTGCAAGTACTGTTAAATGGAATTAGAAAAAAAAAATGGCAAAAGCCTTAAGCCTGCAGTGTCAATACAGGATCTACACTTCCCAACTGTCACAGTACCATTCCGGTGCATATGCAAAACATAATTGTCTCTGATGACATCCTGGTATGTAAGAAAACCGTTCCACATATCTCAAAAAACATGCAACAAATTATTTTTTTGACAGCAAATTCTACACTTTCACATTGATAAGTTTAAAGGGGAACTAAACCCAAGAAATTAAAAAGCAAGAATACATTGCCTGTGCCAGCAATAGTCAAAATATGGCGATCTGATTAATATTGTGTTTGTGGAAAAGGAATGCAACAGAATAATTAATCAATATACGGGGGGAGGTGGTACCATGTTGGGTAAAATCTTTAGCCCTTGCAGACCGGAAGTGACTGAAGGGCGTGGGGGGCGTTGAGTCCCTGTGGCACCCACTGGGTGGACAGTTGCTTGGGTGCTTTAATGGGCTCGGCAGACTGCCCTGGGTCCCTTGGTGTGGGATGTATCCTGTCCACTGGGTTGCTCTCGGGTGGACTACAGGGGCCTATCCGACCCTTCGATTGCGTGGGGTCCACAGCCTCCATGGTGAATGCACAGCAATTAAGGTAAATCTCTGTCACTCTTTGCCCATGTAAAATGGTGACAATTCTCCATTCTGCTTGACTAAAGAGCTTAACAGCACGAAAACGAGAAAGTAGGATTGGAAAGGCTTTAATGATTTTATCTCTCAATTTGGTGAGGAAAAGTGGATCATCTTTGCTTTTAACAGGCAACATGATTATACTACATTCACTGGTACAAACCCAAATATAGTATATTTGTGGAATTACACATTGATAAAATTCTTCCAAGCCAACAGTATTACATATGCTTCCATCCCTCAAATTCTACAATATATGCTTTTGTGTGCTTTCTGAGTTCATTTGTGTACAACGTACTGTCTTTTTATAGTGTATGTTTAACCTTGGATTTTGTGTGGATGAGAATTGTTCCAAATTGTATTTACAAATGATCAAGATTAGGACTGCACGATTTTTGAGGGAAAAAACCCCCGCGATACACAATTGGCCAATTTGGCACTAAAGAAGAGGAAAAGGATCTATACAGGTTGGCCATACAGAAGGATCCAGATTGGAAGTATGTGCAACAGGTAAGTGTGTTTGAGGATATAGATGGAAATGTATTCATTAGTGCCAGAAGTGGGTTGTTTACATGGAAAGAATACTTTGAGCTGATGAATTATAAAAATGTGGTTAGGTCAATCTTTACCTGTGACGCACTTCCTGCATGTTCTTCACTGAATCCATTGTCATATGCTCGCGCACACCTGACAACTTCTTTGTGAATTTATTCATCTTTTTTCACCATGGGCCCCAAGAAATTGATGGCCAGTGCCACCACGCTCCTGACATGTGGCCTCATGCTGTTGCTGCTTGACTTGAGAGGTTTGAAGTGGAGGTTGAACCTGAAGTTGAGGAAATTATATCGCTGGGAAAAATTGACGAGTTGGTTCACCACGAGGATCTTGTGTTAACTGAAAATGTGTTTACTAGTCGGGCGATTGCTCACTTCGATGACGTTTGCCTTGCACATTTCCGCAAGATTATTAAAAGCCACCAAAGGTAAACATCCTTGGATTCGTACTTCAGGAAACATTGAAAGTTATTGTTAATGTTTGTTTTTAATTTATAGTTTATGGAATTTAATATTTTTTCGTGGGATTAAGTTGTGTGCATGGCTCTGCCTCTGAAGACGCCATGATGCCTTTTTGCTCGCCACACACTCAACGCCATAGGTAAATGAAAATATTTTTTTATTATTCTTTACATCACACACACTTTGAATGCTTATTTTTAAGGTAAATGAACATAATTTAGTTTAACTCTGTACATTATGTACAGTTTGAATGCTTATTTTTGGGTCTTGGGGGTGGTGGTGGGTGGGGGGTCAGGGGGCTTGGAACAGATTAAGCTATTTACATGTAAAATGCGTTTCTACTTACGAAAGTTTCATGTTACAAAACAACTTCTCGAATGGATTAACTTTATGAGTAGAGGCCCCACTGTACAATGAAGTATGTCAGAATACTACAGTACGTGGATGATGTCACCTAATCGTGGTGGACGGGTTCGTGTGTCGCAATAATCCTATGAGCTAAATTGTCAAGGACTGCAAGCCCCTGGTACACATGGCAAAACAGGTCCTATATGAGGGATCAGACAAAGTACAGCTCAGACGAAGGTCACTTGGGGCCACCCTCAGGAACCAGACCTGGAGGTGGGGCTCGAACATGTGCACCTGGGAACACACATGGGGCCGACTGGGCACAGCCCTAAAGTCTAACGAGGGTCCGCCTTCCCATGGGCTCTCCACCTCTGGGATGGTCCATAGGGGTCCGATGTAGTGTGAGCTGGGCGGTGGCCAAAGCCAGTGACGTTAGTTATCTGATCCCCTGCTACAGAAGGTTTCTTGCAGGTAAGGAGCCTGAGCTGTGTGAGCTTGAGAAGATCCACAAATGGCTTGGGCTCTGGTACAGTTCTCTATAGAGGGGTTGGACTCCTTTTCACTCTGGAGTTGGCCACGATGAGAAGGGCTGAGCAGATGTGGGTATAGTAGTTATTATCCCCCCAGCTTGGCCCTTGTTCATTGGGCTCACCCTGGTGGATGAGAGGTTAGCTTCATTCTACCTTTGGGTGGGGAATAGGTTCAGACTGTTGTTTGTGCCTATGCACAAAACAGCAGTTCACAATACCCACCATTTTTCGAATCCTTGGAGGGGGTGCTAGATCGCACTCCAACTGGGTACTCCATCATTCTAGTGGTGGACTACAATACTCACATGGGCAATGATTGTGAGACCTGGACGGACATGATTGGGAAGAATGGTCCCCCCCAATCAGAACCGAAGCAGTGTTCTGTTACTGGACTTCTGTGGATGACCACGGATCGTCCATAATGGACACCATGTTCAAGCATAAGTGTGTACATACGTTCACTTGGCACCAGGACACCCTAGGTTGCAGTTTGATGATCAACTTTGTGGTCATGTCATTGGACTTGTGGCCGCATTTCTTGGACACTTGGGTGAAGGGTTAACTGATAACTAACTATCTGGTGGTGAGGTGGCTCTGATGGTGGGGAAGATGCACGTCCAACCTGGCAGGTCCAAACGTATTGTGTGGGTCTGCTGGGAACGTCTGGCATGATCTCCTGTCAGGAGTTTTAACTCTCACCTCAGACAGTATTATCCTCATGTTTCAAGGGGAGGCAGCGTAAATCCAGTCTGAGTGGACCATATTCCACACCTCGATTGCTGAGCCGGCCAACCAGAGCTGTGGGTGTCCCTCTATTGGCTAGGAGGGACGTCAATCTTTACCTGTGATGAACTTCCTCTATCTTCATCACCGAATCCATTGTGGTACGCTGGCGCATACTCGCACTCTATAACTTCTCCGCAGATCTTATCATCTTTTTTTCACCGTGGGCCCAAAGAAATTGATGGCCAGTGCGAGCAGTAAGAAGATGAGAGTTGTTTTGTCCATCAAAACAAAAGAAGAAATCATAGAGGAATATGAAAAAGGCATGTGCGAAACTGGCCTCATGCTGTTGCACCCTGTGATTTTGAGAGGATCGAAGTGGAGGTTGAACCTGAATTTGTGGAAATTGTTTCGCTGGGAAAGGCTGACAAGGACATCTACAAGTTGATTCGGGAGCTAAAGGAGCTGGAGGTGATGCAAAATGATGATGAAATTCCATGACAATACCGAATCTATTCAAAAGAATCATCCGGAAAATATGTTAACGAGTCGGGCTATTGCTCACTTAGAGGATGTTTGCCTTCCACTTTTTTGCAAGATTATTAAAACAGTCAAAGGCAAACATCCTTGGATTTGTACTTCACGAAACGTTGAAAGTTAATGTTTGTTTTTAATTTACAGTTGGTGGAATTTGTTAATTTTAGTGGAATTAAGTTGTGTGCGTGTCTCCTCCTCTGTCCACCTCCATGCCGTGTCATACTTCTCTATGGATAGTTGCCCAACGGCAAAGGTAAATGAATATAATTTTTACCTTTACATTATGCACACTTTGAAGGCTTATTTTTGCCAAGGCTTGGAACGGATTAGGCTATTTACATGTAAAATGCGTTTCTGCTTATGAAAATGTTACGAAACGACTTCAAGAACGGATTAATTTCAGAGAGGTACCACTGTATATTGGAATAGAAAACTTCTGTATACTATTGGACAATGTTTAATTAAAAGTACATAAAAGTACATATTAAGAGGGCAAAAGGAAATTTTTTTTTTTTTACCCAATTATCAGTGAAAAGGTATTCAGTGGAACAGGAGAGTTATCATTCCATAAGAACAGGCTGATCTAGAGGAGGAAAATGTATTGCTCAGGGCTCCCAGCCTGTGTGCTTTGCTTTCACCTCAACAGCACAGCTCTCTCCTTTCCCCTCTCCTTCTCCCCATTAACCGGCTGACAGAACCATAATAAACACAGCCTGTCACCTTCAAGGCCTGCCTCTCATTTACTAGAGAACACATGAAACCCTGCTCTCACATTCCCTCTTCCTCCCTCCCACTTCCCTTCATTTGCTGGACTCATTGGAGCTGAAATATGGGTTTTGGCCCCTGCTGCATCACATGCTACAGATTCTCCTCTATAACGAGATCGACCTGAAATGCATGAATATTAAATGGAAATATGAATTAATACCAAAGGTGCTATTTCCATCAAATAATGCATCAGAAAATGTTTTTTCTCTTGGATTAAGGTTTTTCTCTCCCAGCAGTGGACAGCAGAGGAAAAAATGCACAGGGGAGACTAATAGCCACCCTGAGAGAGAAGGTAGACATTGTATAATTGGCTTCTTTTTCATTTGCAACACCATGGTTAATTCGCAATGAAAATAAAAAGTTTAAAAGATAATGATGTATTTGTGGATGCACACGTTTTGGCATCTTGTTGTTGGAAAAAGGGGGAAATGCAAGACATTTCCATTTTGTAATTGTCTAAATCAGGGATGCCCAAACATTTTCGCCCCAAGATGTACTTTTCAAGCAGCTGCCCTTCAGCAAGCTACCTTTCTTGAGGGAGTGGGCGTCGCGACCATCTCTCCGGTTTGAGAGCACAGTGAGCTAAAATTCTGGGCTACCAACACAGGTCAGCGCCAATGTATGATAATGTACCTTGCATCACTGCATGAGCCACTCTTTCACAACACAAGATAACTAACAATGTAAATTAAATCCTCACCCATGGCTTTACAGTGCTGTGTAACTATTTCTTCACAGCTGGAGAGCTTTAACCGGAGATAATATTCTTGTCTTATTTTTAAAGTCCCGTAACAATACGTCAGCTCCTTCAATGATTGCCTCTCTTACCATCTCTGCTTCTTGGAAAGACTTCTTATTCTAAACAATGATGTGACTCACCCAGAACAATGCTTAGGCGGTATTTTGCGTGAAAAACAATTGCTCTCAGGACAACTGGGATTTTAGTTCCTTAACCCCTCTCTTTCTCAGTTCGCTTTTTGGTAGGAAGTCAATATTGTATTTTCCATATACAGTCCTAAAATACCGCTCCACATATTCCTTCTTTGGTAATGCGATGGCAGATGAGGCACGCACATTTAAAAAATGTCAGTGAAAAAAATATCACTCCTCCCATTCTGTATGAAAATGTTTTTTCTCTTCTTACTTGGTCCTGTTCCCTCACTAATTTTTATACCCTTTCTTAAGTTTAAGAAAAAAAACAAATACAAAATAGAGGTAACTCACTGGCTAGCTTGTTAGTTCTAATAGACTGAGCTTTGTTGTTTGCACGGTCATCGATTATAAATGTATGTCAATCAAGCAACAGGAAGAATGATATGCTGCCATTTTTTTTGTCATGCAATGTGATACGATCTACTAATACAGTGTTCCAGTTATTCATGAGGGTTACATTCTTTACACCCCTGTAAATTACGAAAATCCACAAATAATGGATGCAGTACACAAATAATGAAACTTAGTGCAGAATTGATGTGACAACACTGTACACTAAGTTCTTAAACATAAACAAGCAGACTATTCCCAGTACACCTCTGTAAAGACTGACAGATAGACAGAGATAACTATAGATGCCGATTATGCTCTATGAAGGCAACTGTGTGTACGTGCGTTTACGAAAATGTGAAAATACGTGGCGGTTTGATATTGTGGGATAGAAAAACACATGCGCGCACACGCACACACACACACACACACACGCACACGCACACGAGCACACACCTACACACACCATTGCTCCCACCACTGTAATTTTGTTGTGAAAAGCAAGAAAAAATGACAAGATTATGCAACTATTTCACTAGTAGAGCTGTGGGTGATTTTAGGAGGGGGGAAGGATGAATTTACGTGAGCCTTGTCGCGTGTAAAAGCAGCTCACAGTCCGGACTACAATGAAGTTGAAAGTTCTCCCTTTTCATTGTACATATTATTTAACATCCACCCATTTTCTTAGCCGCTTATACTCAAGAGGGTCGCAGGGAGTGCTGGAGCCTTTCCCAGCTGGGCAGAGTGCACCCTGAACTGGTTGCCAGGCAATCGCATGGCACATGGAGACAGACAACAGTTGAACTCACAATCACACCTAGGGGCAATTTAGAGACTCCGATTAATGCATATTTTTGGGATGTGAGAGGAAACCGGAGTGCCCGGAGAAAACCCTCACAGCAAACTCCGCTGTCCTGAAAACAAATGCCCAAACTGACAGTGTCTTAGTTTTCAGTGAAAAAAGAGCTATTTGGTAAACTGCCCCTGAATTGAAAACACACTTTATTATGCAATATATGCGCTTTGAGTTTAATCTTTTCATTCTACACTGCATTTAAAGAGACTGTTAGATCAATTCAAGCATGAAGGAAGTGACAGACCAAGAGGATTAGAGGGCAAAGAAGATCATGGCTCAGGACCCATAGCCAAACAGCACTAACAATGACCTTCAGGTTAAAAAACAAGTCTCCACACAGATACAAATGTTCACAGGATGTGAACATAAACCATTATGCACTTCCCTTCTTATAGGGAGTCCGTCTTGGCTATTTGCCATTTTAAATGTCACAGACTCCTCCACAAGGTAATGCTTCCTCAACCTCACCTGGCATCCAACATAACCTTACACATTTACCATCCACCCACCCTTTTCCCATACCCCTTATCCTTACTCACTATAGTCAATTTTTAAATGTAGCTGGAGAAAGGAAACAAACTTTTGATTCTGAAATTCAGGCTAAATTCTGTTCCTGTTCCAAACCATAAGGTCGACATTCTGTAATAATAACGCTTGAAAATGACAACCCAATATAGGAAAAAATATACATCAGGCTCTCTATCTTGTATAACAAGACAGTGACGATAAGGTTAAAAAAAGAGAGAATACCCTAAAAAATTATATTTTATGATTCCTTTTATCAAATATTTATATTCACGTGTACATGAAGTCCCAGTTAATCTCATAGTGGTGTAGGAGACAAGCTCAATATAAGATGCTGGGGTAGCAAAACAAACAAACAAACAAACAACAAACAAACCCTCGGCTTCTGTGTGTTGGATGAGTAGTGATGCCTTGACCTCTGAGAGCCATGAGCATTGGGAATTGAGAGAGAAGAGGGGCCCAGCTGGTGACACATGAATATGACAAGATGGAGAGCTTGGATAAGATCGACCAATTCAAACATGAGATAATGGTATCATCACTGCAAAAAATGCATACTATTCATCAAATAGGGGCATACGAACTACAAAGAATCCTTCAATATTGTGATTCGGATTACACAATGAATCCTAAAGTGTTGAGAGTTTGATTACCATTTGATTTTATTTCCATTTCATATAAAAGCAAAAAAAAAAAAAAAAAAAATGTAAGACCCAACTCTCAATATAAGACAGCACTTCAACAGCCCAACAAATTAGAGGTATAAAAATAATAAGTCAACCAGCAAGTATTTTAAGCGGATACAAACTAATCATTTGATTAAGGACAATTGCTGTACACATTTTGAAATATGTGTTTAATTGACAGGTGGGGTTTAAGTGCAAATGTCCCTTGGTTGAATATCATCCATTTCGGTCATTCAACTCGTGGGGATAATCGTAACATCATTCACAGTAAAAAATAAATTTGCCAGTTTCACTTTTGATGGTAAACATCAGAGGCACAGAAAATACTACTGTTTTGCTTACAACTCACTGTCTCACCTGTTGTGGTCAACAGGACAGTCTGCATTTGGTAATTTCTTTTGTTTCCCAAGTGTTAAAAGACAGCCAAGAAATCATAACCAACAGCTTACAAGTGGAGGAGCATTTTAGACATACAGTGCTTACTGAAAGAAATTGAGTTTCAGTTAAACTTCATATTCTCTGGTCAAAATTTGCATATTTGCATACTATTTTAGAACATTATGCATTCTTGTTTTGCTTTGGCTTAGGGGTCGCCACAGCGTGTTATCTTTTTCCATGTAAGCCTATCTCCTGCATCTTCCTCTCTAACACCCACTGCTCTAATGTCTTCCCTCACAACATCCATCAACCTTCTCTTTGTTTTCCTCTCGCTCTCTTCCGTAGCAGCTACATCTTCAGCACCCTTCTAGCAATATACCCACACTCTCACCTCTGGACATCAAAGTATGCTCTCTTGAACCTTGTCTCCAAAGTCTTCAAAGCACCTTTTGCTTATATTATACAGTTTTTCTTGTGCAGAATTTGAATTGGAAATCTGTTATGAAGGAAACATTTGTTGATTGAACATGTTTTTGATTATCGGGAAAAATTGATTGCACATTGCTGAATTCGCCGGAAATACCCGAGCACACAGCGGAAAATCCTGAGAAGGGACGTGACATAAACATGGCTGGTCTTCGACTCCAATGTGAGAACGACGATGAATTTCACAGTAATTCGAGCGATGAACATGATTCTGGGTCCCATGAAGACAGTAAAGAATACGAGCTTCATCAAGGCGTTAATGGTTATCAATTTGAGCAAGTTAAACAGAACACACGTTCACATGCAGACAAAATAGGTGGGGATGAAGGTGCCGAGCCAGCAGTCAGACCCAGGGAGGGCTAGTATTTAGCTAGAATTCCCGGTTTGCATACAATATTAGCCCGTTTTTCTAGTTGAGAATGGTCAAACGATTTGCTGTAATAAAACATATTTTTCGCTAAGAACGACATAATCTGGTTTCATTGAACCATGTCAACAGTGTTCGAAGTTTTCAGGAAATAAAAGATGATCAATATACCTCCGCACCTTGTCTTTTAACAAAACCTCTTTGGAGTTTTGGGTTATTTTTCTTGGGGTGGGGGGGCTTCTGAGCTTGTCGGACAGTGTCCAGGTTCAGCGGCCAATCCAAGTTCGCGTTTGGTCCCCTTTAGCAACACAGATCTGTTCAGGTGTCGGAACTGGCTGTATGGTAGGCACTGATCCAGGTTTTAACATTTAAAACCTATTTCAGACACGAGTCCACCAGTAAAAGAATCCTGTCCGGGGTGAAATGTTCACTGCATATGACAGACTGCTTACTGGGTTTGGAAAAATTAGCTCTTGTTTGCACAACCCTGACAGTCTTCTAAGGCTGGGGTCTTTGGAGAAATAATGTAAACTATGAACAAAGTAATTCGAATTGCAACAAAACTGAACCACACACTTCTTCACCATTGTTACGGATTGATTTTATCTTACAATCACTGAGAAATTCTTCAAACAAATGGGTTTTTCTTCAGCGTCAACAAGCAATGCTACGAGCAATAAAGCCATTAAACAGACACGAGTCCTAGTTGTGATGTCAGAGGTTAACCACATGAAACCGGTCAAAGTTCATGGACTTTTATTCATAAATACTTTTTTTTTTTTTTAGTAAAAAGATCGAACAAGATATGCATTTTATGGCACAGTTGAACATATAGTTCGTGTTTATAGTTCAAAATACTTAAAAAAACATATACAGTAAAGCCTCAGTTTTCTAACATCTCCGTTTTTGAACAAATTGGTTTTCGAATGAAAATTTCGAGATTTTTTTTGCTTCAGTTTCTGAATGAAAATCGGTACTCAAACACCGCTGAATTAACCCGGGAATAACATATTGCGCCCGGCCAGACCGGCTGACCCACGGCGCCTTTGTTGTGAATTCCCACGCTGCTGAAAAAACACAGAAATAAAATTTTGCATGCGGCCAGAACAGCTGACCCACGACGTGCTTTAATGTGAATTCCCACGGCGCCGAAAAAAAACGGGAAATAACATAACGCACGCAGCGCAATCAGCACAATTTTGTTATTCTATATAACGCAGCCTCTGTACACAGATGTGTCCCGGTAGTAACGGTTGTTTGTCCCAAGTGCTGACTGACATCAAAGTCATCTGTGCCTAGTGCAACGAAATCCATAATTTCATCGTACTTCATTACCCCAATAAATCTGAATGTAGCAGAGCACTCCAAAATTTTAATGATGTCGTGATGAGCCACTTCAGAAATGTTCTTAAAAGACGGCAGAAACATATGACATTAGATTTGTTTTTTATTAAAAGGGGGCGAGTCCCTACCCCCGAAGACATTCGATATGTACAGTTGTTGTTTAAGTCGAGTTCCGAATGTTTTTGTATTACTTTTTGTAAAAATTAAAAACCAAAAAAAAAGGCTCTTTTCCCCCTTGTTATTGTTTGTTTAAACATACTCTGCACTTTTGTTCGTAAAAAAAGTTTACACAGCTGGGGGCCGAGTCGCTATAGATACAGCAACGCACTCCCAGCCTCGTGTAGTCTACTACTAAAGCATACATTTTAAGCAATAAATATTTTTCTTAAATTATTTTATTATATAAAGTATTTAAACTATACATGTATTTCTACTATGCAGTTTATTATCAGGAAAAGCTAAAAAAAATGCTTTAAAAAGACTTTTTTAGGCTTGGAATGCATTATTTCTTTTTCCATTAATTGTAATGGCAAACATTGATTCGGTTTTCGAAAAATTTCCTTTTTGAACCGTTTTCTGGAACGGATCGTGGTCAAGAAACAAGGCATAACTGTAATATATACGTTAAAAATGGGAACTAGCACACTTTTCCTTCATTCTTCAGGCACTAGTTAGTCAATAAGTTAGTCAAAAACTCCACAGCCACCTCTTTAGTTCCCACAGTTGTACTTGCTTACCCAAGTAGTAGCCTTGGTAACATGCTCTACAGTGCTGTATGGTTTTGTCTTTTTCACTCATCGTTGGAGACATTACACAACTTTTCTATAGAAGTAAAGATTTGCTAAACATTGAGGGACGTACTCTGGACTTCCTTTTACAAACTTTTTGTAAACTTCTTTTACAAACAAATCCCCACATTTTTCCCCTGCACAGCAAAGGCACAGCGGCTGTGGTTTATGAAGCATGGAGAAAGCAAAGAGGACAACACAGAGGGAAGCATCCCGGAGTCAGGCTTAAGTTAAACTCCAACATCAAAGATTCCAAATGCCCTTCCTGTTAATACAACTTGCAAATCTAAACTAGGTACCCAACAAAATGGATAAACTTAATCTTCTCACACCAACCAAACTTTGGACATTCCATCAAGTGCTTCACTTTCCTTTGTGAACACAACCCTGATGGCCGCATAATGCTTCCGGGCTTTTTACTTCACCGAACAGACCGCGACACAGCAGTATCAAGAAAAACAAAACATGGCGGTGCTTCTATCTCACTGAAAAATTAAGTACTGACATCACTGAGCTCAACACACACTGAAGCCTGGACTTGGAGCTGTTTTTGAAATGGAAGTCATTCTACTCGCCACACGATTTTGCTTCATTCATTCTCGCTCGTGTTTTCATTTCCCCGAGGCTAATATGCTGCATTGCACATGCTGGCTGAGCAAGTCAGCAAAGTTGAAAAAAAGCACCCTGATTCACCACTAATTATTCTTGGGGACTCTCTAAATCCAAGACACACATTGACTATCCCACCAGGGAAAACAACATTCTAGATCACTGCCATACCACGCTGAAGTCACAACCTATTACCCGTGAAGCTTTGGGCTCATCTGATCAGTTTAATTCACTAATTACCAATATACAGGCATGAACTTAAATGTGCAAAGCCTATGGTTAAAACAATGAAGAAGTGAACCCATGAAGGAAAGATGAGTCTGCATTTAAACAGGAAATGAAGTGGCTGGAGCTCTGGTGTGGCCAATATAACAAGGAGCTGAACATGCTTATAACTGTAGAGATGTTCATGGATTTAAGGATGCATCCTTCGGCACAGGTATCCCACATGCTATCCAACTTCCGTGTGTCAATCATCGAGTCCTTGAAGTTTCTGATAAATACAGCTTCTCAGGACCTCAAGTGGGAGACCAACATCAAGTCCATTCTCAAAAAGGCCCACCAGCGGATGTATTTTCTGTGGCTTACGAGGAAGCACGGCCTACCACAGGAGCTGTTGAGGCAGTTCTACACAGCAGTCATTAAATCAGTCCTGTATTCATCCAATACAATCTGGTTTGGTCCTAATACAAAACAGGACAAACTCACTACTTGTGCCTTATCCAGTTACAGAAATTGTACTGCTACATTCCCAAACTCAAGGCCTGGTTTCAAGAATACAAAAGTACTGTTATTGAGGATGCGACACCAGTGACAAGCTATTTAAACCACAGAAGATTCAGTGATATACGTCTTTGACAGAATTCATTTGTCTCACCGTCTCCAGACATATTAAAAGGAAGCAGAAAGTGTTTTATAAAACTTTCACATAACCATCTTGGGACTAAGCTTCCTAAAAGTTCTTGGAAAATGGCCGGCAATTTGTAAGGGAATGCATGAGTGTGTGTGTGTGTGTGTGTGTGTGTGTGTGAGTGTGTGCATGCAGTAATTGGATTATCAAACGCAAGACAACCAAGAAAAGAGTTGTTTAATAATTTTTGAGTAATGTCTCAGTCAAATAAAACCGCTGCTATTACAATATAGCCATGCTATTTGCCATTATTGTTTGGGTTTTCAACATCTAAACCACACTACATCTTGATAACAGCAACAAATAATGAGTCTGATGTAAAATGAGTTTGAAGTCTGAGATGGATTAGTCGGATTTAAAATGTTTTTTCACTAGTCAAATCCAGGTGCAGTGGACAGTTTGAACAGTACTGTCCAGAACCAGTCATGCATCAAGAGACTGCCTCATTTAAAAAGGAGTTATCTGCTTCCAGAATTACTACCTTATTTTCACATCTATTAGGCGCTTTGGAGTATAAGGCGCACCTTCGATGAAAGTCCTATTTGTAAACTGATTTCATATACAGGGAATCCTCGGGTAAAACATCCTCGACCAACAACATTTTGAATTTACGACGCCAGTGTCTCACCATTGTGTCCCCAGCACCATAGTGTTTCTGCTTTGCTTATGCATATTGCTTATCTGTGTTTGAGTGTTGGGAGTATATTTGCCTTTTTCACCGTTTTACCGTATTACACATTATGGGCCCAAAGAAGAAAGCAGTTTGTTTTAGCAAAGCTGGTCAAACTGAAAGAAAAGCAATTACCATGAAAACAAAGCTTAACATCATAAGGAGTAACATCGCCGAACATTGGTAAAGACTTGGGCTTGAGTCGGTTTAACATAGCGATAATTATTAAGGAAAAGCCCGGGTTTTAGCGCATGTGAAGGGTTTGAACAGGGTGAACAATACAGTACAGTGATCATGAAGCAACTTTTCTCGTGAAAAAAAAAAAACAAAAACAAAAAAAAAGAAGCAACTTTTTTGATCATTCGATCATTTTTGAGATGGAAAGATTGTTTATGTTATGGATCGAGGACCAGAATCAATGCTTAATATTTGCCCATTGTTTATTAAGCGAAAACGCACGGTGTATTTTCCTAACTTTGAAAGAGCAGAATGGGAACAACGTTGAGGAAGAATTTACCACTAGCAAGGGCTACCTGCACATGCTTCCTTAGGAATAGCTAAGCACAGCCTCCCCTCATTTTTCATCATCCACCTCTCGCAGTAATGGGAAGTACAGAGTCTTATTTTTTTATTTTAATGTATTTAGTTTCTTTATACAAAGTACCCACCCCCACGCACTTTGAGCCGCGTATCTGCACGAGGGTCGTGTGAGTGCTGGAGACAATACCAGCTGTGATTGTAAATTTTGACTTTAACAGTGAAATCCGATTTACGTAGAAATTCAGATTATGTCGCCAGTGTAGGAACGGATCTCGGTCGTAGACCGAGGACCCCCTGTATTGGACGCACCGCATTATCGGGCATATAAAATAGAAGCTACACCGGTGGCTGCGTTTTGCAGCCACTAGATAGAGCTGTGCTAAGGGGAATGTCAGCAAAATAGATAAGTCATTCAAACTCAGACAACATCCGCACAGAGCCCCAGATTTCCACATCAAACTATTTTCTCTGTCGGTAAAAAAAAGTGCACTGCTGTCAGGCATTTCTGCTGTCCAGAAATCAGTTCTCATGTCAGACCTTTGGGGTAGGGGGGCCACCGTCTTGTCAAAATTGTCAGTCGTTGAGTCAGGCTGTGGTCTGACAGTCCAGTGAAAATTCCTGCCTTCCTGAAACCTCCAACCACAGTTGAGACTGATATATCAGCCCAGGCATTTATGATCCACTGGCAGATAGTGGTGTATGTCATTCAGTGCTGTCTCCCTGTCTGTGTGTTCCCCTTCTGTCATCCACTGCTCCCACACAGTTTGCAGTCTAGCTTGGAAAACCCCGTTGACACCAATATCAAGCGGCTGGAGTTCTTTTGTCAATCCACCTGAAATTATGGCAAGCACCGAATTAGTGTGCGTCACTTGTTTTTTGACAGCACTTTACAAAAAGGATGGAAATGGCAATAGTGAACACTTTTTTCCAGAAGTGGCAGGAAGATAGGGTGACCAAGAGTGGAGGTAGAACCACGCAGCTGTATTATATTTTGTCCAGACGATGTAATCTGAAGGAGGTTACTGACTGTAAGGTAGTGGTAGGGGAGAGTGTAGCCCGACAGCATAGGATGGTGGTGTGTAGGATGAGTCTGGTGGTGGGTAGGAAGATTAAGAAGACAAAAGTAGAGAAGAGAACCATGTGGTGGAAGCTGAGAAAGGAAGAATGTTGTGCGGCCTTTCGGAAAGAGGTGAGACAGGCTCTTGATGGACAGGCGGAGCGCCCAGAAGACTGGACTACTAGAGCCAAGGTGATCAGAGAGACAGGCAGGAGAGTACTTGGTGTGTCTTTTGGTAGGAAAGGGGAGAAGGAGACTCGGTGGTGGAACCCCAAAATTCAGGAAGTAATACAAGGAAAGAGATTAATGAAGGAGAAGTGAGAGGACTGAGGAGAGGCGAAAGGAATACATTGACATGCGACGTAGGGCAAAGGTCGAGGTGGCGAAGGCGAAACAAGAGGCATATGACAACATGTACACTAGGTTGGACACAAAAGAAGGAGAAAAGGATCTCTACAGGTTGGCCAGAAAGACGGATATAGATGGTAAGGATGTGTAGCAGGTAAGAGTGAATAAGGATAGAGATGTAAAAGTGTTGACTGGTGCTAGTAGTGTGCTCAATAGATGGAAAGAATACTTTGAGAAGTTGATGAATGACGAAAATGAGAGAGGAGTGTGTGAAGGACCAGGAAGTGGCAATAATGAATAGGGGGGAAGTTAGAAAGGCACCGCAAAGGATGAAAAATGGAAAGACAGTTGGTCCTGACAACATACCTGTGGAGGTAAGCAATTTGGAGAGGTATTATTACATTATTTAACACAATATTACCGAGTGAGAAGATGCCTGAAGAATGGAGGAAAAGTGTGCTACTTCACATTTTTAAGAACAAAGGCGACGTGCAGAGCTGTGGGAAGTATAGAGGAATAAAGTTGGTAAGCCATACGAAGTTATGGGAAAAAGTTGTAGAGGCTAGACTCAGGACACAAGTGAGTATCTGCAAGCAACAATATGGTTTCATGCCTAGAAAAAATTACCACAGATGCATTATTTGCCTTGAGGATGCACGTGGAAAAATACAGCGAAGGTCAGAAGGAGCTACATTGTGTCTTTATGGATCTAGAGAAAGCCAATGACAGAGTACCAAGAGAGGAACTGTTTTACTGCATGCGGAAGTATGGTGTGGAGAAATGTGTTAGAATAGTACTGGACATGTATGAGGGCAGCAGAACAGTGGTGAGGTGTTTCCTAGCAATAACAGAAGAATTTAAGGTGAAGGTGGGATTGCATCAGGCATCAGCTCTGAGCCCCTTCCTGTTCGCTGTGGTAATGGATAGGATATTAGATATATTAGATATTAGACTGGAATCCCTTGGACCATGATATTTGCAGATGACATTGTGATATGCAGTGAAAGCAGGGATCAGGTGGAGAACAATTAGAAAGATGGAGGCATGCACTGGAAAGGAGAGGAATGAAGATTAGCTGAATTAAAACAGAATATATGTGCGTGAATGAGAGGGGTGGAGGGGGAAGAGTGAGGCTCGAGGGAGAAGAGATGGCGAGGGTGGATGACTACAAATACTTGGGGTCAACAATCCAGAGCAATGATGAATGTGGTAAGGAAGTGAAGAAACCGGTCCTAGCAGGTTGGAACAGGTGGCGGAAGCTGTCTGGTGTGTTATGTGCCAGAAGTGTCTCTGCTAGGATGACAGGCAAAGTTCATAAAACAGTGGTGAGGCTGGCCATGTTGTACGGATTAGAGACAGGAAACAGAACTGGAGGTGGCAGAAATGAAGATGTTGAGGTTCTCGCTAGGAGCGAGCAGGTTGGATAGGATTAGAAATGAGCTCATTAGAGGGATGGCCAAAATTGAATGTTTGCAAGAGGTTTGAGAGAGCAGACTTTGATGGTCCCATGTGCAGAAAAACACTCCCAAAGCATGATGCTAACACGCCCATGCTTCACAGTAGGGATGGTGTTCTTGGGATAGAACTCATCATTCATCTTCCTCCAAACACGAGTAGTGGAATTACGACCAAAAAGTTCAATTTTCGTCTCATCTGACCACAAAACCTTCTCCCATGACTCCTATGTATCATCCAAATGGTCATTTGCAAACTTAAGATGGGCATTGACATGTGCTGGTTTAAGCAGGGGAACCTTCCGTGCCATGCATGATTTCAAACCATGACGTCTTAGTGTATTACCAACAATCACCTTGGAAATGGTGGTCCCAGCTCTTTTTGGGTCATTGACCAAGTCCTGTGGTGTAGTCCTGGGCTGATTCGTCACCTTTCTAAGGATCATTGAGACCCCACGAGGTGATATCTTGCATGGGGATCCACTCTGATTAAGATTGACCGCCATGTTTAGCTTCTTCTATTTTCTTATGATTGCTCCGACAGTGGACCTTTTTTCACCAATCTGCTTGGCAATTTCTCTGTAACCCTTTCCAGCCGTGTGGAGTTGTACAATTTTGTCTCTGGACATTTCTATGGTCTTGGATGTCTCTTGGATAGAATGAACACTTGGTAAGGCTTTATGTGTAAACCTGTTTCACTTTTGGTATAGTTACCACTATTAATCTTTTACATATTAATGCAATGAAAATGCAGTGCAGAACCATTGCCCTGAAGTGTCACTGACACTATTTTTTTACACACTTATCCTGTCATGAAAAGAAAGTGGACTTACAGATCTTGTGCTTTCCTTTCATTGGGAATTTCACCAGCAGCTCCTGGGAGTTACTGCAGATGAAGACAAATGGAGAAGAAGACTCCTCGCATATATTAGGGAACTGTGGGTAGAAATGAAGAGAAACAGCATTTAAATTTTTATTTTCAATGACCATATTATTTACAAAATGGTAAAGCCTGAGATGCCCAGTATTGCCTTAATGAATCGACATTCATGCTCATCATGAAAGCTTGTTACCAGGCTCTTATGGACAGTCTCACGTAGACATACATGAGAGCATGTATAAAACAAACACCACACAGGAGCCATGAGGCTTTTTCCAGATTCAGGAATAAATAATTACTGGTCTTTTTTCAGAAAGATTGCATGCAAAACAAATTTGTCATAATGAGATGATGTTTTGCTGAGAGTAGAGACAAAGGGAAACCTACTTTTTTTGTCTTATTGATTGGTCTCCCAGGTTAAAGTAGAGAATTGACTGACACAGTGACAAAGGAGTCATCTTTTCCATCACAGGCAGCCAATGTCTCTCAGTTCATCCAATTTCCCCCAGCGCTATCAGATAGTGCCCATGATTGCATCGAGGCAGCCAGGAAGTGGCTCTCTTCCTGACAGCATGCTTCCACCCCCCACACCTCCCCTTTCACTTAATCACAGCTTCTCTGTCTGCCTCGAAGGAGCACTGAAGGTTGTGACAAATTTGGGGGCTTTTAGGGGAGATCATCAGAGTCAGTAACCCAACCATATGGTCTCTGACAAACTAGGATGAGATGATGGAGATATTCATTTCAGATTATTGTCCGTGACAGTCCACCAGAGTGCAATACACAACTGATAAAATATGTAAACACTTAGGAGTAGTCAAAGATAAATGGTGACTCAAGTCTAGTCCTTTGTCTCCTTCATCCTTTTGCACATTCCAATTAAATTAGGGTCTTGTGGTCAAGTACACTGTCTTCAGGTTAAAACAAGTCTTACAGTCCTTGAGTAAATTGATCTGTGATTTTAAAGAGGTTCTAAAAGGTGAAGGTCGTGAGAATAGAATGAAACAGGTTGGTTGTATTTTATTGGCTTTAGGGCCAACAAATTCTTGAAAGGAACTAAAATAAACCTAGCAAAAACGTATAGCTGATTTTGTTTCCTGATAAATGCCACTGAGAGTTCTTTTTTGAGCTACTGATTTCTGTTTTACCTATTAAAAACACAGTGAGTCACCAAATGATGTAACCCTCACCCCCTATAGAAAATGTTTAATCCCGATTTAACGCTTACTATAAAAATACCTCAAAGTGCAATAGATATTACATTTGAAACTATGTGAGTCCTCGGATGCTCATCTACAGTGAAGAAAAGTATGTGAACACCCTGCTATATTGCAAGTTTTCCCATTTAGAAAACAGGGAGGGGTCTGAAATTTGCATCGTAGGTGCATGTCCAATGTGAGGGATATAATCTAAAAGGAAAAATCCAGAAATTACAATGTATGATTTTTTTTTTAACAATTCATTTGCATGATACAGCTGCAAATAAGTATTTGAACGCCTGACAAAACCAATGTTATTATTTGGTACAGTAGCCTTTGTTTGCAATTACAGAGGTCAAACGTTTCCTGTAGGTATTCACCAGGTTTGCACACACTGCAGGAGGGATTTTGGCCCAGTCCTCCACAGAGATCTTCTATAAATCAGACAGGTTTCTGGGCTGTCATGGAGAAACATGGAGTTTCAGCTCCCTCCAAAGATTTTCTATTGGGATTGGTCTGGAGACTGGCTAGGCCACGCCAGAACCTTGATATGCTTCTTATGGAGCCACTCCTTGGTTTTCCTGGCTGTGTGTTTTGATGTTGAAAGACCCAGCCACGACCCATCATTAATGCTCTGACTGAGGGAAAGAGGTTGTTCCCCAAAATCTCACAATACATGGCCACGGTCATCCTGTCCTTAATACAGTGCAGTCGTCCTGTCCCATGTGCAGAAAAACACCCCAAAGCATGATACTACCACCCCCATGCTTCACAGTAGGGATTGGTGTTCCTGGAATGGAACTCATCATTCGTCTTCCTCCACACACGGTTAGTGGAATTATGACCAAAAAGTTCCATTTTGGTCTCATCTGACCACAAAACCTTCTCCTATGACTTCTGTGTATCATCCAAATGGTCATTGGCAAACTTAAGACGGACCTTGACATGTGGTGGTTTGAGCAAGGCAACCTTCCGTGCCATGCATGATTTTGAACCATGACGTCTTAGTGTATTACCATCAGTCACCTTGGAAACGGTGGTCCCACCTCTTTTCAAGTCATTGACCAACTCCTGTCGTGTAGTCCTGGGCTGATTCCTTATCTTTCTAAGGATCATTGAGACACCACGAGGTGATATCTTGCATGGGGCTCCACTCCGATTGAAATTGACCGTTATGTTTAGCTTCTTCCATTTTCTAATGATTGCTCCAACAGTAGGCCTTTTTTCACCAAGCTGCTTGGCAATTTCTTCGTAGCCCTTTCCAGCCGTGCGCAATTTTGTCTCTGGTCACTTTGGACAGCTCTTTGGTCTTGGCCAAGTTACAAGTTAGAGTCGTACTGATTATATGGGGTGGACAGGTGTCTTTATGCAGCTAATGAACTCACACAGGTGCATGTTCTCCCCGTGTCTGCGTGGGTTTTCTCTGGGCACTCCAGTTTCCTCCCACATCCCAAAAACATGCAACATTAATTAGACACTCTAAATTGCCCCTTGGTGTGATTGTGAGCGTGGCTGATTGGCTCCATGTGCCCTGCGATTGGCTGGCAACCAGTTCAAGGTATACCCCGCCTCTTGTCCATTGACAACTTGGATAGGCTGCAGCACTCCCCGCGACCCTCGTGAGGATAAGCAGCAAAGAAAATTGATGGATGGAATATCCTTTTAACCTGCGCACATTCTGAAGTGATGTCTGCAGTGACATACAAATTAATTTCCAGTTCAGACCTGGCGTCCTGTGTGGACATATATTATTTTATCCGTTCTTTTGTTGTTAAAAGTTGGTTACGGTCCGTGAAAAGGCGGTTCAAGCCAGACCCATGCTGGATGTGTACTGTGTCACTAAAGCCATTTATCCCAATGTTTTCCAATTGCATGGCATAACTGCAATCAGCATGGCTTCGACATTGTCTTCAGCTATCTACCTATCCTCCCTTGAATGACCCGTTTAAGACGTATGTTAAGAAATGTAGCATATTTGCTACTATGGACCCGATAATCGGTGAATTATGATGTGTTGACACAGGACGCAAAGACAACATTTGCCTCCATGGCCTGGCAGCAGGGGTGGGTGTAAGGAAAAAGTGTGTATCAAGCAGGTGTTCAATGTGGAGGTGAGGGTAATGCCAGAGGCTGGATTCCCCCCAATATCCAGTAGAATCAATGTTACAGCCATATTGAGTTAGCATTCAGTGATTTCAGTAATAGCTGTGTCGGCAGCTCAGAATTATAGTTGAACAAAATTTTTGCTGACTTCAAAACTACTCGTATTTATCAACTTGTGTAGCTAAAATAACATGATGCAACTATACATTTATATGGGTTTGCTGTCATAATGGCCCTCCGGGGGAAACTATCAATACAATGTCGCTCGCAAGAAGAATAAGTTTGATAACCCAGCTCTAGGACCAACATGTGTGGTCAATTGGTCGTCCGATAAGACATCAGAGAATCTTTGTAATTTATATCATTCTGATATATTTTTATGACATTTTTCATTTTTAACTTAGCATTTTCAAACTAATTTTATTTAAGTTATTCATATATAATAAGGTATTCTAATTTTGTTTAGTAAATGTCCACATATTTTGCTTAAAACTACTTGTTACACACATATCAAACATTACTAGTCTGGCATGAGCCAGAACCTGCGTGATGGAGAACCTTACATCTAGACCTGTTCTGTGGGTATCTAGAGATAACATATATATCCATCCATCCATTTTCTGAGCCGCTCATCCTCACGAGGGTCGCGGGAGTGCTGGTGCCAATCCCAGAGATCATAGGGCAGGAGGTGGGGTACACACTGAACTGTTTGCCAGCCAAAAAAAATAATTTGTTTGCAATTTATTCTTATTTTTTTACTAAAAAAGTATGTGTGTATATATATATATATATATATATATATATATATATAATATATATATATATATAAGTAAATAATTATATTAATTGCAAAGTGCCATAACATACATATTTACAGAGCCACATGAACAGGAATTCATTGACGACTTTGTTGTCTGTGTATGAATCATTATTTTACCCCCACTCCCCAGGGAGTAGTTGTGTAAACATGTCATTAGACCGTGGTGGTCCTGCTCATAGTGAAATATGAAAAGAGCAATGCCAGAAACCTGAAGTAAATGGGACCTCAAGCAAGTGCAATATTCCATAACACAGAGGATGCACTTCTCATCTCAGACTGACTTAACAAAAGAATTGATAACCCCACCTGAAGGAGATGAACCTCAAGACGGCTGTGTCCTGTAAGGTAGTGAAGAAAACAAACTGGTGTATGGTCTTAAAATCAGATTAAACCAGCATAGCAGTAGAAAAGTGTTCATGTGAATCTCCACCTTCCAGTTACCTACTTTTTCATCATCCATTAGCTAATTAGCATTTAAAGCTAATGAATGTGCTACTTTGCCTCACTACCTCCCCCATCTAGTTGTTCCAATTTCACATTAATCAAAAAGGCACTTAACATTGTGGTTGAGTGACAAGACTCTTTGCTAAAGCACTCCATAGTCATCAGTAAGGATCTAACAGAGTGAGAGAAGACTTGTTTAGAAATTCAATTGATGTTTGAAACACAAACACACACACACACACACACACACGCACACACGCACACACACGCACGCACACGCACGCAGACGCACACAGACGCACACACACGCACAC
This sequence comes from Syngnathoides biaculeatus, assembly GCF_019802595.1. Classification (NCBI taxonomy): domain Eukaryota; kingdom Metazoa; phylum Chordata; class Actinopteri; order Syngnathiformes; family Syngnathidae; genus Syngnathoides; species Syngnathoides biaculeatus. The sequence continues at coordinate 30,918,991 of NC_084642.1, forward strand.
ACACGCACACACACGCGCACACACAGACAGAGAAGTAGAATATTAACTAGATTCAGATGAAAAGACTGCCAGGGAGGATAACTGTCATATCAAATTGTGCTCCAAGTCGCAAGAGCAGTAGCTCAAATAACTATCGTCTATAGGTCGGTATTTTAGGTTGTACCACCAAAAATCCGAGACTGTGCAGTCCCTCTGACCTGAGCATTAAAAATGCACTGCTTGTGTTTTACAATTGGTTACAGATGATTTATCACAAATTACTGATACATCATGGGTTGGTTATGCAGGTGGCAACAAACTAAGTGAATTCTGCAATTTAACAAAAGTTTATAAAAGATTATTTGCACAAACAATACAGAATAAATATGCATATAATAAATCAAATGTAATGAACCACACCTTCAAGAGACAGTAAATTCAATAAAATCCACTCATCCATTTTCCGTAATGCTTACCAGAATCAGAATCAACTTTAATGGCCAACTATGTAACAACACAAAAGGAATTTGTCTCCGGGAGTCACTGCCATCCCAGTACATTCAGAACAAATAAACAATAACTGACAAGAATGAACAGCATTAGGCATTCAATTAATAGGAACTATTCCTTATAAGAGTCAGAACTGTGCATACAAGATGCAGTTTTCTTCATTTGCACGTGTTAAGAGTGCGTCAACACCCCACATTATGTTAAGCTTGTACAGAGTGCCCTTACCCGTTCACAGTTCACCGTTATAGGCCAGTGCTATAACAATTGTGCAAAGGGAGCAGTTTAAAAGGGACAAATCGTGGGATAGTCTACAGTAAATATTACTAAAGATAATTGGACCAGCAGGATATGAGATGTGTGTCCCAACAGTGGTGCAAGGCAGAAAATAGTAGGATCACTTAAGTATTTAATGACTTAATCGCAAGAGGGAAAAAAATGTTTGAATGCCTGCTTGTTTTGATTTGCATTGATCAGTAGCGCTTACCTGATGGAAGGAGGTGGAAGAGCTGGTGGCTAGGATGTGGGGGGTTCGATAGAATCATGCCCGCTCGGGTCCTAGTTTGAGTGGCAAGCTAATTGTTTATTGCTTTTAAAAATGATGGTGGTAATATGGAAGAGGCAGGGACAGTGCACACATTGCACATTTTACATGACAATTACACATTGGCGTAAACATTTAGGAAACGAGTCATTTGGAAATGACAGTTGATAAGATTTAGTCTAAAAGCTCAAACAGTCTCATAAAATGAGGGGATTGTGCCTGCCAATATGTATATCACTGTCCTTGCTAAAAGTTTAGGGTTTTTTCTGTTTAGATTCTCAGTCATCCAGGTCATGCCATGCTGCAAAGTTTGAAACGAGAGAACGAGACTCTTGTTTATGGGAGGTATAGCAATTATTTTGTTTTCTGAAAATACTAAAAAAATGACTGGCAATTATACGATTGGGCCAATGATTTGTTATACACCTCATCCAGTCGATGTATGTGTATGTACTGCAGCATTACAACGTCCAGTTCAGTTGCATTACTTACATGAATCTAATTCTTCTTGTAACAATAGTATTCCGATGACACTTTCAGTTCGTGTATAAGTGTGTAGTTACCGTGCAAGTTTATGATGTGCTATTGCTGTAAAGCACTTTCAGTACTGTTTTTTTAAAATGTTTTCTCAGTGTTGTATCGCTCAAAAACCAGTAACAAATATAGTATCTACAGCATCTTACTAAAGTGTTGTGTAAATGTGCCCTTCTAACGTTCTAACCAGGCACCAGTAAGTAGCAAGGTTTAGCCGGTGCATTAATTAATCTTATTGTGTGTGCACTATTCATCTACGGCTATGTCTAGTGTACCATTGGTTAGTTGGCTCTTGGTTCTTTACAAAAGTAGAAAATTCAAAGTCATTTCTATAAGGCAAGGAGGAGAAACTTTGAGTCCATGCAAGTCAAATAACAGCTCAACAAGCTAACAGTGTACCCTCTTCCAGTTTTTTCTTTTTTACAATGTCTCTCTCTCTGACTCGACTCAGCTGCTGTCAGCAATTAAGGGCAGCAGAAACAAGTAATCTCCTTCTGGGCAACAGGGCCAGACCAGAACAGGCATGTGGAGAGGGCTATGCTGCAGGGGGGAGGGGAGGAAGCGGCATTAGTGTGTGTGTGTGTGTGTGTGGTGTGTGTGTGTGTGTGTACGTGGGTGCGTGCTTGTATGGCTGGCCCAGCCAGGCACTGCTTGGCTGCACACAATCTCAGCCCAATAAAAAGGCCTTCATTGGCACGGAGAAACTGAGCCAGACGGGCTGGGAGCATGTGGCTTTTAAAAATGAGAAGCGTGGATTGAAGCAGGAAGGGGAGCCTTTGGGGGGGGGGGGGGGGGGGAAGATAAAAAGACAGGGAACTAGTGAGTAAACAAAGAATGTGATATGATAAGAAGGACAGAATTTAAGAGGGAAGGGTGGCTGAGGAGGTTGGAAGAAAAGGCAGATGTTGATAGAAACAAAAATACATATACTGACTCTTCCTGGAAGCATTGCTAAACCAGTCCTGTCAAGGCTGTTTTCTTCACCCAGGGAGGGAGAAACAGATGGGTAGTCTGAGATATGAGCTACATGTGGGAGGTGAAAGGGTGTTGTTGGGAACTGTGCACAGAAGCAATTGTACGCCAAATGTTCTTTAATCTATCATGTTCAGTAAGCGACACAAGCCTGTTTTTTGCATTCATTAACCCCTCTCACAGAACACAGCTGCCCGCAGCAAATTTCACTAACTGCTGTTCATGTCATTGCACGCTAAACCATTATCATTAGTTTTTCCATTGCTGCACAAGAATAGACTATAGCACATGTAAAGAAGCAAACTCAGAGCGCTTGTAATACAAAAAAAAGTTTATTTTTTTTTGTATTATATATATATATAATATTTGTACCAGTCTTGTTTATTTATACATCTAATATACATTACCATACTCATTCGGTAATTTTAGAGCAACTCCAAATCTACTAACCAACGCTACTTCCGTGTGAACAGCCAGTTAATTGCAAATTATTTCTCATTGATGAATCTCAAGCACAAGTTGGATTTGATGCATGGTGATGATTAAAAATTAAACAGTCCTGCTCCGACAGAATCAATTGGTGTCAATTTCGAGAGTGAACATTAATTATCTGGGAGTCTCAAAGACCAGCTACAAAACTTTTGCATTTTTAATAAGCATACCAGAGAGGAAAAAAAGGGAGCTTACCTTCCTAAATGTTTTTATTACTATGCACGTGTTCATTTGCTCAAATGCAAACTAATTCACTTCCCCTCAAAATTTTTTCAGTGCAACTTAATTGACATTTCAAAAACAAAAAGCATATGCCTGTATATCAAGACAGTTGTAGCTAGTCAACAGAGGGTGCTAGGGCACCACCCCACCACTGGCAGTGGTCACCACGTTATTCTAAACAAAAGATAAATTTAGATATTGATAATACAAAATATACAGAAATATATGCACAGTTTGCATTAACACAACACAATTGGCAACCGCAGATTCACTGATACATAGATTTTTGAATAATATTTTTTTGGGGGGGTTGGGTGACTTACCCCCACCTGCCACGGCTTTTCACTATTCAGGATCGAACCAAGTCTACCGTATAACTACTATGAGGAGGACAAAAAGTATATGGTTGATGATCACCAAAGTTGTTTCATCCATATCTGTTGTCTAAGATCATGACACACTTCTGGTCTGCGGTGCACATATAACACATTGTGTCGCAAATAATGTTTTCCCACTCAAAAGAATGGAAATGCCATTAATCTGTTCAATAGACCATAGCTGGACTTACCGTCCATTTATTTCAAGGTTTACAACTCAATGTAGCACAGAAATTTTTAACGAAAGTTTGGTGGTTATCTTACTCTTACACTGACTTGATGTGGTTGTGCTTACCAAATTATATTACAGACATACACTTGAGTGAGGATGTCACTTATCAATCTTCAGTTTGAAATACAAAACTTGAATTAAGATGTGCCTGTAATGTTGCTTTCTTTGCCTGTCGACAGTTTTTTAGTGTCAAACGTCACTCCTCCACTGCTTTACCCTAATATATTTTAGTGTGCTAATGAAATAAAATCCCACTTAATTGTATGAGTCAATGAATGTTCTTTTCAATAATATTTTGTTTGTGGAATTATTTCTATACAACAGAAACCTTGACAAATTTTTTACATAGCAATGTATCACAATGCTATGTATTAAGGTTAAGTTCGCAAACAGTAAACCAGCATCAAATGTTAATATTTCCTTGGTCTCAGCCAAATCTGCCTTCTCCTCAAGTAATGGTGGCAGTGTAAACAGATAATACAAAAACAATGTCCTAAAAGTTGTCCTTTTGACTACATAAAAATGGATGATGGATCATTCTTTTTTTCCTTCCATTAAATCGAATTTACTGGATCATAATACTAGAGTAATCATTGGCAAAACGTGGTGAATTGAGTGAACCTGCAATTTTCATCCCTCATAGTATGTAAGTGCAGTTAGGAGTCAATTTAATGCATGTCCTTGGAAGTACAAGAAATACTTTAGAAAAAAAAATAGCGATGGCTTTTTAGCAGACCTTTTTCATATCCAAAAACAACAGGTATGTTGAAAGAAGGCACATGCCAAAATCTTTCCAGAAAAGTGGAAGTTACAATAGGTGCAATGTGGATGACCAATTCAAGGAATAGAACCTAACCCCTGGTTTTAGAACCACTTCAAAATTGTCCTCCATAAGATTTAAGGAAATCAAGGTATGAAGTGACAAGCTATTATGCTAAGGTAAACGATTTAGCTTTGAGAATACACTTCAAAATAATATCTGTAAAAAACATTACTGTTTCTGTGCATTCAACTCCAAGAGTCTGAAGGATTTATAGAAACGGCCAGTGTAATTATTATGTGGAATGTTGAGGCCACATTCTGCTGCAACAGATATTTTCATCAATTGTATGTGTTCTTGTGTGCATAACAATTCAGCTCTGGGAGAATTTTGGTTGAAAGCCAGCCACAGATTAGCCCCTCAGCTAGCACTAGAACTGGAGTGCTGACAGGTGCAGTAAAGCCATGTGGTTACGCAGAGATTCACACAGACTTTCTTGCAGAGCTTAGTTCTACTTTCCCAGCCATGTTTATGACTTCACCTCCCGTGGTGGCCCTCTGGCAAGAAGCAAACAAGACTGCCTGACAACAGTGTAAGTTTTTAAGTCTCAAAGAGGTAACCGTGGGAACATTCCAAGGGAGAGTATTCTCTCTTTCAGTCATTTAAACATCTGCTTGCCAAGTGTTGAAATGATGACTACATTTTGACAAAAAGACTATCGCAAGACAATGCACAGCATGCTAACTGGTTTCCTGTTCAACACATACTGAAACACAGCAAGGACACAGCTTCCAAACCCTGACTTCAAATGAAATAATCAAGGGAATCCATCCATCCCTTTTCCAAGCCGCTTTTCCTCAAAAGGATCATGGAAGTGCTGGAGCCTATCCCAGCTATCATCCGGCAGTAGGGAGGGTACACCCTGAACTGGTTGCCAGCCAATCACAGAGCATATAGACAGACAACAGTGGTACTCACAATCACACATAAGGGCAATTTAGTCTCCAACTAATGCATGTTTTTGGGATGTGGGAGGAAACCGTAATGCCCGGAGAAAACTCATGCAGGCACGGCTATAAAATGCAAACTCCTCACAGGCGGGGCTGGGATTTGACGCACAGACCTCAGAACCGTGAGGCCAATGTTTTAACCAGTTGCACTAACATTCCGCCCCAAGGGAATTCAAGTCCTTAAAACTTCTCAGTATTCTACAAACCTTTTCTTTTTGGAAATCAGACACACAAATTCAGCTCTTCGTAACACAGGTGTACTCAGAAAAAAAGCCGTCAGGTTAGCAAAACCAACAAAGCGTTTCACAGCAGGGATAGGACTTCATAATGTGGAAACTGAGGTGAGTTTATGAACATGCCAGCCTCTAAAGGGGGTTAGTTCCTTTGGTATTTAGTCGGAGCTTTCCTGTGTATGTTCATTCAAACTTTGTGGAAATGAAAGTTTCAAAGGCACCCATGGGAGGAATTTTGTCGAAAGCCCATCCCTTCATTTCCTTAAATCTTATGGAGGACAAGTTTGAAGTGGTTCTAAAACCAGGGGTTCGGTTCTATTCCTCGAATTGGTCATCCGCATTGCACTTATTGTAGCTTCCACTTTTCTTAAAAGATTTTGGCATGTGACTGGTTTGGTGTTTATGGGACTGGCTCACACAGTTAATCCAGAATGTGTTTGATAGGGTGGAGGTCAGGTTTCCCCCCACCCCAAAAAAAGATTGTCTTTACTTTTCGGTACTGTGGTCCCGTTTTAGATGTTGTGTCTCGATATTTCACCGAGCAGGTGGCATAGGTGTCATGTGTTCACTGACCTTAAATAAATATTGGGGAATTTTAAACATAGTATTTTACTTACCAATCCTGTTTGGATGGTAAAATAATTCTCGCGTTATTATTTTTTTAAATCTTGATTAAACAGTGTTTTATGGAAAATCCCTTTAGCATTCTTAAAAGTAGTTACTGAAATTCAGAAATTGGAAATAAGAGGTTTCACACAAATACTACTCTACGTGAATGACAGGAGTATGAGATTTATTAATTTTTTTTTGTCCTGTTTGGCTGGGAGGTCAAACAGAATGGAGGATCTATATCCATTTTCTATCATTACTGATATATTGTGTCACATTCGAGTTTCAAGGGTTCCTCTGTGAATTTTCAATAAAATATTAGAATTTACGTTTTTTTTTAGTCTATCAAACATAAGGTTTCTAGAGGGGGAAGAAAACAAAGACAACAGACAAAGTGCTGTTTATAAACAGAAAGTGAAAGCAAACAAAAAAATAATCATTACATATCTAAAACAAAGCAACATTAAATCTACATATTGCATGGGGCTGTAGCACTAGACTCTGTGAGGCAAGGACAGGGCCGGATAGGCTAGGGACAGGAAAAGTGAATTTGGCTATACAACTGAAATGTTTCGATTAACTAAGTAAATTATAGAAAGCTATAAAACCAAAGTATAAGTGGGGGGGATACACAAATAATTTGCACATTCAGAAGTTATTTGAAGTAACAAGTTAGTGCCCCCACACCCAGTAAAAGAGTCCCATGGGTGTGTGCCTGCAGAGACATGCAAGTGAACTTTCAATTTTTCATGTACCAAGACTGACAATAATGCCCCGTCTTTGCTGTCCCTGCCCCATGAAGGCTGAGGACCCCACCCACCTATTCGAAGGGGGAGTGAGGGAAATAGGGCCCAGCGACTAACCAAAGAGCCATCTAGTGGACGGGATGCTTCCCACACAGAGGGTCCAAGGGCAGTCCACAGTTACCCACGAGGTGCCCCGCCAACGGACCAGCTAGCGAGGGCCCTCAGCGAAAGCGCCATAACTCAGCCAAACCCAACTATGCCCCGACAAATCCCACACCCCCCAACCCGGTAGGACCAAAGTCCGGCCAGTACCCACTCAGTCCAAGGACAGGAGAACACCCCCACTTGTTGGAAAGGAGGTTGGATAGGACAGACAACACGAAAAGGGGGCAATCAAGGGATCAGCCGCAGGTGATCGGAGGGGAGTTTCCACGCCAAGGTGTCATCCAGCCCAAGGGAGTCATTGGCCTTATTCTGTAGAATTATCAAATGAAATGTCGGTGGCTACAGCCTAATGTTATTGCGTTTTATGCATTAACTGTGTTTCCTTCCATTAAGTTGTAATTCGTGATTCCACTTTGTAATAGTATATTTATTCAGTTAGAACTTATTAAAGTGGATTTTTTTTGGGCTACATTTATTATTTTTTTTATGATCTATCATTTATTCTTAATTTAAGATTTTTTCCCACTGAAACTTACGTTTGCTGAAAAGTAGTACAATAAAAAAAAAGTTTTTTTCCTTACATGAGGGATAATCATGATGAATAATTTTGAACAAAACAATTGATTATGACGGCACGGTGTCACAGGTGTAGAGCGTTGGCCTCACAGGTCTGAAGACTGGGGTTCAAATTCCGGCCCCACCAGTGTGGAGTTTTGCATGTTCTTCCCTTGCCTCTGTGGGTTTTCTTCAGGCACTCAGGTTTCCTCACACATCCCAAAAACATGCATTAATTGGAGACTCTAAATTGCCATTACGTGTGATTATGAGCGCGACTGTTGTCTGTTTCCATGTGCCCTGCGATTGGCTGCCAACCACATCATGGTGTACCCTGCCTCCTGCCTGATGACAGCTGGGATTATCTCAAGCACTCCAGCGATCCCTGTGAGGATAAGCAGCTCAGAAAATGAATGGATGGATGGACGATTTATTATCATTATTGCCATAATTGTGATGCTTTCTTCAAACATCTTAGTTTTTTTCATTAATTAGAATATTCATGTCATGTTCTCAGTTTTGATTGGGTTGGGTTGTTTTTGTTTGACACAGCAGGAAGAACACGGCGTTGTCGGTCACGCTGCCAGTCTGCTTCCCAGCACTTTTAGCCTGCCAGTCAACCCTAGCCGTCTTTAGTTAGCTCTGTGTTTTTGTCCTCTCTTTCCTTTTCGCAAGTGTCCCCTACTTGTCATAGTTTTTCACCACGCCCGACCATTTCACCTCCACGTTTTATTAGACTCAGATTTTTCAGATTTTGATGAGGACCTTGACTTATATGACTGCCCGCCCGATTCTAACTCTGACACAGCTTTTGATTTTTACGGTTCCTTTCCCAGTTTCTTGTTTCGTCTCCCCGTCTGTAGCCCTCGTGAGTCGAAGCCAAAGTCCTTTCCTTATAATCTTTTCTGGGGCACCTGCCTGGCCATTTATTCAGGACACCAACGTGGTGACCAGCGGGAGCGTCCAAGTAGAACTCAGTTTTTGTCCTCTCATACCATTCTGCCAAAGTCACGTGAGGCCAAACCAGCTCCCGAATCACCTTGTTCTGTCCCGCCTGTGTTTCCTAGTTTGCCTTCTTGAGTCCCTGTGCACTCTACACCTTTCGTATCCACTCCTACCAAGCCTCGATAGCAGCAGGCTGAGGAGCCAACAGCAGTGCCTGTGCCAGCTCCCTGGAAGCTGGGTCAGACCCCCGTGCCTGTTTCCTCGCAGCTGGTTTAGGCCCCTGTACTTGCTCCCGGCTTGCTTTTGTTCTGGCGGTGCTCAACCACCAACCGCTACCGTCAGCACCTATTTCAGTGATGCTCGACCAGCGCCCGCCACCATCAGTTCTTGCTCAGGCGGCGCTTAACCGGAGGCCACCACCTTCAGCTCCTGTTCCGGTGACGCTCAAACAGCTGCCACCACCTTAAGTTCATATTCCAGCGGCGCTCAACCAGTGGCCGCCACCTTGTCCTGTTGCCTTGCTCCTGGTTTGACATTGGCTCTGTCACCAGAGAAGTTTGCCTGACCGTAGGGACCCGGGTGCTTGGCGTCCTGGCTGACCTCCTGAACTTCGCAGCAAAGGACCTCACTTTGGGTGGCCTGGAAGACCACCAGATTGACCCTGATAGGTAACTTTGTGCCCTGCTCTTTGGCCCACCATAGGTTGGTGACTTATTGTTTTGGAACCTCTGCAATCCATTCCTTGAAGGTGAGGAGGGGGGAAGACTGTCATGTTCTCAGTTTTGATTGGGTTGGGTTGTTTTACCTGTGTTCCATGTCTTGTGTGCTTATTTTGTCATTTGTGTCCACCTGTTGTTGTTTACCCTCCTCCCATGTGTTGACTAATTAGCTCCCTCAAGCCACTTGTCTCTTGCCTTGGTGTTTCTCGTCTCGTCAAGTTCTGTGCATTTATCTCCCTGTTTTCTTTTAGTTCTTCTTGGTCCATTGTCTATTTTGCGGTTTGCTTGTGGCTCTTTCAATTTTTCAAAGTTTGTCAAGTTTATAGTTGAGGCTTATTTAAATAACATTTTGTTACTTTTAGTTTTTTGGTTATTTTAAGCTATCTTTGGAAACTAAATAATTTTTTGAGATCCCTCTACTCCTGCTTTCTATCCCTGCTTCCATGCCCTTGGGTCTTCCATGACTTGCCGTGCCTTCCTCCCCATTCACTAGTTCTGACCATGACAAAGCAGGTGGATGAAAGCACATTTTAAATGTAGTTTTCCGACACAGGATCAAATTCTTCAGGCTTGAAGAATGATGTATATTTTAGATCTTTGTTGGGATCTCAAACATATCTGTCCTGATTTATTTCACATACAACACTTTAAAGGAGGTTAGAGATAATGATGGACCAGTGTATTTTAGCGCATTTCAGTGTCATTGCAATTGAATTTTGAAATATCGGAAAAAAAATATAAACAGGGCTCCTCGCCTGATTTCTGAAGAAGAACTATCATAATCCATCTGCCATGATCACAAATGTTTGTTTTGCAAAGAAGTGATCATGATTTTAAACTAACACTACTGGGAGAGTGGAGTTAAAAGTGAAGTGCCAGCATTAAGCAAGTAGTCATGCTAAACTGCATTATTTTCGCACACACCACCAGAATTTCTGTGGAAAGGGAACGATATTGCATATAAATCAATATTCACCCCCAGAGCACTAGTCTGCAAAAGCATTCGATAGCATATTTACCCAGAGTAGCATGTCGACAGGTTCTGACAGATATGGTTCACTACAATTCCCACAATATGGTTGGAATATCAGAAATATTTGAAGCAGATAGTTAAAAAAAAAAAAAAAACAGAAATGACAATAATTGAGAGGAGAGTCTTAAAAATGCTAATTGGCATAAATGGATTTGCAGTGTACGCTTATTAGCCAGCTATAAACTTTCTTCCTCCACAAGGAAGATTGACATTTTCAGCAGTATCTTCAATCAAAAAAGGCAATATAGGAATGCAGAATTACTCGTAATACTGGAAAAAAAAAATCAATTCAGGATTAGTACACTAAAATGAGATTTGCTTCAAGTACAGGTGATACAGTAAGCCACAATCTTTTAAATTCTCTCTGGAACTGAGGCTACTTGTTTGCTGATATTTGTTTACTGCTTTGCAATGAAAATACTTTTTCACATCACATCACATCACATCTTAGACTTGGTCATCTCTAGGGATGTCGAGATTTTATGAATTGACAAAGGATATGGCAATTTCTGACCATTTTTTTTTTGTATTTTTTAAACTACAGATTCTTCTGCTCTGCCTCGCTCAGCCGCGTGCGACGACAATGTCAAAGCATATAACTCCAATTCTAAAGTCTTTACACTGGCTTCCAGGCAGTTTTAGAACAGATTTTAAAGTTCTGCTCCTGGTCTATAAATCACTAAATGGTTAAGGTCCTGAATACATGAAAGAAATGCGACTGGAATACAAACCCAGTAGGGTTTTGAAATTGACTAAGGCCTACTAATGGAGTGCAGAGTCCAAAGCAAACATGGTGGAGTGCAGTTAGTTACAATGCTGCAAAAAAAATGGAAAAAGCCGTGGACATCAGCCCCAAGTGTGAGTGTTTTCAAATCCAGATTAAAAAAGTTTTTTTCTCATCTGTTATAGAGTACTTCTACTTTTCGGTGTAATTTCTTTCATTCAGCTGTTTTAATTGTACTTTTTCAAATGTTTTAATGTATTTGAATGCTTTCAATCATGTAAAGCGCACTGAGTTACATTGTGTATGAAATGTGCAATACAAATACATTTTCTTTTGCTTTTAAAAGATAAAACGGAGGATTTTCCAAGAATGAGCACATTTTAAATAAATAAATAAAGCTTTCATATCAAACCAAGCTTGAATGATGTGTTATTAAAATACGTCGGCCATGAAAAATCCAACACTACATATTGATAATAGTTTTGGCAAGCCACATTTAAAGCCATTTAAAATCCAGGTTTTCAATTTGTAATGCTGCGGTTCGGTCATACAATATTTTATTCCCTTTAACGAAGAAATTTTTGACCTGGATAAATGTTCACCAGAGATTTAGCATAAGTAAAAGATCTTGGGCTGAAGTATCATGGTGGTTAGGGCAAAATTTAATGAGATTGACAAAGAGTTAACAGCTCCAGTTTGGTACAGTGGCAAAAAAAAGTCTCAAATACATATATAGTAACCTGGGACATCTGCAATGTTTACCTGTCTAGCGTTCCTGGGTATGGTACAAATTGCCTTGTCTGAGTGCCTTTAGTCTAGACACAATTCAAGGCTTACATATTCTCCGTTAAGGAATAAAAATGCACTAAGAGTGGGTAGCCTCCCTTGCTGCTCTCTTTTACAATATATTCCCATGAGAAAGATGCTGAGATGACAAGCTCCAGCTCTACAAAGAACAATCAGCTTTGTAACCTCTGATGTTGCATTGGAAGAGACTCAATTTCTAACCTTCTGGTTCTTCCTCATGCCAGATACTAGTGGTTGTTAAACTGCTTTGTTAGTTCTTGTAGTAAAATCGCTTAGACAGGAGAGGTAAAAACAAACTTAACACTTGTTATCAACTGCCTGATGACAAGCGTAGCATTGTTGGAAAAAGTAAAGATATAACGTTGAAAAATTCTGTATTTCGCAGTCATGCCATATGATGGCATAGTTTGAATTTATGTAAATACAAACTAATACAAAAAAAAAAAGGCATGGCATTTGGGGCCAGTGCAAACAGTTTACATGGACAAAGGGGAGACAGGCAAATATACAATAGATTCTACCCTTCATTGCAGTGCATTTGGGAGAATTTTAGATTTCAAAGTCATTGAAGTCCCCTTGGCATTTCACACAGGTTTTTGCCAATTGAGAGTGGACTATTTCATAGAACAACTTAAGACAAAAGACAATGTACAGTATACAGAACATTAAGACCATATAAAAAAGTTCATATTTCCTAATCTTAAAAATTAAAATCTACTCCAGCAATAATGTGTAGATTTTGCCTTTTGAAAAAAAAATAAAACTTCAGGATTATGGTATGTGTAAGTTTGAGAGATCTGAAAAGTACTAAGCAATTGAAACCTTACCCTTACACTTAGGTCTTCCACTTGTGTTAGCCAACAACAAAGCAAGAACTGTTTAAGTCAGAATTGAAAATGCATTTAGCTATTCCTTGAAAGTTGATGTTAAACACTTAAAGGAAGACTCTCCCCAAATTTCATATGTACAATAAACCCTCCAATGTGAAGTAATATTACATATATTTTGGACATTCATTGAAAAAAAAAATTAAAAATAAAGAAATTTTTTTAAACCCAAGCAAAATCTAGATGTGTGCCAGCTTTCAGAGCCAAACACAGAAGAAACATTCCTGACGTCGCCGGTGCTTAGCATAACAGACCATTCGTTCTAGCTAAGCCAAGATGACGACGTGTTGTGGAACAAAGATGAGAAAACGCACCCAAATTTCTCCTTCTTTAACTTCCCATGCGGTTAACCTGACAGGATACAGCTGTGGCTCTCGCAGTTGAGGCTCGTTCACCAGCCGGGGAAATTTGCACGCATCTATTCATTGCTGGTTATTAGCTGCTGAATTATAGCCTCACGTGCTAATATTGTATAAGCAACAACATACGTTATGGGGGTGGCGCAGCTCTTCAAACCCGGACTTCCATGTGTGGAGTTTGGATGTTCTCCCCGTGTCTACGTGTGTGTAAACTTGCCTCCTGCCCGTTGACAGCTGGGATAGGCTCCAAGATTCCTGCGACTATCGTACAGCTAAGAAAATGGATGGATGGATATATACTTGTAAGCACACAACACTTCCGGTTACTATTTACAGCGATGCGTGCATGCAAACCACCCCTGCCCCCCCTCGCCGCTGCTGGTCGAACCCGAGAAATGGAGTGCTTGAAAAGTACAATTTGGGGAAGGGAAAAAAAAAAAAAGTCTGGCCACGCCTGCTGTATAATCTACATTGAAACCAACTCCTGACAAAAGCATTAAATGTCCACGGTCCATATAATAGGACTGTTATTGTTCGTAGTTAGTGCCACGCCCCCTCTATAACACTCAAGTGCTGGATGTATGTATTCTGGCTCAAGCGCACAGGCTTAAACATTGTACATCATGCTATTTTTTTGTTTGTTTGTAATTATTTTTCACAAAAATCGGCCACAAAATGCCAGAGAGTGGACGTTCTCTGTTCGGTGAAACGTATCCGCGAGCAATGGGGGGTTAGAACAGGAAGCACTGCAGGCATGGCAAACGCTGATTGGCTGTCAGTTTTCCAGCTGGGTTCATTGGAATGTCTGAGAGAGAGAGAGGAATTTCAATAATACTTTTCCAATTTAGAGATGTTTCTTGGTGAAATCTGTGGATAACTATGGCATTAAATGAAACACTTAACCCTCATCTACTAACTTTTAATGTGTGCTCTCATTCCAATTAGTTTCAACAAAGTCTTCCTTTAACTGGCATGTCATTATTTCCTTAGACGCATCAATGCCCATGCTCATGTTCATGGTAACACTTTTACACTAAAGAAAACACCACAGAAAAACACATATATAGACAAGAAAAACAGCGAATGTTTTGGATGTTATTGCGAAAGAAAATGAGGGTATAAACCTCTTAAGGAAACACAATGAGTCTTGACATTCAATATCATTGTTTTTTCAAGTCAAAGAATAAAGATGTATTCATGCTCCACTCATCATTATGTATAAAAGAAGCATGTTTTATGATTTAAGCAGAACAAAAAGCCAAAGCTGTACATCAAAAGAAAACGTCTTCACTGCCAATTATCCAGACAGCAGAAAAATGACATTCAGTGAAGTGGACTGAGGACAGCACTGAAATTCTAAACCATTTTCAACAGTCAGATGGTTTTATTTATTTTTCATGCTGTCGGAAACCTGTGACTGAGGTTTGCTTGGTTGTCAACCAATGCCTGGGGATGTTGGGCTGAATACATTGCACACACAACTGCAGAATCGCATGATGTTTGACGTCTCTGCTATGGCAAACTGCCCAGTAAAGCGAATGGGGGGATATGAGGTAGGAAGCGTGTTGGTGTGACACTAAGGTTGTGCAGAGAGACATAGACAAAGTGTGCATGTCCATTAATAGAACACAAATTAAAACCTCGGCAAAAGAAAATTTACTCCATAGTCATGGCCTGAACCTCATACACTTGGATGCAAAATCCAGGAAACAGGAAGACAAAGAAACTGCACAATGTTACAAAGCAAGGAGTGAAAATAGCATATACAGAGCAACTGTATGTGCTTGTGTCAGTAGCTGGCAGGAAGGCTTTCAGAATATAAATATCACATTACCACACAAGGAAACGCAGGCATCAGACTGAGTTGTCGACTAGCCTAACAAGCAACGGAGCTCCGCAACAGAGGTCATAGGTAGCGGTTGCACAAATGGAATTCAACAGAAAACATCACTTCTACTGTAGATAAGTCCCAAGCCTTGCAGCAATCCAATCCAGTAAGCTGATGGTTTCAGTTAGTATGTGCAGTATGTTCCTCCACATTTGGGAGTTAAATCTTCCATACATTTTCCAAACCCTAATTTCCAAACTTCTCATAAAAAAAAAAAAAAAAAACAAAGAAAAAAAAAAACTTTTTGGACATTTGAGTAAATGGCTGTGCATAATTCTGATTCCTTACATGCCATTATGTCACCAAATAATTTTGAGAATATTATACAGGGTAGGGATGATGAGGGATCCTTAGCCAACCAGTCTTGAGAAGTCTTTTTGGAATTTATAAACCAGATGGTTGAGAATTAAATTTGCCAATTATGAGTTACTGTATGTGAATGATGATTGTATATGACATTATGCAAGATCTTTTATATTCTTTTCATTTCTTGCAATGTAAATCATGTTATTTGTTTTTGTGATATATTTCCTCTTGTTAGTGAGACTTCTGAGTGTAAGAGTTTTGAGAGTAATTGTGAAGAGAAATCTGTGAACATCCGTGAATGTGTCTCCATTGTAATACAGAGAGAGGATTAAAACCATGTTGAGACCAGCCAACCTGTGTGTCTTCTCATTTATCATCCAAAAAAAAAAATACACAACAGAGTTAGATCCACTACACAGGCATGGGGAGAACATGCAAACTCCACACAGGAGGGGGGAGGGATTTGAACCACAATCCTCAGAACTGTGAGGCCAATGTTCTGCAGCTGTTCCACCGTAGCGGCCTTCCTGAAACTAGCAATTCATAATTTTGGAGTCAAAAAGATTTACTCAGTTTCTTTTTGCGGCACGGTGAGCAACTCATTAGTACATCTACCACACAGTTCTGAGGACTGGGGTTCAAATCCCAGCCCCCCCCTGTGTGGAGTTTTATGTTCTCATACCTGTGTGGGTTGTTTCCAGCCACTACGGTTTCCTCCCACATCCCGAAAACACGCAGGGTAGGTTAATTGAAGACTCTAAACTGCCCGTATGTGTCAATGGTTGTTTGTTGATACGTTCCCTGCAATTGACTTGTCACCAGTTTGGGGTGTACCTCGCCTCTCGCCCGAGCTGGAATAAGCTTCATCATGACCGGGATGTTAGTGAGGATAAGCGCAATAGATTGAAAGAAAGTGATTTCTTCTCTCTTTCAACGACTGGGGGGTTATTGTCATTGACTAAGAAGAGTCATTCTAATCTCGTACCTTTCTTAGGGAAAGTAAACACTGTTCAGTACTCCAGGCAAATACAACTCATACGCTGTGGCGACCCCTAACGGGACAAGCCGCAAGGAAAAGAAAAAGAAGATACCGGTAAAAGAAAAAAAAAAGCGGCAGCTACACAGTACCAACACGGTACTAAAAGGGTCGGTAAAAAGAAAAAAAAAATAACTAAATCACTGACCCAATCCCAAAGGTCAACATAATTTTTATTATTCTTTACATTATAAACTGAATGCTTATTTTTGGTTGGGGGGGGGGGTCAGAAGGCTTGGACCACTGTATGATTTAAAGAACTAATCTACAAAAGAATCACAGTGGTCAATCGAACAAATGTTGATTACATCAGTCATCGTGTTGACTTGACAATGGCCCCATGAACCGCCTTGTGTACAACAAGCATTTTCATTGCTCAGGAGGAACAAATTCAAACCATCAACAGACGTTTATTTAATCTTCCATCTCGCTTTCAAAAGTCGGACAGGAATTTGAACGAGTGTGGATTCTGGCATGGGTTACTGTCGGAATATTGCAGAAAAACGGAGAATATATATATATATATTTTTAGCAATGCAATTTAAAAAGACAGAATTCCCCCAATAACCGGAAAAATCACATCTGATCTATATTCCTACCCACACCTATGGCCACTAACTGTGAGTCGTGACCAAAACAACAGGAGCCCCAATACAAGCACTCGAAATGAGTTTCCAAGGTGGCCGGCCTCTTCCTTAGAGATAATTTGAGAAGCTCGGTCATCCGGGAGGGACTCAGAGTAGAGCTGCTGGTCCTTCACATTGAGAGAAGCCAGATGAAGTGGCTGGGGCATCTGATTAGAATGCATCCCAGACACATCACTGGTGAGGTGTTTCAGGCATGTCCCATCAAGAGGAGACATCAGAGATGATCTAGGACATGTTGGAGAGACTATGTCTCCCAGCTGTCTGTGGGCGGAGACGACATCACCAGTGGGCAATTGACCCCTCCGTAGAAATTGCGTAGGCCGCGTCGCTGACCAATCAGAGGCCAGAGATGTGCCTAAACCACGCCCCTTGTTGTCGTCCGCCCTAACCTCGGACAAAGTCGTATGGTTCAGTAGAGCTTTTGTTTGCGTTTTATCACGTCTTAGGGATCCTTAACAATAGATATGGTTAAGAGGTGTAGTCACGGCCTTTGTAATAGTGACGACAGGTATCCTGATAGGCTAGTTGACGGAGTTCAATTTGTACCCTTTCCAAAACCGAAGACCGAGTACGAAAAATGTCTTTGATGGCTCAAACTTTGTGGAAGACCGCATGATCAACTGAATCCATCTAAAATCAACTGGAACAGAAGACCGAGTACGAAAAATGTCTTCAATGGATCAAACTTTGTGGAAGACCGCATGATCAACTGAATCCAGCTAAAATCAACCAGAACAGATATGTTTGCACGAAGGTAAGCCATATTTTTGATTTTCAATACATGACTCATATAAATGAATTAGCAGTTCTTCGCTTGCATAACATAGCTACGTGTGAATGATTGACACACGATCTGTGTTGAGCAATACTTTGCGAGTACCTGACTGCACAAACGTGTCTCTTTGTTGGCGCTGAGCTAAGCTAAACCGGACTAGCGAGTCCTAAAAGCCTTCAACGTGAGACACCAAGACTGAAGGAAGGATGTTTGAGGACACTATAAAGTAGTGATTGTCGTACTCGGTCGGGACTTACGTAGGTTTGGCACTAATTCAAGAATAATTATTGAGGGGAGCGCATGATGTTACATAAAGAAAACGAGAGAAACAACTCGTAAATCAAGCCTCGCCTTCTTTTCCTTCATACGGTGGTTCACAAACGGCTATACAGATACATATACAGATTCTGCACACAAGTGTGATATGTAACACGAAAATAAGAAATTGTCAATGACGAATTCGTCTTTGGGTTATAATATATTATATTATGTGGCTTCTTGGTCTTCCTCTGACTCCGGAAAGTTCTCGCGCTAATATCAATGGTTTCTCCGTCGATATGCATGGAAATACCATTGAAATACCGCTCGCTGAAATACTTGAAGCCCTGCTGTCTGCTCTTCAACGATATTTCACTATTCGGTAAGAATGCGAGTGAAAAATCAGCTGGTAAATCGGACAATTTCGCTCTCGACTTTTCTTCCTGCGACGCCATTTTGTCAAATGTTTGTCTGAGGTTAGCAACAGTGGGGTGACGTGACTTCAGGAGGCGTGGTTAAGTGCCCTGTACGGAGGGGTCAATTGCGCACGCGTACAGCTTTGAGGGAACATTGCTGGTGACTGTTTTAAATTTGGGAGAGTGGGGGGAGCCTGTAATATACATTTCCTAAAAGGGAAAATTTACAGCATGATAATGTTTCATGGGATGACCTTTGCCAAGGTGAGCTTTAATAATGGGAATCTGAAGTCTACATTTCGAAGCCAGTTATTAACTGTAAAAGTAGATTTACTGCAAATTGAAATGCCGTGTCATGACAAAATTTCTCTATAGAAATGCTAAATTACTTGTACTTTATGCCTTAAAATAAAATATTACGTTGGAATTTGTAGGAGCCTTCACACGGTGATAAAGGAGAAATGTGATGCCTTCGTTCTCACCATCCTTGAGCCGTCACCTTATCGTGGTGGAGTGGTCTGTGTGATCCAATGATCCTAGAAGCTACAGTGCCTTGTGAAAGTATTCGGCCCCCTTGCACTTTTCAAACTTTCGCCACATTTCAGGCTTCAAACAAAGATATAAAATTTAATATTTTTGTCAAGAATCAACAAAAAGCGGGACACAATTGTGAAGTAGAATGAAATTTATTGAATATTTTGAACTTTCTTAATAAATAAAAACCTGAAAAGTGGGGCGTGCAATATTTTTCGGCCCCCTTGCATTAATACTATGTAGCGCCACCTTTTGCTGCAATTACACCTGCAAGTCGCTTGGGGTATCTCTCTATCTAGTATTGCACATTGACAGACTGAAATTCTTGCCCATTCTTCTTGGTGTGTCTCCCAGGAGGTTTGTGGAAAATTTGAGACTTTTTATGGATATCTTTGAGAAATGGCTTTCTTCTTGCCACTCTTCCATAAAGGCTGTGCAGTGTACAATTGATTGTTGTCCTCTGGACAGACTCTCCCACCTCAGCTGTCGATCTCTGCAGTTCATCCAGTGATCATGGGCCTCTTGGATGCATCTCTGATCAGTCTTCTTGTTTGAGGGGAAAGTTTAGTGAGACGGCCGGGTCTTGGTAGATTTGCAGTGGTCTGATATTCCTTCCATTTCAATATGATTGCTTGCACAATGCTCCTTGAGATGTTTAAAGCTTGGGAAATCTTTGTGTACCCAAATCCGGCTCTAAACTTCTCCACAACAGCATCTCGGACCTGCCTGGTGTGTTCCTTGGTCTTCATAATTCTCTCCGCACTTTAAACAGAACCCTGAGACGATCACAGAGCAGATGCATTTATACGGAGACTTAATTACACACGGGTGGATTCTATTTATCATCATCAGTCAACATTGGATCATTCAGAGATCCTCACTGAACTTCTTGAGTAAGTTTGCTGCACTGAAAGTAAAGGGGCCAAATAATATTGCACTCCCCACTTTTCAGTTTTTATTTGTTAAAAAAAAGTATAAAATATCCAATAAATTTAATTCCACTTCTCGTGTCTCATTGTTTTTGATTCTTGACAAAAAAATGAAAATTTTACATCTTTAAGTTTGAAGCCTGAAATGTGGCGAAAGGTTAAAAAGTTCAAGGTGGCCAAATACTTTCACAATGCACTGTAACTTGTCTGGGGCTTCACACCCCTGTAGGGTCACTCATGGCAAAGAGGTTCTAGGTGAGAGACCAGAGAAAGCACAGCTCCATAAAAATAATTGATCTAAGATTCCCTTGTCGGGACATGGGTCACCTGGTGCCTCTCTTTGGAGCCAGACCAGGATGTGGGTCTCAAAAGGCGAGCACTTGGTGGCTGGGCCTGGACACATGGGGCTCGGCCGGTCACAGCCCGAAAAGGGTTACATGGACACTCCACTTGTGGGAGGGGCCCTAGCGGTCGGATGCAGTGTGAGCTGGGCGGTGGCCAAAGGTGGGGACCTTGGTGATCTGATCCCTGGCGACAGAAACTGGTTCTAATAATCGCCATGGTCGACCGACTGAAGCCAAAGTCTTAACCAATGTTCACTTGTGTTACTCCTTTCTCCGATCTTTTTATGATGTTAAGATTTTGCTTTTCTTTGGCTGGACAAGCATTGCTAACAAAAACAGCTTTCTTCTTTTGGGCCATAAGCCGTCAAAAGGTGGGTGAAAAAGGCATATATATACTCCCAGTGCACAAACACATAAGCGATATGCATGAGCAAAGCAGAAACACGATGGTGCTAGGGCCAAAATGGAAGACAAGACATGGGCGTCGTAAAGTTGCAACTTTTTAGGGCGAGCTCGTTTAATCCCCAGGACTTCCTGTACTTACTGCTCCCCGGCTCTCTGTCTGTACGTTGGGGTTCACCCCGGTGGATGAGAGGTAGCCTCCCATCGCCTACCTGATTGTTCCTTGTGCCTCTGCACAAAAGAACAATTAAGAGTACCCACCATTTCTGGAGTCTTTAGAAGGAGTGCTGGAAAGTGCTCCCACTACGGACTCCATCGTTCTGCTGGGGGACTTCAATGCTCACGTGGGCAATGACAGTAAGACCTGGAAGGGAGTGATTACGATGAATAGGCCAACGAGGGTGTTCTGTTATCGAACTTCTGTGCACATCACGGGATGTCCATAATGAACACCATGTTCAAGCATAACGGTGTCCACATGTGCACTCGGCACCAGGACACCCTGTCATCGGACTTGCAGCCACATGTCTTGGACACTTGGGTGAAGAGAAAGGTGGAGCTGCCAAATGATCAACACTTGGTGGAGAGTTAGCGCCGATGGTAGGGGAAAATGGCAGGCCGTCATGGCAGGCCCAAACGTCTTGTGAGGGTCTGCTGGGAAAGGCTGGCAGAATCCATTCAGAACTTTCAACTCCCACCACCGACAAAACTGCTCATATTCTGGTGGAAGAGGAGGACATTGAATCCAAACTATGTTGAACGTCTCCATTGCTGTGGCAGCCGACCGCAGCTGCGGCCTTAAGGTGGTCGGTGCCTGTTGAGGCGGTAATCCCCATACACATTGGTGGACACCAACAGTGAGGAAGGCCGTCAAGATGAAGAAGGAATCTTACTGGGCCTTTTTGGCCGATGGCAACATTGAGTATTGTGAGGATGGGGTGGTGCCTGGGTGGGGATGTTGTGTGTCAGTGGGACGAATAGTGCGGAGACCTCAATTCCACCGACACACCTTACCATGAAGAAGCAGACTGGATTTTCTGAGGCAGGCTCGCCTATCTCTGGGGTTGAGGTCAGCGAGGCGCTTAAAAAGCTCCTTGGTGGTAAGGCCCTGGGGGTGGATGAGATTCATCCAGAGTTCTAAAGGCTTTGGATGTTGTGGGGCTGTCCTGGTATACACACCTCGACAACATCACATCGACATCTGGGACAGTGCCTCTGAATTGGCAGACTGGGGTGGTGGTCCCCTTTTTTAAGACGGGTGACTGGAGTTTGTATTCCAACTCCAGGGGGAACACACTCCTCCGTTTCCCTGGTAAGGTCTATTCAGGGGTGGTAAATAGGAGAGTCCGTCGGGAAGTCAAATCTCAGATTCAGGAGGAGCAATGTTGTTTTCATCCCGGTCGTGGAACACTGGACCGGCTCTACACCACCCTTGAGGATTTGTGGGAATTCGTCCAACCAGTCTACATTTGCCTTGTGGACCTGGAGAAGGTGTTTTGACAGTGTGCCTTGGGGAGTTCTGTGGGGCTCCTTTGGGAGCATGGGGTATTGAACCCCCTGATGTGAGGTGTTCGAAGCCTGTATGACTGGTTTCAGAGTTTGGTCCGTATTGCCGGCAGTAAGTTGGACTTCGCCAAGGCTGCTCTTTGTCACTCATTATGTTGATAATCTTTATGGACAGAATCTCTGGCGCAGCCGAGGCATAGAGGGGTTGCAGTTTGGTGATATCAGTATTCCATATCTGCTTTTTGCAGATGATGTGGCTCTGTTGGCTTCATCAAGCCGTGATCTCTCACTTTCACTGGAGCGGTTCGCAGCAGAGTGTGAAGCGGCTAGGATGAGGATCACCACCACACCACAAAAGTGTGTCATGCCCTCTTTAGATAAGGGAGGAGATTCTGCCCCAAGTGGACGAATTCAAGTATTTGGGGGTCTTGATCACGAATGAGTGATACTACCAAAATTAGTTTCCTCCCTTAAAGATACATAAGAAGCATGGTCATCTGAAAGGGGCTCACAGAGTCGAGCCACTGCTTCTCCGCATTCGGAGATGGCTGATGAGGTGGCTGGGGTATCTAATTCGGATGCCTCCCGGACAGCTCCCCGGGGGGTTGTTCCGGGAACAGTGAAAGAGACCCCAGGGGACAAGCCAGGACATGCTGGAGAGACTGAGTCTGTCGATTGGCCTGGGAACACCCAGGGACCCCCCCCCCCACCCCACCCCACCCCACCGCCGCCACCTCAGAGCCAACCCGGATAAGTGGTGGATGGAAGGGCTTTACAAGTTGCCTATGTGATATGAAAAAGCAGCTACTCCACAGCCCTCCAGACCCCTGAGGTCAATAAAATGGTGACGGTATCCATAAAGTAGGTCACCTATATTGTTACTGAACAATTGTTGGGATCCCACTTTACAAAGACCACATTGGACTTTTGCCCTGTTCAACATTCATTATAATCAATGCTAAATTTAACAGTCACTGGATTTGGTCTTGGCATTCTAGTTCAAGAGATTAGTCTACTTTGCGTTGTATTCACTGAGTCACGTAGTTCACCAATTGGTGACATTGTCCTTGGAACCCGGTAAGAAATCAGATCCTTATTAGAAGTGGTGATTGATCCAGTCAATTTTTTCACCACAGGAGTGAATACAAAGTGCTATTTAGGCATTGTATGGGGTGTGCTGTGCCTTTACTTGCGCTGTGAATCAATTTTGATGACCAAGAATAAACCTAAACCTGAGTATACACCGACGAACAATATTCTGGAAGTATTTTTTTCCCTCACAATTTTTAATCAATTATCTTTTATTTGTGTTCTTTTTATCTACACCAGTTAAACTTGAGGTGCGTACTTCTCCAAAAGCTTTTCTATTTTCACTCTGTAAAGTATTTTCTCTCTGTTCTATCTTTCCCATTTGGCTTACTCTTGGCAACTTGGATATACATATCTACTTATTGCTGAGAGAACAGTGGGAAATAGGGTTGTGAGACAGAGCACAGATCAGAACGACTAGCCAATTACCAGTTTTAAGGGGGGGCAGGGGAGCTGGGCATGGAGAGAGATTAGTGGAAGATTGGAGCAATACACCAGTCACAGTTTCTAATAAGGGAAAGAACTGGCTGAAGCAAGATCAAAGTTTGCATGGGGAGTTTTTCTTGATGTATGTCCTTTGGTTCTTCTATTTTCAATAGTGTTCAAACTGGGGGCCGAATGTGGTTGCAATAGTTTATCATCATTGAAGTACTTACAGCATTTTAAGTATTTTGGGAATTTCTGTTGCATTACACTATTCTGTCTCCTAAATGTCTCATATACCATAAGAAAACAACTTGAGTAGAGCCTGAAGAATAAAGACTGTTATTGCTTCATGACCCCCATTTAAGCAGCTGCCAGAAATGGCCTGTAAATCCTACACCTCACCCTTTCCTACAAGTCAAGGAGCACTGATATGTGCTACTTTGCATTACATTCACATGTCATTATGCATGAATGTGAGCAGACTAAGTGCTATGTTAACCAGCTAACAGCCTCTGGCCCACCCTCTTCAAAATGGCAAACAGGGAAAGAGGGCAACTGTTCAGAACCAATGCTACACTTTGGTACTGTTGTTCCTCTGTTTCGTTTTTACATCTGCCTCATTCTTTTTTCAGTGGGGCCTTGTGTAGGGTGGGGGTGTTATTTATGGCTCCTGTGTGCAAGTGGACACACACACCCACACGTGCGAACGCACGCACACATACGCACACACACACAGACACACACACCCTTGTTCACAGGATGAAAGGGCAGTCACACAGCCTGGAAACATGATTTTACAGCCCTGGGTGGAATGAGTGGTGGAGGAGAGAATGAGGCCAGAGTACAAAAGGGGAAAGCCCTGAAATAAACAGATCTCAGTAGTCAGAATGCAAGTCATGTAGGAGCACTGAAGAGTTTTATATCTCTACACTTCTTAAAAAAACTACCTAGGTAGAGATATGTAAGCAATATGTGGGGTGGATGTCTCTAAATATGATGACTTAAGTGTGCAACATGTTGTTCAGTATAACGGGTGCTATACATTCTCTCTACCATGTGTTTGATGCGACATGCCAAACAATATTATACCTTATCAAACAAAGAAGTACTAGTGTCTGATTACCCTGTAATGGGGCCTGTTGAGCTAGGTTCAGTGGCATTGCAGCTGCTTATTGCAGCCATAAAATAACTATTGACCTTGTCGGGACAAGACAACCTAATGGCAGAATGGGATCATATTTTTGGGCATCCTTGATACACCAAGTCTCTGAATGGATTTCATTTTAGTGCTCATTGAGGCAATCATATAGGAAAGCATGGAGAGCACATCAAGATACCCTGTGTCCAGTCAGTTGCTCAATGTAATCCTCGTCTCAGGACTCAAAACTCACAAGATGAGCTTTTGCCCCCCGTTACTGAGCAGACAATTCACTTTTGGCCATTAGTTGAAGATGCACCACTGTTTTGTTAACTGTATGGTGAGAGCTTTAATTTCAATTTCAAATAAAATTTTATGGTGTGTACTGCCTCTGGTGGAAGTACTGTATGCTATCAGGGTAATAGAGCAAACAGCCACAGCCTGACCTCTGCTGGCAACAAAATGTCATTGCATCCCTTAAACTAAGTAAGAATCACCATTTCTACGATTACTTACTACGCCATGGTTACTCTGTAACCTAAAGCATTTCACTTCCCTAAAGATTAAAGAATGAGAGGTTTAAAAAAAAAAAGTTAATTAGTTGCAATGAAATTGCTCACCAAATAAAGTAATTTCATAATCATGGACGGATTATAAACATTTTAAGTATAGCTATATTGAGGGGTGCACATAAAAATTTTGGTCATGTTCTCAGCTGTTGTTGCTTGGTGCTCTATTTTTCCCCATGACCCACTGAATGACCATATGTCCATTTTCAAAGATACTGTTATACCATATTGATTACTTAGTAATTTCCTGTACAAATAAAGGAATAAAACTTTAGTTTCTCCATCAACCTAATAACTTTCCTTCACTTGTAGGTCTTTTTGCACATGCTTTGCCTTTTAGTGTTCAGTCTGTTTGAGCCTCCTATCAGCTGTTAAACTGCATACTGTACATTCCTGTGGGCATACACATTCATTTAGACATTTTTTCATTTTATTTTACACTATACTCGAGCCATATATACCACTACACTGTACAATTACTACAATGAAAATGCTGGGTGGTGTGCAAGAAGGATTTGAACAAAGATTTTGGCCCACATTTAACATTTTCTGTGTGAGCAAGCATTTAAAAAAGTATATTTCACTAACCTGTTCTCTAAACTGTTCCTGAGAAAGGCAATCAGTGACGTTGACACAGCCCAACAGGCAACCAGTGGGATAGTCAGAAGGAAACCTGGTCTCTATGCAGATGTGAACAGAAATACAACACTAACATTACAGAACATCCAACAATGCTTCGCATGAAAATGTTACATTGGATATAAACAAACATCAAATAAAGATTATGTACCCAATAATGTATCTTGGAAATTTGTAATATTCTCTTAACTTGACACCTTGCAACAACATAATTTTTTTCACATGGGAGGCTTCTTTGGATATAAGTTGGTTTTGCACTTCTTGAATGTTACCAGCGGTTTGTAGTTTATTGTAAATCCTGTGGATTTATTTGTGCCTCGAGTGTAGATGTAAACAATGACAATACGATGAGAATCGTCTCCATGGTATTCTTGATTCAAATATGTTGTTGATTTTTTTTTTCCTTCAGAAGTTTGTAAATTCCAACTTAGTTGTTTTCAGGGATCTTCCAAGGCTGTTCAATGTTTTAAAGGTGACCACTACTTTCTTCTTTCTCTAAATGCATTAAACAAGTATTGTATAACATCTTGGTTGTCTTTTTTTTCCCCCCCAGCTGAATGATCCCATCACTTGCCTTGAGATATCCTTATTCCATATTCATAGTTCGAATAGCTGCCAGACGGCAACTATAATACCCAATAACCACTCTGGACTTTTGTGTTTTTAATTTGTCTTAAAGTAACAAGACTATAGACAGCATCTCGCCAAAATTGAAAGACCTGGCTGTTATTTCTTAACAGAAAAAAATTGTGGTGGTGTTCAAAGGCAGAATCCTGCAACTCTTTCAGGACCCAACCTTTTGCCAGATAAAACCATTTTTTGTGTGCACATTTAAGCAAACATTTGTTTGCATATAAACTCTCTACAACACATTTAAGATTTTAACATCAAACCACTTCTAACACAGTAGTCATGTAAACCTTTCCTATTTTATGTTGTACCTTTTTTGTAGATAGAAGAGTACATGGCCTCCACCTCAGCAATCTCCTGAGGGGTGGGCTTCTTGGCTGCGGCAGCAATCCAAAGACGGCCGCGGTGGGATGTGTACCAAGTTCGGCCCTCAACTCTACACACAAATAATTCCACATGGGCAATTTGAACTACTGGATTACTAGAGGGTGATCACGACAAAATGTGTGGACTTCAAACCTCTTGATGCCTTTGACAAGTAGAGATGCCCATGGCTGGTGCATGCTGAGGCACCAGCCACCATCAGACATCTCCTGCAGCTCTTTGTCTTGGAGACGCAACTTGGCCCGCTCTCCTGTCTTACTATCTTGTGCCACACACGGTCCTTTCTCCATGTTTCTTTTACTGTTCTCACTGGGCCCAACATCTACCCACTGTAAATAGAAATGGGAAAATTGAACACTAAATGCACAACTTGTAGAAAAGAAGTTTCAAGCAGGTCCATCTGGAGAAACTGCAACTCAACAATGGCATCTGTGCAAACTTTTGAGACTTAATCCAATAATATATTTGCACTTGCTTAACAGGCATTCTCTTAACTTCACAGACGTTGTCTCATGGACTCATGGAATCCTAACAATGTCTCATTTGAAAGAGTCAATCCTGAAAATCATATATTGGTTTCATGTATCTTAAACATAGGGAGAAATTGTATTGTATGTACTGGAACACATGGAGTCTGGTCAATTTGAGGAGAAAGAAAGATGAAAACCAACAAGTGAAAGTACAGTTTCATAACAGTCCTGAATTTGTAATTCCTCCATTACAATGTCTGAGTGCGTGTGCCATCAACCCAGAATATAAACTCTCATACTTTTGCCATGTCATGTCATGATCACAATGAGTTCTTCTCAGAAATGGTTGAACGGGAGAGAGGGACACTGAAAGATTCTACGTGCCATGTAAAAATGTCCAACTGAAAATTGAAGAATATGCAGAAACAGCATGAAAATAGAGAGGAGACAAATGACACAGACGATCACAAGAAATGTCCACTCATACAACAATATTCCTAGGAAGTGAGATGACAAACGGATTTCATTAGGGATTAATCCATTCCCATCACTTTGCCTGTGTGTAATAACCCACAAACTGCATGGAGACATCTGCATCTTTTTTTCCCAATATTGCTGGAGGAGATTTAATTTGTTGCTTAATAGTGATGATCATGTTGCTGGAATGCTGATGGAAATGTTTTCATTGGCCAATCCTCCTTAAATGTTACTGTTCACCTTTTTCTATTACATTTTCAAATTTATCAACGATTATGTCACTAGTAGTTACTGTAGCTGTACGTTTATAGAAAGTCACCTACTTCTGGTGCACTCTGCTTTATGTTAGGATTGACAAGCTGTCTGAGGTTCTGTTGTCCACTTTGTCCTTTATACAATGGGGATTTTGCCGCAGAGTCAATGCTCATTGCTTGGAGGGTCTCTTCTAACCTACAGGGTTAAAATATACAACAGTTATGCATTGTTATTTTACCTTTAGAGCAAGAGAGCCATAACTGAAATGGAGCCACCGCATCTTGTTTACTTGTTGTAGTATTCATTCAGGTTGTTGCCCTCATCAAGGACTTGTCGACCAGCAAAGTCCAAGGTGATTTTCCGATCTTTGCGACATGCATGGCGAAGGTTTCTCAGCTCCTCTTCCTTTTTCCTTAACTTGTCACGCTCAGCAGTTGACAACCACTGGTTAGATTCAGTGCCAAAGTAATCAGACTCATCATCAAGTACCTGAGTTCTCTTGACACTGCGGATAAAATAGCAAAACAGGGTTACATCCAGTCTTTGTGATTCTCATTTGATTTCAAACAACAGAACGATTGATTATGTTACCTAGTTCGGTCATATTCCAACAATTTGTCTTTGTGCTGGACAGCCTTCTCTAAGCCAGCCTTCATCTTGGCTTCATGATGTGTCAGGTAATCTCTTTCACCACCATCTAATGCAAATAAATGTATTTCTGAATTTCGTTACATACATCTCATGTAACACAACAATAAATAAGCTATACACAAAAGGGAACAGCAAAATAAAGATGAGAAAATACAATTAGCGCTATAACTAAATAAGCATCGTAAAGATAAAAAAAGAAAAACGAGATTATTCAGAGATTTGTCATGGCGCAAGAATATTCTACACACTGCTTCACCCATTGTTGTATCACTGATTAATTTACTCTAATGAGCAACACCTCACTAGTTGTTTTTCTAATGATTAGGTCAAGCACTTTCAACTCAAAGGCTACATTGTCGGAATCTCGTCAAGTTTTTGGCATAATGAGGGTGTACGCTTGAACAGGGAGAATCTGAATACCGGTCACGTGTGCGAGGTTGATTCCAGAGTGTGAAAAATTCATGCTTTAAGATGGAGCTAATTGAAAATTTCATTAACAGCAAGCGAAATTTGTGTGAGTTGGAAAGACGTAGTTGAAAAAGTGGTGTTCATAGTATTGGGAAAATCCACTATTGCAAGGGTTAAAGGCAAAAAAGGTTGCTGAAAAAAGCTGCTGTTATTACCGGTATATACAGTAATTTGAGTTTTACGATAGTGCTAGCCACAGATTCTCACCTCCCATCAGCTTCTTTCTAAGTTTCTGGCTTTTGTTTGAGTCTCTTAGCAGAATCTCCTGTTCTTCTTTGGTGCACACCTGAATGGCAAAGAGATGCATCCAGAGATAAAGGTTAGCTTTAGATTAGACATGGGAAATATTTGGAAAAAAAATTGTTGAGGTGCAATTTTTTTGCTGACTCAAAAATTGCTGATCTTTTTTTTTTCCTCGGATGTCACATTTACACACCAGATAAGCAAAATTCCACTGATTAGCTGTAGTAAAACTTCCATCTAATTATGATTGAAGTAATCTACAGCTACATCTTCATGTACTCCCAATTGAGACGTGTGTGGAGCTCCCAATATCAAAATCAATGTCTGCATTTATCAACTTCTGTATATAAAATGTTAGCATAGTGGGAATTATGAGATTTGTGCTGGGTTTTCTCTTAATCTTGTAACCGTTGACATAATGACATAAACCCAATTTAATTTTAGGCATTTTTTTCAAGTTTTCAATGTTTGTAACTATTCCATCTTTGTGTTTTATTTGCAGAGATACATATATTTCATTATTTTCTAAGAAAACAGTTTTAAACTCCGCAACAAAAAATGAAATAAAAACACAGGTCTCGGACCTAACTTAACAAAAAAATATGTTCTTTGATGTTCCAATAATAGCGTTTTTTTTTAAAAAAAATAATAATAATTCTTGTACCAGTGTACCACAGAAGAGACATGGTCCAGATCCCTCTTGCTCGCATACAATGCGACCACAGCTGATGCAGTTGTTGATGAGTCTATGTTTCTGAGCAAGGCACTCACAGCTGTGTCGGCCAGGTAGTAAAACCATCAGCTTGTCCTGGCCCTCTTTAGCATAAAGATTTGTGAATTTATTTTTTTTCTTTGTTGAAGAAGCACTAGCACTTCCTTGAACCTGTGGGTGTAGAAATAAAAAGTAATAATGCCATATTTATCTACAAATATAGTGTATGCTAATCATAATATATGTAAAATGTATGAACAGTATACCGACCCTCATGAGCTCAATGGGGGTTTTGACTGTCTCTGGGTCAACGTCCGTTTGACTCACAGTCAATAATTCTTGTTTGTGCCGACCTTTACGTTTGGACTTCTTCTGGGAATCTTTGGTTGAATCTTGGGAATCGGATTAAGGAAAGTAATCTTGTGAAGTGAATATTCTAGAGGTGCTTCACTCATCTTAAAACATGTCTCCCCACCTGTTGCAAGCACTGACTCTTTGAGGATGAAAAGACCAGCCGTATCTCCTGCCTGTCTATGAGTCTTCTTCCACCTGCTGAGGAACTCTTCAATGAACTGACCTTTTGTGCCATCTGTACCCTGGAGAAGGTCGCCCACGTACTCCTCAATCTCTTCCGCTTTTTCAATGGATATAATGTATCTAAACAACAGGATTGCACAAGTTCAATTCACGGTAACAAGTTTACTTCCACTTTGTGTCCCTCCCTTTGTCAGGCATTATTGAGTTAAATGTATTGAATTCATATTGCTTTCATCAACAATGGTTTATCTGTCAATTTTCCATGGCAGAGAATTGGTCATGGATACAAAATTTTAAACATTAATTCAATAACCGACACTGTATGAGTAGTTTATAAACATACAGTACTGTCCATAAGAGAACATTTTGGGATGTACTATGAGCCACAGTTCAGGGAAGAATAAACGTTAGGGTAACTCGTACAAAAATAAGTCTATTATTCCTGTCAACTCACACTTTGTCATTTTTTTTTTAAATTATCTAAACCAGCTATTTAGATATTACAAGGGCTGGAACAAATACAATGAAAGCACACTAAATACAATGATAGGGTGAGGAGCTCGATCATCAGAGAAAGGCTCAGAAGTCGAGCTGCTCCTGCTCCGCATTGGGAGGAGCCAAATGAGACGGCTGGGGCATCAGAGTTGGATGCCTCCCGGGTGAGATGTTCTGACCACATCCCACTGGAAGGAGAAGCCAGAGACGACCCAGGACATGGTTGGGGGGTCTCTCAGCTGGCCTGGGAGTGCCTCAAAATCCCCCTGGAAGATCTGGGTGAGGTGTCTGGGTAGAGGGAACTCTGGGCATCCGTTCTAAAGCTACTGCCCCCATGAAATGACCTCAGATAAGTGGTAGAAGATGGATGAATAAATACAATGATCAATGGATACGTTTCCAATGACATCACCACCACCCTTAGACCAATTGGATAAATTAACGATATAAAAAAAGCTTCACACTTCACTTATCACCTGTGTTCTTTGACCTCCATGACACACATGGCGTAATCGGAAACCTATCCATTCAAATTAATTTCAGAGATGAGAAAGACTAATTTGGAAAAAGACTGAAAATGTCTGTCGATGGTGGTGGTGGGGGTCTTTTGTATGTGTTCGGTTAGACATGTTGATACCGTTTTCGGTCCTGTCTGCACGGTTACACTTTTTTTCAAGCCATGCCCGTCTGAAACAGTTTTTGATTCCAGCATCCTTGTCAATTGCCCTCGCTCGATCTTCATCCTTTTTTTCCTCACACTTTCGCCATCGTAAAACTTTGAACACACCGTCGCTCAGTTCGCGCTATCTTAAGTCCCACGCCCCATTACTTGGCCAACTAACGAGTTACACTGCGATTTCTGAGAACCGAGAACACATGTACATGGCAATGGTGAAACTCGATTAACCACTAACACGATTGGATCGTTATACTGGAGTAATCTGCCGCAAACAAGTTTTAATGTTTATGTCGCAAAATGCAAATATTTACACTACGGAGCATGTTATAATGGCATATGATAGTCATACTTGTGCTAGCACGAAGCTGAACTTGCAGCTCGGAGACCACCACCAAGAGGCAGGTGCACGATACCCACCCCTGAAATTTTCTTAACGGATTTGCGCTTATCTCGAGAATGGTCATTTTAGTCTGAAAAACTCGGAAATCCGCCGATCGGCGGAAAATTCTCATCCCTGTAATTTGCAATTTCCTAAATAAATACTTACATTAAAATGATGAAAATAAATTAATGTTATGACATATGAATAAATAATGACCAAAAATGTAACAAAATTAAACTTTTATCTGTCCAGATAAGGTAATTGCAATGCCGACCCAAATGCAGACAGCAGAGTAGAAAGAGGGGGAAGAAACCCCAAATAAATACATGAAAAATTTAACTGCACAATATGCTGGAAAACTGTACACAAAATATAAAACACACATACAGACGGAACATATTACAATACAAATCACAAATATCCAGACAAATCTCCCTGTGCAACCAAAATACACTGTTGCTCCCTTAACATTGGCACTTTGCACACAGGAAGTGGGGATACAAAATAAAGAAACTGATATCATTAATATTAAGAAGAAGAGGAAACATCAAATGCTCATTAATAACAAAATTCACCATCGATTACATTTTCTATTTGTAATCAATGGTTAGGATTCTGAGCCTAACACAACCAAGAGGTGGGTGGAAAGGTACGTTCAGTGTACTGCTTTCGTGTCGTTGTATAGAAGTTTCGTGATCTCATAAATTAAGCCTGCTTGCAAATAAATGTAACGACAAGCTTTCTCAAAAGTACCGTTGACAGAAGAAGAACCAGTAAATCCATGTTTTGTCAAAATAACCATAGTCAAACTGTTATATCGGGTGGATTTAATCTCGTTCATTTGTCAAACTAGCTTGGCGTGGGTCAGTTTTCGCTGTTGACAGCAGTAACACATTCCAAAGCTCACTTACTTGACAATGTCTTCAGAAGCCTCCAGACCAAACCTGTGCTGTAACTGGAACAAACACCACTGCAACAAATCGTCTGCCATTTCCATTTCACGACGCTAACTGGGTTTATTGTAACGCTTGCTAACAGCGTTTCGTTGATAGCGCGGATATGTTTCCGACCGGTTGAATAACAGACGGACACTCAGTACGTACGGTGCAGCACGGAATGCCTTCCGGTTTAATGGGGGCGGGGAACGCACGACTGGATGATGGCTCTACGTAACGCCGAAAAGAATTTTGACCAAGAGACTTGATTGAGCGATTGATTGTCTGTCTTCACAGTCGCAAATTCGAGAGACCCCGTACTACAACTTATTCGTTACATTCACTAGATGGCAGCATCGCACCATAACGGAATTTGTCCCTTTTCTTACTATTTTAAATTGTTACAATTAAATAGCATCTGGATTTTATATATATACATATATACATATTTACATACATATACATATATATACATATATTTACATATATATTCATATACATATATATATATATATACACACACACACACACATATATACATATATATATATATATATATATAAAGTGAGTCTCAATTACGTGAACTACAACTAACTAGCTGGTTAGCAGAGCTACCACACAGTTCTGAGGACCTCAGGGTTCAAGTCTGGCTGCCTGTGCGAAGATTGCATGTTTACCCTGTCTTCCTTATAGTTATCATAAACAGTAACGTGAACAGACACAAAGGCCCCCTGGATGATTTATTGCTGTTCTCTTGGCATAATCTTTGTGGGGTTGCCACTCTAGGCTGTTTCATAATTTCTCCAATGGAGGTTATTGTCTTTTAACGGTTTACTTGAATCCTCAGGTTTGGATTGTCATTTTGTTACATATTTTTCTTCTTTTTTACCTTTTGTCTGGCTTAATTTGATCAGACAGGTTCAGTTTTGGTCATTTATTGATTGAACAGGTTTGAAGGTAATCAGGCTTAGGTGTGATCAGTGAAAATGAATGAAAAGTTGTGATTTGCTAAAACCACCGCCAGGTTACTTATTTTTATTTTTCCCCAACAGAAATCGACATTAAAAAAAACACAATTTTAAATTCACTTGGGTTATATTTGTCTATTCATATCTGCTTGATCTCTGATATTAACTATGCAAAAACATGAGCATTTCAGAAAGGGAGCAATACTTATTTGTGGCACTATAACCACCAATTCATTTTCTGAGCTGCTTATCCTCACAAGGGTCACGGGAGTGCTGGAGCTGTCATCAGGCAGAAGGCAGGGTACAGCCTGAGCCAGTTGCCAGCCAATTGCAGGGCACTGTGAAACAACTGGTTAAATCATCTCCCTCTGACGTCTGACCGGGGTTCAAATCCCGGCCCCACCTGTGTGGAGTTAGCATGTTCTCCCTGTGCCTGCGTGAGTTTTCTCCAGGCACTCCGTTTTCTTCCCACATTCCAAAAGATACATTGGAGACTCTAAATTGCCCCTTGATGTGGCTGGTTGTTTTTTCGATGTTCCCTGCGACTGGCTGGTGACCAGTTCAGGGTGGACCCAGTCTCACCCAAAGATAGCTGTGATAGGCTCCAGCACTCCTGTGACCCTTGTGAGGATAGGCTGCTCAGATAGATGGATATATGTATAACACTTTAGTTTTACTTCTAGTTCTCACAGCTCTCCACATCACCTTGTTTTTAAAAATGGGAACCAGCACACTTTTCTTCTATTCCTCAGGGATCTTTTCATCCGCTGAACAACCTGGTCAAGAATCACCTCACCTTAGACGCTTCCATACCTCCACAGGCGTGTCATTGGGTTTTTCTTCTTCTGTGGTGCCTTTCTAATTTCTGCCTTCATATACTCCCTGGTTCACCACACTTGCCTCTCTCTTTCTCTCTCATTTTCCGCATTCAGCATTCTTTCCATCTGCCCAGCACACTACGGGCACCATTCAACACATTTTTATCTCTATGCTTAATCACCCTAACCTGCTACAAATCTTCCTACACCTGCCTGGGCAACTTGTTTAGATATTTTTCCCCTCTTCAGTGTCCAACTTGGCATACATATAATCATATCTCTTTTATCTTTGCAACTTCTACCTTCGCTGTATGTCGGATTTCCATGTATTCCTGCATCCTCAGTGCTCTGTGTGCTGCTTGTTCTTAGCTAACCACTTTCCTTGTATGATTTCCTGTACTTTGAGGTTCCACTACCAAGTCTCTCTTTCCTACCAGAAGATACACAAAGTACTCCTGGCTGTCTCTCTGATCACGTTGGCTGTAGTGGCCCAATCTCTGTGAGGCTCCTCCTGCCAGCCTATCTCACCTCTTCACCTCGACTTTGTCTAGCTCCTTCCAGAACTTCTGTTTAAACTCTAGGCCATAACCTACCTGTGGGGCAGAGCCATTGATATATCCATATACATAACACCTTCAACTTAAAGTTTCCGCATCATATTTGTTTGGCAAAGATTTAAGCTGGATGCTTTCCCTGACACAACCATCTGCATTTATCCTGGCTTCGGGGCGGCCTAAAGTTTGCACTGGCTTGTGCCCCCTGTGTGGCTGCATTAAGTATGATGCCTCTGCCAAAATAAAAAAGACAAATATTGACTTTTTTTTTTTTTTTTGTTAAGCACTATGTGTTTCTCAGTACTTACTGCACATGACCAGGTCTGCCTCTTTGGTATGAGTTTCATTTTGCACAGTGTAATTTTAGTTTTCCAACTGCCTGCTTCGTCAGTTAATTCATACTCTCAATGATGAATTGAAACACCAGCGGCCATAACTCAGAGCAAAATTTAACAATACATTTCTGGGTGTCAATGGGGAACCAGTGAACATCAATAATCACAGGTGCTCTTTAAGATCCCTGGAAGAGTGAAATGTAACATGACTTCTTTAAATTACAGGGAGGAAACGCGAGACAGATCATAATTTTCATCTACTTTACAACAAAGTGGTAGCACTTGAAATTAGAATAAGAAAAAGCAGCAAGAGGTGTACCCAGAGAACGTCATGTGTTCATGTATTGGGACTAATGATGATAATGCAGTAATCATTCAGGAGGCTAGCACCATTAAAACTCCAAACCATAGTAAAAAATGTGGACAAAAAATAAGGTATTTCCAAGCATTGTTAATCAGTGGGTTACTCTAATTCTGCATGGAATGAAAAGAAACCGAAAAAGGACTATCTAAGCAGTTAATTACTAACCTACTGTCGTGACAGAAAAGTGTGAAGTCTTCCAAATGATTTGAAACAAAAATCTGTGACTAAATAATGATGGTATCCAGTAAAGGTTCATGTGGAAGCAGTAATCACCCGTCACAACTGGAAGTCCTTCTTTCCACTAAAAACTTGACCTACATACATCATATATGAAACCCATGTTTCAGTCCATCCATCCATCCATTTTCTGCATATCCTGGTTACAGTAGTGGGGGGCTGAACCCTATCCCTGCTGACTTCAGATGAAGGGTGGACTACACACTAAACTAGTCACTTGCCAGTTGCAGGTCCAATGACCTCTGTTTCACTCTCTGAAAACACAATTGGGTAAAGTCGAATGATCCTTTTTTGCGTTTCTTCTGGACTGTGAATGGCACGGAAGGACATCAGTGTTCATTTCTTTTTTAATTACAGTACCAGCCAAAGGTTTACAGACATTTAATTTTTGAATGGTTTTGTAAAAAGGAAGCATTGTCGAAATGCAAGCACAACTGTTGTGAGCAACACATAGTAACCATGCAACATACTGAATGAGTGATAGTGATGTAAAATATTTACACCTTGCTATCAAATGGAACCTGAGAGCACCCATCCATTTTTTTCATCGCTTATACTCAGAAGGGAGCCTATCCCAGCTGTCATCAAGCAGAAGGAAGTGGAGATCCCGACTGGACATCCCGGGGAAAACGCACGCAGACATGGGGAGAACATGCAGACTCCACACAGGTGGCCCGGGATTGAACTCGAGTCCTCATAATTGTGAGTCCAACGCTTCGCAGCTGCTCCTCCGTGTCGCCCTACTAAAAGCAGCATTTGTTCAATCAATGGTTTTTCAAACAAAGTCCCATTCTAGAAAATTGTCATATTTTCAGGTTAATGCGACATACTGCTAAAACAGCTGGTGTTGGGAAATTTTGGGCAGAAATAACCGCGTGTCATTTCCATCCTGCTGTGTGTCAAAGATTTGTGATACCTTTCCAGATTCAGAGGCAAAGGTAACATATACAGGCACAGCCTACCCTCGCTTTCAATGGGCAAGAGGTAAGGTACACCCGGAGCTGGTTGCCAACCAATTACAGGGGCACATCGAGACAAACAGCCGCACTCAAAATCACATATCGGGGCAATTTAGAGTCTCCAATTAGTATTTTTGGGATGTGGGAGGAAGCTCACTCAGGCACAGAGAGAACATGCAAACTCTACACATGGAGGGCTGGATTGAACATGGTTTCTCAGTACTGCGAGAGCAACGCTTTCCAGCTGCTCCACCGTGCCGCCATTTGTAGACATTTTCCTGTTTTTCTAGTTGCGAATGGTCAACGTATCTGCAGTAATAAAATATTTTTCGCTCATTACGACTTGTCCTTCTATCATTCAACCATGTAAACAGTGTTCAATGTTTTCAGGAAATAAAAGATTATCAACATACCTCCGCAACTTATCTTTTAACAAAAGCTCTGATTCAGTTTTGGTCCTTTGTGTGTGTGTGTGTGTGTGTGTGTGTGTGTGTGTGTGTGTGTGTGTGTGTTGGTCTAAGGTTGTCGAAGCGTGTCCAGGTTCAGGTGAAATGTTCACGGCATGTGACAGTGTTGACTGGGTTTGGAAAAATTAGCCCTCACTGTCTTCTGAGGATTGTGTCTTTGGGAAAATAATGCACACTGTGGCCAGAATTATTCGAATTGATACAAAACTGAACCACACGTGTTCACCATTGTTATGGATTGGTTTCAGCTTACAATCGCTAATGAATTCTTGAAACCAGCGAGTCTCCGTGCTCATGTAAGTCGCATCACCGATCCATCTTGAGTGACGTCAGAGGCTCCACCCCCGAAATTAGTTGTTTTTCAGGTGATGGAAACTAGGTCAAAGTTCGCAGACTTTAATTCAAAAGCACTTGTATTTTTTGGAAAAAAACATCTTACAGGATATGTATTTTATGGTACAGTTGAACATACATTTTCATCTAGATAAGATAATTTGCATTAGGAATTACACATTACAATCTCTTTAAAAAAATCTGATCTTTTACAATAGTGGGAAATAATGAAGTACAAATGCTTCTTTACTATCTATATTCAAGTATTTCGGAGCAGCCTTTTACTCCTATTCCTACAAAGGGCTTTACGTTTACACTGGCCAACAAGGCAAATGCCGGTGGACTGTCGCAGTGGCTATTAAGAAACTGCATACCTATTTGCTACAAACTTTGAGAAATAAAACTGGCTTCAAAATGTCTCTCTTAAAGCTGGCCAAGAAGAGAGAGGAAAAAAAACACTAAGTGGATGTTCCAAACTGGCAGATGGAATGGACTGAGAATAGACCTTTTATGGAGTTGGAAACAGTAAACAACTGCACGCTTGCTGTCATTGATTAAGTGAGTTGACAGCAAAACTAAGCAGCTTTTCATTTTAGTTATTAAAAAAGTGCCTCTCTTAGACACAGCATCTCTCGTGGAGCGTCTTACAAATGATTTTGCAGGAAAGCTTTTGGAAAACTACAAAAAGCAGAGTGTGTTTCTATTGCTGTGGGCTAATCAAGTGATTCTACAGACATGGCTAAGATGAAGTGGAATCCAACATCCATTATCTGAGCTGCTTATCCTCACAAGGGTTGCGGGTCTACTTGAGCCTATCCCAGTTGTCTTCGGAGAGGAGATGAGGTCCACCCTGAACTGGATTAGGGAAAGGCTCATAGAAACAAACAACCATTCAGACTCACAATCACAGCTATGGGCAATTTAGAGTCCTTAATTATGAATGTTTTTAGGATGTGGCCAGAAACTGGAGCGCCTGGGGAAAGAAAAAAACACAGGCACCAGGAGATCATGCACACTCTACACAGGTGGGGCTGGGATTTGAACCCGGGTGTGATGGTCTGAGCACTCCCCCGTGCTGAAAAGTCTCCTTGTGACTCTTTATGTACGTTCGCTGTGTTCGTCTTTCTGAGACGTCCATAGCGAGCATGAACGCTCGGTGACAAGTTGTCGAATGGCACATGTTGAAGCATGAGTGGAGACGTTTCAGACTGGCCGGACGGTTACAAAATATACGGGCATGCGCATGAATATACGCCACAAAACCTTCTCCCATGACTCCCCTATGTCATCCAAATTGTCATTGGCAAACATAAGATGGGCTTTGACATGTGCTGATTTAAGCAGGGGAACCTTTGGTGCCATGCATGACCAAACCATGACGTCTTAGTGCATTACCAGCAATCACCTTGGAAACGGTGGTCCCAGCTCTTTTTAGGTCATTGACCAAGTCCTGTCGTGTAGTCCTGAGCTGATTCCTGACCTTTCTAAGGATCATTGAGACCCCAGGAGGTGATATCTTGCATGGGCTCCACTCCGATTGAGACTGACCGTCATGTTTAGCTTCTTCCATTTTCCAATGATTGCTCCAACAGTGGACCTTTTTTCACCGAGTTGCTTGGCAAATTCTCTGTAGCCCTTTCCAGCCGTGTGGAGTTGTACAATTTTGCCTCTGGTGTCTTTGGACAGATCTTTGGTCTTGGCCATGTTACAAGTTTGAGTCTTACTGATTGTATGGGGTGGACAGGTGTCTTTATGCACCTAACAACCTCACACAGGTGCCCCTGATTCAGGATAATACACGGAGTGGAGGTGGACTTTTAAAGGCAGACTAACAGTTCTTTGAGGCTCATAATTCTAGCTGATAGACAGGTGTTCAAATACTTATTTGCAGCTGTATCACGCAAATCGTTAAAAAAATCATCCATTGTGATTTCTGGATTTTTATAAGATTATCTCTCTCTCTCAGTGGACATGCACCTACGATGAACATTTCAGATCCCTCCATGATTTCTAAGTGGGAGAACTTGCAATATAGCAGGGTGTTCAAATACTTATTTTCTTCACTGTATTTTGATTGATATAATGTGACCCTAATTTATGGTATTTTTTCCCCCGACTAAATGTGAGAAGTAAATGGTGATTTCTTCACAGGATTAAGTTTTGAATTCCTGATTTCATTTTATGAGGCCATATTATGAAAAATTAATACATACTTGAAATTGTTTCAAAAGTGGACCCTGAATCTATAGTCTATAAAAGTTTAACTTTTTGAATGGAATTATGGAAATAGTTTTCCATTGCCAAAACGAGGCAAACACAAACACACTGCAATAGGTAAAAACCTTGGTGTGTAGAAATCAAATGTAGGAACAATCATTAGAAAATGGAAAACATACAAAGCAAAGAGGATTCATTTGTATAGTGCATTTTATACACAAAGTAACTCACTGTGTTTTACATGATTAAACAAATGTAAAAATACAAAGAAATCAAACATTTAAAACAGAGAGAAAATAAAAAAAGAAAATGAAAAAATGAAAATAAAAGTACAATTAAAACAGCATACTGTGCAAGAAATATTGAAAACTGAAAATAGCCTAAAAAGCAAGTGCAAAGAAGAATTTTTAACCTGGATTTAAAAACATTCACGCTCGGGGCAGACATCAACTCTGTTGGCAATTTATTCCATTTGTGTGCTACATAATAGCTGAATACTGCCTCCCCGTGTTGGTTTTTGACTCTGTGCTCCACTATTTGACGTAAGTAAATCGGTTTCAGAGCCCTACTGGGTTTATATTCTATAAGAATTTCTCTCATCTATTCAGGACCTAAACCATTTTGGGATTTGTAGACGAGTAGCAGAATTTTAAAATCCATTCTAAAGATGACTGGAAGCCAGTGTAAAGAGTTTAGAATTGGAGTTATATGCTCTGACGTCTTTGTTCGGGTCAGAACCCAAGCTGCAGGGTCTGCATGTACTGCAGCTGTTCAATGCTCTTTTTGGTGAGTCCAGTCAGAAGACCATTGCAATAGTCAAGTCTATTTGAGATAAAAGCATGGATGATCTTCTCCTGCACCTACTCTGGATATTTCTTCAGATGGTAAAAGGCAGTTTTAGTAAATTATTTGAGATTAATGTTCAACGTCAGGTCAAAATTTACAAGCGCACCAGGGTTTCAGAATTAGTATTTAGTTTTTAAAAACAGTGAATCCGGCTATTTACAACAGCAATCCTCTTTTATTTTTTTTAGTTCCAAAATAAATTATCTCAGGTTTGTTGTGGTTTGGTTGAGGAAAGATTTGGCTCATCCAGTTATTTATCTGCTTTAGACAGTGGCACAACACCTCAATTGAACTGCTGTAATATGAGGACACTGCTAAATACATACATGTCATCTGCATAGCTATGATAGTCAAAATTAAAGTTCTGAAGAGTTTGACCCAAAGGTAGCATATACAGGCAGAACAGGTGGGGTCCAAGGAATGACCCTTGAGGAACCCCA
The DNA here is from genome assembly GCF_019802595.1 of Syngnathoides biaculeatus. Taxonomy (NCBI): domain Eukaryota; kingdom Metazoa; phylum Chordata; class Actinopteri; order Syngnathiformes; family Syngnathidae; genus Syngnathoides; species Syngnathoides biaculeatus. Next base: position 30,961,160 of record NC_084642.1, read on the forward strand.
TAGGTATTTTCCACTTGTTGAGATTGAGACCGCTGATAATCTCCCTCCATCTAGGGCTCCATGAAGGATCTCCCCTTGAGGGATCAAAATGCTTACAAAGAACTACATTGGTCAACTTGTCGTGTTTTGAGAAGAAAGAATGTTGAGTTACATCCAAAAAATACCAGACCTACATTGAAGCATGGGATGGAAATATCATGCTTTTGAGCTGTTTTTCTGCAAAAGAAATAGGACGACTGATCCCTGTAAAGAAAAAAATGAATATGGCCATGTATCTTGAGATTTTTAGTTAAAACCTCCTTCCATCAGTTACGGCAGGGAAGATAAAAAGTGACTGGGTCTTTCGGGCAAAGGAGTGACTTCGTAAGAAGCATTTCAAGGTCCTGGGGTGGCCTAGGCGGTCTCTAGATCTCAACCCCTTGAGAAATCTTTGGAGAGAGTTGAAAGTCTGTTTTGTCAATCAACAGCCCCAAAACATCACTGCTCTAGAGGAGATCTGCATGGAGGAATGGGCCAAATATTAGCAACAGAGTGTGAAAACCTTGTGAAGACTTAAAAGAAAACGTCTGACCTCATTGTCAACAAAGGTTATATAAAAAAGTATTGAAATAAATTTTTGTTATTGGTCAAATACTTATTTTCCAGTATAATTTGCTAATAAACTCTTTAAAAAATTGACTTTGCCATTTTCGTCCTTTTTCTTTCTTTCTAATTTTGTCTCCCTTTGGTGAAATATACTGATAAAGAAAATGCCAGCCCTCTTATTGGTGGTTGAAAGATTTCTATTTTCCACTGATGTATGTTTCATTGCCCTAGATATATAAAGAAGTACTTTTCCCGTCTTGTTAACAGTTAGTGCTTTGTCTTTTGTCTTCTTTTTCCGCTCTACTCTAGAAACTTTGTTCTGTTCCAATGACCGAATAAATAAAAATAAATGTCCAATTTAATACGAAGAAACTGCAGTGGTATATTAAAAACTCCACTGTGATACAGCCATAAAAGGGAGACCGATCTTCCATTCTGCAGAACCCAACAGCCGAATAGGATGGGAAAAAAAGCAAAAAAAAAAAAAAAACCCTAACCCTAAAATCAAAAAAAGAAAATCAAGATGTCTCGCCATGGGCAAACTCTGTGGAGATCCACAATGATTGTTCTGAAAACACTCCCACTCAAATGTACAATATTTCATCCATACAAATTTTTTCAAAGACACTGCTGGCTGAATACATCCCAGTGGATCATCACAGGTGCTTTCAAATGTCAATCACAAATACATGAGTGGTTGCACGTGCGCCATAAAAAAGTTTCCATTTTCTTTCAGCAAGAACCAGCTAGCTGTGAGAGACGTCCGCATCACCAAGTTGTATGTACAGCCAAGCATCACCAAAACTGTATGTACTATCCATATATTGTGTTTTGCAATTATACTTATGTAACTGTATTTATAATTTAATATACCAACCTGTCTGGTTGTCCCAGTTACATGCTTTCGAGAATTATCTGTTTTTGTTTTTCTTTGGAGACATTATACAACTCATTTACACAAGGGAAGACTTGCTTAACATTAGGGACTTTACCCCAGACTTTGTCCCAGATTATTGTCCTACTCGTAAAAGCATACATTTTTTGGAAGTCTTTGGGCCCTTTGCACGAAGGTCATTGCACCGAACTTGTTTTAGTCATTTCAAGCGGCTGTAATTACTAGAGGACTCTGCATCTTTTCCCACAATTGTCAAAGAAATGAAAACTGTGTGGACTACCACATTGCTTGTAACCTTTCATTGCTCGGTGACTATTCTTTATTTTTTTATGTCTCAAAAGTATCCTGTAACTTGGCAATCTCTTGCCATACTAGAGTGGCTCCAACTACTGGAGTCAAATTCCTCGTGTGTTTCTAACATACCATAATTTCTCGAGTATAAAGCGTCCTGAAGTATAATGTGCACCCCCAAAGTTGACATAAAAAAATTGCTATATGCTCAATATATCAGGAATGATCTGTATTTATATTTTGTTAGCTTTGTACTTGTATTGTTTTTCCAAAAACTGTCCGTACAACAATCATTAATAATAATCATTGCGCATGTGCCGATATAGCGGTAATATAATCTCGGGATGGCCACAGGACATGCCTGTCCTGGTCCCTGTAATTGTCAGAACAGAATCCATCAACCAACTAAAATAAATGCTCAATGATCGCATAACATTTTATTAATATTGTTGAAAACACATATTACAGTCTTAAATAAATAAATGATTTAACACTGTTTAACTTAAAAATTTTTTTGTATCAAATATTTGTGCATAAAACATTTGTGCAAAGTGCAGTTTATCCTCTACATTACAGATCCTTGGCCAAGGCTTCAAAAGAAGCATCTGACTCATCTCCAATCTGAAAAATAGCCATGGTAGCTACCTCTGGTGCTCACTGTTGAACTCATCGATGACTCGGTACAGTTCTGGTGCTTCCTCCATTGAATCAAGAACTGTGATCCTATTTTGCTCCCACAGCATGCCATCCTCTGTGTCATCCATGGAGTTTGTGAGGAAACCTTTTTGGAATCTGAAGAGTTTTAATTCCGCAGCGAAGCCTCTCGGCCTCCATTCAGCTACAATCTCTAGCAGCTTTCCTGTGGCGCCAGGTGGCTATCAAAACAATGTGAGCTCAAACTACGTAGAAACGACCATAATGGGGCTCTCCCGTTTTTTTTTTTTTTTTTTTAATGGGCCCATGACGCTCATATTACGTAGTTTGAGCTCATGTTGTTTTGATACCCACCTGAAGCCAGTGAGGTGAGTTATCTTTGTTTCGGACTGCTGCGCTACTTCCGGGTTGGCAAAATGTGTCATCGGGACGAGTGATGACACATTTCTTTTAAAAGTAGATGCACAACTAGCCGTTGTAGTCGACTTTTTTTTGTCTTAGTTTAAGTTAAAACAAACTCACGGGCAGTCGTTTCTAATCTTTGGTGCAGGAGCAACAAAGATGCTATGCTAACGATCGTAAATTGCAAGCTCCCCGAGGAGCTCAGAGAGCTCAGGTTGGGGGCGCACATTACTGTAATATATATAAATGTGTAACATAAGACATCGACTATCATGTCAAAATGTATCTTTTTTTTTAACCACGCTATGTACCTGTATACGACTTAGCCTCCTCACCTGTGGGATGTTCAAAACAGGTGTTTGATGAGCATTCCACAACCTTCTCAGTCTCTTTTGCCAGCTGTTTTTTGTAACATGTTGTAGTGGTAAAATTAAAAGTTATTACTTATTTGAATAAAAACAAATTGATCAGTTCGAATGCTAAATGTCTTTATTGTGTATTCAATTAAATATAGGATCATAACGGCATTGTATTCTGTTTTTATTTATGTTGAACACAGCATCCCAACATCATTGCAAGTGGGGTTGTAGACAAAGGATCATACATATTCATTAAAAAAAGAGGATACAACTGAAATGGGTTACTAATGAGCCAAATTGTATGATAAAAAGCAAAGGGTGATTAAGTAAAAAGGTATACATGTAAATGCTTACCATACCGCTGCAGTATAATGGTTACGCACAGTATTCAGGCACACAGGAGTCTCATATATATACCAGCCTATATTGTTTCTAGATTGCCGCATGCTTGAACAAAATTCTGAGATACATGATGGAAATGTTTGCTTACACTGTGAGATTCATGTTCAGACAAATTTCTCAAGAGGCCACATCTTTGGAAACAACCTCGGTAATGTTTGGTGCTGACAGGAGAATCCCAAAGATGCACAGGATAATGAGTAATGAAAAGATAACAAAACAGAGTCGGTCAATTACAGCAGCAGCAAATTTCCAATCATTGCGTGTGCTCTCTTCCTGGTGCTGGTCATGGAAATGTTTGGTGATATACCGGACTTCATCTAGGATATTAGCAAGCTCTGCTTCAACGGTGCCTTTGGTGAGGAGAACTTCACCCTCACCAGTTCCAACCAGCCCAGAATCAGATGGGGACGGGTGAATGCTTTCCATTCTCCCTTTGAGGTCCATGCTGGCCGGACTGCCCTGTGTTTTGTCTTCACCTGGATGCTTCATCCACAGAAACCAGGCACACCAATCAAAGAGGACCACACGAATCTTTGGGATCAAACAATAAAGAGAGAAAAATGACTCATTAACAAAAGTTCACATTCACTGAGGTTCATTAGCAAATGCTGTAACACGAAATGATCCAGTGCAGGATACCATCAAATCACTCGACAGCTAATTCTGTAACCCAAATGTGAGAAGGAGAGCTACCCCAGGCCTTTCTTTTCTGAAGTTGTCAGACTTCCGTCCATCCATTTTCTGAGCCGGGTTCTTATCCTCAGTGCTAGAGCTTATCCCAGCTATCTTCGGCATGGTACATCCTGAACGAATTGTCAGTCAATTGCAGGGCACATAAAAACATACAACCATTCACACCTATGGCCAATTTAGGTTATTCAATTAACCTACCATATATGTTTTTGGGATACGGGGGGAAACCGGATTTTGCTTTTTTTCCCCCAGGATGAAGAATGACTTTCACAATCAAGAAAAATAAAATTTGTGTTTGAACTTGAATATGCTCAAACATAGTCAAACGCAAGTGTGCCGAGTACTTTTAAATAAAATAATAAATAATAATGAATTTTCAAAAATACACTGTATTGTACACCCACTGGAAAGCAGTTTTAGACATGGCAAAACACAATCAAAGAGCAAGGATGTCCTTGAGGGCAAAAGGATCTGGACAACTACAAGTATCAGAAAATATGATTAATCAGCTTCAGGAATATCTTACGTGAAGTGACAGTAAGTCTATATGAAGAACATCCATGAAAACCCAGAGTCCACATTTGACACACTGACATGTAGCAAGAAACCGCTTGTGAATGACATGAGCTCCTTCAAGACTTAAACACATGAATGAACGGGACAACGTAAACAATTCTGTGTTGCTGTACATGATGAGACTTGCAGAGTAAAAACCATCCATTTTTTTGATGGGGCTTTGTGAAGAAAGTGTGGTTTGAATATAGTGTGTAGTTTTATAATCAATACAGCCTTTATTTTTCAACATGAACTTCATTTAATTTCATTTGTCTCAGATATGTTACGAAGATACACGATTTGTCACTTTAAATTGCACTCTTTGTACAATTGTCATTGCAGTGGGCACACTGTATAAGCTTAGCATAATGTTAGGGGTTGACGCACTGTAACTGGTCTAAATGACACAAGACTACATCTTTGTACAACTGTGACTCTTATAAGGAATAGTTTCCTATCACCCAAAATAGACACTTTGCTAGATTTTCAACTACTTTACAATACACTCAGAGGAAAAATGGTTGGTTTATGCATCGTCATAACAGCCGAGATCTGGAAACAGATCAGGCAAGTCAGCTGGAATATTACTTAATGATTTGTCCCCAGCAAAGGATACATCCGTGCTATTTTGTACTCCATGGGTGAGATTGCTGTTGTAATAATTCTGTTTAGGCCAGAGCACAGCCAGAGTATACAGCAACAACCACACAAAGTCAAAATAGCTCTGAAAACCCCTATAGAAATTAAAACAGATGAGACGAGTGCTTTGTATTTGCCAAACCTGTGTTATTTCAATGGATAACACTGGCCTGACCACATAAAAAGACATAAAAAATAGAGGGAACATTGGTTCTAATGCTGGCAATTTAAAAATAGGGTTGGGTTGCCTGTGCACCATCATGATGCTGCAACCCCTCTAGGGCGTGCGCCCCTCAGTCATCAGGAGTTTATCATTTCAATGTATTCTTTTTTTGAGGACTTACTCGTACCTATTAGAGTTACAGTGTTGGAATTTGAGTCAACAAGAAGTAACAATAAAATTCAAAGGTTTAACTGCGCAAAACTAAATGATGTGTCGATGAGTTTATGATATACAATACCATGAAATGGACACTCACCCACTTTGGCATCTCGGCTCCATTTGGGTCATGGTGGTAAAATTGTAAACTCACAACCGTGGCAAACACAGAGTGGGCAACAATGACCAACGTGATGATAAAGTACTGCACTAGAAAGATGAAGAGATAAGTAAGAAAGATAATGAGAGTAAGTAACCAACTTTTCTATTCCTTCACCCATCATATACTGTAGGTGTATCCGTTATGTTGGTAGCCGGAGTATATGCCAAATGATTTAGGACACAAACAAATTGTGCTTCATTTTCTCATTTAAAATCCTTGTTTGTATCAGGATGTAACTCATACGGGATACAATGCTGATCTAAATGTCAAGCTCCCAGCTCAGTTCTTAACAGTTGCCAGCTCTTGTCCAATCTTCGAAGGTAAGGAGCATCAGTCCTGGTTCCTACTTGATTTGGAGATTGCCTGGGAATACCAGGTGCTGGGGTGGAGCAGTCAGCCCATAAAAAATGCTCCCATAAAAAAAAAACAACTACATATTACAGAAACTAACTAACTAACTAACTAACTAACTAACTAACTATGTAGTGCAGCTAAAATAGCTCTCCACATTAAACAGATGCATGATAGAACACACAAGTACAGAACAGACAGCTGTGCTACGCGATTAAATACAGAAACTAAGTTCTCCAGAAAAATCAAGTGCAGAGTTGAAGGAGTGACCTAAAGTTTTCCTTCAATCTGAAATTAATGTGATTCAGAGCAAAGCAAATATATTTCTGCTCAGGTCTTCTTGAAAATCTTGCATGGCTGCTTAAGTTAATTGAAACCCTGACAGACAAGCTTAAAAAAATCCCCCCACTTACCTATTATTGGTACAGAGTCTGAGGTGGATGGCATTATCTCTGTAACTAACAGCATGAAGACTATTAAGGAAAGCATGACTGTGATTCCTGAAAATACCAAAAGTCAATTAGCAATTGAAAACCAAAACTGCAATTTCTTTGCATCTTACATACAAACATGAAACACAGTAAAGCTTTTTTTTTTTTTTTAAAGTAACTGATTTTTCAAAAACAGTTCGTTTTTTTAGTCTTTTTCATCGTCTACTGAGTTCAGAAGGGCAGGTTGAGTCAGTTGAGGAGGTGTTTTTGTCTTAACACAATTGTCCCCAAAAATCACGACCAATATCCATGAAATGCTATACAATGTAGGCACATAGAGCATGTTAAATAATAACCTATTAAAACTGGGTCTGGAGCCAAATAATGATAAGGGAAAACAAAATTCAATTCACGTTTCACAATGAAGTCAACTTGTATTGGGAACAAGAAAGGCAGCATCAACTGTTTTCACAGATGGAACTGCGGTGAAATGGTTGACCTTGCAAAACATTACGCATCAGTCAAACATGTATGAGAGATATGTTTAGGTTTCTTTGGCCCTGGTATTGGAAATTTCCAGATGAAATCACTTCATGGTCAAGTTGACAAAAAATGCATAGAAGTATCGACATTTCACAACTTACATGGTTGTAACGTCTATTGAAGGATTTACTTATGTAAAAGCATTGTTTCGACAAAAAAATACATTTGAGAAATAGGTCAAATATGGTTGTGATGGACCATATTATCTACTTAAAACCATTTCTTGCTTATTTCAGAACTGATCAAACCAATCAAGTGAAACTATACCATGAACTCAAACATCCTAAAAGGACAGTATAGATTACTACACTATATATGAGAATTGGAACAACATTTTCTCAGGGTCAGATAAATGCAATTTGAAATTGCAGAGGAACCAAGATTTTTAGGAACAGGAAATTTGAATTAAATGAAAGTGTGTTGCTCTACTACCAAGTGAGATCTTCTCCCCTGAGTCAGCAGGCAGCAAGAAGACAAGCAAGGCCAGAAGTGAGATCAGGAAACAGGGGATGAGTAGATTGACTGCATAGAAGAGAGTCCGTCGACGCATCACGATGGTGTATGTGACATCGACATAGGGCTCTGGACAGCATTCATAAGTGGTGTAAGACTTCTTTCCTGAAACAACTGTGACAAAAAAACAAAACAAAACACAACTGTCAAATGTAGTAAGACTTTTTGTGACAATAATTATTTTACAGAATCCATTCATCCATCCAGCCATCTTTTTCTGGTTATTTGGGGTCCTGGAAACTTCTCCCAAGCCATTTAGCCCAGCTCTTCTGGGGATCACATGCCACCTGAGAGAGAGAGGACTCTTTTTTCATAGGCAGCAGATCTGCGACAGAACGTAAAACTGGCATTTCTTGATTATCGTGCAACTACAAGGCTTGCTGCTTGTATTTGCAAATTTGGCAGACTGGCTAACTAAGGGGTTAAGGGGGGGGGCGGACACATGAATGATCAGGATGGGGATAGATATATGAGGTTAACAGGAACATTTAAGTTCCCAGTGGTTATCAACAGCTTATTCTGCATTTATTAAGGATGGCCACTCAAGTTGTCGCCACAGTAGCCATGGCTGGAAAACCTCACAGGGTATCAGAATCAGAATTAGATTTAACGGCCAAGTATGTAACAACACACAAGGAATGTGTTTCTGGCAGTCGGTGCCACCCTACTACGATATTCATGTTGAGTATTGACGACAAAAAGAACAAACAAACTAACAAGAACAAATAACAAAAGACATTCAATGAATAGGAAGCTATTCCTTATAAAAGTCACAATTGTGCAAAGATGCAGCATCTTATAGAATTTTGATTGGGTTGAGTGCGTGAATTATGTTAAGCTTATACAGTGTGCCCTTACTCTATCGGGGTTGACCATTACAGACCAGTGCAATGACGATTTTGAAAAGGGAGGAGTTTAAAGTGACCAATTGTGGAATAGTCTACAGTATACAGTATATTACTAATAATAATACTGATTGGGATGGGATGGTGGTGCAGCTGTAGAGCGTTGGCCTCATAGGTCTCAGGATCAGGGTTCAAATGTGGCCTTGCCTGTGAGGAGTTTGCATGTTCTCCCCATGGCTGCGTGGATTTTCTGCGGGCACTTCAGTTTCCCTCCCACACCCCAAAAAACATGCAATGTTAATTGGACACTCTAAATTGCCCCTATGTGTGATTGTGAGTGCGACTGTTGCGCCTATTCGACGGAAGGAGCTGGAAGAGCTGGTGGCCAGGATGTGAAGGGTCTGATAGCATCTTGCCGCCCTGGTCCTCGTTCGATTGGCGTGCAAGTCTTCAAGGGTGGGTAGGCAAGCATCTATGAGCCATCCTAACAAGATGCCTGGGCCACCTCATCTGGCTCCCCTTGATGTGGAGAAGCAGTGGCTCAACTCTGAGCCCCTCCCAAATGAGCAAGCTTAACACTCTCACCAAATCTCTATGGGAGAGCCCGGACAGGACACTCATTCGGCTGTTTGTATTTGCAGTCCTTTTCTTACCACTTACCTCTTCTCTATCCACCCGCTGATCTCACAATCCACTCTTACATCACTCGTGAACATACTTAAACCTTTAGGGCAGCATCTCAATCTAGACTGGCAGAGGCAATATATGCATTACCGACTGAGGTGCATGGCGTCAGATAAGAAGATTATTCCCCACCTCTTCACACTTCGCTACAAACCACACCAGTGAGTAATGGTAGTGAATCTGGTTTTGATAAGATCCCGTTTTTATCTTGATGGCATCCATTGCAGCCTGTGTCAACCAGCATGTCCATTGATTGCCACTATGACAGGCCCCAACCACCTGATGGACACACATCTGGTCAACTGCCTCAACACTCAGACTGAGTTTTCCTCACCTTGGTTGAAGTTCTGCTAGAGGTGGGAGTTCAACTTTCTCTGACAGGGAACTTTTCCAGATGTTCCCAGAAGAACCTCACAATACATTCCACCAGTCCTTCCACATCTAATTGCTCAAGCCCATCTCCACCTGTGGCCTGAGCCCTCCAGCTGAAACCCCTCCAAGAATTATTGACAACCGTTTGGCATTCACTGTGTCGCACAACCTTGACGTGAGGCCTTGAGGGAGGGGGTTCTACTTCCTTGTCGACTGTGCGGAGTACAGGCCAGAGGAGCGTTCTTGGATTTCTTGGAAGCTCATCCTCGATCCTATTCTCCGGGAGGATTTCTATAGTGTCTTTTATTCTTTTTTCTTGTGACTGTGTTGTTCCTTGTTCTTTGTTCTGAATGTTGTACTAGGGCAGGGCCGACTGCCGCAGAAAAATTCCTTGTGTGTTTTTACACACTTGGCCATTAAAGCTGATTCTGATTCCAATTCTGAATCTTTTTGTCTCGCTTCCCTCCCCTCTCTTTTCCAGCACCTGTTTACAATTAGCCCTCTTTAACACTAACCTTTAAACCTGCCTGTTTCCAGAGATCAATGCCAAAGTATTCCAGCCTCTCCCAGTAGTACCACGGCACACCCTCAGCAATTAAGCCACATTACTCCATGTTCTCTTGATAACTCTTGTATCTCTTCATTCTCCGTGCTTCCCTGTGTTCCTGACCCATGTCATTCCCTGCCAGCTACCTGTTCTGTCTACTGACTGCCACGTGTCCACGCCCCCACCTGACTACACATCCTGGATGACCTCCATATACTTTCCTAAATAAACTGTTCAAAATTTTAGATCTTCCTCCCCTGGCCTTGGGTCCAGCTCCTCTCAATCTGTGGCAGATGGCCCAGAATGGGTAGTTTGAAAGACATGGAATCCTTTTACCACTCAAAAAAACGTCTGTCAGTTACCCCACTCAATAGACACACACAGACACACACACAGCATGCATCAAGTTCAATCTGAGTTAATTATTTTTCACCAATTTGCAGTATTTGATAAATTACCTGTAATATCACAATAGCACATACTACAGTTATAATCAAATATTTTTACCCATTACCGTTACATTACACTCTATGAGATGCTGTAAAAGCCTTTAGTTGGACTTTATATTATGTATATACTTTTAATTGTATGAGTGGTATACAAACATTTGTAAATCAAAACAATCCAAAATACCTTTACCAAGGTATTTTTATGTCGACAGTTTGGTTATTGTTGTGATATGTTCATCATCATGGTTGTTGCTCACTGTCTAGTGCTCCCTTACTTTAATCAGGTCTTCTTTAATTGGTCTTATTTGTTTGTTTTTCGCGATAGGGTTGAATACTCATCATGATTGCAAAATAATATGATATAAGCACAACTCATTATTTCTACATCTCCCGAAAGTAGTATCTAATCTGCCTTCAGTGTCTTTGTCACCCTTTCCCACATTATTCTTTCTTGAATTAGAATCTTTTTGTCATGTACAATTTCAAAGTATTCTTACCAATAAGGTCCCACTCTCGATTGGTAACGTATTCACTGATATCTGCATCTATCAGTGATAAGTCCAAAGACCATCCGCCATATGTCCAGGAGCCAAATTTGATGTCACATTTCTGGATGTCAAAGGGGAACCAGCGGAGATCGATATCACAGGTGCTCTTAAAGATTCCTAACAGGAAAACAAATGTGGAAAACCCAAGTGGGATTACAGAGGGAGAGGCCTATACCGGTATCAATGAGAGAACATACCCTTCAAAGCAACACTGTCAAACTCATTTTTGTCATGGGTCACATTGTAGTTACATTTTTCCTTAGAGAGCCGTTATAAATGTGAAACTATAAAAAAATCTTAATCCTTTTATCGTATTTACACACGAACTCATGAAGTAGTTTTAGAATCAGAACTCAAGGGTCATCCACTTTTCAGCGATTGTTCATGTTTGGTAACACAAAAATGCTTGTTAATCTTGTTATCATTTGTGAGAGAGTGAAAATTTTGGTACAGATTTTCACTAGAATTATGGAAGTTGACATAGATGATTTGCCTTCACAGGCCACATAAATTCAAGTGGCATGGCAGATCTGGCCACTGGGCCTTGAGTTTGACACCTATGTTTTAAAGGGAGACATCTGAAATGAGACACCAAAAAAGCAGCAAGAGATAGTGTATACTCTGAGAACATCAGGAGTTCATGTATTTATGAATACAAATAATAACAGTAATAATAGTAAACTGAGATTAAACAGTAAACATCCAAACTCTAATCCGTAGTCAGGAAAAGTCTAAAAATGTGGCAGGAAACAAGGCCCCTTTCCTTGTTAATTATTAGGTTTATTTAGCACTTCATGCAATGAAACTGAACAAATTGAACTCTGAATGACTTAGTATTTGCATACAAGTGCAATAACTTTGAAATCTATGACGACATGAGAATGTGGGGAGATACAGTAATTACTATTGGGACAGTGAAGGTTCATGCGGAGAGAGTTGAGAAGCTTTTTGCTTCTGGCAAAGCCGATCAATGCAAAAGGAATACAATGACAAAACTACAGTATTTGTGCTGGTAAATTCAAATGCTGTGCTGACAGAAGGACAGCACAGGACAGGGATTTTTTTTCCTGGAGAAGGAAGAAGAGCTCAAGAGTCTATAAGTGTTGGCAATACTGTCATCACAGACTACAACTTCTGTCTTATACATGCACACACAGTAAATAGATGATATGCACGTATTACACACATATCTGATGTTTCAGACAGAAGATTCAGTGAGAAAAAGCAAATGATTCGAATAAGGCTTACGTGCTGATGTGAGGGTGGACAGAAATTCTGCTCACCTGGTGGGACAAACAAACAGTTGCCTGAGGACGTAACCACAATTTTGGTATGGAAAGTAGGATCAAAACTTTCATCTGCACTGTGGATAAAATAGAATAATCTCAGTTCTTCTTGTCAAAAGTTGAGTCACAACATATTTTTTTCCTGGTCCTGTAAAACTGATCAAATGTTATCATGCACACAATAATTGTGAGCAACAGTGAGTGAGCATACAACATACAGTGAAGAAAATAAGTATTTGAACACCCTGATATATTGCAAGTTCTCCCACTTAGAAATCATGTAGGGGTCTGGAATTTTCATCGTAGGTGCATGTGCACAGTGGGAGAGATAAACTAAACAGAAAAATCCAGAAATCACAATGTATGATTTTTCTCATGATTTATTTGTGTAGTACAGCTGCAAATAAGTATTTGAACACCTGAGAAAACCAATGTTAATATTTGGTACAGTAGCCTTTGTTTGCAATTACAGAGGTCAAACATTTCCTGTAGTTGCTTACCAGGTTTGCACACACTGTAGGACGGATTCTGGTCCACTCCTCCACAAAGATCTTCTCTAGATAAGACAGGTTTCTGGGCTGTCGCTGAGAAACACCGAGTTTCAGCTCCCTCCAAAGATTTTCTATTGAGTTTAGGTCTGGAGACTGGCTAGGACATGCCAGAACCTTGATATGCTTTTTACAGTGCCATTCCTTGGTTTTCCTGGCTGCGTGCTTCGGGTCCTTGTCAAGTTGAAAGACCGAGCCACGACCATGACAACATGCAAACTCCACAGAGGCGTTTCCGGGATCGAACCCGGGACCTGAGAACTGTGAGACAACACTTTCCAGTTGATCCACCGTGCTGCCCATATTAATATCATGATGTAACATATTGACACCCTCATATTAAATGAAACTAGAGTGCACCTTGGCAGCATGCTGCATGCATGCATCCATCCATCCATCCATCTTCTTCCGCTTATCGAAGGTCAGGTAGTAGGGGGACCATTTAAGCAGAGAAGCCCAGACTTTCCCAGTAACTCTCACCAGAGGAAGTCCTCACCCCAGCAACTTCATCCATCTCTTCCGAAGAGATCTCGAAGCATTCCAATGCTAGCCGGGAAACAGTTTTTCCACGGTGTCCTGGATCATCCCGGAGGCCTTTGTCTGGTATGACGTGCCCGGAATACCTCACCAGGGTTGCGTCTGGGGGGCGATCCCAACCAAATCAAAGAAGGCAGGAGTGTCAAAGGAGTCAGGCTTACGGGGTCGGTCAGAGAACAGGTGGAGGAGGGTAAACACGGGTTCACAATCAGAGATACCGGAGTACAGGAACGGGGCATGAGTTGAAATGATCTGGCGAAGGACCAGTCATCCCCAGGGTCATATATAAACCGGGACCAATCAGCCAGCATGAGGCGCAGGTGTGCGCCTCCCAATCAGTGCGGCCTCGCGGGCACCTGCACAGCCAGGGCTGGACTGGAAGGACAATGGCACCTAGATGACTGAGCCTTTCATCCTATCTCTCGGGAAGTGCCCGGACACCCTGCAGAGGGAACTCGTTTCGGTCAGTAGAATCCTCCGCCCACAGGCCATGATCATCGGTGAAGATAGGAACATAAATCGAACGGTAAATAGAGAGCTCTGCCTTCTGGCTCAGCTCTTTTTTTCACCATGACAGACGCTGCACCACTCCGGCTGTTGACCTCTCGTTCCATTCAAAAGACCTCAAAATGCTGGAACTCATCAACTTGGGGCAGGATCTCTTCCCCAACCTGGAGAGGGCACTCCAACCTTTTTCAACTCGGAACAATGTTCTAAGATTTGGAGTTTCTGATTTTAAACTCAGCAGTTAAGAACCCTTGCTGTGAGAGTTGAAAATCACAACTTGATGAAGCCTTCACAACCACATCATCTAGTAAATGCAGAGATGAAATACTGAGGCCACCATACTGGACCCCTTCAATACATTGGCTGTGCCAAGAAATTGTGAATGTAAAGGTAATGAACGGAATCACTGACAAAGCTCTCAATGGAAACGTGTTTGACTTATTCCTGGCAAAGTGAGCAAAGTCTGATGCCGGTCATAGAGGGATCAAAGACCACCTAGTAGTCGGTCCAGTACCCAAATTCCAGGGCATCCTCCATAGTACACCCTGAAGGACATGGTCGAATGTCTTCTCCGAAGCAAAGCAAAAGCCAAGCAAATGTATTTAAATAGCGCATTTCATACACAAGGTACCTCAGTGTGCTTTACATGATTAAAAATGTTCGAATACAAAGAGATTAAACATTTAAATGGGGAAAAAAATCTATAAAAATGAAAAAAAAAATTAAAAAAAGAAAATAAAATTAAAATGATAAACAGCCTATAGTTCAAGAAATATTAAAATTGGAAGTCGACAAAAAATATGTAGACTGGTTAGGCAAACCTCTGGGCGGCCTCCAGGACACTTCTGAGCTTCGGCTGTCTTGACAATGGAGATGTGGAATATGGTCCACTTGGACTCAAAGTGCCCTGCCTAACCTGAGACATGGCAAAGTTCTGTCAGAGGTGTGAGTTAAAACTCCACCTGGTAGGGTTTGACAGATGTTGACAGATCTTCCCAGCAAATTATCACAGTTTGGTTCTGCAAGGTTGCTCCACTGGACCAAATAAACCATCAGATACTGATTGGTAGACAGCCCTGCACCTCCCTTCTCCCGAGTCTCCAACACATGCAGCTAGAAGTCTGACAACATGACCACAAAGTCGATCATCAAACTGCAGCTCAAAGTGTCCTGGTACCAAGTTCTGAGAGAGGCTACCCTCTCATGCACCGAAGTAAACCCCAACATACAGGGACCAAGACATGTGGCAATCACTATATCCCACACTTGCTCGGTACCTCTTACCATGGGAAACTACAGAGTGCAAAGAGGCCGAAACCTCTCAAGAAAACTAGTATTGGAGCACAAGATGTCCATCAAAGCAAGCTCAACTATGTCCAGTCGGAATTTATCAACCTTCCATTCCAGGTCAGGGTCTTTCCCTGCCAGACCGGTGATGTTCCACATCCCTAGAGCCAGTCTCTTTAGTTGGGGATTGGAGTGGCATGGTCCCTGACTTTGGGTGCCACCCAGCTCACACTGCACCTGACCCCCTTTGCCGCTCCCACATGTCGTGAACCAATGGGAGGTGGGGCCAAAGTACTGTTTTCGGGCTGTACCTGACTGATGATCATAGATCCAGGGGTTGTAACCTGGAGTTCGGTGTCATGCTCTCCCTCTGTGCTTGCCTCCAGATGGGGCCACAGTGATCTGCATCCGGGTGAGGGAAAACTAAGTCCAATATTTTTACTCATCATAAGAGGTCTTTGAGTGTGCTTTGTCTTGTCCCTCACCTACATGTGTGACTCTACCAGAGGCGTAAAGCCCCAGAAAACTTATCTCCAAGGATCAGGTTGACACATCAATCCCTCCACCACAATAAGGTGATGACTCCAGGGAGAGACCTTGGCAGAATTTTAAAAATAATCTTTTAGAGTGGTGGGGAGTGAAAAAGTACAAATACCTGTGACTGTAAATAATTAACTGTGTTTCCTTTTCCTGACAACATTCTAATTTTACCACTCCTTCTATATTTAAAAAAGTCTGTACTTTCTAATATTTATTGTGACTTAATAGGCGTTACTTTTTTCCCAACTTCCATGGATAACATAAAATTGAAAGCGGTAAGTCAGTGTTGGTTCAGATATTCATTTATTAATATCTTGGGGATATATCTTCTTCTTTTCCTTTCAGCTTGTCCCATTAGGAGTTGCCACAGTGTGTCATCTTTTTCCATCTCAGCCCATCTCGTGCATCTTCCTCTCAAACACCCACTGCCCTCATGTCTTCCCTTCACAACATCCATCAACCTTCTCTTTGGTCTTCCTCTCACTCTTTAACCTGGCAGCTCCATCGTCAGAAATTTTCTACCAATATACTCACTCTCTTGCCTCTGGACATTTCCAAACCATCGAAGTCTGCTCTCTTCAACCTTGTCTCCAAAATATCCAACATGGGCTGTCCCTCTAATGAGCTCATTTCTAACCCTATCCAACCTTCTCATGCTTAGCGAGAACCTCAACATCTTCATTTCTGCGACCTCCAGTTCTGGTTCCTGTTGTCTCTTCAGTGCCACCGTCTCTAATCCATACATCATGGCCTGCCGCACCACTGTTTTATAAACTTTGCCCTTCACCCAAGCGGAGACTCATATAAGGTGGAAAAAAACGGGGACAGCAACAATATAGAGGATTGTAAACTTGGGAACATAAATGACACAAAATGTCACAAAATCAGAGACGAAATATATCACTCACCAATGCCCTTATTTATGAGAATTGTTTGATTATGCTCTCCCATGGGGCTCTAAGAATTATTTATTTATTATTTATTATTATGTGTATTTCCTGTCCATCATTGATCAAGCTCACCAACCAATACAACTGCTTGATCCTGAATCTTAAGCAAGCTTAAATTGACAGTGACAGTGAAAGACATAATAGCAATATTTTGGCAAGACATGACATTGCTTGACCAACAATGTGTTGTGGGAACCTCGGTGCATTTTTCTCCCTTTTTTGTTCAAATTTCTGTTTGACAAACTTTTTAAACTCCTTTTTTTATCAGTCTACAACCAAGTCGGCATTGCAAATGAGAATCTATTATAAATTGCCGTACCTGGATAGAGAAAAAGGTTAAATAAATGAATGGTGACCTCATATAATATAAAGTGTCATGTTATTAAATCCCATGATGTTATCTCATATGATGATGAAAACATTTCAGGACAAATCTGTATATTATGCATCACATCCTGGGGACATATATGAACGACAACAGTTTTACGACTACTAATCATGAGAGTATTATTAATTTATGCCATAATTTTTCATAGTGTTACACATTCAACATCCTGATGTACCTGTTATATAGGAGAATATCTGGCCTCCAAAGGAGATCAGCAGGAAGGCGTAACGTATCCACCCCATTATAGTCAGATTGGTTCCACTGTAGTTTATAGTCTTTCCAGGACTGTGGAAACCAGAATTATGTTTTTCCACATTTCACATATTCATGGAAACACAAAGATGAATTCAAACCTGTGAGGGCCTGTGTGCCTATTGGGGGTTTCAGAAAGCAAGTTAAACCTGAGATATGGGAAACACGAAATGAACTGGTCCATAAAAAATGGGTAAGAGAGATTCAGCGTCACCATAGGCACACAAAACCTGTTACCATGTTATGTGTACTACTGTAAGTGTTTTCCCATTTTCCATTCACATTCCACTTTTCCTCACTAGGGTTGCAGGCATGCTGGAGCCAATCCCAGCTAACTTCAGGGGAAAGGCGGGGTACACACTGAACTGGTTGCCAGCCAATCGCAGCGCACATAGAAACAAACAGGCAATGAACATTCATATTAAGACCGACAGACAATTCATTAAGAGCAGTGGTTCTTAACCTTGTTGGAGGTACTGAGTCCCACAAGGTTCACACATGTGTGCACGGAACCCTTCCTAATTAGAAAATAAAATTTGGTTTATTTCAAATTCAAAACAGGTTTATATTTTATTGTCTTTGTAGACTCTCAGTATCTTGGTCATGGTAATCTGCAAAGGTTTATTCAAGGCAAGTGGACTGTGCATGTTGAGGACAAACAAAAACAGTCCGGTCGCCTTGATTTAACCTTTGCCCGTTGTGTTTTATTTGTGCAGAATATTAACCACTTATCAGTTAAAAGAATAATCTCCGTTTTCAAAGAACAAAACAGTCAATTTCACTCAACCCCCACCTTCCCCCCAAAATAATTCAATTCAAATTTACAGATAATGAATGTGAATTTTGCTGATGGCTTTCACCTTGACAAGTACTACTACCGGTAAAGTTTTATTGCTCTGACTCTCCAAACTTATGTTTGATGTCTTAAAAATATCAGATGGCTATCGGTTGCCGTACTACATACAGCGCCTCCAACTACCAGAGACAAATTCCTTGTGTGTTTTGACATGCTTGGCAAATCAGGTCATGGCAAATTCTGGTCCTGAAGTGCAACCACACAAATCATTTTCCCAACACCCACTGGTTAGCACATCTGCCTCTCAGTTCTGAGGACTGGGATTCAAATCCCAGCCCCACCTGTGTAGAATTTGCATGTGTCACAGACGAGACTCGGGGGTGGACCCAAATGCACGACTCAGGTGAGAGGTAAGCAGTGGGGAATAAGCCTTTATTCGTTCCAATGTCGGTTACCAAGGAGTCAGTCCAAACAAGCACCAAGATCAGTAACGGCAGGCTTACGGGGTAGGTCGGGAAACAGGCGTTGGTCGGTACACGGGATGTAGACGTCAGGAGTACGGTAGTGCGGGAACGAGGCATGAGAGGCAACGATCTAGCAGAGTCTCAGTCGTCCCCCGGGTCTTATATGTACTGGGTCTAATCGGAGGTCATGAGGCGCAGGTGTGACCCTTCCGATTAGACGGCCACGCCCAGCCCTGGCTGGAATCCAGGATCATGACAGTACCCCCCCCCTCAACGGCCGGCTCTGGAGGGCCCAGGCGCATCAGGGTGAGCCGCGTGAAAGTCCCTGATGAGGGAGCGGTCCACGACGAAGCGGGAGGGGATCCAAGAGCGCTCCTCCGGGCCATATCCCTCCCAGTCCACCAGGTACTGGACCCCCCTTCCTCTGCGGCGGGAAGACAGCAACCGGCGCACGGTGTACACCAACCCACCGTCGACCATGCGGAGGGGCGGGGGGGACTTGAGCGGAGGAGCCAGCGACGACGTGCGATTCGGGCGAAGTCTGCTGACGTGGAACGTAGGGTGCACCCTCATCGACCTGGGCAGTTTCAACGAGACGGCGACCGGGTTAATAACCTTGGAAACAGGGAACGGGCCAATGAACCTGGGAGCAAGTTTGCGGGATTCCGTCCGCAGCGGGAGATCTTTGGTGGAGAGCCACACTCGCTGTCCCACTCTGAGCTCTGGTGCGGCCCTCCTCTTGCGTTCTGCTGCGGCCTTGTAGGCGCTGCTCATGCGCAGCAGTGTCCTCCGAGCTGCTTCCCAGGTCCGTTTGCAGCGTCGCACTACGGCCAGGGCCGACGGAACTGTGGATTCTGTGACCAGTGGAGGAAACAGGGACGGAGGATACCCATGCACGACATGGAGTGGAGCCATACCTGTTGAAGCGGACGGTAGGGAATTGTGGGCATACTCCACCCACTTGATGTGCTGGCTCCACATGCTCTGGTCCCTGGATACCAGACATCGAAGACCGGTCTCTAATTCCTGGTTAATCCTCTTAGTCTGGCCATTAGACTCTGGGTGATGACCCGATGTCCGACTTGCTGAAGCGCCGATGAGGTTGCAGAACTCCTTCCAGAAACGGGCGTGAATTGCGGACCCCTGTCCGAAACGATGTCCTGGGGTAGACCGTGGTAATGGACGACCTCGTCTAATACCAACTGGGCTGTCTGCTTGGCCGACGGGATCTTCGGGAGCGGCACGAAGTGGACCATCTTGGAGAAACGGTCCACTATGGACAGCACCACTGTGTTCCCTTGTGAAGGCGGCAGGCCGGTAACGAAGTCCATCGCGATGTGTGACCACGGACGAAAGGGGATGGACAGGGGTTGCAACTCACCAACGGGCCGTAGGCGGGAAGTTTTATTGGCAGGCGTTGACGAACTCCCTTACATCCTTGCTGAGGTTAGGCCACCAGAACCTTTGTTCGACCGCTGACCGTGTCTTTGCCATACCCGGGTGGCAGACCGTCTTGTTGGTATGGGCCCAGTTGATGACGTCAGACGGCAGAGATGGGATGACGAAAAGACGGCCCGACGGACAATCCGCGGGTGGCGGTGTCTCTTCCAGGGCCTCCCTCACCCGCGACTCGATCGACCAGGTGAACCCGGACATGAAGCATCCCGCTAGCAGGATAGTAGCGGCGTCTGAATCAGTGCGCCCTCCCTCGTGGGTCCGCGAGAGTGCATCCGGCTTGCCGTTTTTGGAGCCTGGGCGGTAAAACACCTTAAAGTGGAAGCGTGTGAAAAATAGAGCCCACCTGGCCTGACGGGCGTTCAACCTCTTCGCGGACTTCAGGTATTCAAGGTTCTTATGGTCCGTGAAGACAACGAACGGTACTTGCGAGCCCTCCAGCCAGTGCCGCCACACCTCCAACGCGCTCTTGACCGCCAGCAGTTCCTTATCTCCCACATCGTAATTCCTCTCTGCCGGGGTCAACTTTCTAGACAGGAACGCGCACGGGTGAATCCTTCCATCCCTGGGACTCCTCTGCGACAAGACTGCTCCGATTCCTGAATTTGATGCATCCACCTCCACCACAAACTGGTTATCGGGATCCGGAATGATGAGAACGGGCGCAGTAGTGAAACTTGCCTTGAGCCTGCCGAAGGCCTCCTGGCAGGTCCCGGACCAGTTGAAGGTGGTATTTGGCGAAGTGAGCGAATGCAGAGGAGCGGCCACGGAACTGAAGTTCCTTATGAATTTCCTATAGAAATTGGCAAATCCCAAGAACCTCTGCACGTCCCTCCTGTTGGTGGGGGTAGGCCACCGCAGCACCGCGTCGACCTTCCCGGGATCCATCCGTATCTCTCCCTCAGCCAGGACGAAGCCCAGGAAGGACACGGATGCCTGATGGAACTCACACTTATCCATATTCACGTATAATTGGTGCTGCTGCAGACGCCGGAGCACCTCTCGGACTTGTTGAATGTGAGAGGCTAGGTCTGCTGAAAAGATGAGAATGTCATCCAGGTAAACAAAGACAGATCTGTTCAGGAACTCCCGGAGCACGTCGTTAATGAAGTTCTGAAAGACGGCCGGAGCGTTTGTCAGTCCAAAGGGCATCACAAGATACTCATAGTGCCCTGTGGGGGTGTTGAACGCCGTCTTCCACTCATCCCCTTCCCGAATCCGCACCAGATGGTAAGCGCTGCGCAAGTCGAGCTTGGTGAAGATCCGGGCTCCCTGGAGGAGTTCGAATGCTGTAGAGATAAGCGGCAAAGGGTACCTGTTCTTGACTGTGATGTCGTTCAGTCCTCGGTAGTCGATGCAGGGTCGCAGCGTGGAGTCCTTCTTCTTGACAAAAAAAAAACCCGCACCGGCTGGTGAAGATGAGGGGCGAATGAGTCCGGCTGCCAGCGAGTCCTCGATGTAGTCCCTCATGGCTTGATGCTCTGGTCCTGTTAAAGAGAACAGTTTCCCTCTGGTAGGAAAGGTGCCTGGCAGGAGTTCAATCGCGCAGTCGTATGACCGATGTGACGGTAGAGACTTTGCCTTAGATTCAGAGAAGACCTCCCGTAGGTCATGATAGCAGGAGGGCACTGCGGTCAGGTCCAGGGCGATACCAGGTTCTGTTAGCCGAACCGGCGCGACTTGAATACCCCTGTCTCTCCGGACAGCGAAACAACGACTGAGACAGTCCTCACCCCAAGTCTTGATCTGACCCGTGGTCCAATCTATGTGCGGATTATGTTGTTTGAGCCACGGACTGCCCAAGATGATGTCGCAACTACGTGCGTCGAAGACATGAAAGCTAATTCGCTCCGAGTGAGCGTCCGGAAAGCTCATACGTAGCGTCTGAGTACCATGTGTAAGCCGACAAAGGAACTTGCCGTTGGCGGCATAGGCGTGACGAAACCGTTGCGTGGGGAAGGTTGCCGCCCCCAGCTCCTCGACCACGCGGGGATTTATCAGGTTTGCTTCCGACCCAGAATCTATGAAAGCCGTCACAGAGCATGACCGGGAGTCCGTTCCCAAGGTGAGGTGTAGAAGGGACCTCCCTGACCCCGTCGCGGTGTACCGCACACTCACCGGAGTAGCGATCCTGATGTCAGAATGCCCTGGTCGAGTCGGGCAACGGGCGATCAAGTGTCCCAAACGCCCGCAGTAAAAACAGCGTCCCTCTCGTCGCCGACGTAAGCGCTCCTCCGCTGAGCTGCCAAGCCCCTCCACTTGCATGGCTTCCGGTGAAGCTGACAACACGGGTGGCCGGGAAGCGGAAACAACCGGACTGCGACTCTCCCTCTCCTCCTCCCTCAGGCCCTCCATCTGTCTCTGTACGGTGAGGCGCTGGTCCACCTTGAGGGCCAATGCGATGAGGGAGTTAAGCGAAGGCGGAAGATCCATGGCCACGAGGTGACCACGGATCTGTGGGGACAGTCCCTCGTAAAACGCGTCATGGAGGGCTTCCTCATTCCAGCGGCTCTCGGCAGCCCGAATCCGGAACTCGATGGCGTAGTCGGACACGCGGCGACGCCCCTGGCGAATTGTCATGAGTGACGACGCCGTCTGGCGTTCCGGAGCCGCATACTGGAACACCTGGGTGAGCGCGCAGACGAAGCTCGCCCATGAGCGGCAGGTCTCCGAGTTACGGCTCCACTCGGCGGTGGCCCATGCCTCTGCCCTCCCTGTCATGTGGGAAATGACGAAGGCGATCCAGGAGCGGTCCCTGGGAAAAGCGGAAGCTTGCAGCTCAAAGTGGAGATCGCACTGCGCCAGGAAGGGCTTGACGTTACCGGAGTCGCCTGAGAACCGCTCTGGTCGAGAGAGCGGAGTGATGGTGGCACGGGGAGGCACAGGAGCGGCCGCGCTAGCTTGGGAGGCTAGCCACAGTTGCAGCTGCGTGCAGAGCTCCTGGATCTGGTGAGTCATACCCTGGAGAGCAGCCTCTTGCTCACCCAGGCTTTTGCCCTGCACTTGCAGCGCACGGCGAATGGCTTCAGAGTCGGCTGGGTCCATGTTCTTGGCTAGATCGTTCTGTCACGGACGAGACTCGGGGGTGGACCCAAATGCACGACTCAGGTGAGAGGTAAGCAGTGCGGAATAAGCCTTTATTCGTTCCAATGTCGGTTACCAGGGAGTCAGTCCAAACAAGCAGCAAGATCAGTAACGGCAGGCTTACGGGGTAGGTCGGGAGACAGGCGTTGGTCGGTACACGGGAGGTAGACGTCAGGAGTACGGTAGTGCGGGAACGAGGCATGAGAGGCAACGATCTAGCAGAGTCTCAGTCGTCCCCCGGGTCCTATATGTACTGGGTCTAATCGGAGGTCATGAGGCGCAGGTGTGACCCTTCCGATTAGACGGCCACGCCCAGCCCTGGCTGGAATCCAGGATCATGACAGCATGCTCCCCTGTCTCCGTGTGGGTTTTTGCCAGGGAGTTTGGTTTCCTCTCACATCCCCAAAACATGCATTGTATGGTTGATTGAAGACTCAAAATTCACGAGTGAGAATTGTTTGGCCCTGTGACTGGCTGGGGACAAGTTCAGGTGTATCCCACCTTTTGCCTGATGATAGTTGGGATAGGCTCTAGCACAACCATGACCATTGTGAGGTTAAGTGGTAAGGAAGATGAATGAATGAATGAATGTATTAATAATATAATATTCCTAAAGAAGGAATTATTGTATTATTATAATAAACACTATGTAATATACTTAAATTTAATATATATACAATCGATACATATTTTTTTTCCATCTTGGAATCACCTGGTTGATATGTCCATTAAAATTGTAAAATAAAACTTGGGCACAAAAGTCATTTGTCAGATTTTTCAGATGTCATTTTGCTTTCCAAACATGGAAGAATATTCCTTTATGTCAGTAACATAGAATTTGAATGTTAATCTTTTTCTCTATTTAATTTCTATAGACGGTTACATTATGGTCTATAAATCAATGACTAAAATATGTACAATTGTGTAGAATAAAGATGAGTTGAATATTAATTAATTAATGTTTAATCAATTGTCAAACGTCAGTTGGTATGAATAAATCTAAGTGAGGTCCAAACATGGCTGAGCATACGAGGCCTTGTCTGTCTGTTACATTTAAACTGCTTCTGAGTGTTTCTCGTGCTGAAATGAAAATACAGTAGTCAATACGACGCCTGTTCACAAAGTTAAACTGTGATTAACCGTTATATTAATGCGTTAAATAATAGTGCATTTCAACTTCCGCATTCACTTGGGTATCAATTTTTCCCCAAGCTGCTTTTCTTTTATTTGCACCTGCAGTGGTGTTGTTGACTATTTTACTGATTATATTTCACAGTTATCATACACCTATATTTGCCTCCAATTTCATATATAAGTCCCTTCACCTTTTATTCTGTGTTGCCTTGGTGAATATACCGTATTTTCCGCACTGTAAGGTGCACCTAAGAGCCTTTAATCTTCTCAAAAGCTGACAGTGCACCTTAAAATGCGGTGCATCTAATATATGGATCAATATTGAGCCTATAGCGCAGCTCCATCTAATGGATGTATAACGTAACCCGATCCTACACTGTAACATCTATTTTATGTGCCTTATAATGATATATGAAAAAAGTTTGAAAATAGGCTATTCATTGAAGGTGTGCCTTATAATGCGGTGTGCTTTATAGTGCGGAAAATACGGTGTTCTGCATGTCTGGACTTCAATGAGGATCTCTCCTTATTGTCGTAAGTGTTCAGGCTCAGGATGAATATACTACGTGTTGACTCAAGTACTGTAATTCAGATAAGCGATTGTGGACCTGAATCCTCAAAGTTTTTTTTTCAGAAGCGGTCAACTCTGAGCTCTGGTGGAACCTCCCTTACAGGGTGAACTCCATTTTAGAAAACTGTGACTGAATTTCTCATGCTAGTATAGAAACTCCACTGTAGAACACTTCTTATATTGAACACAATACACAACACTGCAATTGGCCGATGACCAGTTCAGGGTGTACCGTGGCTAACCCCCAAAGATAGTTCGGATAGATTCCAACGAACCCATTACCCGTGTGATGATAAATGATACAGAAAATGGATGGATCGACAGTACAAAACAATTGTGACAGACAGTGTTGAAGTAAATGGATAATATAAGATTCAGTTTTATTATTTTACCTTGTGTTTCTGATTTGGAGGAGGACCTTGACTGCCTTCCCAAATCTCACTCAAATAAAGATTTTTTTTCCGCTCCCCATTTTTAGCTAGTTAATTTATGTCACCTCTAGACGTCTCTTGACCCCGTGTGCCTAAGCCCAAGTCCTTTTCCTCAGACCTTTTCTGGGGCAGATGTTTGGCCATTTATCCGGAACCCTCACATGGTGGCCTGTGGAGGCGTTCAAGTAGAGCTCAGCTTTATGCCTCCCGCTGCACTCCCCCCAAGCCATTCCAAGCAAAATCCGCTAGTGAGTCAACTCGTTCTATATTTCCCATGTTTCCCAGTTCCCTTTCCTGAGTCCCTGTGCACTCTGCCCTCTTGTCTCCACTCCTACCAAGCCTCAATGGCAGAAGGCTGAGGATGCACTTGCTGAGTCCCAGCCGCCTCTCGCTCCTGCCTTGATGGTGCTTCGTCTGCAGCTGTCACCTGCTCCTTTTTGGTTCCTGTTTTGCCATTGGGATCCTCCTTGCAGACGATCACCTGAGTGGCCCCATAGGGACCCTGGTGCTTAGCGTCCTAGCCACCCTCCTGAACAACTCAGCCAAGCTCCTTGCTTTGGGTGGCCTGGACGGCCACGAGACAGACTGGGGTGTGGGTTTGAATGAAGTCTTATTTATTTAAGCAAGACCTTGAATTCATCGATCCATCGATCTGTCCAAGGTGCAGAGGTGCAGAGGCACTGAAACATATCCTAGTTGACTTGGAGTTATTAAAGGCTGACTACAATCCCAGGGCATATATACTGACAGCTATTCACAGTCACATTGCTGCTGAAAAACCAGCACAAATCATCTCTGTTTCTTGTAACTGGACAAAATATTGCATTCACCATTAATAGGTTCATATTAAGCTAATTACAGAAAAACTATAGATTTAATGAGCAAGAAACTGTAATATGCATTCTTTCAATGTATGTATATATGTAATGGTGCAGAATTGGAGATAATGTGTGCAAAGCATAGCCCATGTCAGAGAAGTTCAGAAAATTTTCCCTTAGTGGAAACCACATGCAAGGCTAATTTTTAAAGCTTTTACGGCTCATGTAATGTTTCAATCTTGTAAAACATGGAATAGCTTTAAATGAGCTTCATTTGTACTACGGTTTCATTGCTGCTTTGAGCTGCTGCAATGAACAAATAAATTAAAATAGTCTTCAGTAAAGGTTTGTTTTTCACAGTGTTTATGCTGCATGATGATAGTGGTCTTTTGCACATGCAGGTTGCTTCATTTAAATCTACATGCAAAAGATAGAGCATTCATAGAGGATAAGTCACTTCCAACATATATGTAAATAAGCCTTTAGGCGACTGGCTGGCTGCTTTTCAAATTGCATACACATTTATTGTGAAATAAAACACAAGTGACTTTTTACATTCTTCGTTGGCGATAATGAGAGCCTTTTATTTCATTTTGTTTACACTTTTATTGCGAGTGTTGGGACTTGGAAACCTTACCATTTGCAGCCAAATGTTGGTCTTCACCACCTGGTTCTTTTCATCCTAAGACAAAAAATATATATATAATTTTAATTAACTACTACCTTGAGAGTTTACTTCTAACTTTGAGCATTTAAGATGTATGTTTAATTGTGCTGGGCTAAGATTTGATATACAGTATCATCAAATTTCCTGTACTTTTCTGTTTTTACAACCTACTTTTCTAATAATAATATTAATAATAATAATACACACCACATCCATGATCTGCCTGAGGGTGATGCCAACTCCAACGATGAGTTTCTGAGACTCGTTGAAGACCGGCCTCTCCAGTGAATTGTAGCCACTCAACAACATGTTCAACAGTCTGAGCTCATCTGGCCCTTGAAAAGAAACTTTGAAACAAAAAAATATATATACATTCAAAAGTTTTAGTGTCATTTTACACCATTTGCTATTGGCCAACAAAGCACATTATAAAACGATTTTCAAAGGTGCCATCCAAATAAAGTTATAAATTGACCTGGAACCACAATTCATGTTAATCCTAAAATGTACATTTCAACATTAACACTGTACCTAAATGCAGGAAAAAAATAACTCTACTTAAATTATTAAAGAGTAAATAGTGTGCATACAATGCACATGTACAGTACATGCAAACTGTATGTAAAAATTACATCATTTTACCTAAATAAAACATTTTAAAAAAAACATTTCATATCTCTTTGAAAAAGGCAATCTATTTCAGGGAAAATATCTATTTCAACAAAAAAGTTGCAGCCAGAAATGGAAAAAAAGCAAAGCAAAGCACATTTATTTCTATGGCACATTTCATACATAAGGCAACTCCTTGTGGTTTGTATGATTAAAAGCATTTAAAACATAGAAATAAGTATTTGAAAGAGAGGACAAAAATAAAACTGATAAAAGTACAATCAAAACAGTGTTCAGTCGGGAAATATCAGTTAAAATGGAAATAGTCTAAAAACATGAGCAAAAGGAAACATTTCTAACGTGGATTAAAAAAAAATATTCTCACTTGGGGTTTACGTCAACTCTGTTGGCAACTTATTCCATTTGTGTGCAGCATTATAGCTAAATGCTGCTTCGCCATGTTTGCTTTGGCCTCTGTGCTCCACTATTTGACCTGAGTCTGTCAAACTCAGAGCTGGGTTAGTCTTCCGTAAGAATTTCTTTCATGTGATCAGGTGGTATTCTTCAGGTGGTAAATGACTGTTTTAAAAAGGTCAAATCAATGACATGAAAGTTGTATTTCAACTCAAGAAAAATCATTTCTTCTGACTAAAACTGCCAGTTTTTTTATTATTTTTTTAATTCAAGAAAATCATAATTTCCTTTCTTCTCTTATGAGAAGAAAGTTGGATCTTTTGTTTTTATCTTATTTTTGGAGAAAAACATCCATGCATCCATTTTCTGAGCCACTTATCTTCACAAGGGTTGCGGGGAGTGCTGGAGCCTTTGCCTGCTCCATCACTTGTTTTGCTTCAACATTTCATATCACACTTGTATTATACGTATTGTATTTCTGTTTTTCCTCAGTTGTAATACAATCTTTTTTGGTGTTGATTAGGCTTTTGTAATCTGTTTTCTGTTCAGTTCTCCGGACTTGTGTCGTAACCTTCTATTAGATGGCTTGAGGTACATACAATAATTATTGTTGTATTTATGTAATTGTATGTTTTGATTCATGTAGCTTGCCTCAGTCTTTTGCTAAATAATTTTTGTTTGGAATAATTTTTGCTCACGTTGTTGGTGCACCCTTGTTTGAAGAACTTTTTAGTTGCTCTTAACACTGAGTTGGCTCTACTTTGGTGTTCAAAGTTCTGTACATGCGATTGTGTCAAGCACAGTCGAGAGCAGTGTTTCATAGGCTTGGTCAAGCAACAATACACGTTAAATTAAACAAAAACTGGATGCGCAGGCTTCTTCAGTCTTCTTCGTTCCAGTGAATTGAATTTTATCAGCGGCATAGATGAACAAAAATACATTATTTACCATTAAAGAATACTTTTCAGAGTAATTCAGTGAAATTCGATCATTTTGTGATGATCTCTCATGCCACATTCCCAATGAAGAAGATATTTTATATTTACAAGCTGTGGGACATAAGTTGGTAATCACTGGTCTTGACTGACTGAGGGTACAATATCTTGTGTAAGCTGTATTTGAAGCAACATGAGTGACACCAGTTGGAAATACAAACAAGGATAGTGGAAGAGTTATCCACCACAGCGACTGCAAGAAATAGTGACCACAACAACAAACAAGTGATGTCGTAAACTACATGTGAGTGACTTAATTATTACAGTTTTCTGAACAATAAAATTGGCAGCCTACCTTGGACTGTGCATGCACTCACTAGCAGAATAAACAGAACATCATGTGGATCCATGGTGGAATCAGAGGAGGAATGTGGACTTCAGTGGGGTGGCTTTGTAATGATTGTGTGAACATGTGTGTTTGTCTAATCGCTCCTCCCTGACCAACATTAAAATGAAACTCCTACATTAAATAGGTCAGTACTAGATAAGAAAAAGGTTAATGAATGCACAAATTAGTACCCTCCATAATATTTTTGGGGGTTTTAGTTTTGGAAGTCAATATGAAAAATTGTTTTGGGAAAGTATTTTTGCAGCATGTCGTACGGCTTGTAGTCGAGGCGTGTAGGTTCCATTGGAAATTGCGTAAGAGCCGGATGCAGCTGGAGTCCAACTTGTAACCCCCTTAATGGAAAACAGATGTGGACATCACCTTCACTGTGGAACAAGATTTGCAGTTTTTGTATAAAATGACAATCATAGTATTTACCATACAGTACAGTGAAATTCTGCGATTGGCTGGAAACCAGTTCAGGGTGTACCCTGGCTTCTGCCCATTGACAGCTGGGTTAGGCTCCAGCACTCCCACGACCCTCGTGAGGATAAGCACCTTAGAAAATGGATGGATTGATAGAGTGAAATCTCTTTTCAGGCTTAGACTGTACTTAAAGGGGAAATCCAGTGCTTGCATTAACAGTGTATCCAATAGGTCATGTATTATATAACCTATTTTGACAATGTGATGTTAAATCCTCTCTCATTTAAAAGTGTTTTGAGAAAATCTTTATCAACAATTATGAATTTTCAGGGGCGCTGCCATTTTTGCGAGTCACATGATCTACTCGGGCGTCTGTGATGTGTACCGTGCCGTTCCAAATCCTGGATTACATGGGACACCATTATGCCCAGCGCTGAGTTCATCTGGTGAAGAAATACCAGTATTGATTAATCGGACAGATGGAGGAATACTTCCATACAGATTCGAACCTGTGGCTGTAATTAATGTTGAATATTCTGATGGTTCATCGGGCGGAATGACGTTGCATCTGACTACTCGGAGGCCTACGCGCGACCTCAGTG
Source organism: Syngnathoides biaculeatus (assembly GCF_019802595.1). Classification (NCBI taxonomy): domain Eukaryota; kingdom Metazoa; phylum Chordata; class Actinopteri; order Syngnathiformes; family Syngnathidae; genus Syngnathoides; species Syngnathoides biaculeatus. The sequence goes on from NC_084642.1 coordinate 30,991,549, forward strand.
CATAAACAAAGCCCCCCGGGACCTCTGGGCCGGAAGCCGTGGATGGTTCTTCGGACGGGAATGACACAGAGTCTGACGAGGTTCCAGGTGTCCCATGTAATCGAGCGTTTGGAACGGCACAGTACACATCACATACACCCATGTACATCATGTGACTCGCGAAAATGGCAGCGCCCCTGAAAACTCGCAATTGTCCACAAAAATCTTCTCAAAACACTATTAAATGAATGTGTAGACATTTGTTAACTTGTTTCTGTTCAGTTCTCTGGACTTGTGTAGTCCAGGAACTGCTTGATTTATTTCTTCTTTGTATCCTGTAGGCTTTACAAAATCAGGACTTTTGGGGCTGATCACCGACTTGAAAAAAAAAAAAAAAAAAAAACGATAACCAATCACCAATCCAATCACAAAATGGACCAATGTCTCAATTTGAATGGCCCGTTCATTTACGCTGTATACTTGTGTACTTTATTGCTCCAAAAACATATTTACAATCAATGTATCTTTGTTCATCTATATATGCCAGTTAAGCAGAGTGACAGACAGAACAAATTAATGGTCCTCTGTGAGATGTCTTGAAGTACATACGGTAAATAATGTATCAATGTATATTTTGATTCTTGAAGTTTCTGTCAGTCTTTTCTTAAATAGCTTTTGTTTCGTAATAATTTTTGCTCACGTTGTTGGTGCACCCTTGTTTGAAGAACTGTTTATTTGCTCTTAACACTGTGTTGGCTCTACTTTGGTGTTCAAAGTTCTGTACGCAGGATTGTGTCAAGCGGAGTCTAGAGCAGTGTTTCACAGGCTTTGTCAAGCAAAGATACACGTGAAATTGAAAAAAAAAAAACTGGATGGTCAGATTTCTTCTGTTTTTTGCATTCTAGCCATCCAGCCATTTTCTGAGCCGCTTATACTCACAAGGGTCACGGTAATGATGGATCCAATTGCACTGATCTTTGGGCAGGATGTGGGGTACACCCTGAACTGGTTGCCAGTCAATCGCAGGGTCCATGGAGACAGAAAACAGTCACACTCACAATCACACCTAGGGGCAATTTAAAGTCCCCAATTAATGTTGTTGGGATGTGGGAGAAAACCGGAGAAAGAGAGTTGGACAAATATATACACCAAATATTATTTCTGTTGGTTTCATAGCACATTACATGGTTCATTACTCAATGTTGTGACTGCTGGCTGTTTTCTAGAGTCCTGCTGTTTTTCAATAAGGATAAGTTGAGTGCAGCTGGACAAAGATAATTGTTTTGCATTCCTTCTCTGGCTCTCTCACTTCTGGAGGTAATTGTTTTGCTTAGGCTTCAGTAAGCGGTTACAACTTGTAAAAATGTTTTTTTTGTTGCAAAAAACTTTTCTCTTTTTTTGCAATAAAAAACCCATCAAGACAAGATTGCCTCCTTACTTATTCTGTCAGAAAATGATTTCCCAGAAGAATTGATAGATAGATAGATAGATAGATAGATAGATAGATAGATAGATAGATAGATAGATAGATAGATAGATAGATAGATAGATAGATAGATAGATAGATAGATAGATAGATAGATAGATAGATAGATAGATAGATAGATAGATACTATTAGCTTTCAGTTAATTAATTACATCAGATAACACAACTATATGGCCAGCTGAAAAGCCATAGGGTAAAGCCACAGTTTATAATACGAAAGCGCAGCTGTACAAAAAAAAATAATATAGTCCAGAGGAAAAAAAATCTACATCAGAAAATAACAAAAGCGTTGAGACGCTTATCCTCACAAGGGTCACGGTAGTGCTGGAGCCTATTCCAGATTCTTTCAGGAAGAAGGTGGGGTAAATAAATAGAGAAAATATATTTGTGGAGGGGCGGCATGGTGATTCAGCTGGAAAGTGTTGGCCTCACAGTTCTGAGGTCCCGGGTTTGATCCCGGCCCCGCCTGTGTGGAGTTTGCATGTTCTCTCTGTGCCTGCATGGGGTTTCTCTGGGCACTTCGGTTTCCTCCCACATCCCAAAAACATGCAACATTAATTAGACATGCTAAATTGTTTTTAGGTGTGATTGAAAGTGTGGCTGTTTGTCTCTATGTGCCCTGTGATTGACTGGCAATCAGTTCAGGGTGTCCCCTGCCTCCTGCCCGTTGACAGTTGGGATAGGCTCCAGCACTCTCTGTGACCCTTGTGAGAATAAGCGGTTAAAGAAAATGGATGGATGGATGGATATTTGTGGAAGCAGAAGCCACATTCAATAATGAATCAACCTCCATGACATGGGGTGATTAAAAATCCTAACCCCAAAAAAACCCCAACAAATTTGCCTCTTTGGCTGTTAGGGAGCTCCCCTACCGCTTTACAAAAAGGAAATAAATAAATAAACAAAAAACCCACAACAAGAAAAAGTTCAATTTGAACAATAAATACCATGTCTGTGTTGTGTATTCAATTGAATATAGGTTGAAAGGAGATCAACAAAACAATATTGTGCCCATTAAATGTAAATCCAAGTATTCACACTACAGTATCTTTTTTTTGGGGGGGGGGGGGATTTTTTTTATATGTACTTATCTGGTCCTACTTGGCCCACCTGTCAAATTATGAAAGACAATGAGTCAAAAAGTTTGCCCACCCGTCATAGCCTCTTCATCCAGCTTTTACGGGGGATACGAAGGCATTACTAGGCCATCTGAGATTAATAGCCTCTCCAATGTGTCCTGGATTGTTGCCAGTGTTTCTTCCTTCTCATCAGGGAGGTGTCCAGGAGCAGTGGGTATACTCTGAGCCCCATGCGGATGACCAAGCTTCTCACCCTACCTCCAAGGGAGATCCCAGACACCCTATGGGGGAAACTCATTTTCTCCGTTTGTATCTGGGATCTTGTTCTTTTGCAATTAACAGCTGGTGACCATTGGTGGGGCTAGGAACGTACTGTAGATCAACCAGTAAATTGAGAACTTCGATTTTGCTCCTTCTTCACCACAATGGACCCTTAAAAAGTCTCTATCAGCGTACCAATTTGCCTGCTGATCTCCTGTTCCATTCTTCCCGCATTCATGAACAAGACCCCAAGATACTTGAAGTCTTTTGCTTGGGGGAGGATCTCATCCCTGGCCTGAGAGGACACCCCACCCTTTTCCGACAGAGGATCACAGTTCCAGATTTGGAGGCACACATTTTCATCCCAGCTACTTCACATTCGGCTTCGAAAAACTTGTGTGTTGGAGGTCGTGGCTTCATGAAATCAACAGAACCCATGCATCTGCAAAAAGCGGAGATGCAATACTGAGGCCTCCAAACTGGGCCCTCCCCACGCCTTGGCTATGCTTATAAATTCTGTCCATAAAAGTTATGAACCGAATCAGGATGGCAGTAAAACTGAATGACCAATGATGCTGCTACATTGTGCTGCATACAAGTTGCACGCTAATTACTACAAGAGGATTGGGGGTCACCTTTCACAAGTCAAACGTTTTAACTCCATTATTTTTAAAATATTATGTTGTGATAGCACGCCCCTTTTGCGTTGACAAACAAAAGTGAGTGAGTATTCGTTTCAAAATGAGCAGGTGACGACTTCTTTTTCTTGCATGCATTGCCTACGATGGAATTGTCGACCTTTCCAAGATGGCCGACATGTCATTACGTTGGTTAGCCAGGAAAAAGAGGTTTTATCTAGTGTCTAATCTAATTGCCGAAAAATAAAGTACAACGATTGGTTGACAGTTTATAGGGGCGGGGTCAAGATAGTAACTAGGAAGGGAAGGACTCGAGATGTGAGTTCTGCAGTAAACATCCAGTACTACGTCGGCTTCCACTTTGCATTTCACGTTTATTGTCTCATCCAGCAGCGCGCCGAACATGCAGCCAATTCGGAAACGTCGGGACAACGATTTAAGGTTCCGAACAAATAGACCAAATAGGTTGGTTAGTTCGATTCAAGGATTTTGCTCACGGTGGCTTCACAATATACACGCAAAAAAATTCCAGTTATTATATCCTGCTTGAATTTAATTTTTGTGTGTTGTGCTTCTCGTTTCCTCTCATGTGCTCAGCAACGTGAATATTATTGTTTCACACGTCCACTACCTAAAACTATTACAACCTTATAGTGGTATTTGAGTGGGCGTGTTTGTGGTTTCCGAAATTAAACAATTGACCATCGTAGTACTTAGTAGTAGTAATTTGATGAGGGACTGGGGACCTGTTCAAGGTGTAGTCCGCGCCCGCGTATGTTGCGGGGATAAGCGACTTGGAAAATGGATGGATTTTAATTTGTATCCTCATTTGTTGATAAGAGTAAATATGTAAGTTGGTTACTTTATTAGTGTGTACGTGTTTTCTTGGTATTTACAGCTGTCAAGTTCCTTTTACAATCGGCCATATGTCTTTTACCTGAGCCGGTAGTTCAGATTTTGTATGTTGTCAAAGACTGTTCGTTCAAGTGTAAACACAAAATGACTCATATGTTCCGTACATTCAACAGCACCGATTGATAGCTCTCCAACTGTCATTGAAAGCCACTATATACCCAACTTACCTTTATTTAAAACATTGTTATACAGTGATTTTTATATCACTTTGGAAAGATAATAAACAATATAAATAATATAAAAACATATCATAACCACTCAATATAATATTGTGTTTATTGTGCATTGTTGAATTATCTAGCCATCCATTCAATTTTTGAGCTGCTTATCCTCACAAGGTTTCCGGGAGTGCTAGAACCAATCCCATCTATATTTGGGACACCCTGAACTGGTTGCTAGTCAATTGCAGGGTACATATAAATAACAAACCATTCAAACTCAAATTTCACATATTTGGGCAATTTTAAGTCTTCAGTTAACGGACCATACATGTTTTGGGATGTGGGAGGAAACTGTAGAACCTGGAGAAAACCCATCCAAGCACGGGGAGAACAGGGTCTTCAGATCTAAGGCAGACGTGCTATCCAGTGTCACCATTATAAAAAAAAAAATCCCCAAAACCCCAAAAAGTCCAGGACAGTTCTCGATTCTCTATGCCCATCCAGCTCATAACAGGCACTTAACTTTTTTTTTACCTTGACCTGACCATGCTGTCTGGAGATTAGCAGTAGGAGCAGTTAGACTGGCAGGGGTGGGGTTTGGGTATGGGAGGGTGGTCCGGTGCTCATGCCTCTCCCATTGTGATGGTCTGGGAACTTTGGTCTGGCTTGGAAACTCCTTGGGTCCCGGGTGGCACGTGGCGTCCCTTGGTTAGGTCCCCTGCTAGAGGGGCTCGGTGACTTCTTCTTTTCTTTTCGGCTTGTCCCGTTAGGGGTCGCCACAGCGTGTCATCTTTTTCCATCTTAGCCTATCTTCTGCATCTTCCTCTCTAACCCCAACTGCCCTCATGTCTTCTCTCACCACATCCATAAACCTTCTCTTTGGTCTTCCTCTCGCTCTTTTGCCTGGGAGCTCCATCCTCAGCATCCTTCTACCAATATACTCACTCTCTCGCCTCTGAACATGTCCAAACCATCGAAGTCTGCTCTCTCGAATCTTGTCTCCAAAACATCCAACTTTGGCTGTCCCTCTAATGAGCTCATTTCTAATCCTATCCAACCTGCTCACTCCGAGAACCTCAATATCATTTCTGCTACCTCCAGTTCTGCTTCCTGTTGTTTCTTCAGTGCCACCGTCTCTAATACGTACATCATGGCCGACCTCACCACTGTTTTGTAAACTTTGCCCTTCATCCTAGCAGAGACTCTTCTGTCACATAACACACCAGACACCTTCCGCCAGCTGTTCCAACCTGCTTGGACCCGTTGCTTCACTTCCTTACCACACTCACCATTGCTCTGGATTGTTGACCCTAAATATTTGAAGTCCTCCACCCTCGCTATCTCTTCTCCCTGTAGCTTCACTCTTCCCCCTCCACCTTTCTCATTCACGCACATATATTCTGTTTTACTTCGGCTAATCTTCATTCCTCTCCTTTCCAGTGCATGTCTCCATCTTTCCAATTGTTCCTCTGCATGCTCCCTGCTTTCACTGCATATGACAATATCATCTGCGAACATCATGGTCCAAGGGGATTCCAGTCTAACCTCATCTGTCAGCCTATCCATTACCACTGCAAACAGGAAGGGGCTCAGAGCTGATCCCTGATGCAGTCCCACCTCCACCTTAAATTCTTCTGTCACACCTAAGGCACACCTCACCGCTGTTCTGTTCCCCTCATACAGGTCCTGTACTATTCTAACATATTTCTCTGCCACACCAGACTTACGCATGCAGTACCACAGTTCCTCTCTTGGTACTCTGTCATAGGCTTTCTCTAGATCCACAAAGACACAATGTAGCTCCTTCTGACCTTCTCTGTACTTTTCCACGAGCATCCTCAAGGCAAATAATGCATCTGTGGTACTCTTTCTAGGCATGAAACCATACTGTTGCTCGCAGATACTTCTGTCCTGAGTCTAGTCTCGTCTAGGTCGGTGACTGATAATAATAAATAATACAATAAATTATTACTAATTACAGCCCCACCATTCTGCATTACAGCCCTCCATTCTGCAACACCCTGCAGCTCAACTGGACAGGTTAAAAAAACAAAAATAAACTTGTCTTTACTTGTTGTTCCCCTTAAATTACAAGTCATTTAACATCAGCAAAATGAAAACTCAATAGGCTAAACTAATTCCAAAAGTAAAGTTAAAAGTCGAGTATATGCACTTAATTTGATTTCAATTGTGCAATTATGTTTTCTTCGGTTAAAAAAATATGGGTAAGCTACGTGTATTTTTGTGTTGATCAGGCTGACAGAATATTAAGTAGAGCTACTTAATACATTGTTTTAAAAAATAAATTTCACAATTTCAGAGATGTAAATTATACATGAAGTAGGCTTGACTGTTTCACTGATCTTAAACTGTTTATCCATGTTGAATTTTGTCTAACTGAATTAATCTGTTTTAGCACCATAATGGGGTCGAAGGAGAACATGCCAGAGATTAAAAGAAGAAAAGATGATTTCCATTTCGACTTATGGTTCAGCCTGACTCTGCAGAACTGGATTTTAGACTTTGGACGGCCTATTGTCATGGCAAGAAAGTCTCAATGTGTTTTTCCCAGATTCGTATTATCAGTACTAATGTCAAATTTTTCATGAAAGAATGACCAATATGAGTATCCGTGTGTATTGTACATAGATCATCCTTCCACTTGAGTGGTTTCCCCTGAACAAACCAAGTGCTGGAGACTATTTTCACATGGCCTACAATGTCATCACACCTTTCCTCATGCTTCGGGTAAGCATAAGCACATTATCAACACACATCTCTCTTGATCAATCAAATCAATCATTCATTCATTATATGACTGTGCATACAATGAGATAACGTTAAGACGTTAATGTTAAGATAGCAAGTATGAATTGATAAAAGTCTGTGAAAAAATGTTGAGAAAAATTATTTAAAATTAAGAACTTAAGACACTAGATGGGATGGATTTACAGACAAATTATTTTCAAAATTTCTTGTCACCTTATGTGCTAGTTGATTGAGCGCAGTCCAAGGGCACTGTCTCCCTCAGCAGTCTACCTTTGCATCATCACTTTTGTCATGGGAGCCAGCATCCACCTGGTGGGAGACTCCATCAACCACAGACTCATTCTGAGTGGATACAAGCTCCATCTGTCAGTCAGAGAGAACCCGATTATGAAGGACCTCAAACCTGCCTCATTGGTGAGTCTCTCATGATGCCTGGGTCACAACAGTGTGCCCTGCTAAATATTTTCTATAGATATCTATGGAATTCTATAGAATTTGTGCAGAACAACTTGTTCTGTAGAACTTTTGCTGTGATTTTCTATATAATTTCTACAGAACAACAATGTTTCTATAGAAATTCTATAGGACTTGGGTCCTAAAATTCTATAGCTCTATAGAAATTCTATAGAAATGATCTTTAGAAAATTTTTAGCAGGGTGAGCTATATTATTAGAAACCATTTTCAGATATTCCTGAGCAATGTCCCCTTCAAGATGTGGGTGTGCGTAATTGCGCACTGTTGTTGTGGTCTCTGCGCACAGGCGTTCTGCATTGCGCAAAAAAAAATACAAATCCAACCCGAATTGAAAGTGTGACATACAACTATTCAGTTTGTGCCATTTTGCAATGTAATTCAATGAGTGAGGGGTGACTGGCTGCTCCATCGATCCAATTCACAAACGTACTTACGCAGTCCATCAACGCTGAGGACCATGAAAACGTCCTTATGCGCCATCCACCCCCAGTGTTCAGTTCGCAAATCAGTCTGAGGATCGTAGAGCAAAGAGAAGCTAGACACGTGGTTCTTATGTTTACCCTCAAAGTAAAAAAGTTGAAAAAAAAAGAAATGCTATTATTTTAAGATGCAATGACTGTTGGCGTATGTGCAAATAAAACAAAAAGCAGTGAAAGTAGATGAGATGTTCTCCTTTTTGAGCGAGAAAGGTCTGGTCTGAAAAATGTTCCGAAGCAGAAATGAAAACTGGGTTTTTGGAAGGAAAGGTGTGGACAAAATTGAATGACTGTTCCATTTAGTCGTACCCACATTTCCAACCTGATCAGTAGTATATTATTATCTGCTTCATCAAAAGCTGCGCTGAGATCCAACAAGACTAAAATTGACACCTTTCCCGAGTCAGTATTCAACCTTATATAATTTAGCACTTTGACATAACAGCAGATTCTGTTGTGCGATGAGTTCGGAATCCTGATTTGAAATTTGTCAAATAGTCCATTTCAGTTCAAGAAATTAAATAGAGAGACTAAAGTGCCCAGAGGTGTGATTGTGAGTGCAAATGGTTGTTTCAATGTGCCCTGCGATTGACTAGTAATCAGTTAAGGGTGTACCTCGCCTCCTGCCCGTAGATATTTAGGATAGGCTCCACCACTATCATGACCCTTGTGTGTCAAAGTGGCTCAGATAATGGATGGATTAAAAATAAGATGTGGCTTACAGCCAAATTTAGGCAACGGCGCCACGCTTAAGACGTTGCGAATAATAGTGGGAATAGGGCCCTCTACAATGGCACTAGTAACCAGTTGACAAAAGAAACTAACATTGCAACGAGGGATTATGCAACACAACTGGAAATACAATTTGGCGCTAATGACTCCAAATCAGTCTGGCATGGATTACAGTCGCTCAGTAATACAAGCGGCGATCCCCCAAAGTTGACAACAATAGTGGGCTAGCCAACGACCTGAACAGCTTTTACTGCAGATTTGAAAAGGTCACTTTCACGCCACGCACCCACCAAGTCACACCCCGGTCCACTTCAACATCTCCAACTCCACTGTTTAACATCCATGAATGGGGCGTGAGGCAGATCTTCAAACGACAAAAGATCAACGAAGCGGCGGGGTCAGACCTTGCGTCCCCATCCTGCCTCAAAATCTTTGCAGACCAACTTAAAAAGATATTCAATGTATCTCTAGAACTACGTGAAGCACCAACCTGCTTCAAACACTCCCCCAAAAAACAGCAGTCTCATGTTTTAATGACTACAGGCCTGTTGCCTTGACATCTGTGGTCATGAAGTCCTTTGAATGCCTTGTGCTGGACCACCTCAAGAGTGTCACAGGACCCCAGCTGGACCCACTGGAGTTTACCTATCAGGCCAACAGATCTGCGGATGATGCCATTAACATGGGTAAGCACTTCATCCTAGAACATCTCGACAGCAAGGGAACCTATGCAAGGATCCTGTTCGTAGACTTCACCTCTGTGTTTAACACCATCATCCCTGAACTCCTCTCTTCCAAGCTTCTTCAGCTCATGGTCTTGCCTGCCATTTGCCAGTGGATGTACTCTTTCCTGGCAGACATGACACAGGAGGTGAGGCTGGGGGGACACCACCTCATCCACGCGCACTATCAGCACCAGGGCACCCCAAGGTTGTGTCTTCTTCCTTCTCAGTCCACATTTGTTCTCTTTGTTGAGCTAAATGGCTGTCTTCTAGGACACTTTGGCTCACCTTTTTCTGACATCGGTAGAATGGTTTCATTTTCCGACTGTCCATTTACATCCACATAAACTTCAAGATGGTGGATTTTCGTTTACGGCATTGACATCCTCTTAAGCAGTGTGTGATAGTCCTCACCATTGTTCCCTCTAAGCTGGAGAACTCATAGTTGGCTTGGTATGTATTTGTATTGTATTTTTTTGTTTGTTGAAATTTTCGGTGTAAGTTTGCAAAAACACAAAAATGTGCTTAAAAATGTTATGATGGGAATACAATCTGAACGTTTTAATGAGCCATGTAACTTCAAGGGATGACAGTGATTGACCACAGTGCATACGTCTGATGTTACTCACAGTGGCCAAAGGGAGCGCTCATGGGCAGACACGTAAAAAATTTGGTAGTTGTTGGAATTCTGTCATTTCAAAGGCTTGCAGTGGCGAGTTTTGAGTGTCTCACTGGCAGATTTCAGAAACTGGCTTGCCCTGGTCTGGCTAGTTAGCTCGTCGTGTTGCAATGGCGTCCCTAGTCCACGTCCGCGGTTAACTCATTGAACTGTCCTTGTTGTTTCGGCCTTCACTTGTGGGAGCTGGTATGCCGAACATTTGGGATAAGGTCCGGTGAGCTCTCTGTGTCCCCCTGTGTTCTTTTACTGGGGAGCAAGAGCGTTGTGCTAAGGCCTGTCGCAGAATCCCAAATGGCAGTATTTTAACAAGCGTGAGAAACAGTACAAAATGCGCTCTAAGTTTCACAGTAATAGTGCTCAAGATACACAAACATTCACGTTGTTGGACAAACCCTGTATTTGGCAAGCAATTCAACGCTGTCAGGCACGTTAGACATCTGAAAATGCAAGGTGTGTTCAAAGACCCTAGAAGCCTAAAAAAACAAAGGTATTTCTGTCTCAAAAATTCAAAATACTCTAAAAAAGTAAAAACGAAGAGAAAAGTAAATGTATGAGCGCCATATAAAAGCTCGTTTATTGGCTAGGGCTGGCCCTGGGCCATGAAGATGGTGGGTTTGGGCTGTCTGTGTGTGTGTGGGGGAGGGGGGGGGAGTGGGGAGGAGTTGGTCCTTGATAAAGGAAATCCCTCCTCATAGGGGTTTGTGCACCCAAAAATTTCAAAATACCTTGCTTTAAGGTACAATATTAGTGCTTAGGAGATACTGTTTTGTCTATTGGGATTGAAGTGGACAACCTTTGTCTATTGATGAAAAAAATTGCATTATATACATTGAGGTGTGACTATTTTTTTTATATGGAAGTCATTTCCATGAAAGACCAGATCCATCCACATTGTTCAAATACAGTTGTCACTGGTCACAAAGTTCCAACTTACTTTTATTAAATAATTCTTGACACTAAAGCCTCCATTTAAATACCTGGTTTCACTGACACTCTTAGTTTTTACTCGGCTTTGTACTGCAACAATGTGTCAACTAAGACCGCCGTATATCACTAGTAACTCACTTTTGGGCCAAGTGTATTATTGTTAGCTTATGATTGGCAAGAGTTTAGCGGCATTAATCACGAAGCTATTTTTTTCCATCTGTTTAACTGGCTGCATAGTGTGTCAATTTTAATGGTTTTAGCAGCCAAATTGTTATCCGCAAAGTGTGCATTTATGCATTAGCATTTTTAGTAACCTGCTGTGAAAGCTTTGATGAGTGACTCTTAGCCTTGGGTATGGAGTCACAGTTATAGAGAAAGCCATGCCATGTATGTTAGTTTTCAATGTGAATATATAACACAATCTTTTAATCCAGCCACACATTTATTTAGCATTTTTAGGTTTTGAGATTTGAACACACACAGATAAATCCCAGTGATGTCTATAAATATATTCATGTGGGTTGTTCAGGATTTGTCATACACCACTCACCTCATAGTGTAAACAAGATTTCAAATAAACTTGGAAAAAAATGAAAGTTATTTGTTATGCTGGACCCAGATGGTATATACAAATAAGTATGGATCATCATCAAAATATGTTCATATAGAAAGGTTAACCAACACATCAGAAGGGTGCCACTTATTTCTACCAGAGATCATCAATAGTTGGTCTCCAGTTTGGGGTGACACACAGATAGTCTAAATGTTTTCTTGATCTTTCATTAATATTTATGTAGTTCAGACAAAAAGTCTAGAAAATTTAGTTATTAAATAGTACAATCTACACTTCACTATTAGCTTAAAGTATTTGAGCGAAAATAGTTTTGATCCATACTACTATCCATTACTCTGCCCGTATCAATTCAGCAAAAGAAAAAGCTATCCCATTCTGTACTTGTCTTGAGAGCTCAACGTTATTGATCATTTTGTATCCCTTAACGAAGATTAGCCTTACAAGCTAGTTTAGAAAAATAAAAACCTTGCAGCATAGTGAAAAGTCCAAAGAACAGTAACTAAATAATTAATATCCCCAAATAATAAACATAAGAGACTGTATGCGTGCTCAATGCGTCGATCCCGAGGCAGTTTAAAAATAAAAAAAGAGAGACTTCAGCCTATCATCCATCTAATCTCTTCATTCAGGTGTGACAGATATGTCGATCACACGCACATAAGGGCGCGTTCTAGCAAGCTGGTCTCCTATTTACGGTGTCTCTTTTGCTTTCTCCACGACAGTTGCTGCGATGCGCCCCCCGTTGGTAGATCATGAGAGACTGGATGCTTGAAAAGTACGTCTTGGAATAAAAAAGCCAAAGTCTGATTTCTGTTTTTTTTCATATCAATCACACGCAAATGTTTCAAATCATCATACCAATTTTAATGTCATTCAGAGACAAGCCAAGGAAAAACAAAATGCAATATTCAAATGAATATCCAATTTGTTAAGGCCCAAAAAAAAAATCAAAACCTTTCTGACCCTCTGTGAAAAAGTTAATTGAGCGGTTCAGTCCCTCCAACAAGGTTAAAGGAGTAGTCCTCTGAACAATGAAAAGTGTTAATCCGATAGGTCATGTCGTATGTACCGTACCTTGAAAATTTGAGGTTAATCCGATATTATTTAATAGTGTTTTTATCGGTGATTACGAATTTTCCTGGGCACCGCCATTTTGTCAAGCCACATAACCTACTTGCATGGATGTGACGTATTCTGTGTGTAAACAAAGAAATCATGGCCAATTTGTAGTGTAATTACATGCAGTATGACCACCATTGGACATGTGAAAATTCCCTACTGTATTGCGAAATTTTACCATAATTCAGATAGCAATAATCCGAGGAAGTCTCGGTGTCATATTCTGCCCAGTAAGAAAAAAAAAACATTTAAGGAATCAGTGGCTAGCAAAGTGTGGTCGCCCTGAGCCGTACGACATATGTACAGGTGTATTTGCACATTTATTTAAGACCAACACTTTTAGAATACAATAAGTCTCTGAATTCTTTATATAACATTGTTATGATGTTGTTAACCAATCTTGACAAAAGTGCTTCTTACCATTAATGCGACTTCTTGTGCTTTCATACGTCATTGAGACTTCCATCCGTTAATTGCGAACGTAATTCCATCATGATGGTGAACAGTTCTTGCCGACAAAGGCATGTCTTTTATCCGTTTGATTATCTTGTCTTTATGCGCAGTTGGCAAAATGTTCATTGGCAATGTCGAGTACGAATGCTTTGGCGTACTCCCCATCTGTGAATTTAAACAAACAGCAGAACCCTCCCTCTCCACAAAGGCAGTCCATTCTTGTTGAAACCTTCAGTACTCCTCATCTGTTTTTCTTTGAGCGACCTTTGTCAAAACTTTCCATAATTACTATTCCACACAATTGGCGTTCGTCCGATCTGCGCCTGTGATTAGTTAGCGAGTCAGACTGCGCGTCATTCCAATCCGAACATTGATCCAAATATTCAGCAGTATTTACAGCCACAGGTTCAAATCTGTGTGGAGGTATTCCTCCGTCTTCCCGATCAACCGATGCAGCTATTTCTTCATCAGATAAGGATAAATCAGAGAAATCAGCACTGTCCGTCATTGTGTTTGCGCATAGGAGACAAGACAGGAGGCATCACTTCCTGTTTTTAAAGTCATGTGGCTCGCCAAAATGGCAATGCCCATGAAAATTTGTCATTGCCGATAAAATCAATGAGCTCGAATTACCCTCAAATTTTCATGGTACAGTACATATCACATGACCTCTTGGATTAAGGCTTTTCATTGTTCAGTGGACTATTTGTCTAAGAACCACTCGTTTAAATTGATCATCTCTGGGGAATATGCATTTGTGGGAAGAGCACCCCTACTAACTACATATGTGGCCATTGTTATATGTGAACAAGTTCAATGAATGAAAGATCATGTACTAGTGCATATTTTGTGCAAATGGGAATTGAACTTACTTCATTTCTGCCTGATGAACATTATTGAGAATGTGTTAATTCTACTGTCAAAGAGCAGTTTAGAGTAAAAGTTTGTTTCATTCAAGAGTGCCAGGTTTTGTTCGGGATTTCCATGACAAAACCCATCTGCGGACACTATATCATGCTTCATATGTTGGCAGAAAAACACTGCATTTGCCAAACGATTCAGTACGGTTACAGCCATCATTTATGGCATGTCTCAGCTGTGTGAGGACACAATCTATATTCAGGGACTCTGCGTACAGTGCCATGACAAAGTATATGCCCCTCTTGAGCCATCCATCCATTCATTTTCTTAGCCGCTTATCCTCACGAAAGTTGCGGGGGTGCTGGAGCCACTCCCAGCTGCCATCGGGCAGGAGGCAGGGTACACCCTAAACTGGTTGCCAGCCAATCACAGGGCACATCGAGACAAACGGCCACACTCACAATCACACCTAAGGGCAATTTAGAGTCTCAAATTAATGCATGTTTTTGGGATTTGGGAGGAAACCAGAGTGCCGAGAGAAAACCCACACAGGTACAGGGAGAACATGCAAACTCCACACAGGCGGGGCAGGGATTGAACTCTGGTCCTCAGAACACTTTACAACTGCATCACCATGCTGGCCCCCCCACTCCTGATTTCATTTTTTTGTGCATATCTATCTCACACAAAGGCTTCAAATCCATTTTCTGATCTGCTTATCCTCACAAGTTTAGCGAGGGTTGGTTTCATTCTAAAATACAGTGGTGTACTTTTTATTTTAATCAATGACGTTTTGAACTTTTGAGTGTTTAAACCAGAGAAATGTGAGAAAATTTTCATGCGTCTAAGAAAAGTTTAAAAAATGTGTAGTTTTGGGTTTAAGATCCTTAAAACATAGAAGAGCTAAGAAACGAAAAAACATACTGTAAATGGAAAAAACCCAACAACCTGTAAGCAAAAAATCATGCACTGTGAAAAAAAAAATCCTGTAAATGAAAAAAAAAACCACGGCATCCTGTAAATGAAAAAATATATAATGAATGAAAAAAAAAATTAAAAATGGAAAAAAATCAACTACTACAGATTTCATTTAATGTGTGTTTTTTTGGAACGTAACCCCCGTGCTAAACGAGGGAACACGATATAACTTTCTTTCAGATTTCATTTCTTTGGTATTGTATTCTTACCATTTTCCTTCCAACTGTCAATTTCCAACATCATTACAGCCATTTTCTGAACAGTACATGCAAAAGGGAAGGTGCGGTAGGTGCCACTGTTGCTCAAGTAAGAGAGAATGATGCTCCATTCACTTTTAGTCATTAAAAAAAAAGAACGTCGTCTGAGGGGAATGTGTTTTAATGATTCAGCTTTCCTTTTCATTTACAGATTGACTCTTTTGAGCTGCTGTACTATTATGACGAACATCTGGGACATTTAATGTGGTATGTAGTCACAATCATGGGGAATGAATGTATCCAAAATGTAATTAATATATTTCTCAATTTAAGACAATCAGAGGCTTTAAAAAAGTCACCAACACTAAAAAACAGTGCCTCCAAATCAGAGACCAACATCCTCAGTCAGAAAAGGATGGAGTGCCATCTCCAGGTCAGGGATGAGATCCTGCCCCAAGTGGAAGAGTTCAAGTATCTTAGTTTCTTGTTGATAAGTAAGGGAAGAATGGAATGGGTGATTGACAGGTGTACCGTTTGCAGCAATGTGTAGTATCTGTCAGTCCATTGTGGTGAAGAAGGGGCTAAATTGAAAGGTGAAGCTCGCAATTACTGGTTGATCTACTTTCCCACCCCCACCTCTAGGTCACGAGCTGTGGGTCGTGAGCATAAGAACACAATTCCGCATAGAAGCGATCGAAATGAGTTTCCTCCGTCGGGTTTACGGACTCTCCCTTTGAGATAGGATGAGAAGCTTGGTCATCCAGGGAGGGGCTCAGAATAGAGTTATTGCTCCTCCATATTGAGGGGACCCAGATCAGATAGTTCAGGCATCAGATTCGGATGCCTCCTGGATACCTCCGTGATTGGGCGTTCTGGGCATGTCCCATTGGGAGAAGACCCCGGAGATGACCCAGGACATGCTGGAGGGAGCACGTCTCCTGCCTGGCCTGGGAACACCTCAGGATCCCCTCGGGGGAGCTGGATAAAATGGCTGGGGACAGAGAAGTCTGGGCTTCCCTGCTAAAGACCTGATCTCAGATAAGCAGAGGAAAATGAACGGATGAATGGATGGATGCATGGAAACAGGAAACGATGAATATAACTCGCCTGTGCAGTTCACCCATCTTTGGTGTTTTAGGTACATCCCCTTTTTCATCATTCTCTTCATATACTTCACTGGCTGTTTCACGGAGGCAACAGAGCAGAAGATTCCAGTTACGGGCCAGCTGTTACTTGTACCCAGCGCACTCTATTACTGGTCAGTTGTTTTTTATGTGATGCTCCATCCATCGGGAGTTACAGTCAATACACTTACAAAATAAATTAAACTGTTATTATGTTATTTTTTGTGCCATTGGCTTTATAAAATCAGAGCTCTCAAACAAAAAGAAAATATAATATATTCTTCATTTTGTTACTGGCTGGCAAAGAAATCATGCGCGCGACTATGTTGACCTCTGCTTGGGCAAACCAAAAACTTGGTGTAATATTAATTGGGCATGTCTTAAAACTTGAATCCAGTAACATTTCAATTTTGATGGTTAATATTAAGTTATTGTGAATGGGAAGCTTCCCCACTTGAATGAGATTGATTTCCTTTTTTCCCCTCTCGTTTTATTCTGGCCTTCAGTAGTTCAGTTTGACAAGCTTCATTCATTACATTAGTCACAGGCCGTAACATGCATTAGGTGGATTGGAATTCGTATTTTAATTATTATTAAGATTAGCAGGGAAAAAAAATAAAAACACAAGAAAATAGGCTAATATAAATAAAGTAACAGAAACCCAAGACATTTGTAATTACATTTAGCATTCATTTTAGATGTCTAGACAATGAATAGATATACCTGTATACAGTAGCTGTCACTGTTGTACCGTTTTAGGTCAAAATAGTGAGTTCAAATGTTCTTACCCAGACACTCAAGCGTTAATTGAACATGTGAACCATGTCTACTCCTCCACAGTTATTCAGTCTTTTGATAGTAAAACTCTATTGTACTGGCTACCTTTTTGGACTTGTGTGTCTCTAAATGCTGATAATGATTCCGAAGCAAGCTTTTTCTTCTTTCTTTCAGATTTTATTGAACACAAAAACCATACAATCTTGAATAAATACAAATGACAAAAGGCCAACGTGAAAAACAACTTAGGGAGGTGGATCAAGCGCCACAAGAAGAAGACCTTGATAATCATTAGAAATGTTAGCAAAAACCAACATAAGGCTGTAGTACAAGTAGAAAGAATCACTCTAGTACTTACATACACCAGACCAAAAAAAAAACCCCAAAAAACTACTGGCAGAACTAGCAAACGCGGAGGGAGAAAGCACAAGAGAATCAAAATGCTGAGGCAATGGCAACCAGTGAGAAAACAATCACTTCGTATCTTCCTCCCGTGTGTCCTGCAACTAAATACCCTGCTGATGATGGTATAAAGCAGGAGACTCTGCCCATCATACTCCCAAGAAACTGCAACAAAAGGAAAAAAGCAGCCAGTAAAGGTTGCAGCACAACAGAATTGTGACAGTGTGAATGATTCCATGCTGAATCTGTTTCACAAGCAGCAGCACCTTTATGAAGGCTCTTTGTCTCACTTTGTATTTGCTAGTGGTGTTGTTTAACGTTCTGTTTGCCGTCAGCTGTGGTTTGCTGCTTTGCTTTCTATTCTCCAGGTAGGAATTCTGATATCAAACAACTTCACCTTGTTTGTCTTTACATATTTAAATAATCTCTTCAGAAAATGAATGGATGGAACTTAATTTGAATGTACTTTTCATTCCTTTCTTCACAGTACAAAATGTGTGACTTGACATTAAGAGTTAATAATACAAACAAGTTTTAATTTAATTTTTAACTTGTGTTTTTTTATTTCCTCCACACGGTTTTCTTGCATAATACATTGTAAAAATCTCCATTATCTTTACTCCAGACGTATTGGATTAGTTTTTCTTTGGGTTAGGGTACATCACTTACACCTCTGACAAGTAGTGTGCAAAACTAACCAAGGACCAATGTTGTGGGATTATTGAACATCATTGAAGGTTAAGTGAAATAATTGGCATTTTCTTAACACTGTTCGGAGTAGACAGAAACTGTCACACCTTCTACTGGTTTATAATTTAAATTATTAGTCATCTACATGCCTTTTTTTTGTCTAGGCTCTTGTGAATGTCCAGTTTGTCATTAATTGGAGGAGCATTTTGGCACGAGGTAATTTTTTGTTTTATCTTTACCACAGGTACTTGGTCACTGAAGGACAAATCACTGAACTCTTTCTCCTCAGCTTCTTTGCAATGGTGGCTGTGGTGTTTTATCAACGGCGTAATGGCCTCAGCCCAGACTGCAATGGTCTGTTCCTATTCTATAGTTTCAGTGTTACTGTTCTTCTGGTGGCACTCTGGATTGTCTTTCTATGGAATGACCCAGTGTTACGCAAAAAGTACCCTGGATTGGTCTATGTTCCAGAACCCTGGTCCTACTACATGTTACATGTCAAGAAATCTCATTGAATTGGAGGTGACCCGGTTAGTACATGTGATCATTTTGACGGGTGATTTCATGCCTTTACTTCATAGCACCATTTATGTAAGCATGACATTTAAATGTTGTCCTCTCTCTTTTCAGGTATAATAACTTGTGACATAGGAACAACAAGGTCTATGTGACAAAAATTCTGTTACACCTGTTTTCCAAAGTGTTAATTTTTGTTACATTTTCAATCTTGGATTATCGTTTAGATACCTCTCTGTTTATAGATTGCACTTGACAAACTTTACAAATACTTTTTTTCCATCTGTTAAAACTATCTATACGACTTGATAGTAAAATATTATTAAAATGATCTATTTCAAAATCATCCCACTATCATGTGCAAGGCTGGACCACGGCCAAGAAGGGCGTGGCCTGGCCACCGCTCTGAGCGGTTCCATCTATGACACCCATCGCCGGTCACAGCTGTTTCACGTGAAACACTGTGATTAGACCATGTATTTAAGTTGCAGTTTTGTCACTGGCGTTTGCCAGTTCGTTGAGTATGCTTTACCGCATCCTGGGTTACTCCGCCACTGCGCCATTATAGTCCA
Organism: Syngnathoides biaculeatus; assembly: GCF_019802595.1. Lineage (NCBI taxonomy): Eukaryota > Metazoa > Chordata > Actinopteri > Syngnathiformes > Syngnathidae > Syngnathoides > Syngnathoides biaculeatus. Next base: position 31,011,111 of record NC_084642.1, read on the forward strand.
GTAACGCTTTTGTTATGCTCTTTAGTTGACTCACAGTTATTGGACCTTGTTTCTTGTTTTGTGGATCCTGCCTTCTTGGACTGTGTTGTCGTGCACAACTTAGTTTGTAATAAAGACCATTTGAACATCATACCTTTGCCTGGGAGTTCTGCATTTGGGTCCGTCCCCGCACCGCTGGTTCATGACAGTACTAACTTACCAGAACAGGACAACAAGAAAGCCAAGCCACTGCAGACTATCGCCCACTCTGCGCCGACAACCAAGCCACAGGGGCATCCCACTTCCACTCCAGCGACGACCAGGACACAGCCATCGTCCATCCACGTATAGCCAGCGATTGAGCCTCAGCCGACCGCTGCCAGCGCTTTACCGACAACCAAGCAACAGCGGCATCCCGGCAGCGGCTTCCATTCTAGTGACGGCCGAGCCTCAGCCGACCTCCGCGGGCTCCAAGTCGACAATCTTTGAAATTGCGGATCTTATAGACAGGATTCAGCGGTAATTGGACATTCTCGTCCCGGGATGGCCACAGCTGGTTCAAGCCCATGAGGCAGTGACGGGCCACCCGTGGCCGAACCAAGCCCATGCCGCGGTTGCAACTGACCTGCTACTGAGCCACGCCCACATCGCGGTAACCACAGACTCGCTGCTGACCCAAGCTCATGTTGCTGTGGCGACAGATTTCCTGGTGGACCACACTACGCCGCAGTAGCAACTGACCCGCTACTGAGCCAAGTCCACGTCGCAATGGCGACTTACCCATTGCCGCGCCATGTCCACGTCACGGTAGCAACCGACCAGCTACCGAACCAAGCCCACGTCACGGTGGCAACTGACCCGCTGTGACTCCACATCCATGTCGCAGTGGCGACAGACTGCCCAGCGAACCACGCCAACGCCGCGGTAGCCACCGATCTGTCAGGCCCACGTTGCGGTAACAACTGACCCACTGCCACATTACACCCACGTTGCGGTGGCAACAGACTTCCAGGTGAACCACGCGAAGGCTCGTCGGCCACTTGACATTCCTGTCCAGGCAGTGGCGAAAGCTCGTTGGCCGCCTCACGTTCCTGTCTAGGCGGCGAAGGCCTGTCGGCTGCCTCACGTTCCTGTCCATACGGCGACGAAGGCTCGTTGGCCGCCTCACGTTCCTATCCAGGCGGCGGCGAAGGCTCGTTGGCTGCCTCACCTTCCTGTCCAGGTGGGGACCAAGACTTGTCGTCCGCCTCACATTCCTGTCCAGGTGGCGATGACAGCTCTTCGGCTCCCGCATGTTCCTGTCCAGTTATCTTACAACTTGTCACACTTTGACAATGCGAGCCAATCGGCCACTACAGAGATGATCAAAGCATCCTGAATAGTGTGTCAAATATTTGTACACCTTATACATGCAGCCTCTTCATAATACAAATGATCTTGTAAGTATAGTCAATATTTTGGATATTAATGAAAAGAAAGGAACATCTCAGGCTCTGTGTTTCATGTCCGTCCCATGTCTAAGTTGCACAAAAATAAGCAAGGACCCATGATGAAAAATCCATCTGCGGTCAACGATTCAATGCTATGTATTAAAGTATTCCAGTATGACCATCCTACCAATTGTGATTTTAATACTGCATGGTACCCTCCTTGAGCTGTCATCTTATCATGGTGGAGGGGTTTCTGTATCCCAATTGATCCTTGGAGCTAAGTTGTCTGGGCCTTCATGCCCCTGGTAGAATCACCTATGGAAATATGGTCCTAGGTGAGAGACAAAACAAAGCATAGCTGCATAAACCCCTATGATGAAGACAAAAATGTAGTTTCCCTTGCCAGGACGTGGGTCGCCAGGTCCCCTCTTTGGAACCAGGCCTGGAGGTGGAACGCGTAGGTGAGTGCCTGGTGGCTGGGCCTCCACCCTTGGGGCTTGGCCAGGCACAGTCCAAAAGTGTAGCATGAGTCCACCTTACCGTGGCCTCGCCACCTATGGGAGAGACCATCGGGGTCGGGTGCAGTGTGAGCTGGGCTGTGGCTGAAAGCTGGGACCTTAGTGTTCTGATCCCCGGCAACAGAAGCTGGCTCTTGGGACGTGGAAAGTCACCTCTCTGTTTGGGGAGACGTCTGAGCTGGTGTGTGATGTCAAGAAGTTCCAACTAGATATAGTTGGGTTCACCTCCACACAGGGCAAGACCCTGGGACCAGTCCTCTCGAGAGGCATTGGACTTTCTTCCACTCTGGAGTTACCCACGGTGAGAGTTGCCGAGCAGGTGTGGGTATACATGCACGTATACATGTGTTTTGTAGACTTGGAGAAGGTGTTTGACTGTGTCCCTCAAGGTGTCCTGTGGGGGTTGCTTCGGGAATAAGCAGTATCAAACTCCCTGATACAGGCTGTCTGGTCCCTGTTCAACTGGTGTCAGAGTTTGGTTCGCATTACCGACATTAAGTTTTACTCGTTTCCAGCGCGAGTTGGACTCTGCCAAGGCTGCCCCTTGTCACAGATTCTGTTCATAACCTTTATGTGTAGAATCTCTCTGTGCAGCCGAGGCCCCAGAAAGGTTTGAGTTTTGTGGCCGTAGTATTGCATCCCTGCTTTTTGCAGATTATGCGGTTCTGATGGCATCATCAAACCTCGATCTCCATTTCTCAGTGAAGCAGTTCGTAGCCAAGTGTTAAGCGGCAGAGATGAGAATCAACACCTCCAAATTTGAGACCATTGTCCTCAGTCTAAAAAGGGTGACGTGCCTTTTCCAGGTTGGGGAAGAGATCCTATCCCAAGTGGCAGAGTTCAAGTATCTTGGGGTCTTGTTCAAAAGTGAGGGAAGAATGGAGTGGGAGATGGACAGGCGGATTGCTGCAATGTCTGCAGTGGCAAAGGAGCTAAGTCGAAAAACAAGGCTCTCAATTTTACCGGTAGATCTACGTTCCTACCCTCACCTCTTGTCACAAACTGAGCTTCATGACCGAAAGAACAAGATCCTGGATACAAGCGTCCAAAATGAGTTTCTTCCGAAGGGTTTCCAGGCTCTTCTTTAAGGAGAAACTCGGTCATCTGGGAAGAGCTCAGAGTCGAGCAACTGCTCCTCTGCATTGAGAGGATTCACATGAGGTGGCTAATTCTGATGGTTCTCAGACACCTCTCTAGTGAGGTGTTCTGGGCATGTCCCACAGGATGGAGAAACCAGGGACGACCCAGGACACACTGGAGAAACTACGTTTCTCTGCTGGTCTGGGAATGCCTCTGGATCCTCCAAGTAGAGCTGGCTGAAGTGGATGGGGGAAGGTAAGTCTTGGTGTTCCTGCAAAAACTACTGCCCCTATGATCTGACCTCGGATAAGTGGTAGAAGGTAGATGGATGGATACATACTGTATGGTTAGTATTTATGGCATTAGCGATGTCTGTTCATGATTTTGCAAGTGTTAGTTTTGATCCCCGGATTAACAGTTTTACTCCCACTTATTGATAATTAGAAATAATGATGTGACACTGTCTGATATAAAAAATAAAACTAGACCGATAAGCGGTGTATCATTCAGGTGGTTGCCAATTGTTGGTGACCATCAGACAAATGGCTGCCTTTGCTTTGGCTCGTGACCGTAATGATTTCTTTTTAACCAAAATTCTTCACTTGCAAAACCAGAAATAATCAATCTATCATTCCATCCATTTTCCTAGCCGCTTATCCTCACAAGGGTCGTGGGAGTGCTGGCCCCAACCCATCTGTCAACGGGCAGGAGGTAGGGTACACCCCGAACTGGTTTCTGGCCAATCACAGGGCACATCGAGACAAACAGCCGCACTCACAATCACACGTAGGGGCAATTTAGAGTGTCCAATTAATGTTGCATGTTTTTGGGATTTGGGAGGAAAAAAGAGTGCCTGGAGAAAACCCACGCTGGCATGGGGAGAACATGCAAACTCCACATAAGCGGGAACCGGGATCGGACTCTGGACCTCAGAACTGTGGGGCCAACACTTTACAGCTGCGTCACCGTGCCGCCGAAATCGTCACTATCCACAGTGATTTAGTGTATGTTTGTCAGCACTTGCTTAAATTATGAGCAATCCAGATACTTTGAGTTCATAACTGCGACGTTCGGGGCTCACGCGTTCAGTGTCCTACAGAGCAGCAGACTCACTTAGCAGCTCAACCCGACAGAGGAGCAATCATGTTTTTTTGGGGTGAAATTAAAAAATAAAAAATATACTATAATTAGCTTAGTAGCTGTCGCAGAATTATCTATATTGCGGTCATTTTCATTAGTATGATATAGTATATTTACAGGTACTGTCACAAAGTGAAGTCAAATCTGAATTGGTTTGGACCCAAGAACAGACTGAGGCGGAGGGAGTAAATTTAGACTGGTTTACAGCAGATGGGCTCAGGGTAATATCCAAGGCTAGGTGGAAGACCGTTGGGAGAAAGAGTGAGCAGGAAGTGGGAACGTAAGCGGGTGGGATAGGTTGGCATCATGGCTGGAGCAGCCGCCGCTCAGCAGTAGCAGTCAGGCACGGGAGGAACCCTGGAGACGAGGAAGAATAAAACTTGGTGAGTACAGATGCAGTTTGTGGGATAAGCAGGTTGTTGGATATTTACTTTTGTATCATAAACTTGTGAGAATGAGTCACAAACAAGGGTCAATACTCAGCAACAGGACTTACCAGACTTTAAATGCAGCCAGTAATTAGTGCTTCTTGAAGACAGGTGCACTGCACAGTTGATGCTAATTGCTTGCAAGACAGAGGGGAAAAGGGAGAGACAAGGCACCACCCAAGCTCCAACAGAGGAACTGCAGGGCATGGATCATGGGAGCTACTTCTAAAAAATGAGAATAATGTCAAAAGCATAATTTAGTTGGTTAAATTGAAAAAGTGGAACTTGCTGGGCGGGGTTGGCTGAATGGCTGCAAACACTGGTAGGGACAAGCTTGAGCAAAGACACATGGTTTCATGTATCTCTGTGATGGATCTTGATTGACTGGGGTAACTTTTAACAGTACAGATGTGGGATTGATGATCGTGGTAACAGTAAAAAGTCAGAAATGTCATGTGGTTACGTGACTCCGTCTGAAGAGGAAGATCCCAAGAGGAGTGCCACACTGTCTGACCCACCTCGTACTCCGTTGTAGGGGAGTGATTGAGATCAGCCACCCACTACGGGTTGGTTTTGCTCCATAAATAGAGTGGGCTGAAAACCAGAGCATGCTATGAAGGGAGACATACCTGTAGCCAACCTTATAATGGAGTTGTGGGGAACTTCGATCCACGAGATTAAGGTGCTCCAGGAGCCAGGATTACATCCGGCAATACTGCAAAGAGCAGACTCCAGATATTTATTTGCCCGCTCTTTCTGGCCATTGGTCTAGGGATGGTAGCCAGAAGACAGGCTGGCTGCTTCGCCCACTGCCTTACAAAATTTCTTCTAAACCCGGGAGGACAATTTGGGACCTTGGTCAGAGACAATGTCCATGAGAATTCTGAGAAGTTTGAACATGGGGAGGACAGGTAGGTCAGAGGTCTGGGGAGCAGAAGGCAACTGACAAAGAGTTGAACTCTCTTCCAGTGCTTGCCACAGTTGACGAGGGCGATCGATGCATACTAATGGGTCACTTGGAAGACAAGCTGCCCATCCAGGCCCAATAACCTTCTTAAAGAACAGGAGGCGTTCAGGCAGTAGCCAAAGTTGACATGCCAAAGGCTTCGTGAATAAAGCAGTCGTCATCTTCAGAGTCATTGAGATTGAGATTGAGTGTTGCAGTTCTGCCCGAGGGTGAAAGGGGGAATGGCCATATGAGAGGGAAAGGTAGTGGAAGTATTAGTTGAAGACACCAAACTGCTGGCTTTAACCACTCTCTCTCTAACTCTTTCTCTAACCTTCTCCCTCAGTTGATTGTCTAACTTGATGGCCAAAGAAATTATCCCCGGTTGCGAGGTTAACCCATCCCTAACTGCTAATTCGTCCTTAAGACGTTCAGATAAACATTTAACAAAAGTCCCCATAAGGGCTGCTTCGTCTCCCTGACACTCACTGGCTAGAATGCTAAATCTGTTGTAATAGGAGCCTATGAAGCTGCATGACTTTCTTGCTCTTAACAGGTTGGTCAAAGCCATTTTTGACCTCAGCAGAAAACTAGTCGAATTAGACTAACGCGGGTGAGTTATAGTCAACAGTGGGGTTGACAGTGTGCCAGGGCACAACATAGTCTATTTGATTGCAATGTACATTGTACTCTTTATGCGAATAAGTTCAATTAACTTAACCTGAAGTTGATGAGTATCATAATATTATGCATCCATCCATCCATTTTCTGTTCCACTTAATCCTGTTCAGGAACAGAGAGACTACACGCTGGGCTGGTCACCTGTCAATTAAAAGGCACATGTAAAGACAGACACCCATTCACATTGCTGAGTGGGAACGGAATCCACATGATCTGTACAGAAGTCCAGCAAATGTACCGGAACAACAAAGATGTCAAACTGGTGGCCAGAGGGCAAGATACACCCTCCAGAACATTTTATGTGGCCAGTGAAACCAAACCATGTGTGACTTCTTGTTTCTTGCTAAAATATCATTGCAAATTGTCTTCACTTTTAAAAATATTGAAATATTGCAAGCATCGTTTGGTGTTACTAAACCCCATTTTAAAATAAATGAAATAATACTGTAGTTAAACAAATATTTTAAAAGATTTCAAAACTACTTATCTCCTATTATGTAGTGTGTATGTTTATATGTTATGAGTCAATCATACATTCACATAAGTTCACACCAATGCACTACCACATCAGTGATATGATTATAGTATTGAAGCACAAGGTTTAAATTGCAGAACACTTTTCTGTTTTTTTTCTCTTACATTATCGATTATCGATATGGGATTTCTTTCTGAACTCAAATTCACTATACATGCAAAATTGTGAAGAGCATACAGTTGTTGTCTTGTAACGACTGCTCTTGTTATTTGTTGGGAAGGGACAGGGTTAATCTGTGTTGTACCGTAGATCTGGTATCTGTGTTTCCACAGCAACACATATTAAATTACACGCAGGCTTGGTCGTGTTGGACTTTAAACGGGTGGAGGGACGGACGGACCACAGGAAGTTTCTTTCTTCCTGGAAAAAAAAGACTCAAGTACTTGAAATGGTAAGAGCAATTGAATATTTTTATAAGTAGTTTAAACCTTTAGATTTTCAATTACTAATTTTTGTATTTTGATTGGAAATTTTCCATTTCACAGGCGAAATTTTTCACACCAGCTCAAATCAATGGTAAGAGTGCTTCACGGCACCCCCCCCTGCATTTCGTAAAATTAATTGTACATGGATATACTGACAGTAAAAGGCATTCCTTCAATTGAAAAAAAAAATTGAATGGGACTATTGTGCCTGTCAAAATGTTTTCTCCTTCTATGAATCAGTCTGGAGTGAAATAAAAATGAGAAATAATGAGTCATTTACAATGCCACATTCACGAGTTAGCTACATCCTGAAGGTTTGTTATTTTCAAGTCAACTTGTTTGATTGATAGCTAGTATTGAAATGTAAATAAACAACTGTTGAAATGATTCACTGGTGGATTTTTCTTGCAGAATTCAAAGAGTGCTTCTCATTATATGACAAGAAACAAAAGGGAAAGATTGACGTGAAGGACCTGGTCATAGTTATGCGTTGCCTCGGTACAAGCCCCACACTTGGTGAAATTGAAAGGCATTTGCAAGTCCACAAAATTGGTAACTATGCAACCAAATAATGACTTGACAACAGTTCACTAACACGTACTGTAACTGTGAGATGTAATATACAGTAATCATTGTGTTTTCACTAAATGGCCACTTGTAGAGTACAGATCTTTGCAAAGATTGTACAATTTTAATTTGGATCAGTCTCTTAGTAGATACTTTTGCATCCGTCAAATTTTGTCACATGGAGCAATTTGCTCCAGACCATCATTGTTGCGTGCAAATCAGTTCCGTTGTTTTTGGGTCCTCGTGCTTATGATTATAAAAGCATCCTCCTTGGTGTAAGCACTTAATGACGTGGTTGATTAACAAGGTATTCGCCGCAACATATTATATTCAATTTTCAGTCTTAAAAGAATTTTGTGAGTCGGATGAATGACAGCAGAGCGAGCAACCAACGCATTCTGTTTTGTGTGTGTGTGTGTACGTATGTGTGCGTGTGTGTGTGTGTACGTATGTGTGCGTGTGTGTGTGTGTGGAGGTGGGAGGACACATTGGACTTAACGAGTGGAAACCAATTGTATTCATTTGTTCCTGTCCATAAGAGATCACTGAATAATACGTTTGCAAAACATTTTTTTTTTTTTACAATAACTCAAGTCTGTTTCATGGGTATTTGACTTAAAACTAATTTAGCATGTAAATTATTTCCATTATTTTTTTTTTCTTTTAGAGAAGTCAGGGAGCTTGGACTTTTCTACATTCCTGACCATGATGCACCGACAGATACAACAGGAAGACCCTAAGACAGAAATCCTCGAAGCCCTAAGGATGACAGACAAACAGAAAAAAGGATACATTCAAGCTTCTGAGTTGAGAGCGAAGCTCACAATGTTGGGAGAGAAACTTACTGTCAAAGAAGGTAAGAAAAAGACTCATTCACCATGAGTGAGGCCAGTCTGCTCAAATACATTTGTTTAATGCAAAAAGTAAAAATACTGATCGAATTCAGTGGAAATCTAACCCATTCAAAATTGAAACTAATAAAGGTGAATAATTGTGCACCCCTCTACTTTTTGGAGGTGTAGGGCAGTAGTCTGCGGTTGGCAGCTCAGCCACTCGGTAGACAGCTGAGACAGGAGTCAGCATGCCCACAACCCTAGTGAGGATAAGTGGTACGAAAATGGATGGATAGGGAAGTAGCTGCATGTGGGCTCATCTTGAAAAAAAGTGGTATTATTTTCCTGCGTGGGATTTCTCCGGGCACTCCGGTTTCCTCCCACATCCCAAAACGATGCAACAATAATTGGATACTCTAAATTGCCCCTCGGTGTGATTGTGAGTGTGACTGTTGTCTATCTCCATGTGCCCTGCGATTGGCTAGCAACCAGTTCAGGGTGTACCCCGCCTCCTGCCCGTTAACAGCTGGGACAGACTCCTGCACTCCCACGACCCTTGTGAAGATAACCGTCTTAGAAAATGGATGGATGGAAGGATGGATTTTGTCATGCACATATGCTAATTTGGTGAAGAAAAAATGGACCACAAGGTGTTAGAATGTAATACTCGGCTCACATGGTAGCCCCTTTTACACTGGCCCTAATTGCGCCTGTTTTTTCCCATATCACTCAAAAGGCACTGAGAGGGTGGAGTCAGTTTCTCGCTCCGTGTATTTTCCGGTTTTGGTATAGTGTCGGCGGTGGCATTGCAAAAGAGAGGAGGGAAAGCCAGGATATGGGTGTGAACTTTTAACAGCTGATACTCTCTTCACCATATCAGTGCACAGAAACTGAAGCAATAAAGCTGGTAAACTGCAAGTTCACCAGGAACAGAGTCCATAGCAACTCAACACAAGCATGTACATGAAACATAGCATGGGAGAAAAAAACACTTTATATGCCTCTCAGAGTTAGTGTCCTTTTGTAGGGGAGTGTTGAAATGTTACGTTTACTGCAAGAACTGAAGCACAATTGTCAATGTCCTCCACTCCCACTCAAAAATAACATTAGATCTTTTCATGACATCAATCACTTCGTTCCCTAAAACCAATTCATGATCCTACATTTTTCAGTTAATTGAAATTAATACATTCTTTTATGCTTGGACTCTCAAAGCCCAACAATGTCAGTTGATGCAGCTATTTGAGCAACAAAAAATGTTTTCCAATTTGGTCTTGATTTATTTGCAAATGATATAAAATCCTAACACTCACAAAAAACCCAACCTAAAATTTGTCATTTCCCCCGGTAAACCCCGTGATAATGCCCTTTTGAAGTCTCTAATATGCTTAATGAGTTACGATGATGAAAACTCTGACATGAACAACCTGCCAACAAAATTACTGTCTCAAGTTATTCGGTTAACACTTGATGCTGATTTGTCAACGCTTTGTGTATTCAACAGGGTTTGTGAACCCTTTCAGACATTTACAAATTTTCATCAAGGACACTGCGTATGGAATCTGTCGTTAGTGTTGTGAGGCTGTATAAATTACCTGGGCATGAAAGTGGCCTCTCATTAAGAGTAAAGGAACTGCTGTATATGGAGAGAATACTAAGTGGAAGAGGGCCCGAGCCATGCATGGGCTCTGGATATTTCGCAATCAAGGACTTTGAAAAAATACCATTCTGCATATCATCAGCTTTTCAACAAAAACATGGAAACCCAAATCCTCAAAAAATATGTGAATTATGGAAGTGTCTTCTGTACATAACTGTCATTTTATGCCAAATTGCCATTTGTTTTTTTCCATCCATCCATCCATCCATCCATCCATCCATCCATCCATCCATCCATCTTCTTAGCTGCTTAGCCTCACAAAGGTCGCGGGAGTGCTGGAGCCTATCCCAGCCATCATCAAGCAGGAGGCGCGGCACACCCTTAACTGGTTTCCAGCCAATTGCAGGGCACATAGAGACAAACAGGCACACTCACAATGACACCTAGGGGCAATTTAGGGTGTCCAATTAATGTTGCATGTTTTTGGGATGTAGGAGGAAACCCGAGTGCCCGGAGAAAACCCATGCAGGCACGGGGAGAACATGCAAACTCCACACAGGGAGGGCTGGGATTGTGAGGCCAACGCTTTCCAGCTGCACCACCGTGCTGCCCATTTTTTTTACATCCATTTGTTAAAATTGAATAACAAAGAAAATAAAAACGTTTGTTTTACATCAATAGTCCTAATTAGGTCCAATGATGTTGTGTGAATCAAACATACAAAATAATTAACCTATTCCAAAGCCAAAATTAAGTCAGTAAATTGTTGCCCACAAATTGTGTTTTCTATGGCAGGAAGTCAGATATTGCACAGTACTGTACATAACCAGTTTATTCATCCGATGCTAAGCTGTTAAAGATACAGTGAAGAAAATAAGTATTTGAACACCCTGCTATATTGCAACTTCTCCCACTTAGAAATCATGGAGGGGTCTGAAATTTTCATTGTAGGTCCATGTCCACTGTGAGAGAGATAATCTAAAAAGAAAAATCCATAAATCACAATGTATGATTTTTAACAATTTCTTTGTGTGATACAGCAGCAAATAAGTATTTGAACACCTGAGAAAACCAATGTTAATATTTGGTACAGTAACCTTTGTTTGCAATCACAGAGGTCAAACGTTTCCTGTAGTAGTTCACCAGGTTTGCACACACAGCAGGAGGGATTTTGGCCCAATCCTCCACACAGATCTTCTCTCGATCAGACAGGTTTCTGGGCTGTCGCTGAGAAACACAGAGTTTCAGCTCCCTCAAAGATTTTCCATTGGGTTTAGGCCTGGAGACTGGCTAGGCCACGCCAGAACCTTGATATGCTTCTTACGGAGCTACTCCTTGGTTTTCCTGGCTGTGTGCTTTGGGTCATTGTCATGTTGAAAGACCCAGCCACGACCCATCTTCAATGCTCTGACTGAGGGAAAGAGGTTGTTTCCCAAAATCTCATAATACATGGCCGTGGTCATCCTCTCCTTAATATAGTGCAGTCGTCCTCTCTCATGTGCAGATAAACCCCTAAAGCATGATGGTACCACCCCCATGCTTCACAGTAGGGATTGTGTTCTTGGGATGGAACTCGTCATTCGTCTTCATCCAAACACGGTTAGTGGAATTATGACCCAAAAGTTCCATTTTGGTCTCATCTGACCACAAAACCTTCTCCCATGACTCCTCTGTATCATCCAAATGGTCATTGGCAAACTTAAGACAGGCCATGGCATGTGCTGATTTAAGCAGGGGAACATGCATGACTTCAAACCATGACGTCTTGGAAACGGTGGTCCCAGCTCTTTTCAGTCTTGTCGTGTAGTCCTGGGATAATTGCTCACCTTTCTAAGGATCACTGAGACCCCACGAGGTGATATCTTGCATGGGGCTCCACTCCGATTGAGATTGACCGTCAAGTTTAGCTTCTTCCATTTTCTAATGGTTGCTCCAACAGTGAACCTTTTTTCACCAAGCTGCTTGGCAATCTCTCCATAGCCCTTTCCAGTCGTGTATAGTTGTACAATTTTGTCTCTGGTGTCTTTGGACAGCTCTTTGATCTTGGGCATGTTACAAGTTTGAGTCTTACTGATTGTATGGGGTGGACAGGTGTCTTTGTGCAGCTAACGACCTCACACAGTTGCATCTGATTCAGGATAATACATGGAGTGGAGGTGGACTTGAAAAGGCGGACTAACAGGTCTTTGAGGGTCATAATTTTAGCTGATAGACAGGTGTTCAAATACTTATATGCAGGTGTATCACACAAATCGTTAAAAAAATCATACATTGTGATGTTTGTATTTTTCTTTTTAGATTGTCTCTCTCACACATCTAGAATGAAAATTGCAGACCCCTCCATGATTTCTAAGTGAGAGAACATGCAATATAGCAGGGTGTTCAAAGACTCATTTTCTTTACTGTACAGTACAATGACGGTGATCACAAATAAACGTTGAGCCGAGTTGCCACCAAGTCGTTCGTTTCAGTTAAATAAAAAAATTTTTTTTTTCACAGTGTCATTGGAGGCTGCTGCTAAATTTGTTTCTTGATTGGATGATAGAAAATTGTTGGCTTCTTCTGCGCAACAGACTTAACCTACTTCAAAATTATTCATATATAAAGTACGATCGAGCCATTGTACTATTCATCAAGCACTTTTCATCAAGGAAAAATAAATGGTCACGAAGTACTCTCCGTGGCTCAGCCCCGATGTCGTAAATAAAACTGACTGCATAAGTAATTAGAAATATATTTCACTGACACACTTTGTAGTCTTTTGGAAAGTTCTTTGAAAACTTGTTTTCTGATTTTTTTTTTTGTAGTGGACGACCTGTTCAAAGAAGCAAACATCAAGCCAAGTGGAGCTGTTAATTATAAAGCGTTCACCGAAATGGTGACTCTGCCACCTGTTGATTACTGAGATGAGAGTTGTGGCGAAGGATAAACACTCCCAAATTTTGCTGCCTGCTGACTTCATTTGAATCGTTTCATCAAGTTTACAAAAACCTTCACAACTTTGTCTTTTGTTTGTATCGTGCTGAAATGCATCTCATCTTGCACATTATTTCTTTTTATCTTTATCAACCCCTGATGCCCCATCACTTTTGAATAGCATTCATGTAATGTATTGGCTCAATATTATTGAAATTAACGAAAGAGAAAATGGTCTAGCATCAGACTTGTAATCTTTGCGTCAAGTAGAAGCTTCACGGCAACCCACTGTTGAATTTCCCATCATAGAACAATAAAATATGTATTGTTTGATTAAAACATTGATTTGTGGTACATTTGCATGGGCCAGCATACAGTATTTGTAAACACAGTACGGCAAAAAATGTTCGAGGACCTTTGTTAGAATCAAAGTTTGTATAGGGTAAACTCAAACTGATGGTGAGAGAGCCACAAAATCTGTTTATGAAATTAAGCATTCATCTTAATGGAATATTTTGTGTTACACATATCACTTACAGTGAATGGAAAACCTCTTCAGAGCCCCGTTGAAATGCTGTGCGAGACGACAACAAAAATATCACAAATGTTAAATGGACAAGTTACAGAATTTTTCAGGGTTCAGGGTGTATCCCGACTCACCAGAAGATGCCTTGGACAGGTTCCAGCACTCCTGTGACCCTGGCGAGGATAAGCGGCTCAGAAAACGGATGATTGGATTGATAGATGCTAACACGAAATATTTCAGGTTAAGGTAGATATTGAGCTAATATGCAAATCCACACTGCCTGAAAAAAACGGTCATGGAAACTTGATATGATGAGTACTTTGAGTGTTTAGTGTCGCTTGAAAGTCACGGAAGCAGCCAGAGACCAGCGGTTCCCCCTGACATGCCCGTCTAAAGTGCCGTCTGACCAGGTAGAACAACTACAGTAAAAAGGACCGGGTAGTAAATGATTTTGCCATTAGAAAAGCATCATTAGGAAGACTTGTACCATGTTGAAAAAAGTCACAACCATGGCATGAAAGGGATTTTTGTCATGCATATATTTTTACGTTAAAAAACAAAAAAATACAATCATGGATTTACATACTTTTTATAATAAAGACTACACGGCTGTGAAATCAACTGTAAATATTTAGATTGTATACAGTGAAAAAACATCTAATTATGTATCTTCATGCATTTTCACATTAGAAATGGATACCACAAAAAAATCAGCAGCTGTAAGGAAAAATATTTTCTTTCCTGCAGTATGTTTTGTGTTTCAGCTTCTGTGGTAAGACAAACTGTGAAAGCCATTTGATGAGTAGCTGTCTAAGACAAAAGATTTTTATGTCTTCAAATGGAACTTTATTCTCATGTGGCAAAGCACATACAAACACACACAGCTGTTAGTAACCTTAGCACCAATGCTAGCATGAACATGAATTGTAAGACAACATAAGGTGTTCAGGGTTTGTCAAGGCAGTGACAGAAATTTGGACTTACCGCAAAAAGTGTAAACAAGTTCAAATAAAAAATAAAAAAATCCACTAAAAATGTGTAGCACAGCTTTACATTTCATTTGGTTGCTGGCACAAATAACATTCAATTAAATTCCAAAACCAAATGTAAGACTGCTCAGACTGGGTGAGATGTTGCATCTTGTTTCATACCTGCATCGATTGGTGAATAGATACCTGAGAAATGCATAAAATGCAGTCAAAAACTGACTGACCTTCATGAGTGAAGGTATAAATACAGACATTGAGAAAACTCATTTTGGAGACAATTTACTTCGCGGTGAAACAGTGGACGCCTGGTGAGCACATCTGCCTCAAAGTTCTAAGGACCTGGGTTCAAATCCCGGCCCCAGCTTTGTGGACTTTACATGTTCTCGCTGTGCCTGCGTGGGTTTTCTCTGGGCACTCTGGTTTCCTCCCACATCCAAGAAGCCAGTGTCGACTGTGCCTTGTGATTGCCTGGCGACCTGTCCAGGGTGTACCTCGCCTCCCGCCCAAATGTAGCTGGGATTGGCTCCAGCAAATTGGCGACCGCTGTGTGGATACAGCAGTAAAGAAAATGGATGGATGGAAGTTACTTCCACCAAATTATAGGTTCCTTTATGACAATAAAGCTATTTGCCTTTATTATTTGTCATTATTATGTCATTAGTATTTCTGGTCCATTATGTTGCAGCAAAAGGTTTTGGAGAAACCGGGTCTGAGACTTTGCAGTTGCCAATTATCGTTTCAGAGAAGCTTGCAAAAATAAAATAAAAAAGGAAAATCACTCACTGTATCCTACATTTACAAATGAGACACTGACTGTAGAAATGGCTTGCAAAAAAATTGAAATACAATTCACAAAACATATGGTAATACAGCCTTGACATACTGTATATACCTACAGTAGGTCAAAAAAAGCTGCATTTGATTGATACTTAATAAACTATCAAAAGTCTGGAATGATTTGAAGGGTATTTAAATATTTAATAAAGGCACTTGGCCTGCACATATCTCACCTGAATTTAGTAGTCCATGTGGCTTCGAGCGCAAATGTCCTGCAGCCTAATTTTCACCATTTGTTGTCGTGAGCGCATAATTCTTTTTTTCATTAAGATTTTTGGACTTTCTTTGAGCACCATTAATAAGGCCTATTAATTGCAGTATTCAAAAGGCTCACAGTACATTATGTATCAGCCTAATTTGCAAAATGGTATTCAAAAGATACCTTTGTCGACCTTTCAGAGTCACATGTACTGAGATTTGTAATGAGATTGTGAACCATGGACTGGTTTAAGTCTGATAATGAAGAGCTGTCGTGCAGGTTATGGTTGAGCTTACTCCAATCACCCAATAGTCTGGACGATATGTTACCAATTTTGGAAATCCTCATCTGCAGATAATCAGCTTTGATAACAGTGTTGTGCAAGAATTATGTGCTGGTAAACCGAGAAATAGGGAACGTAAGCACCTCTTTTTGTAAATTCATACTGTACTTATGTATTGAATGTACACATTTATTAGTATTGTAGTTGCTTCCAAACTCAAATATTTACGTGTAGGTTCCTAGTTGTGTGTATACTTTCTATTTTAAGCTGGCTACATTGAAGTGAGAGTATTAGCTTCTGTAACCTTTTGTCAATGACAGTTTTGCCATTCTGGGCAAAATGTTATCTACAAAGTGAAAATAATCATTTACATTCCCTCCACTACTAAACAAAGAAGTAAAGCAAACAGTCCGTTGAGGTGATGAACTGCATAATCCACTGATGAGTTGTTGCCTTGTTCTTGGTTCAGTGGTGACTGGCACTGCTGGCCCGGCTTGGCCGTTGGTTGCAGGTTTTGCAGCACTGTGAATGCACGTTGGGCAACTGGCAACGGCCTAATGAGCGCAGAGTCTGACAGAAGCGAGATGTTAGACGATCACGGAGACACACTGCTCCTGTGGGGGGTGGGGGAAATGGGGCTGGGGAGAACAGATACAGAGATGATATTCGAGACCAAGTGACAGAAATCTGGTAGAACTTCAAACATTTGTTGAAACGTGCAATTCAATTTTGTAAGTAGTGTTGCCGATTAACTGACGTTGTATCTCCCTGATTAAAATGTGAAATGTAAAATTGTTGACGTTCAATGTTCAGTCTCATTTTTGTCTGTATCACCACCAGGGAGAAAAACAAGCATCTGGATTTTTCATTACTGAAATTCTCTCTGCTTGTGACTGAAAAAGCAATTTTGACATTGTGAGAGACAAGATCACGCATGCAAGTTTAAGGGAGAATTATTCCATTTCTGATTTCTTAGTAACATTATTATGTTTGTCATATTACACAACAGATACTGTATGCTTAGAGTTAAGCCAAATGTATACAGTATATTCCATACAGTGGATCCTAATGTTTTGAATGCTCAAAATACCTTGCGGTTCTGATAAGGTAAGAATGGATGGTAAGGACTCTCCAACAGTGTACATATGCAAAGAATTACAGTATTTTGTCATCTTTAAATGGGGGTTGTAAAGAATTAACACCACAGTCTTGGATTTGATCAGTTCAGGGTATACTCCTGATTGAGTGCATCCATTCAAAATGGGCCACGTTAACAACCTACATATTTTTGTGGCAATCACAATGGACTGTTCATGATGACTGTAATGATTCATGGATTAATTGGTGCTACAATTTAAAGGTCAAGTGTTGTCAAACGGATGATTTTTTTGTATATTATTAATGAAAAACCCACAGCCAATATGGTCCCATGTGTTTTTTCCACCACAAAACATGATTTTGACGTATACAGCTTTTTGTAACTCCCTCCATGAAAATCCTCTCGAGGGATTTGTTTTCGAGAAGAAGCAGGAAGTGACGTGAAGGACAGAGGCGCCCCCTAGTGGACTCGTTTGTTTCCATTAGTTTTACCTCCGCGAAGGTAGCTCGTTGTTCGTTCGTGTGAGCCAAAATGCCGGCTCATTGCATTGCTGGACATTGCTTGAACACTGGGGAGGATGGATTTACTCTTCATAAGTTTGAAAGAGAACCTGTTCGTTGTGAAAAATGGATTGCACGGGTGCAGAGGACGAGAGCTTCGTAGGTTCCAAATAACAGGTAGGTGTGTATACAGCTCCAAAAAAAAAAAATAGTTTGGGGCGGACCACGTAATCGGTCTCTCTCATAACGTAGCAAAAGATCGGCGTATGAAATGTGTTGATGTGGGCGTACAGCTACTAAAAAAAATAATAGTGTGGGACAGACCATGTAATCGGTCTCTCTCATAACGTAACAAAAGATCCGCGTATGAAATGTGTCGATATGCACGTCGCTCAATAACAACAACAGTAGTAATAATAGAAACAATAGTGTAATATTGCCCCGGTAACTTCACTCGGTTGTGTGGTGTTGTCCTTTTCGAAAAGAACTTTGGTATCAGAAGGGGCGTTGGAAAAATGTGAATATCTCTGTTGTTGGCCTTCCGTAGTGGCAGGCTCTGCGCGTTTTCAACGGCGGAAGGGACGATGACGTCAAGGACAGATGACGCGACTAATATGGCGACCACTTGGATGTCGAGGGACATCAATTGCGCAATTTTGTGCATAGATGACGCGGTCTCCGCTCACTTTTTTTTTCCCGTATAGACATTGAAGTGAATATTGTTATATTTATTTTTCATTACAATATCTATTTTAGAATGTTTGTAGGGATGACACCCGGGCATTAAACACCAAGGATCCAACTACATCGAAAAACCCTCAGCCGTCCTTCATGGTGGACCTACACTACATCCATGGCAGTATGTACAGTATGCATCCTCTATCATGGTTCTGCAGTGTTTCATATACTGTTGCTGCCGTTCATGCAGCTAAAGCAAACCCAGCATAAACATGATTGTCTGTTTTTAAATATATTTACTGTAGTGAAGTACTGTATAAGAACACTCAATGTTTTTACACTTTCAAAAGATCCCCATGAAACGGAAAAGACAGACATGTCTCCATGCTGAGATATTAAAAAAAAAAAACGGGAAACAGAGCAAGACAGGTTAATATTTGGGGGAATTGTCTGCCTATCATCTGACCTTTGCTTTCTATGGCTTTTTCCCTCATTATGAAGTGGCAGGAAGTACTTGACAGGTATTCACATCCTTCTCATCAAAACTGCTGTCAAGGGGACTAAAAAAAAAAATTGATACATCCCACGCTTTCCTGTTAGAATTCAATATGTGGAGGCCAGAGGGGAAGCTTGACGGTTTTAAAAGAAGACTACTCAAATATTTGTTGGCGTTATGAGCTGCTATACATTCTGAGTGAGCCCTGACAAGATCATCAATTGAAATCCCTTGTGGATTTGCAATTCATTGTTGGAAGTAGTTCAAGTTCCTCCACATAGTGGATACTTTTTTCTTTAATATTTTAATGGACTTAATGTAAATGTTTTATCTCATAAGTTGTACATGTTGCAATATGATCACCATCAACAGACTCCAAGATGTCAGCTGAGTAAAAAAATTATATTGGCTGTGTAGGTGCAGAGCACACCTGTAGAGTTATAAACGAAAAAAGAGATCAGGAACAGGATTGCGAGAGTGTGGGAACGAGGCATTAAGCAACGATCTGGCAAAAGCCAGACCGTTCTATATAACTATATGCTGGACAAGAACAAGGAAGCCGCCGCCTCACGTTCCGGAGAAGCGTATTGGAACACCTGTGTCATTGCACGCACAAAGGAGGTCCATTAGCAGCAGATTTTAGAACCGCGGCTCCATTCGGCTGTGTCCCAGGCCTCTGCTCTCCCTATCAGTTGGGATATCACGAATGCTATCCGGGAGCAGTCAATGGGGAAGGCAGAGGGCTCCAACTCAAAATTAAGATCACATTGGGCGAGGAAGGGTTTAATGTTACCCGTGTCTCCGGAGAACCGCTAGAGTTGGGAGAATGGCATATAAATGGACCACTGTAATGGACATGGACGCAAACCACGCATCCAACCGAGCGCACATCTCCTGCTACTGGTGATTGGCTGCCTGGAGAGTGGTTTCCTGCTCAGCGATGCATCTGCCTTGGCGCTGCAGGGACTGGCGGAACGCAGCTGAGTTGGCTGGGTCCATGTTATGGCCAGAACACGGGGTTGGACCCAAATCCACGACTCGGGAGGCGTAGAGACAGTTCGGGCAAAGTGTTTATTCAGTCCAAGGTCGGGGATCAAGCAGGCAGTCAAGGGGAGCAGCGGTAACCAGGACATCAGGCGTAGTAGGTAGGTCAGCGGGCAGGGAGGGATCGGTACATGGGAGATCAGGAACAGGATTGCGAGAGTGTGGGAACAAGGCATTAAGCAACGATCTGGCAAAAGCCAGACTGTATGTGTGGTTCTATATAACTGGGACGTAGTTACTAGAGATGAGGCGCAGGTGTGTGCCTCCGCTGATTGCAGCAGGTGCATGCCGCCTCGGGGACTGGTACAGCCAGGACAGGGACCAGCAGGGCCATGACAGTACATCTATATTATGAATTGCCATGGCCGACTGCTTTCAAACATAAAAACTCTTTCTGCAACTGTCTTTCAATGTATCACATCAAACATTAGTTGAATCCAAAATATAACATTTACACTTATCAATACTGTGAACCCTCGGTTAGTTTCACTTGGCTGTTCAAAAAAACTCTCCTATTTGTATTTTTGGTGCCCTTTCTTCAAGATCTCAAGATACCAGAGATGGCGCCAAAGCCACGACGAATAGCAAAGTATTCTTTGATGTCACAGAAGTATGTTGTAGTGCTGCATCTCGATTGTTCTCAACATGTTTTAGGTCAGAGAGGAATGACTATGTTTAGCCTCGGTTATTAGTTCAAGACAAGTAAGGAAAGTTCACTTTTGTTTCAAATTGTTTTGATCTGCTACAGGGAGATTTCCGGAGTTTTGTTCCCAATCAAGTCATCACTATGCCATTTATCTATTATAATTTTTTTTATATTAAATGAGTTTGAAATGATAAAATGTTTTGGGTTTGTAATTTGTGGGATATTTATGATTTAAGATTGTAATATAGTATAACAATTGTTAACGTTTTAAGGAGGGGTGTCAATGATTCAAAGTTTTTTGCCATTCGCAACAGAGCTCTGTTCATAATCTTCACAATAGTGGGGATTTAATGTACGTATTATCAAGTGAGTCCCAGAGTCTGTCTGTTGGAAAAAATTGAAGCATTATAATGACAAAGCCATTTTCAGAGCTACAGTGTCAGCATAGATTAACATTAGCTTCAGATAGCTTGCTGGGATATTGATTTTGCATCATATTTTATGATAATGTCTCAAAAGATGTAGTGACTCAAACAACGCAAGGCTTATATTCATGGGATTTTTGAGAGAGGTGTGGCTTTTGTGGCATGTGTATCATCCATGTGAGTCGGGAACTCATGTCCCTTTCAATACAGAGTACTGCTGCCAGTCATTTCTTTCCTTTTCTACAAATTCAACCTCCTGTAGAGATAATAATGGCATCCACAAATCAGCAATTAAGTCTTTTTCCCATCCACAATGCTGGACACGTGTTGTGTTACAGCACACTGAGTTAACATTGTGACTGAGAATTACAATTGTAAGACATGCAACATCTGTTTCCATGTCACATGAGATTACAAGTAATGTTTTGTTTTATCTGTTCTGAAAAGATTTATTATGAAGGAATTATTGAACACTAATTTTGGAACATTGTGGTCTTTGCATTGTATTTTCATAGGCAGGGACTCCAAAACCCAGCAATATCCCACCTTTGTGGTGTTCTGTGTGAAGAGCAAACATAGACTACTGCATAAAAGAGGATGAAGAGTACATGTAAAACAATATTTCAATGTTAAACACCAGCCAGGCAATGCTCAGGCCTGTAAATCCCATTTCCCATTTTCCTTAATTAGAATACAGTATTGTAAATAAATTGAAAAGTTCTTTCCCAAGTAGCATTAGTGGATATGGTAAATGTAATAAATGGTAATCCCTCACTATATTGTTTTACCTATCGGAGATTCGGTGCATCACAAACGTTTTACAAAGGGTTTCCTCCCACATCCTAAAAACATGCATTGATTGGAGACTCTAAATTTGCCCCCAGCTGTTATTGGGAGTTTGACTGTTGTCCGTCTCCATGTGCTCTGTGATTGACTGGCAACCAGTTCAGGGTGAACCTCGCCTCCAGCCTGACGACAGCTGGGATTGGGTCCAGCACTCTCATGACCCTCATGAGGATAAGCGACTCAGAAAATGGAGGCGTGGGTATTTACAGTGTACTGCTGATAATTCACTACATCTGTCATATACTGCCCTACAGTACCGTTTTGGAGCCTGGATGGTGCTTTGTGCCCTTTCATCCTCTCTTTCCCCTACCCTCTTTGTTTCAGCTTCTACTCAAGTCACGCACATGTCTCCAATCCACCCTCATCATCACCTATATTTTAGCCTGCCTGTTCCCAGAAATCCTCACCAAAGTATTGCAGCTAATTGAAGTGGTACCGCGGGCCACCTGCCTCAAGTAAGCCACACTGTTCCTTGTTCCCTTTTTGACACCCAAGTCTTCCTGCTTGTCAGTGTTCCCCCGTGTTCCTGATCCCTGCCATTTCCTGCTGCCAATGTAGTTACCTGTTCTCTTCACTGCCTGCCACTTGTCCACATACCGCCACCACTGGTTGTCAGCATACCCAAAACCACCTCCATAAAACTGTTAATCACAATCTATCTGCCTTTCCCCGCTCTTGGATCCAGCTCATCTCTCATTACCAACTATTTGTTTTTTTTTTTTACATTATCCATCCATCAGATTTCTTAGCCGCTTATCCTCCCAAGGGTCACGGGCCGCGCTGGAGCCAATCCCACCTGTTATCGGGCAGGAGCGATGGTACACCATGAACTGGTTGCCAGCTGATTGCAGGGCACACGGAGACAGACAACAGTCACACTCACAACCACACCGAAGGGCAATTTAGAGACTCCAATTAATGTTGTCTGTTTTGGGATGTGGGAGGAAGTCGGAGTGGCAAGAGAAAATGCACGCAGGCATGGGGAGAACATGCAAACTTCACACAGGTGGGGCTGGTATTTGAAACCCGGTCTCCAGAACTCTGCGGGCAGCCATGCTAGCCAGCCACACTTGGAGACCAGCCACACTAGTTCACGGTCTGTCAAAAGCATGTCTCTGTGACTGGAAGCTCTACTTCCTTTGGGCAAAAATTCTTCAGTTCTCTATTTCTTTGAGGGTGGTCAATGGATGTGTGTGTATGTATGCCATGTGCATGTTGGAGACAGTGCTGTTAATTGGATACAGCATACTGGCTGCCCACTGCTCCTGGACGTATGCTAAATATAGTTAAATTTCAGCACCCACCTTTAGTGCAACGTTGACAGAGAGAAAACGGCATAGCTGCAGTGTTAACGCAAGGAATACTGGTTAATTTCATTTGATCTGTTTATTTTATTCAGAGTGATTTTAATGAGGGTGGGAGCAGCTGTAGAGCGTTGGCCTCACAGTTTTGAGGACCGGGTTTCAAACCCTAGCCCCACCTGTGTGGAGTTTGCATGTTCCCCCTGTGCCTGTGCGTTTTCTCTGGGCACTCCGGTTTCCCCCCGCATCCCAAAAACAGAGATTAATTGGACACTCTAAATTGCCCTTTGCTGTGGTTGTGACTCTGACTGTTGTCTGTTTCCGTGGGTCGAGCACTCCCCCAACCCTCGTGAGGATAAGGGCCTCATAAAATGAATGGATACAGGGATGGATTTTAATGGAGCGGCATGGTGGAAGGACAAGTTACCACATCTGCCTCACAGTTCTGTCGACCTGGGTTCTAATCTGGCCTTGCCTGTGTGGAGTTTGTATGTTCTTACCGTGCCTGCATGAGTTTTATCGGAGTCCTCCAATTTCCTCCTACATCCCAAAACATGCATGGTAGCTTAATTGAAGACTAAATTGCCCGTAGGTGTGAATGTGAATGCTAATGCTTGTTTGTATCTATGTGCCCTCCGACTGGTTGGGAACCAGTTCAGAGTATACCCTGCCTCTCTCTCCCAGAGTTATCTTGGATAGGCTCCAGCACGACTGCAACCCTCGTGAGGATAAGTTGTACATAAAATGGATCAACACTTTTAACGTTGTCATTTTATTTATCGTATTTTGTTTTTATTTTTCTGCACTTTCTACAGTCTTGGGTTTTTAATTGGACAATGTGTTTTAATATTTCTAATGTAGGTTTATGATTATTTTATTCCTTTTCAGTGTTTTAAACTTTTGTTGCTAAAAAACATGCAGCCAATAAACTATACCTGTTTCCTTTGTGAGAAGGTGCCGTGGGACCCTGTGATGCTGTGTGAGTGACGGTGCATATGAGCATATTATTGACAAACCACCATCCATCCTCTCTGTACAGTCTCTTTTTTTTTCTTGTTGTACCCAGTTCTACATTGATATCAAAATATAAGAATGAAAAATATTACATTAAATTGGAGGCATAACATGTGGCCAGAGAGGGGAGATTATTCATAGGATAATTTTAATAATATTCTCCTGACAGGTCATGCAGATAGTTTTAATATATATGATAAAAAACACTCCACCTTGTCACCTTGTAAAATAGGCAATGCTTTACTTAAACAGTCAAATTCAGGTTTTATCTCTTTGGTCATGTTATTGGTTGATTGAAGTACATTATTACATACATGAAGTACCCTCTTTTAGCTATGCTAAGTTTTAGCTAAAATGCACAAAAAAAAAAAGTTGAGCGTTGACTAAATTATGCATGTATTGTGTGTAATGCAAACTGTTTTCTCACCAGAAAAGTCCTTCGGACATTCATTCAAGTTGCACTTCTGTGTGCTCCCCGGTTGCACCTCATAGTCACACTGACTTTGATCCACCTGTTCTTGGGTCTCAGACTTCATGTTAACACACTTAACGAGTCGTCGCTGCACCCCTTCGCCACAGGAAGCTGAACACTGAAGGGAAAATTCGTCACTCATTATCTACAGCAAACATTTTTCACTCTCATTGTTGTACCTGAATGAGTTAAAAGAATGAAGGCTCATAAACTAGTTAATATTTTTGAAGAACGTACACTGAAGAACTTAATTCATTCTTGCCTGATGAACGTTATTGAGAATGCACTCATTCTGATATCTATTAACTGTTTTCGTTCATTTTCATTCAAGAGTGCCAGGTTTCGTGAGTGACTTCAGGACAAGGCTAAGCACAACATATATGAACCTTCATATGTCAGCTGATGCATATTTGCCAACCCATTCAAAGCAGCTACAGTTACCATTCATGTTTACATCACCACTGGAACAAGTGCACAAAGTGTATTCAGGGACACTTTGGATATGGGAGCGATTGCGCTATTTTGTACATAATTGTAAACATTTATTACGGATCACACTGTCATAATGTGCAATTTATTTACATTTTAATTGTAGGAATAGTTAAAATAAAATATTGTTTGTTTATATAGTCAGGCAGAGCTGCAAGGAATGGAAAGTTCCTTTCACCATCTTTCCTGTCATACTGTGTTGGGTGTTTTTGTTTACACATTCGGGACAAAAGTCCTGTATTTGTTTTCATCCTTCAATAATAATAATACTATGACTACTACTACTAGTGATAATAAAAACACCAATCAAGCCACACATTTTTCCTCATGTTTTTAAGATTATACGGTGAAAGCTGCCGCCGGGTGCTCATGTTGACTGAATGGGTGGCAATATGGAGGAAATTAAATGCCAGTATTTTGAAGGTCAAAGCCTGTCAGCGACATTGCAGGGAAAAAAAGAACAATAAACTTGTTAATTGTTTGAACATTGAACTTAGTTCAAAATTTTGAATTCTGAATTTTAACTGAACTTGTCCATATTTGGAACGGTGAACTGAATTTTGAACTAGTTTGTGCAAAAAAGCAACTTTCCCTTTGCTCATTCACATTTCATAGCTCCAAATATTGGGTGTGACACATTACATTCAGTTTCACTGTGTACCGTGACAAGTGGGGGTGCATTCATGTGGAGCACTGTACCTAAAAATATCAAAATTAAAATCATAGAAAGATTTTAGATTGCTGTCCCATTTTCCAGGAGCTAAATAGGCACTGTATATTTGATGAGAGTCTGCCCTACAGTGACCGGTAGAACAATAATCCATATATGTCAATCAAAAGCATTTTTGTGCGCACACCACATGTGCTTTTTTGCAATTACATCGCAGCTGGAGTGAAATAATGTTTCGCTCATCCCGAGACTGTATGATTCTCAGCGAGTGTTTTGGTTCTGATGTTGTGACTCAGGGATTAAGATGACGGTGAAAAGGCCTTTGTAGGAGCCCTGGCATAAAAGTCGTGGGGAGGTGACAAGCCCAAGAAAGCCCTCATAATCATGCAAGGATGAATGATGCAGCTGTACCTCTGGGCGTTGAGTTGTGCTGTGCCTACCAATTATTAATAAACATTTCACATGCATATCCGTCTTGTATGTCTTAGTCTCCTTCTATTCAAACCCATTTATTTTATGTTTTTGCTATGAGGATGAAAGTGAATGAGATATTCATATTTTTTTCACTCCCAAAACCAAGACGTCATCACAATTGTGTTTGTACATGCTATATGCACTGTATGTCATTTCTCCAAATTGTGTGTGATTCAGTGAAGTGTACCTGTTCCCAAGATCCAGTTAGCCACTGAGCGCAAGGTTGAGTATTACAGGGCTGAATGTTACTGGGCTGAATTTCAGTGTCACAAAGATTCTCCTCTGGGCAGGAGACTAGACGTTGCTGTCCTCCACCTCCACAAACCTCTGAACACTGAGCACAACATACACAAGAACAACAGCCAGCTACTGGTAAGTGAATGGAGACAGTACAAGGGGGACTGTGAAAAAGGGGCAACATTTATACAATGTAGAGCAAAACGAATGGGTGGGCCATAGAAACATCCTGAATGAGTTTCTATCGAAGCCTTTTTCATTGCGATGATGAAAAGAAAATCCTCAACTTTCATCTCACTTTCTTCCAAATAAGATGATGAAAGAAAAAAACGTGTATTCAGCTTTGGAGCATGCAGGCAATAGGACTACAAAATGTCAGAGAGACTTAAAGTGATGTGATGGATGGGGTGCTGTCAGAAAGACTGTATTTTATAAACCTCCACTTAAGGCAGCCAGCAGAGCAGGCAGTGCTACAGATTGCTCAGTTGAAGTGCTATGTTAGGCACCTGACCCCAGGACGAAGTGTACCAGTCCAGACATGGCTGAAGGTTACAGGGCATTTGGCTTTGTGGCCTCGAGGACGTTGCCTGACAGTGGAAAGGTCGTAGAGGTCTTTGATCACGCATGTCGAAACACTGGACTTCTCGGGATTTTCTACCACCGCCACAATTCCTGGAGCACTGCAAAAAGACATTGGCTTATATCTATTCAAGTGTATCTTCCAAAGTTTTCTGTAGTCTAGATCTTTGGTTGGCTTATTCAATATCTGGATGCTTATTTACAAATACTAACTAAAGCCATTTCTAGCTATGCCAGAAGCATTTAAGAATTTCTATTGGAATACATAAAAAGGCAACGTTGTACTGTGCAGGTGTCAGTTTCAATTCAAGAAGGTAACATTGATGTCTCCAGCAGTGGGGACATAACTTAAGCCAGTATTGACTATTAAACAAGAAAAATATTGCTCGAGCTTGAGCGGCTGGCTTACCACTGTTATTTTATTAAACGTATGTATGCACAGACTTTTAACACAGATCTCAACAAAATACGGCCTGGGGGCACATCAGGCTCATTCACGGTCTTTGACTGACCTTCACGGTCAAAGTAAAATGTAAACTATGGGCTGCTCTAATTTTGATGTGAGTTAGTGACATTTCTGAACCCTCTATTGACTTTTTTTCTTCCTTGAGGTGACTAGAACAATGCCAAACGTGGTCCTCAAGTTGGGAAAACTCCTGTATAGTGGAGGGAAGAGGGCCAAGAATATTTAACCTCATAAACTTTTGAGCTAATGGTGCCAGCATATTTTAAAAATGTACCAAAAAACTGTTGAGGGTGTAAAAGAAAATAAATCAATGTAGATTAAATCGCGATGTAATTTTCATGTAACCTCCATGGCTGCGTATAATGTTGTTTACATATTTATATATGCTAATCACAGTATATTTAACAAACACAAGTAAAACCATATTAAAACAGTTTTATGTAATGCTTATAAATACATTTAATTAATATGGAACAAAATTGAAGCCCTCTAAAGATGTTCCAGTTTCTCACATGGCCCCTTTGGAAAATAAATTCACTACCGCCACTTTAAGGTGATCCACAAACTCATAACAGAGAAAGACCAAGATGGGCCCTTGTGGTAAACTGATGAATCAATCAAATTTCTGGGCCCAAACCCATCAAGTTGCTAAATGTGTTGAAAGTCAACAGAAAATAAATGACAAGAATTTGGAATTTCAGCTGTGCACATTTCAAATCTCCAAGGTAGACAACAAAATCCCATAGGCAGAAGGCCCATCTTACCTTTGACCATTCTCCGAACCTCCACATGGAGCAGGGGCGCATGTAACAACGTTGGGCAGGTGTGGGCCTCTTGGCTGGGTCGCAATCAGACTCGGAGCCAGTACTACAGGCCAAAGTTCTCCAGATGGCACCCAGACCACAGCTTGTGGAGCACTGTCCGGAAATATGGTAACACATTATAATAAATAGAAGGCTGTTCATTGGACGAGCAATGGACCTTGGCATGCATGACAAACATTTCATTTTGGGAATCATGCTTAGTCTTTAAAAATCTGTATGTTTTGTGGATCATTGTGAAAAATATTTTGAAATTATACAGCACGTCAATGGAGATTCATTAGGTAAATTATAAAAAATGATGATACAAGATAAGGTAAATCAGATTTCACTTAAATGTCTACAGTGACCAGATAGAAAATGGAAAAGAAAAATCAGTGAGATCCTGGCAAGCTTTGTGCTTCTGCTAGAGCGCAAGAACAAAGCAGAATTGATTGAAGACTTACGAAGCTCCAGTTACCAGTAACCCAAAAGGCTGCGACTTGTGTGGCAGCTGGCGTCCTTTCTGTTGTCTGAAGAAGCAACCGAAGGTGTGGATACTGGCTTGGTGAGGCATCCACTGTTGGTTTTGCTGAGGTAGTATGTTGAGGAGTTATTGCTGTGTTTTGCATTGGGGTAATGTATGAAGAGCCAGGATGGCTCACAATACCAGATCTCAAGATCGGGGTTATTTGATTGGAGTCATAGCCATTAAATGTAAATGACAATTGGTGCACAGAGAAATCTGATCCAGTCCTTTCAGTATAGGCTTTGGTTGGAGTCTGTTTTGTTGTCACTGGCTGGAGATCATATGTGAGAGGTTGAGTGTATCCTTCCTGGATTGTAGGTGGCTGGACTTGTGTTCCAGCAGAGAATATGGTGTCATCAGGGGCATTTTGATGAACTGAAACATGCAGGCGTGGAGGAAGTCGAGGAGTGGAACTCTCAGAGGGAGGCAGTGAGGTTGTACTGAGGCCACTGTCAGACACGTTGGAACCATCTTTAATGGTAACCAAGTCTGGACTGAGATGAGTCATATGGAGTTTTTCAAACTCATGGTCATGTGAAAATACTGTTGATCCACTGGTATTTTGAATAAGGTATAAATCTGAATATATTTGATCCTCTACAGTTTCTGGCGCTGAGGTAAAAGTAGAGAATTGTGGCGTGATGTAAGTTTGGTGCAACTGTAAGTCATCCTCTTGTTGGAGGATGGCTGTCTTCTCTGTCAGTGTGACATCATGACTGCGCTCACTTTGAATTCCAAGCTTTGGAACAGCATGTGACGGAGTTATAGTGAATTCCTTCATGTGCTTTTCCACTCTTATAGAATTGTGGTTATTTTCAACCTCTTCTCTAGTTTGCCCTACTTTGCCACTCTTTGCAGGCTCCCCTGTGGTGTCATCCATTGGGGGGCTTGTGTTATTGTATTTAGACCACAGGAGATCTTCATTTCCATCTTTTCGGGATAAATGCTCTGATGGTGATCGGGTGGTGGACACAGGTAGAAGATAATCCTCAGCAAGGTAGTCATCAAAATTTACAGAATGTTTTTCAGCAGGTTCTTCTGTTCCAGGGTTTTCAATGTCCTTCGGCTTGTCTTTAGTAACGCTCTGTGGTTCTGCAGGTTTCCAAGAAGGAGTTGTGGCATTCACACTGCTCGTTGGCTCTTCCTTTAGCAGAAAACCAATTTCCTGACTGTTCTCTGAATCTATTCCACCACTCTCATTTGATAAATCTTCATGAAAGTTGATGAAGTTGTAGTCATAGTAAAAGTCATCCACTTCAGGAGCATGTTCTTCACTTTCTATCTTATTGTGATAATGAAAGTCTTCAAAAATGTTATTCAAGTCATATGGATCATTATTTTTTGGTTGGACTTTGGTGGTACTGTATTTTAGAGCTGGTTTGGCTACAGGGATGGTGTTGTGTTCGTTAAACACTTCTTTGCTTGCCCATCCACTTCCAGACCAGTCAATATCACCAAAATTTTCCACAATTTGTGGACAGTCCTGGATCAAGCAAGAACTAATAGTAAGTGGCTTCTTTTGCAGGTCGCAGTCCATGCCGGTGTTTCTGGAACAGGTAACGTTACGCCGACGTACTCCTCTTCCACATGCTACGGAACACTGCATGGAAGAACAATGACAGAATACATTACTTCAATCTCTGACCGTGAGAGGTACTTTGCAGACAAGAGCTACTTGTGTATTAGTTCTATGATAGGCAATATTTACTTGCATTATATGTACATAACTGATCTTCTCTCAATCACTCCTTATAATAGTTATATAAAATGTCATAAACTCCAGGAGACTTTATACATATTATACTATCTATGAATGTCGATGATTGGTGAATAGTTCAACACGTCTGAGCAAATTGCAGGTGTAAAAGTCACACTTATTTTTTTTTAACTTTTCCACTTTAAATTTAAACTGCGATTATTCTTACAATTGAAATTGAAAAAAAAGATCCTGGCTGGTCATAAATTTGATGTGAGAAAAATCCATCATATTACTTGTGTCTGTACAAAATGGAAGGTTTTGATTTTCAAACAGTAAGGTGGGGAAATTTGATGAAACTGGTTACACTTTTTTGTTTCTTAATTGGAATGTCAACTTTAGTCAAGATGGAGATTATTTTGTTTAGCTCCAAAAAACAGACCTTTTGCCACAGAGCCTTCAACATCTTCCAGAAAGCTCAAGTTTGCAGCATTCTAACTCAAATAAAACCATTTTGTCAGGAACAACAATATTGTGAGGTCAAACTCTCTTAGGCCCACAAACGGGCTCGAATATAGGGAAAAAAATAACAAAAAACTGAATGAATATACAAGATGTTGAACATAAACTGTCGTTCCATAACTTTTTTTAACAGGACTTCATTAAGGTTACGGGTAAGCCTTTTCCAGCTGACTTTGGCGCGGCAGGTCGGAGACACTGTTTGGAAGCCAATCTCAAGGCTTCCAATAAATATGTGCACATGCAATAGTTTTTATTATTTAACCCCTTGCTCTAACCAGGGAACAAATACCTGTTCAATTTTTTTTTACATTACAAAAGAACCATTCCAGGAGTACATGAAACTATCAACTCCAGGGGGATTATTATTTGAAATAAGAAAAGTAGGAGCTAGTAGTTTGGATTTGAAATATATCTTTTTAATCATCCCAGTCCTGGGACTTTTCTGTCACGTCTCTGATGTGTGAAGAGAAAACAGATGAATGTTATGAATAAAAATTGTGCAGTTTTATTCCAGGCCACATTCACCTTTGACCAATTGCCAGTGGTCCAATCTCCTGGACATGGGATATTGGTGTTGCAGGGCAGGACTGACTCAGGTTTTGGGATGTGTTTACATTGACTGGGCTGTAGGGCTTTCTGATCATCCACGCTGATGGCTTGTATGCACAGCACTGTCCTTTTAGCCACGCCGGTGCTGCCACAGCTTGCCGTGCATTTCTCCCACTCACCTACCCACCATCTGTTTTGGGAGACAGAGATTTATTTGAAATGTCCAATTGAGTGTGATGAACATTGTTAATTTTCTCAATAGAACCAAAGACGATGACTCATGTTCTGTAATTTCTCATGTATAATGCACATCCATGTATAATGTATACCCCCAAATTTGAACTAAAAATTCTGGTAAACTTGTCAATCCCAGTGTAATGCATTTTTAAAATGCACGCTTTTG
Organism: Syngnathoides biaculeatus; assembly: GCF_019802595.1. Classification (NCBI taxonomy): domain Eukaryota; kingdom Metazoa; phylum Chordata; class Actinopteri; order Syngnathiformes; family Syngnathidae; genus Syngnathoides; species Syngnathoides biaculeatus. The sequence continues at coordinate 31,042,958 of NC_084642.1, forward strand.
TTTCACCCATATGATCGAAACATGAGGTATTAGTTGTACATTGTTAGTTTTTCAAAGAATCAGTCTGAAGTTAAGCACTTTATTTGAACATGTAATACTTTTTTATTTACTGGCTCTTATTTGAAAATTTGCACCCCTACTTTTATTTAGTAACTAAGAAAACAGTTGTGCTAATATGTTTAAATACTCGGGTACAATTTGTAAGAATGAGAACAATTCTTTAAAAAAACATGAAGAATCTGGGAAAACATTTCATTTTATTTTAATTTTATTTAGAAAAGCATTATTAAACAAAACATAACCAGAACTGGTTGCCAGCCAATCGCAGGGCACATGGAGACAGACAGTCGCACTCATAATCACACCTAGGGAAAATTTTGAGTCACCAATTAATGCATGTTTTTGGGTTGTGGGAGAAAACCGGAGTACCTGGAGAAAACCCACGCAGGCACGGGAAATGCATGCAAACTCCACACAGACAGGGCCGGGATTTGAACAGAACTGTGAGGCTAAAATTGTTCTCCCTGAGAAGAATATGTATATCACAAATTCTCCCTGGGCATGGAAACTTATGAGGACTATTGTACATATTTACCCCTGTGATATTAGGAATGAAAGTATAGGCGACACAATTTTTATAACTTCGAGGTGGCGGTGGCATACTAGACTGAAAGTTTTTCATATTCAACTTTCATATTCAACTTTTTCATATTCTCTAGGTCATGGGTGCTCAATACGTCAACCAGTCAATTGCAAAGAGTGTTGATAGCATGACCCCATAATTAAAAAAAAGAAGTCAACCTATCATCCATCCTGTTGCTTGATTTTATATAGATAGATAGATAGATAGATAGATAGATAGATAGATAGATAGATAGATAGATAGATAGATAGATAGATAGATAGATAGATAGATAGATAGATAGATAGATAGATAGATAGATAGATAGATAGATAGAAGGATTAGTCAACTAATTGCAAAAATGCAAAAATAATTGGGGACTAATCGATGACCAAAATAATCGTTTGTGGCAGCCTGAGTTGCAGGTAATGTCTCTGAGGCAAAAACTCACATGGCTGGACAAGGCCCGTTGTTACAGGAAGTTTGGTTGTCATCAGGCCGGGTTAAAGGGTCACAAAATGACTCATCCACTATCCCGTTGGTTCTTTCTACACAGTGAAAAATTTGCCTCTGAACACCTGGAATGACAATGAAATGAGAGGTTTTCATGCATGGAGGTATTCCTGCACACGCATGCACAATCTGTTTGAACACTTCACAACACAATGTTGACAGCTACTGAGAGAAGTCAAGAACAAAACATTACAAATCTTTTTTATATTGTTTTTTTCTCAATTGAGGTATGAAAGGTCTTTAGTTCTTCAAATGGTATCCTGTGTTTCTTTTTGACATCCTGGATGAGTGCCTTATTTCCTCTTGAGGTATGTTTTGTAAAGCGCCCCAACCTGGGAAAGTTCATCACCAATCCATGTTTTTTCCACTATGTGGATCATGGTTCTCCTTGTGGATCACTAGAGCCCCAAAGCCTGAGAAAGGGGTCGGTAAAGCTTTCCAGAATGATCACTGTTAACTCGTACATTTCCTGTCTGTCTGTCTGTTCTTGAATTTCTTTGGATCATAGCAATTTGTTGCAGATCATCTTTTGGCTGACTTTATTTTGTCAGACAGGTTCTTTTTAAGTAACTGAATGGATTGGAAAGTAATCAGGCTTGTGTGTGGTCAGTGCAAATGAACTCAGCTTTGTATAAAAATGTGATTACTCACAGTTAATTCACAATTTAACAAGGAAAATTACTTTTTAGGTCGCTTTGAATAGTCCCCCTTTCCCTTAATATATGTATATATATATATATATATATATATATATATATATATATATATATATATATATGTGTGTGTATATATAAACCAAAAACGGCATTTTCAGTTTACTTTTGCAATTTTTGTCTGGTATTTAGACATTTTTTGATGATCTCAAACAAAGTTTACACACTTTTGAACAAGTTTGAGAAAGGGGCAAATGCTTTTTCATGGCACTATACACCTTACTTGTCACGACCCATCGGAACACAGGGGGACACGGGAGACGCAGATGTAAATCGTGAAAAACATTTATTATTCAATGGTCGGTGATCGGGCAGGCAGTCAGGTGCAGCAGTGGTTGTTGGGACGTCGGGCGTAGAGAGCAGGTCAGCGGGCAGGCAGGAGTCGGTACACGGGAGAACGATCAAAGCAGGCAGAAGTGTCAAAGGAGTCAGGCTTACAGGGTCGGTCGGAGAACAGGCGAAGCTCAGTACACACGGGTTGACGATCTGGGATACGAGAGTGCTGGAACGGGACATGAACCTCAACGATCTGGCGGAGGACCAGTTGTCACCGGGTCCTATAAGTACCGGGCGTAATCAGCCGAAACAAGGTGCGGGTGTGTCCCGACTAATTGGCTGGCCATGCCCAGCCTGGGCAGGATGCCAGGAGCATGACATTACTGTAGTACCTACCACGGTATTTCCACCCCCATTACAGCGAAAGACTGTGCATGGAGATGGTAGCCATGGGTCTATTTAATGGAATCACAGGTTTGTTTGAGAGTGAAAGACAAAGAAAGACACTCATATACAGTATTTGGAGTTTCGAATTCTGCAGTATTTTCAAAAAGCAGCAAAAAAACATGAGGTTTGTCTTTTGATAACATTGAGCTCCTCAAGTGGCATTAAAAGTCCACATAAAAAAAGAGAAGTCATCCCACTCAGGGTCAGTGTAATAGATTTTTGTGTGTAATTTCTACAATTGTAATGATATAGACACAAAACTTCATTTGTTCTAATACCTCAATGAAGGGGGTAATGGTGTGTTGTATGTGTTTATCATATCTGCTTCAGTTCAGGGTTTAAATTTCAAGTTGGACCTTTTTGTCTGGAGTTTGTATGCTCTCCTTATGTTTGGATACATTTTCTCATGCTCCTGCATCTTTTTACCGCTTTCCAAAAACATGCATGTTTTGCATTCAAAGACTCAAAATCAGTGGTGTCAAATGTTTGCCCTGCAGGACAGAAAAGGCCCTTGAGCTGGTCTTGACCCTGAATGAAAACACTGTCATGACAAAAAATGAAAAAAATTCCTGAAGTTGACTTTAAGTTCAATAGGGTTTGTTTAATGTGTATAATATACAGTAACAAAAAAACATTCAAACTTGAGTGTGTGCATGTGTGGAAGCCCACCCATCAAGTGTGAAACTAAAGAACAACCTTTATTATCTGCCTGTTTCTGAAATTGTTTCTGCGTTTTGCGTTTGGTTTCTCCTACCATGGCATGATCAGCGCGGTTGGATGAAGAGCCTGAACTAAGTTTAAGCGTCAGCCAGAAAGCCGGCACTCCTAGCTTGAAACATGTACAAGTGGCAATTTTCAAGTTAAGACGTGTTTTCCCATCGTAACACCAGTTGTGTGTGTGTTTTACTTACCTGTTAGTTCTCATGTCATAGTGAGAAGTTGTTTTTTTTTGTACTCTGGGTGTTCTGAACAGTGAGACCTTGGCTGTTTTCTATTATGCTATTTACAAGTGCACATCAGTTGCTTTTGCTAAATGAAAGCCCCCCTTCTTCAGCTAGTTTGGAGTACAGTACTCCAGACTTTCCTTTTACGATGCTACGCCGGGTGCAATAGGTATGTGGCAATGACCCTCCCAGTAACTTCCTACCAACAACGAGGTACCATTAGTTCCTCTTCAAAATACAGATATTTTCAACCAACAAAGGTATTCTACATCCTTGACATTCCTAACCTCTAACTTCAATTTTTAATAGCAAAATTCTCAAACCCAGTGTCTCCATAAAAAGGTGCAAATTTACCATACAACCAGCAATGATTTACATTTCACGATAATAAGAGACAACCAAGTCATGTGACATTTTGTAGGGGGGAAAAAGGGACACGTTGCTACCCGGGATCATCATGGCAACTAAAGCTGGGCTCACCGTTGGCACACCAGTCTAAGGGGCAGGATGAGGCATGACACAACAGGCCGATTTCCAGCAGGACAAGAAATAGTTATATGACTTTATAAGTAATGAAGTGTGATAAATGTTGAATTTGGGTTATGTTGATGAAAGCATGTCACAGAAATGGTATTAAAACACATTAGACCTGTTTTGAATTGGAAAAATATTCATGTTCCATTAAACGTATAACACAACAAAAAAAAGTCTTGTTCACCTACCTGCTCCACAGGTGGCACTACATTCAGTCCATGAACCACGCTTCCAGAAGACTGAAGTAGGGGTGTTATTGTCCTCAGAAATGTTTTGACTGATTGTGTACTCATAGCGAACTCCTGGATTGTTCTCTTGAAAGAGGAGCTGCAAAAGTAAGTAAATACAACACCGTTTAAAGTGAAACAAAATACAATAAAATCAATTAAGTGTTATTTGTATCTATTTAACCTTGTCTTAATTTGTCTCAGTTCTTTTTACATTTATATGTCAGACTTATTGGGCTAATTTGAACCCTTGAATAGCGTGTTCAAAGCACTGACATCTGCTCTCTCAAACTTTGTCTGCAAAACATCCAGCTTTGGCTTTAAATCTAAAGAGCTCATTTCTAATTCTGTCCAACCTGCTCAGTCCTAGCAAGAACTTCAACATCTTCATTTCTGCTACCTCCGGCTTTGCTTCCTGTTGTCTCATCAGTGTCCGGATTGCATACATCCAGACTGGCCTCACAACTATCTTTTAAACTTTCCCTTGATCCTAGCAGAGACTCTTCTGTCACATAAAACACCAGACACCTTCCCATTCTAAATAAAATAAATATGAAATCAAAATAAAACTGCCTCTATTATATATAACTCTGATGACATTATTATATTATATGAAACACTTCCTGAAACCAGAGCAACTGGATGGATTTCAGGACATTTGAAACAACTGCTTTGTTGCATGCCAAAAAATGTGAACTGTTAGATTGATCTATCGAAAGATAGATACTTAATTCATTCCGGTAAGGGAATTCCATTAACAAATTTTATAACAAAGTCTTTAAACCCTTTCCACAAGAACACTTGGTATCGGTTATAACGAGTGAAATGGAAAAAAATTGTACAAATTCAGGATTACATGCAGACACACGCACACACACACACACACACACACACACACACACACAAACATACACGCACATACCCATACACACATGGACATATAATAATGATACACTACGGGTTAGGTGCCATCTATGCCCCTTAACACTCTATTTTCTGCAGAAAGCACAATACTCCAAACCTCATGAATACATTACATGCAATAACATTCTACAGATCAAACAGTTCAAGGTTTTATTGCAATGCTTTTCGACAGACAACATTTTTATCATCTTTTTCTCTGCCAGTATACACGAATCATTCGATCTGCCCACCCTTAAGAAACCAACATAAAACTGACCATGAGAAAAATGCTTGAAAATGCAAATAAAAACCGGCAACTTTCAGAGGCTGACATTGTGACGTGTCAGCCTTCTGAATTAAACTGGTAATCCATCCACTTTCTGAAGCGCTTATCCTCACTCGTGTAAATGTATAAATGCTTTCTCACCTTTAGACGGACCTGTGATTATAATAGCTTCAAGCACTTTAGACAACATCGATACACATAAAGGGTCAAAGTTTGTGTGTCCGCTTTCAAATAATTTTCTTGAGCAAAAATATTTTAATATTTTCTTGGATGTTTTTTAATGTGTCTGCCCCCTTCTTTTTGCCATTTTGGCACCTTTTTTGCACTTGTAGTACATTTCTGCATGTTTTACGTATCCTTGGTCGCACGTAATAGTAGGAATTACCTGTCATCATATGTATTATTACTTTGGCATTTAAAGAGGTAATTAAAACCTTGAAGGCATGCAGGAATGTGCAGGAACGTGCAAAACATGCCAGAATGTGCCAGAACCTCTAGGGGCATGTGGCAGGGCAATTCTTTGAAAACAGACACAAGCTGTGATCTTAAAGTAGTGTATATAGATGACAATATTTGACATCACCATGGAAAAATAATTATTATGATACAATGGTAATAGTGTTTACATAGTAAGGTAGTGAGTGATTTGTGATGGGACAGTCTAGTGAAATGCTTACTTACAATTTAGCAGCGGGCTGATGGGTCAGCTCACTATATTAGCTCCCTCATAGCCGAAGTCAGCAGCAGCATCTTTTTTTTTTCTTTACTAAGTTACAATTTTTAAAAATCCTGACTATGTAACGCCAATGCATGTATTCCATGATACCTGTCCAAACTTATTTTCACGTAACCTCCCTGAAGGTATGTGCACCCCTAGTTGGGAAACACTGCTTTAGTGGACCAGTGTACCCCTGGTACATTTGAAATGGGACATCCACGCTCTTGTGGGCGTCATTATAGGTGGCTTTAATCCTCTCTGGGTTATTGCATATCCTTTAAAATTGCTTCAAATAGTGTTGCATATGGTGACATGAAATGGTAAATATGGAGCCTATCGCATCTACCTTCAGGCGAGAGGCAGGGTACACTCTGAGCTGGTCTCCAACCAGTCACAGAGCATATATAAACAAACAACCATTTACAATCCTATTCAAACATAGGGGTATTTTAGAACCTTCAAATAAGAATACCATGCATGCTTTTGGGGACATAAGAGGAAACCGGAGCACCCAGAGAAAATCCACGCATGCATGGGAGAACATGCAAACTCCACCCAGGCCAGGCCAGATTTGAACTTGGGTCTTCAGAACTCTGAAGCAAATGGCCTCACCAGTTGACGAACGTGCTGCCACATTAAAAAGATACTGTGTTACTTTTATGCATACCCAGTTGTACACATTATTCATATTTACAGATGTCAGAGATCGAAAAGGGTCAAACTAACACAAAGAATAACAGAATAGTTTTAAATGGCAATTGGACAGTTTGGGTGTAAAAACATATTTAATGACAGGCATCACAAAAGAAAAAAAAAGCATCAAATTTCATGCTCAATCCCACCTGAATCCACAGCGGTTCCATGGTGGGCCCAGGTGAAGTCAGGTTCTCCAGATGCCCAGTCCGTTCATAGGTAAATACGGCCCCAGCTGCCTTGTACTCGCCATTCCATTGTATAGTCCAGCCACCATTCAGATAATAGTTGTTGGGGCCGTCACCTCTGAGCGCTAGGAAATTTCCAGCTTCAGCCATCTCCTCAATCCTGATGTCCCATGAGCCCTCTGGTATCAGTCCAATGTCCACATAACCTTGATGACAATGGATCTCATCTAAGTGGAAATGCTTGATGAATCACAGTTAATGCATACAAAGGGTTTGGGACATAGACATGACTATTTCATAAATGCCAAACAACTTCCAAAATTTGTCGCAGATTATTTCTATGTTGTAATAATGCTGACACCTTATACTGATGGGAACGCAGTTCATTTCCCTTTTAAATATTGACCCTTTTCAAAGTAACAGACTTTGTGGGATGAGCAGCTTGTGTGTTGGGTCCGTGTGAACTTAAATTGCACAATCATCACCATGCAATGATGTGTTGATTGCTGAGAGAAGTAACATTTTTTTGATGAGCGTGGTGTGATGGTGTGCGACCGCATGATTGATTGATTGATCATTAAGACAATCCTGTACAGCCACAGTCTGGGTTATAAAGGATAGACTGAAAAAGGCCAATAGGCCCTATGTCTTGTTTCCTCCTTGCTATCAATGGGACTTAAAATCATTCAAGCAATGAAAGCACATGAAAAAAGAGCCAAGAGTAACAGCTGTATAAACTGTTTAGCACAGGCAGTGAGGATATGGCTCATTTTACACACAGCGTTGGGAAAGTTCATTTCTCGGCAAACTACTTGAAAGTGCAGTTAAATGTTCGAAAAATGCAGTTTAATTTTAAGTTTGAATTTATCATTCAAAATTTTGGATGAAGTTCACCATTCCAAAGAAGAACTAGCTTATAGTTCTTTTTGTTTTGTTTTTTTTTCACAATACGTATGTTGCAAATGGGCTATTACTGTTAAAATACTGTCATTTCATTTTCCCATTGTTGCAACCCATTCAGTCCACACTAGTAGCAAGCTGAAACTTTCAGTATCAAAAACAAGATGAAAAATGTGTTTCTTGAATCTTTTGAGTCTGTTTTTAAAACACGGAATTAAAAGAAAAATGGGAGTTTTGTACTTAACGTACAAACTAAAACAGGAAATGATGGTGAAAGGACATTGATAACGTTGGATTCCTCGCATCTCTGGCTGACTATATAACATTTTTTTTTCTTATATTTCAAAATAAAATACATTTCATGACGGTGTGGTTATACAGTTTGAACCAAAGCATTTTCATACAAATAATAATTTTCCAAGTAATTCGTCCTGTATATAGAATTATGTACTGTATTATAAAAGAACCGCTGAAGAACAAATTGACTTCCATGTACTGTATGCAGTCCCTGAACACAGCTTGTGTCCTCACACAGCTGAGACGTGCCATGAATGATGGCTGTGACCGTACTGAATCAGTTGCCAAATGCAGCATTTATCCGCCAATATAGTAGTTGTTCAAGTATAACACAAATGTAGTTAGTAGTGCTGCTCTTCCCAGAAATGCACATCCATCCATCCATCCATCCATCTATTTTCTAAACCACTTATCCTCAACAAGGGTTGCAGGAGTGCTGGAACCTATCCTAGCTGTCATTGGGCAGGAGGGAGGGTACACACTGAACTGGTTCCCAGTCAATTACAGGGCACATGGAGACAGACAAAAATTCATATTCATAATCACAACTCGGGGCAATTTAGAGTCTCAAGTTAATGTATGTTCTGGGGATGTAGGAAGACACCGGAGTTCCTGGACAAAACCCACGCAGGCACAGGAAGAAGATACAAACTCCACACACGGGGAAGCGGGATTTGAACCCGGTCCTCAGAACTGTGAGTCCAACGCTTTAAAGCAGCGCCACCGTGCCAGCAGACAACAATCAACTAAGGGCAATTAAAATCTCCAATTAATCCATGTTTTTGGGATGTGGGAGGAAACTGGAGTGCCTGGAGAAAACCCATACAGGCACGGGAAGAACATGCAAAGTCCACACAGACGGGGCTGGGATTTGAAACGTGGTCCTGAGAACTGTGAGGCTCACGCTCTAACCAGTTTCGCCGCCATGCCGCCTCAGATTCTAAACATTGGTGTGTTATAGATTAAGGTTAACTGATCTCTTTTAGGTTAGTAATAACTATTCTTTCATTCACTCATCTTCTACCATTTTTCAAGGTCTGTTCATAGGGTCAGTAGCTTTAAAAGGGATGCCCAAACTTCCCTTTTCCCAGGCACTTCCCACTCTTCCGGGGGGATCCCGATGTGTTCACAGGCCAGCTAAGAGACCCAGTCTCTCCAGCGTGTCCAGGGTCATTCCCTGAATCTCCAACTGGTGGATATGCCCAGAACACCTCACCAGCGAGGTGTCTGAGAGGCATCCGAATCAGGTGCCCCAGCCACATCCTCTAGCTCCTATATGGAGGTGTGAACAAGACTATAAGATACTTAAACTGCTCCACTTGGGGGAGGATCTCATACCCGACCTAGAGGGGGCATGCCACTCTTTTCCGACTGAGGACCATGGTCTCAGATTTTCCGGTGCTGATTCTCATTCCAGCCGCTTCACACTCGGCTGCGAATCGCTCCAGAGAGAGATGGAGATCATGGCTTGATGAAGCCAACAGAACCACATCATCTGCAAAGAGCAGAGATGCTGAGGGCACCAAACTGGACACCCCCTACACCTTGGCTGCACCTAGCAATTCTGTCCATAAAAGTTATGAACAGAAGTGGCGAAAAGGGGGAGGCTTGACGGAGTCCAACTCTCACCAGGAACAAATCTGATTTACTGCTGGCAACGTGGACCAAACTCGGACAAAGTCGTACAGAGACCAAACAGCCCATATCAGGGGGTTTGGCACCCCATTCTCACGAATCACCCTCCACAAAACTACCCATTGTTCCAAGATGTAAATCATATTGCTTCTCCTGAATCTGAGATTTGACTTCCTGACGGAGACTCCTCTCCATAACCCCTGAATAGAAAGGGTGAGGTGTGTGATCCCACTGTAATTGGAACACACCCCTTGTCCCCTTTCTTAAAAAAGGGGGAACACCACCCCAGTCTGCCAATGCAGTGGCACTGTCCCCGATGTCCAGGTGATGTTGCAGAGGTGTGTAAACCAGAGCAGCCCCATAACATCCAGAGCCTTTAGAAACTCCAGGTAGAGCTCATCCACCCCCAGGGGCCTTCCAATGAGGAGCTTTTTAAACACCTCAGTGACCTCAGCCCAGAGATTGGAAAGCTTACCTCAGAGAACCCAGACTCTGCTTCCTCATGGGAAGGAGTGTCGGTGGAATTGAGGACGTCTTCCAAGTATTGTCCCCACTGACTCACAATGTTCTGAGTTGAGGTCAGCAGCACCCCATCCCCACCATACACATGGCTCATGGAGGGGTAATATGAACTATTACTTTACAATTAAGTAGGTAACAAAATCAAAGTAGGTAATGAAATCACATTCCAACATAATGTATTTGCAACAAACATACCAAGTCCTTCACTTTCCTCAAATGTTTTCTTCACAGTTGCACAGGTGGAGCCGTTACCAAGACACACCCCGCAGCGATCCTCCACAGCATTTGACTCAATCACATAGTCGCAGCCGACATTCTTTGACATGCATGCAAAAACACATGACATAAAACCTGATTTAAAACAATTGCAAAACAATGGCAAAGATAAATGATTAAATAAAAAAATCTGGACAGTCGACTGAATGTTAAGTGATTCAGTGCGAATTTGGATGGATGTGTAAATTCAAGATGGAAGATGAGACAAATTTGTGTTATGTCCATGTCCATTTCTCCTCACAAGGGTCCTGGGAGTGCTAGAGCCTAGCCAATGGATGAATTGATGGGTGGAACAACTGATGGATGTTTGGAAGGATAATCACGGCTGATGACATGTGCAGCGTTCACAATTACATTGTATAAAAGGGAGTTCAATCAGCATTGTTTAGATTATTTGTATAACATAAAATGCTTTTAGAATTGATTTTTTTAAGCAATAGATGTGAAATTTTAATGAGCAAAACTAAATGCCTCTCTTATTATTGTGTTGACAGTCTCCGAGTCTTTCATTTGGTAGTAGCTTGTTGGTTGGCTGGTTGTAATTGTTTGTGTTTCCATCCCACTAACGAGCTTGTTCAACAGAATTATACCAGGCAAGATGCCTGAGGAATGGAGGAACAGTGGGGTGGCCATTTTCAGGAATAAGTCCAGAGCTCTGCGAACTATAGAGGAACAAAGGAGGTGAGTCACACACTGAAGTTATGGGAAAGAGTTATGGAGGAAAGACTAAGAGAGAAGTAATTGTGAACAACAGTATGGTTAAATTCCAAGAAACACTACCGCAGATACATTATTTGCCTTGGGAAAGTTGATAGAAATGTACACAAAATGTCAGAAGTATCTACATTGTGTCTTTGTTGACCTACAGAAAGCCTATGAGAGAGAATCCAGGGAGGAACTGGAGTATTGTATGCACAAGTCTGGAGTGGCAGAGAAGTATGTTAGAATAGTACAGGACATGCATAAGAGCAGCAGAACATGGTGAGGTGGACTGTAGGTGTGACAGAGGAATTTATGGTGGAGGTGGGACTGCATCAGGGATCACTCTGGAGCCACTTCCTGTTTGGAGTGGTGATGGATATGCTGATGAGGTTAGATTGGAATCCCTCTGGACCAGATGACATTGTAATCTGCTCTGAAAGAAGAAAGCGGGTGGAAATACACTTAGAAAGGTGGAGGCATGTACTGAAATGGAGATGAATGAAGATTAGCCAAAGCAAAACAGAATATTTGTGCTGTAAGAGGGAGGTGCTACAGGGACAAAAGACAGCAAGGCTGGAGGACTTCTAATATTTGGGTCCAACAGTCCAGAGCAAGTGTGAGTGTGGTCAGGAAGTGAAGAAAGGTTTCAGGTGTTATGTGATAGAAGAGTCTCTGCTTGGATGAAGGTCAAAGTTGATAAAACGGTGGTGAGGCCAACAAGAGACAGTGAAGAGACAACAGGAAGCAGAAAGGTCTGGAAATGAAAATGTTGAGGATCTGTCAAGGAGTGAGCATGTTGGCTACAATTAGAAATGAGCTCAACAGAGCGATGGCCAAGGTTGAACTATTTCAAGACAAAGTTAGAGAGAGCAGGCTTCAATTGTTTGGAAATGTCCTGTGGAGAGAAAGTGAGTGTATTGGTAGAAGGGTGGTGAGTATGGAGCTGGGAGACAAGAGAACTTGAGGAAGAGCAAAGCGAAATTTGATGGCTCTCGCGAGCGAAGACATGAGGGCAGATGGTGTTAGAGGGGAGGATGCAGGAGAACGTTACATGACACGCTTTAATGGGAGAAGACAAAATGAAAAGAAGAAGGTTCAACTTAATTGAAATCCTTAAATAGATGACTATAGATGTGATTTCTCAGATGGAAATTGCAATCAGGACATGAGCCTAATTCCTTGCATAGTTCCATTGCAAATTTGAAAACAATAAATCACATCTATAGGCTTTCTGAAGGCTTCCAAATTTCTTTATATACAGTGGTAACTCAACTTCTGAAATTAATTTGTTCTGGAAGTCGTTTTGTAACCTGAATTTTTCAAAGGTAGACAGACTTTTTACAACCTAATCCGTTCCAAGCCCACCCAACAAAATCAGCAAAATCAGCATTCAAATTACATAATTTAAAGAATAATATAAATTATGTTCATTTACCTTTGCCGTTGAGCGACTATGCAAAGAGAATGGTGAGTGACAAGCAAAAGGTATCGTGGGGGACAGAGGAGGAGGCAAACGTTTGACAGCCGAGAGAAAACATACGTACGCATATTTGGACGCAAATAACTTAATTCCACAAAGATTTCTTGGGGCCCATTGTGAAGAAAGATGAATAAACTTGCAAAAAACACAAACAAAAAAATGTTGTACTTTACCAATGTGTGGTAGCTTTTGACAGAGTGTGAAAGTGCTAGGGTGTCATTCGGTGACACTTTAATGTCCAAGGGAAACGAAAAGCAGCATGGGTAAAGATTGATGTCCCTCCTAGCAAATGGGATGCCAGGAAGATGCTACGGCAATAGCCAATGGGAGACCAGCTCTATTGCACCACACAATCCAAAATACAGGATCTTTATTTTCAGTGGAATTTGGTGGCTCTGAATCCAGTGCCTATTTTTTCCTTTTGTACCCTGAATTTTTCTTCATTACTACAAACAATAATTTTCCCAGGACGCTTTCATAACCTGAAATTTTCACAACTAGAGATGTCCGTAGGTAGATGTACCACTATATTTAGTTATTCAAAAACTCGTTTCTAATGTCTTGGTAGTAAAGCAGTTAAATTTTTCTTCATGGAAGTTCTACACCTACAGAGAACATCTGTTCACATGCCTTTTATTACCATTCAACATGTAATATATAACATTTAACATTATTAACTTTGTATCTGGATTTGCTTCATCCTTTCTTTTTTACTCTGCTGTCTGCAGCCAGGTTGGCATTGCAAATACCTGGATAAGGTCCAATGAATAAAAAAAATACTGTACATGACTTCATGGATACCTCTTAGTGGGTTTATAAATACAGCATTGTGAAGTATTTGGTATCTTTAAATAATTTGTATGAAAACAAAAAAGACCGATTGTAGAATGCAAATACGTATTTATTTGTGCATGGAAGTTCTTTTTTTCCCCCCTCCCTTTTCGTTGGACCATCCAAATTGCCCTTTGGTCAGCCTCACACCTGTCTTCGTCTCCTCTGGCGTGGCTGGCCGAGGAAGACACAGAGGCCTGCTTGGGTTCGGACCTCCCATCCTCAGCGGGACCAAGTCAGCCATGGATGGGCTGAGGTAGTGCCGCTGGGGTGACAGCAGATCTCACCACGAACCTGTGGCGTGGAACGCTGCCATGGGGTCCTCCATCGCCACAGTTAGTCAGTGATTCAAAGTTTTGATTTTCAATGTATTTTAATTCTCTTATATGTAGCCCATGTGTAACGCCCATATCGGTGGATCTCTGAATGAAAATGTAAACACCTACAGAGCTCTGCCATCCAATCAGCATTCGTCAGCACAGCCCGCCCCCTCAACAAAATCCTGGTAGCTCACGGAAGACCCTACCCACTAGAAGGAACAAATTAATCTGGGGGGAACATTCCCTGGTATTTTTTTTCAGTGGTAACACAGTTGAAACTCAAGCTACTAGGGAAGCAACAGAAGTTCCAGAGGTATTACTTTTTCTGATCTATTTTACTCGGGTCTCCTAACTTTCTTCGTGTTGGATTTTGTCTTGTGGTTTCCAGTGGTAGTAAAGGTGTGTGAGGAACTGCTACTGTGATTTTGGGTCTGTGTTTGGTAAAAGTACATTTGGATTTTCGGAAGTACCTATCGTAGTTTTGTGTTTCAGTACTGCTAAAGTTTTGGGTTTGAAATTTTTTATTGGGTAGATTTGCGTTTTCTTTACACTGAGGACATTCCTTTATCTGTGGTTTCGGGACAGGTTGGGTTCATTTCCCACTCAGTAACTGTGTGAATGTGAGTGGAATGGTTCTCTGTGTCCATGTGCCGTGTGACTGACCTGCAACCACTTCAGGAGATAGTTTGCCTTAGGCTGACGTCAGATGGGATAGGATCCAGCACCCAGTAACCGTGAACAGGCTAACCCATGTTGAGAATGAATGGATGGATAGTTTTTGTACGCTTGTGTTGGTACTTTTGATTTTGTAGTCTTTCCTTTGTTTTGTTTTTGTTTTGTTTTGTTTTTTTGAACACCTGGCCTGACGGAGGGTGTGTTGGGTTCATGCCCAAAATTATGTGTGACCCAAATGAAAACAACCTCTATGGAAAAGGGATGGATGCATAAAATTGCAGCTATGATGGAGAAATTGTGAAAGGATGAGTGTCTAACAAAGATGTCACAAAATGTCATGAAATCTGGAGTCCATTCTATATGCAGAGTGTATCAGTAACTGGCATTTTGGCTCAGATAGTCAATTGGTTATCTTGAGAAGGCAAATAGAAATGGCCACAGCATCTTGAATAACATGCAGTGTAAAATGTCAATTGCATAACGCTTGGATGCAATAAAAATGTATCATATTTAATATTTCACCAAAACACAGGAATACTGTCCAGGATATTCTGTGTGCCAATTGTTTACATCACAGTGACAGATTAACGCAACCTTTCTCTTTGTGTATACGTATGAAAGAGACATACTGCTACCTTACAGATGCCATTGATGCACATGTCTCGGCTTTTGTTGCCTTCAAAGCGAGGAGTGCCATCAGTTACGGCATCGCGCATCTTTTCTGAGAAATGTTCATTTAGTGGACGGCAGTGGAGTTCACAAGGACTAGCTGAAGGACATGGACACAAAGGTGTGAGACACACCTTGACGGTACACAATGATGCACACCGAAACATCACATCTTGTCCTCTCAAATCGAAATTGGCTTGCGCACCTTTGCTGATGACTGAAACCCACTTGTAGAATTTTCCCTTATAGAGTGCACTGTTGAAGTGACTGCACTGAATATCTCGAAATGTGGGAATGTTGTCTGGACACGGTGTTGTGTTACAGATGCGATACCGCTGTCTTTCTCCCAGACAGTACTTCCCTCTGTTCCTGGGACTGAAGGACAGAGTTGTTAGTGTTCACACAGTTAATTGTTTCGGGACTTTAATGATTATGTAAATTTACTTTGAACTGGCTGGGATGAGGAAAATGTGAATAAACTATCTTAAAACTCCACGGGAATGACCAGTATCCACACAAGCTTCAAGGTCCTGAGTCAGACACCTTTTAATGAGCCAGGTGCTGGAAATTTAATTGCAATTTTCAGGTCATTATGTATATAAGGACCTTTGATCACAAAAAACACTTAAAAGCACAAATTCAAAGACAACATGGTAAATATGTTATGGGATAGGATGCAATAAATTGAAAAAAAACAGGATACATGTTTTCATAAGGAAAATTAAAGGAAAAGCAAGGAAAGGAAAAAAAAAAGAGTTTGCGTCAGAGCATCCGTTTGTCCTCATCAAGGGTTAACCGTGACACCAGGCAAAATTTGTGGCACGAATGTGTCTGATAATTTTGTTGGCTTTTTCCACCACGTGTTTTTCCCATTGACAACTGAAGTGTTTGACTTCGATTTTCGTGGAGCACACTGTGACAATGTGGTTAAGCCAGTATTCATCTTTCACTGACAACCGATTGAAACAGCAGATCTAACAAAAGGTTAAAAAAAAAAATTTCAAAAAGCCTAAGGAAAATTACGTAAACTGAAATTCCATTAATCATTTGTTGACCTTGGTTAGTGAATATGTGTGTTGAACTCTTCAGTTGAATATAGTACCAAATTATACGATTGAACGAATACTTTGTTTTGAATAATGCTTGCTTTTAGGATTTCTTTATTCTGTCTAAAATGATTTTTTTTTTTTTTGGATAACATTTAAAGTTATCACATCATTGAACCAAACCCGGTAAAAAAAAATACTGGAATGTTTATCTCGGCTTTGAAGAAGAGACAGGAAAGCAGAGCAATATCATCAGAAAATTGAATGACTCCCATCGTGTGATATTTTACGGTTGTCTGCATATATTGTAAATACCTATGGTGACAGGACAAAACCCTTGGATTGAACTCAAAATCTTTGTGCTGGACAGGAATTCATCAGTTTCACTAAACACAGATCAGGTAATTTAAAGATGTGAGACATTCCATTCAATGGTGAAACTTCATCTTATTAAAAGACATCTCAGCAAAAACAAGCAAAGTTTGGTTTCTGAAGGTGCTTGTAGCTGTGGTTCAGAATAAAATGTTTTGCATCCTCAACACACTTACCGGCTTTGTAAGAAAAATGTAAAAGGTTGAATTTGCCAACGACTAGGGGTTCACTCCGTAACTTATTACTTATTCAATTGCTGCATAAAGTGTACTCAAAGCAGTTAGATGATGTGCATGCATGTCCCAATACGTTTTGTCTAATATTCAACAGCAACAGGATTCTATGGGGAAGGAACCAGGCTTTCTGATGGTTACATTTTGCACAAAGGAAGTTTCATACAGATATCTAAAGGTTGTAAGAGGCACATGCAACTCATGTTGTTGGTCAAGTGTCATGAAATGGATGATTTTTAGTATGTTATTAATGAAAAAACATCAGCCTATATAGGCACATGCGTTTTTTTCCACCACAAAACATGATTTTGACGTATACAGCTTTTTGTAACTCCCCCCGTGAAAATCCTCTCGAGGGATTTGTTTTTGAGAACAAGCAGGAAGTGACGTAAAGGACAGCGGCACCTCCAAGTGGACTCATTTGTTTTCATTAGTTTTACCTCTGGGAAGGTAGCTCGTTGTTCCTTCGTGTTAGCCAAAATGCCGGCTTATTGCATTGCTGGACATTGCTTGAACACTCGGGAGAATGGAATTACCCTTCATAAGTTTGAAAGAGACCCGGTTCGTTGTGAAAATGGATTGCACGGGTGCAGAGGACGAGAGGTCTGTGGGTTCCAAATTACAGGTAAGTGTGTATTCAGCTACTAAAAAAAAATACAGTTTGGGGCAGACCACGTAATCGGTCTCTTATAACGTAACAAAAGATCCGCCAATTGAAATATGTCGATGTGCGCGTCGGACGGCGTTGGGCTGCTGCACGGACGGCGGCGAATCTGAAGAACCCAGCCAACAATGTTACAATATCTATTTTAAAATGTTTATCGGGATGACACTTGAGCTTTAAGATGTCGTTGCACTTGCCCAGTGGCAAACTCTCAAGATCAAAAATGTGTTGCAAACATTAATCTTTGCACACGCAAACACACACATACACGTGCACGCCCACACACACACGCACACACACACACACACACACACACACACGCACGCACGCACGTTCTTGTGAAATTGTACAAAAATGGCTCAATAGTTCATTTGTGACTCTGTACATTCCCACTTACGAGGGCATTACAGTAAGTAAAACCCATACTAGATGAGTAGACATGTTCCATATTAAAAAAAAAAAAGTGACGAAGCCTTGGTAGGTGAGCCATAATATAGTGGGGTAACACAATGAATAAAGCGCAATATATCAAGTACAATAACAGGTTTAGAACTGGTGAATTCATATGCTACAACTAACTTTTTAGTTACTGAAAATGATTAAGACTAACATCCTATTGAGTGGCAATATTTTTTTCTTGTTTACTTTTAATAGAATGAGTGGGATCATCCCTCATCATAAAACCATCAAAGAAAAAAATGCTCAGTTCATTCAGAATGGGTTGACTACACGGACGTTATACTTAGTAGAAGGTATACATTTGGAAAAAGATATAGATTTGGATTGCACCGACAATCCTGATTGTGCTTTTTGATGACATTATCGTATCCATCCATCCATCCATCCATTTTCTTTGCTGCTTATCCTCACGAGGGTCGTGGGGAGTGCCAGAGCCTATCCCAGCTGTCAATGGGCAGGAGGCAGGGTACACCCTGAACTGGTTGCCACCCAATCACATGGCACATGGAGACAAACAGCCACACTCACAATCACACCTCGGGGCAATTTAGAGTGTCCAATTAATGTTGCATGTGTTTGGGATGTGGAAGGAAACCGGAGTACCCAGAGGAAACTCACGCAGGCACCGGGAGAAAATGCAAACTCCACAAAGGCGGGTCTGGGATTGAACCTGGGACCTCAGAACTGTGAGGCCAACGCTTTTACCAGCTGAACTTCATCATATCTTGTATAAAAATCCATATGCATCATGCATCACTCCAGCAAACTATAAGCTGCTGCCATAAGTACGATGAACAATAGGAAGACATAGCTACGGCGGCATCGCCACAGCCGAGAAAGGTGATATTCTCGACCACTATGTGCCGGACAAGAATGGTGATGGAGAAAAGAAATGAGAGAGGAAAAGCTGTTGAGGGACTGGCATTTCACGCTTGTATAGTTGGCAATCTTTGTATCCATTGCAGTAAATAAGCAACACTATCATGTGGAGGAGCAGTGCTAACTGCGAAAATAAACACCCGATTAAGTGGTTCAATGGTACAGTAGTCTTTTCACTGCAATCTCGCTGTCATTGCATTACTATGGAGAGTAAGTCCTGAAAATGAACGAGGCTGACGTGGTGTTGGCAGCGGAAGGAAGCTTTTTAACCTCCCCTGCAATTACAAACACACATAAGCTCTGTCGCAAATCACAAACCTCCTGCTTATGTCAAGACTAAATTAGAGTGGCAGACTTAAAGCAAAGCTCACAACACTAACTATGAAGTGTAGAAATAGCAGGTAGAATTATTTACAGCTGCACAGCAAGCACATGCACATAAAAAACAGCTGGATGATACTGCAGATATCTGCCAGGAGGAGCCCAAGCCTGATACTAAGAATCATCTCCATATCCAGTCTCAGCCTCAGCACTCGCCAGACACCAACTTTGAAACCTTCAAGTCTCTTATTATGCAATCTCCAGCATCATTATTGATCCATCTTCCACTAATGTACCACCGGCTGGGCCCTTACTCTGGCTGTGATATAAATTCTCACAATTAAGAAAGACAATATATTAGCCATTAACATTAATTCCCTGCCTGAGCATCTCCATACAATTCAGACATCTTTTAGTTTCATGCAATTAACAATACAATACTTTAAACCTGGTTTTAACCTGGAAGTCTGCGACCTCAAATATAATGGCACTATTCCATTGCTGTGTCTGACTGTTACTACAATTTGAAATCTTGGGTCTTTGCCAATATTCTGAGCACAAGCAAAGCTACATCAGCCAAAACATTGGTTACTCAACTACTATTGACCTCAATTAACCTCACAGAATCAGAATCAGCTTTAATGGCCAAATGTGTAAAAACACACAAGGAATTTTGCTCCGGCAGTCGGTGCTGCCCTGGTACGACATTCAAAACAAAGAACAAGGAACAACATAGCAACAAGAACAAAGAACAAAAGACATTTCTGTTTATAGGAACTATTTCTTATAAGTGTGCAAGATGTGAAATCTTCTTCATTTAAAACAGATGTGTCATGTACTTATGTGGGTGGATGCATCCATCTATCCACCTATTTTCTGAGACACTTATCCTCACAAGGGTTGCAGGAGTGTCTGAGCCTATCCCAGCTGTCATTGGCCAGGAGTTGGGGTGCACCCTGAACTGGTTGCCAACCAATTGCAGGGCACATAGAGACAGACAACAGTCGCATTTGCAATGCCAACTAGAGCCCCCAATTAATGCATATTTTTGGGATGTGGGAGGTAATCGAAGTGCCTGGAGAAAACCCACACAGGCATGGGGAGAACATTCAAACTCCACACAGGGGGATGCTGGGATTTCAACCCTAGTCCTCAGAACTGTGAGGCCAACACTCAAAAGCTGCACCACTGTGCCGCTGCAAAACAATAGTTTTGTAAAAAAGAACATTTGAACAGGTTTTTCAGAAGAGAGTTGGGGGAACCTCTGCAGAGACATCCAAAAGACCTGAGCATCAGAGCAGCCTCGCCATCCAGTTCAACACTAAAAATTGTTTTGTTCTCTTCACTGTGATGTTAGCCCAATCACAGTTGAGAACGAGACACTTTAAGCCGTTTCAACAGCAGCCCAACCCCAGTTGAAGCAGTGGTTCCACCCCCACCCTATTTTTACCTCTCACTCCCTGCTTTCCCCTCTGCTGCGTCTCCCAAATCATACCCAAGAATGAGGTACATAAGTGGCCCTCCGCAACAGCTGAGCATTTAAGCATTGTTTTTTGTTTTTTATTTTTCTCTCTTGGAATAGATAAGCAAAACCCGGACAAGATGAGAAATGATTCCTAGGAAGTGAATTACTGAGAAAGGCTTCTAAAAATAGAACCGTTTTTCGATTCCCACCCCGAGTCAGGATTTAGATATAGACAGTCAATAGGTGACACGTCAAACCTGCTCCTCGGTTTAGAGACAGCATTTCAAATTTGACATCAATCTTATTTTACAGCTCTTTCAAACCAGAATGTCCTTAATATAGATTTTGAATATTTTTATCCTCGAAAGAATGTCCCTTGTTCTTGAAATGCAATTAAATTGCTGACTAGATCCGAAAAAATGTCGTGCCATGCGCCTATTAAAAGCCTGCTTGGTTGTCCAATGTAGAGGTCACGCACGCCCCACTGTACTGCACTGCAGGAAAACCATTGTTGAGTTTGCTTCTCGGGGTTTCGTCTTTGGGGTGAACCAGCTTTTCTCTAAGGAAGAAGAAATCAGACTTTCTAGGACAAACTAGGCACAAAGGGGACCAGCACTTTCGGCCTCCTGTTTCTTTATTTGGGCTCAAGTTTTTTTTGACAAAGGCCCAGTTTGGATACCCCTGGTTAGTAAGAGCAGACATATGCAAATGAAGAAGGCTCTTGTCCAATCTGCCAGGAGAAGGACAACTACAAATTTTTGGGTTGAAGGCAAAACATCTTTTGTGCATTCCAATTAATAACTTTTAAATAAGACCTGTTTAAAAGCATAATTAGGTCACTACTCTTATTGTATATTGTATCTACTTAGAATGTGTTGTGTATGGAATGCTAAACTTGAATTAAAATAATAAAACTTACACTGGGTCGTCACAATCACGCTGCGCACTCTCAACTCCTGCCCCACATGACCTTGAACAGGCCGACCACTGACTCCATGTACCCCAGGCACCGTCAACACTGTCTGGATAATGTCCAGCTGTGACACACTCCCCACCGAGGCACCACTGAGAAGAAATACAGAGTGAATGAACACATCATGTCCTTCGATGAATGGAGGTAATGTAGTAAACTCAATACCCATACAAATTGTTTTGTATCAGTTAAATTTTAAAAATTTGAATTCAAGAAATAACCCTTTTTTATTTTTATTTTTTTTTGGGAGGTGGGGCTTCACCTGAGACACTGTTTTTTTTATATTGATTCTGTTTTAAGGATTTTTTTTGTTGTTGCCATTTTTACGAATACAACAGTACATTGAAACATATCCCACTCATATCACAAAAGTTAAAATGTACAAATGAAGTTGCCCTGAAAGTCATGTAAAACTGTAGAACTGAATCTTCTGGTGGTTTTTTTTTTCCTCAGTATTAGTGGGGATCCTCAATCACTCCCCACAGTAGAAATGTTGAAGATGGGAATGATCTACGGCATACGAACAAATCATCATGCGGCACAGGAAGGCAAGCTGAGTTATAATATGTGATGTTTTTCATTTGATTTTTCATGGCCAAGAGTTTTTCTTGTAAATATTTGCTGCAGTTCTGACTTTTTGAGGTTACAAAGAGCGCACTATGAAATGAAGAAAATGTTACTAGGCACAAGAAGATGTGTTCAGTTACCATCATACAGGCAATTATATATATATATATATATATATATATATATATATTAATGGGCTAAAATTGTTTCTACTGTTATTATGGAGTATGGTTCGTTCCATTGGCATACAAATATTGTGAAGCAGCTTCCCTAGGAATAGAACGCCGTGACAAACCGAAACCCCTGTAAAAATAATAAAATAACGACTGGATGAAAGGAACACTTATATGAACAATACATTTTATAGAAAAACACCACTAAGAGTGTTAAAACTAAGAAAACAGAAGGCTCACCTTATCTTGGCCACAACTGGTACCATCTACAGCTCCGTCAAGCTTGGAGTGGCAAGTTTTTCCCATAGTACACCACAGTGTGCTGCACACATTCTTACAAAGAAGAAAAAAACACGTTTTACTTTTCAAACATCCACCTGTGTGCACATTATGCTTTTCCAGTAGTGGGGAAGATGCATGGTAACTGCCCAATTAATGAACGTGCACACACACAAACACACTCACGCACACACGGGCATTGGAAGTGATGTGTCTCGAGAAGCGGAATTAAATTGTTTATACTTTGGCTCTTCATTATGCTAGCATTTTCTTAACTATGAGTGGCAGAACAAAGTGCACACAAGCCACTGGTGTGAAGCTGTGGGCCTTAACAAACACAAATAAATCTGTTATTTTCTCCACTAGGGAAAATTTTGAAAAAAATAAAAATCTGTTCAGTTACATTTTTATGATGAATCAAGCTAAAATTGGCTTGCTGATTACAAAATTGCAGTCAGTTTTTTTCTAGCACATCAACTTTACCTTCCGGATAAGCAAAATTCTACTGATTAGCTGTACGGTAGTACGACTTGCCAGTTGATTATGGTTAGACTCATCCACAGCTACACGTTTGTACAGTTACACTTGAGACAGTGCGGCGAGAGGTGTATGCAGCTTTCCACGAGTCAGGACTATCAATATTTGCACAGACAACGCTACCACAGTAGCAATTAAGAGAATTTGGCGTGGCTTTTCTCTTAACATTGTAACCATTTTCTTTTATGCTGTTTTTTTGGTTTTCAATGCTTGTTACTATTCCATCTTAAAACTCAATAAACTTGACGTGAGAGAGAAAAACTAAGATCAGTTTTGGATTCCACACATTAGTTAAAAACAGCTATCAGCCCGAACTCAAAAATTGTGTTCCCCAGTGTATTCATTGAAGGAAAAGATGAAACTTGTCAGTTGTAATTGGTTTTGATGATAATGCAAAAGGTCAAATGCGGTGTTTACCTGGGAGTTTGCACACTCAAGCGCCATTCATCTTGCCTTGACATTTTCCTGAAGCATTGATGTAAAATATTCTTCTGGTATACCTTTTTCTTCATTTATTTTTTACCTCCAATCCAATTAACTTACACCAACAGTAATTAATTAGCACCTTCTGTGCTGAAAATGATGATGACCTGATAGAGGCAAATCTACTTCTTCTTATTCTTCTTTTCCTTTCGACTTGTCCTGTTAGGGGTCGCCACAGCGTGTCATCTTTTTCCATTTTAGCCTATCTTCTGCATCTTCCTCTCTCACCCCAACTGCCTTCATGTCTTCCCTCACCACATCCATAAACCTTCTCTTTGGTCTTCCTCTCGCTCTTTTGCCTGGCAGCACCATCCTCAGCACCCTTCCACCAATAAACTCACTCTCTCGCCTCTGAACATGTCCAAACCATCGAAGTCTGCTCTCTCGAATCTTGTCTCCAAAACATCCAACTTTGGCTGTCCCTCTAATGAGATATTTCTAATCCTATCCAACCTGGTCACTCCAAGCGAGAACCTCAACATCTTCATTTCTGCCACCTCCAGTTCAGATTCCTGTTGTTTCTTCAGTGCCACTGTCTCTAATCCGTACATCATGGCCGGCCTCACCACTGTTTTGTAAACTTTGCCCTTCATCCTAGCAGACACTCTTCTGTCACATAACACACCAGACACCTTTCGCCAGCTGTTCCAACCTGCTTGGACCCGTTTCTTCACTTCCTGACCACACTCTCTATTGCTCTGTATTGTTGACCCCAAGTATTTGAAGTCGTCCACCCTCGCTATCTCTTCTCCCTGTAGCCTCACTCTTCCCCCTCTACTTTTCTCATTCACGCACATGTATTCTGTTTTACTTCGGCTAATCTTCATTCCTCTCCTTTCCAGTGCATGTCTCCATCTTTCCAATTGTTCCTCTGCATGCTCCCTGCTTTCACTGCATATGACAATATCATCTGCGAACATCATGGTCCAAGGGGATTCCAGTCTAACCTCATCTGTCAGCCTATCCATTACCACTGCAAACAGGAAGGGGCTCAGAGCTGATCCCTGATGCAGTCCCACCTCCACCTTAAATTCCTCTGTCACACCTAAGGCACACCTCACCATTGTTCTGCTGCCATCATACATGTCCTGTACTATTTTAACATACTTCTCTGCCACACCAGACTTACGCATGCAGTACCACAGTTCCTCTCTTGGTACTCTGTCATAGGCTTTCTCTAGATCCACAAAGACACAATGTAGCGCCTTCTGACCTTCTCTGTACTTTTCCACGAGCATCCTCAAGGCAAATAATGCATCTGTGGTACTCTTTCTAGGCATGAAACCATACTGTTGCTTGGAGATACTTACTTCTGTCCTGAGTCTACCCTCCACGACTCTTTCCCATAACTTCATTGTGTGACTCATCATCTTTTTTCTCTATAATTCCCACAGCTCTGAACATTGCCTCCGTTCTTAAAAATGGGAACTACAACACGTTTCCTCCATTCTTCAGGCATCTTTTCACCCGTTAGTATTCTGTTGAATAAATTGGTCAAAAATTCCACAGCCATCTCTCCAAATTGCTTCCATACCTCCACCGGTATGTCATCAGGACCAATTGCCTTTCCATTTTTCATCCTTTGTAGTGCCTTTCTGACTTCCCCCTTGGTAATCATTGCCACTTCCTGGTGCTTCACACTTGCCTCTTCAACTCTTCCTTCTCTCTCATTTTCTTCATTCATCAACTTCTCAAAGTATTCTTTCCATCTATTTAGCACACTACCGGCACCAGTCAACCCATTTCCATCCCTATCCTTAATCACCCTTACCTGCTGCACATCCTTCCCATCTCTATCCCTCTGTCTGGCCAACCTGTAGAGATCCTTTTCTCCTTCTTTCGTATCCAACCTGGTGTACATGTCTTCATATGCCTCTTGTTTAGCCTTTCCCACCTCTACCTTTGCCCTACGTCACATCTCGATGTACTCCTTCCTCAGTCCTCTCAGTGTCCCACTTCTTCGCTAATCTCTTTCCTTGTATGACACCCTGTATTTTGGGGTTCCACCACTAAGTCTCCTTCTCCCCTTTCCTACCAAAAGACACACTAAGTACTCTCCTGCCTGTCTCTCTGATTACCTTGGCTGTCGTAGTCCAGCTACTGCTGTCCATCGAGAGCCTCTGTCACCTCTTTCCGAAAGGCCGCACAACATTCTTCCTTTCTCAACTTCCACAACATGGTTCTCAGCTCTACTTTTGTCCTCTTAATCTTCCTACCCACCACCAGAGTCATCCCACACACCACCATCTTATGCTATCTACCGCCGCTGTTGTAGGTCACTATATGTTCCTCCCTCTTCTGGAAACAAGTGTTCACTACAGCCATCTCCATCCTTTTTGCAATGTCCACCACCATCTGTCCCTCAAAGTTCCTTTCCTGGATGCCGTACTTACCCATCACTTCTTCATCACCCCTGTTTCCTTTACCAATATGTCCATTACAATCTGCACCAATCACAGTTCTCTCGCTGTCTGGGATGCTCAGAACTACTTCATCTAGTTCCTTCCAGAATGTCTCTTTCAACTCTAGGTCACATCCTACCTGTGGGGCAGAGCCGCTAACCACATGATACATAACACCCTCAATTTCAAATTTTAGTCTCATCACTCGATCTGATACTCTTTTCACCTCCAAGACATTCTTAGCCATCTCTTCCTTTAAAATAACCCCTACTCCATTTCTCTTCCCATCTACTCCGTGGTAGAATAATTTAAACCCTGCTCCTAAACTTCTAGCCTTACTACGTTTCCACCTGCTTTCTTGGATGCACAGAATATCAACCTTTCTCCTAATCATCATGTCAACCAACTCCTGAGCTTTTCCTGTCATAGTCCCATTATTCAAAGTCCCTACACTCAGTTGTAGGCTCTGTGCATTCCTTTTTTTCTTCTGACAATGGATCCGGTTTCCTCCTCTTCTTTGTCTTCGACACACAGTTGCTGAATTTCCACCGACGCCCTGCAGATTAGCAGTGCTGGGGGCGGCCGTTGTTAACCTGGGTCTGGACCAATCCGGTATGGGATTCTTTAGATGAACCCTCATATTTGTTTGGCACAGTTTTTACCTCGGATGCCCTTCCTGACGCAACCCTCTGCATTTATCCGGGCTTGGGACCGGCCTACAGATTGCACTGGTTTGTGCCCCCATAGGGCTGCATTAAATCTACTACAATACTGTATTGCAGAGTAAATAACAGGGAGAGTACATAGATAGCTTTCAGGGAATTTATGATGTGCACTGACATTCTCCCCGGCTGAATTCCATGCTATATATATATTTTGTATTTTCAAGAGCATAATCATATTTCAACAAGGATACAGTTCTGAAAGGACCGAAATTGGTACATGCTGTTTCAAGGTTGACTACTTTACAAATGTAGTAGAACGCCTTTCGAAAAATGACGAGACCAAACAGCAACATGATGTGCTTTTATGTGAACCATTTCCACTTCAGTGAACTACCAAACTTTCATCAATTTGAACAGGAAAGAAGACTTAAACACAAGCACTCAACCTGTATTTGTCTTATTTTCTCAACTTAATTTACAACTTCAGAAGGCTTTTGAGAATTTAGCAAACACAATTCAACCTTTAAATTTAGTTATTTCTGTTCACCCATGCAAGTCAGGAACATTCATGTGTTTTACTTTTTTTTTTTTAAATTGCATGTGTGAAAATGAATGAATAAATGTGGTCAAAATAATCTTTACTGGACAAGTATGTTAAAACACGAATTTGTCTCTGATACTTGGAGTCACTCTATTACTACAGCAAACAACGCACAATTACAAAATATAAATTTGGGAAATAATAATATGGGTACAGAGTGTATTTAATCAATATTGGGAAACCAGTAATGTGGTAATGAGGATACATGATACAAGATTGCAAAAGTTGAGGAATGTTCAAAGAAGACCTGGAATATTCTACTGGTGAACAGGTGGAATTGGGAACAGAGGTGATCACAAAAGATCAACAAAGCGGCGTGCCCGGACCTTGTGTCAACATCTTGCCTCAAAGTCTGTGCAAACCAACTGGCTCCAATCTTCACAAAGATCAACAGGTCTTTAGAGCTGTGTAAAGTACCAACCTGCTTCAAACGCTCCATCATCTTCCAGGTCCTCAAGAAACCAGCAATCTCGGGTGTAATTGACTGCAGGCCTGTTGCCTTCTCATCTGTGGTCAGTAAGAACGCCTCGTGCTGGACCACCTCAAGAGAATCGCAGGTTCCCCAGATGGACCCAATGCAGTTTGCCTACTGACAGGCTGACAGGCTGACAGGTCTGCAGATAATCCAGTAAACATGGGTCTTCACTTCATCCTTTAACACCTCAATAGGAAGGGAACCTATGCGAGGATCCTGTTTGTGGACTTTGGCTCGGTGTTCAACACTTTCATTCCCAAACTCCTCTCTTCCAGACTTTCTCCAGCTGAGCGTCTGAGCTGCAATTTGCCAATGCATCTACAACTTCCTGACATGCAGGACGCACCAGGTTAGGCTGAGGGACACCTTATACACGATCACCATCAAGACCTTGGCACCCCAAGGTTGTGTCCTCCCCCCACTGCTATTTTTGCTCCCCATGAACGACTGCACCTCAAGTAACACAGCTGTCAAATTCCTTAAGTTCCCAGATGACACCACAGTAATTGGGCTCATCAAAGACGGCAATAAGTCTGCGTATCTACTGGAAGTGGATAGCCTGGAGCTTTGGTGTGGCCAACAGAACCTGGAGCTCAACACGCTAAAGACTGTACAAATGATTGTGGACTTCAGGAGGTATCCTTTACCACAGCTGCGCCTCAAGCTGTCCAACTGTCTTGTGCCAACTGTCCAGACCTTCAAATTCTTGGGAATTACAGTCTCACAGGGCCTGAAGTGGGAGATAAACATGAACTTCATCCTCCAAAAAAGCCTAGTAAAGGATGTACAGTAGTCCTTAAAATAACCCAAAATTAAGTTCAATGTGACTAACCAGATCAATCCACCTTATCAGTGTATGTTTTACTGCTATGTGTCAAACGAGTTACATATACAGTGAAGAAAATAAGTATATGAACAACCTGCTATATTGCAAGTTCTCCCACTTAGAAATAATGGAGGGGTCTGAAATTTTCATCGTAGGTGCAAGTCCATTGTGAGAGAGATCATCTACAAAGAAAAATCCAGGAATCATAATGTATGTTTTCTTAAGCATTTATTAGTGTGATACAACTGCAAATAAGTATTTAAACACCTGTCTATCAGCTAGAATTCTGACCTTCAAAGGCCTGTTAGTCCGTTTTTAAAAGTCCACCTCCACTCCATGAATCCTGAATCAGATACACCTGTGTGAGGTCGTTAGCTGCATAAAGACACCTGTCCACCCCATACAATCAGTAAGACTCAAACTTTTAACATGGCCAAGACCAAAGAGCTGTCCAAAAACACCAGAGACAAAATTGTACAACTCCACACGGCTGGAAAGTGCTCCGGAGAAATTGCCAAGCAGCTTGGTTAAAAAAGGTCCACTGTTGGAGCAATCAGTAGAAAATGGAAGAAGCTAAACATGACGGTCAATTTCAATCGGAGTGGAGCCCCATGAAAGAAATCACCTCGTGGGGCCTGAATGATCCTTAGAAAGCTGAGGAATCAGCCCAGGACTACATGACTTGGTCAATGACCTGAAAAGAGCTAGAACCAAAGTTTCCAAGGAGACATGTGGTAATACACTCAGATGTCATAGTTTGAAATCATACATGGCACAAAAGGTTCCCCTGCTTAAACCAGCACATGTCAAGCCACGTCTTGAGTTTGCCAATGACCATCTGGATGATACAGAGGAGTCATGGGAGAAGGTTTTGTGGTCAGATGAGACCAAAATGGAACTTTTTGCTCATAATTCCACTAACTGTGTTTGGAGGAAGACGAATGATGAGTTCCATCCCAAGAACATCATTCCTACTGTGAAGCATGGGGGTGGTGGCATCATCCTTTGGGGGTGTTTTTCTGCACATGGGACAGGACAACTGCACTGTATTAAGGAGAGGATGACCGCGGCCATGTATTGTGAGATTTTAGGGAACAACCTCTTTCCCTCAGTCAGAGCACTCAAGATGGGTCGTGACTGGGTCTTTCAACATGGCAATGACCCGAAGCACAGCCAGGAAAATCAAGGAGTGGCTCACTCAGGAGCATATCAATGTTCTGGCGTGGCCAGTCTCCAGGCCTAAACCCAATGGAAAATCTATGAGGGAGCTGAAACTCTGTGTTTCTCAGCGACAGCCCAGAAACCTGTCTGATCGAGAGAAGATCTGCGTGGAGGAGTGGGCCAACATCCCTCCTGCAGTGTGTACAAACCTGGTGAACAACTAGAGGAAATATTTGACCTCTGTAATTGCAAACAAAGGCGACTGTACCAAATATTAACATTAGTTTCGTCAGGTGTTCGAATGCTTATTTGCATCTGTATCACACAAATAAATTGTTAAAAAAAAAATCATACATTGGTGGTAAACATGTCCTTGTCCCATCTTTTTGGGAATATATTGTATTTGTAGTGTATCCAATTGAACACAGGTTGAAAAGGATTTGAAAACCATTGTATTGTGTTTTAATTTCTTTTTTAAAACAATGTCCCAACGTCAACATCAATTGGTGTTTGTACATCCTCTCCTAGGCCTTTTGAGGATAAAGTTGATTATTGCCTCCCAATTTTTGGTCCTAAGAGATTGTAAATCTGAAGAATTTGAAGGTTTCAATGGACACAGGCCAAAAAGGCACCCAATATTTTATTTTATTTTTTTTGCACCCTAGATCTTGTGAGGATAAAAAAATAATCCATGAGACCTGGATTGAGGTATTACTATCCTCTATCTGGATAGCTTTTCTTTATTATTTTTATGGGGATTACATTTTGTTGAGCACTCTATCAGCGAGTTCAAAGTACAATTAATACTTCCACCTCCACAGTATAATATTGAAGCCAGACAATGATGACAAAATGAAGAAGAAACCTTTGAAAAATGTTGGGTTTTCTTCATTCGGACCATAAACGCTGACTAAAGTCAATGTGAGGAAAATAATTTTATCTTGACGTTGGCCTTTCCAATTTGTTGGTGGAGGAGGTGTGTTGAGGTAAGACAAAGGGTGCATCTCATTTCTATATTTGGAATTTGCTAGGTCCTCGCTCCTCTGTTTATGTGCTAGACCTTCCCATCAGAAACGTCATCAAGGAGGGGAGGAAGACCTACAAATGTTTGGAGGAAATAAGACAATTGTTCCTCGACGACGTCATTAAATGAAGACATCTACTTGGAGTCACAAATGAAACTTCTGCATGGCTAAATTATTTATGCTTTATATATATAGTGGGATTGCATTAAATTCAAATAATCAACACTGTTAGTCTTTCCATCTTTTGCAGATGAAAAGAGGATCCTAATTGGTCAATCCCAAGCTCGTCCTGTCCTTTCTCCCCTCTTGATGCCTCGAGCAACATGTTATTGTGTTTTTTGCATTTATTGTATTTGCTTCAATTACGTTGGAATTCTGATTGCAATTTGTAATAGCATATTATTTCAGTTAGACTTTTGGAATGGTTACATTTATGTTTTAGTATCTGTCCATTATTATTTAAAGATTCATTTTGCACAGAACACTGTTAGATATTTTTGTGGAAAGTAGTGCAAAAAAAAGAAAGATAAGATCTCCACATTCCCGCAACTTATGGCATGTGTGCGTCTGTTTATGGCTGTCTATTTACATGTGCATCATTAACATAAATCCAGACAGAATAGGAACAACGAAGAAAGTGTCCAAAATCAAAACGGAGCTGTACACACCAAATAGTAAATTTACTCGCTTGGTGAGTGTTAATTTTGGACACTGGCCCAAAAGCACTTAACAAAGCCACACATTCATACAACAATGGTTGACTGCAGTTGTGGAAGTTGCTGCCAGAGTGAATGGGCACAAATTAGTTATCAGTGTCTTGGCCAAGGAGACTTTGATGGCAAACAGTTGGTGCCAGGACTTGAACTGGCAACTCCTTGGTGACTGAATGACAACCCTTTACCAACTGAGCCACACCCACCATGTATGGAGAGAAGAACAGCAGTGCAATGATGCATAGATCCTTGGGGGGCCCCCGTTGCTGATGGTGCGTATGTACGAGGTGTTTTCAGGTTTATAAGTTGTGTATGATGGTTTTAAATGCAGAGCTGGAGCCCACTGCCAGGATCCTCGTGCCGGTCCCTGTGCTGTCGAGGTGTTTTAGGGTAAGGTGCTTTATCATGTGTATTTTGCTTGGTAGGCAAAACTACAGGGGGTCAAGCACATGTGCTGTGATGCTCTTTAGGTTGTCAAGCATGAGGCATTCAAATGACTTTATGACCAAAAATGTGAGTGACAGGCCATCCAAAAAAGTGACTATTTTCGAAAGTAGCAGCAAAACAAAATTGTTTGCAAGTCCTTTATTGTACTCTGCTTGGCAGAATGGTCTCCCAAACTTGGAGAGAGATGGCAGATGGGGCTTGACACGCACCAAATGCAGGTTGAACTGCCACTCTAACTAGACATTGGCGCATTGTATTTGGTTTGGGAAAACAAAAAATTCCCTAGCCATGGTCAAAAAAAGTTTGCTGAGCACAGAGAGATCAATGGAGAACAAATGAAAAATCCAAATCCAACTAGGGCAAACAAAAAAATACTAATATAAATAAAGAAAAAAAGCAAGATGGAACAGAGCACATGCAAAAAGACATGAATAAGAACCAACCGATGCAGTGCATGTGTGATTTAAGGTAGTCTTACATCCATGTCATCACAGAGCAGGGAACCAGATCCATACTGCAACCGGCATTGATGGGCAGCATTGTACAGAACCCCAGGAAGCAGCAAGCCTTGTGAAATGGTATCCTTCGCAGGGGCGTCATCAAGGCACCAACCCCAGCCACGACTGTAATAGTAACAAAGCACTCTGGTCACGTAACTGGTTTGGAGTTGGACCATATTGACACGATTGACCATGTATATTATGGAATAACAATTTACACACTTACAAAACACTATGCTAGACATATCTACAGTATTTGGTGGACATGTTTCTGTAAGAATTGAAGTGGTACTAGCACAATTGACCAAACATTATTAACTATTTTATGAATCTTACTAATATTCTTTGAAAGTTTTACTCTGAAAATAGCTTTCCGATAGAATTCAATTCGACCTCAAGACACAGGATAGTTACCACTAGCGAATAAATAGTGGGAAGTCAATTAAATTAGATATAGGTAGATATAGGAGAAGTTGTATTGTATACGAGAATGTGTGTGCCCCTATCCGTTCTGGAATTTATTTGTGCAGACACTCCATTTTGGTCTACAAAAGCTAGATTTGCTGATGGTCATCGAATCGTTCAGGGATGGTAGATGGACCCTGGCATGACAACCCGGTGGCTTTGTGCTGATGAAGAAGGTTTCTAGCGGACAGCGTGGTGACATTGACATTGACATTGCTGGCTGGGGCCTTTCCTAGTGCTCATCGTAACCAACACTGCAGTAAAGGTCACTAAAAGAGCTACATGGGTTCACGTAACACACTGCAAGAAGGTCCCGATGCCGCCTAGGGACTCAACTCCTCCACTTCCCTCACCTTTTACTTTGGATGACTGCAAAGGTCGGCCTAATTAGGCTGAGCAACTACCTCTAAGAAAAAGGATTCACTTTTAGCATACATGTTTACCTTCAATCAGTGCTAGCAACTGATTGCGTGTTGATAGGTCATAGAGGAGCAGAAGATAGGTCATAAAGACTGAGAACTGACAAACGCACACACACACAGGGGTACACTTGTTGAACTCGGCAGAAGAAAAGACAACGATGACATCTTCCGGGGGTTTCCTTGGTGGTTTGCCATTAATTGCCATAATTATTGTAATTGCATTGATGCTCCCACTTTGAGACAATGTCATTCAATGAGTGAGGGATGACTGGTTGTTACATCTAATGGCACAATTCACATATGTACTGTAAAAAACAAAAAGAAGAAGCCACTGGTTTCTTTTAGGCAGCATACGAAACTTTTTCCAACAACAATCACTGCTCCGCCTCACTCTCTTTTCAACCCCCCACGCCCCGCTTTAAAGACGTACACTTATAATTACAAATGTAACACTACTTATGCAGCCCTTCAATGTGTTTTATAATGACAGCGTCCACCACCCCTGCTTTAGTTAGCAACATAGTCTGGGCAACGTAGAGCAAATACGAGCTAGACATGCTGCTTATGTTTACTTTCGATATTAATGGAGAAAGTTAAAAAAGAAAAGTTGTTTTTTTAAGATGCAATGACTGTCTGAGTATGTGAATAATCGAAGAAGAAGTGGTTAAACTGGACGAGATTTTCTCTTTTCCGAGTGGAAAAGGTCTGGCCTCAAGCCAAAGTAAAAAGTGCAGGATGAGATAACCTTAAAACAGTTTGGGAGCATCATCATCATCCCCCTCGTCGTTGTCGGTAGCTCACGAAAATCTGGCTGCTCGAAAAGTAGATCTTGGGATAAAAAAGTCTGGGCACCCCTGCTTTAACAGAACACTCATACATTATTTCTTGTACATCAAGTTCCCGTTGGCTAAGATGGGCCCAGTTTAGGGAGCACGAGCCAGTTTTTAACAGTTTGGGGGACAGGGACAGAGGTACTATGGTACATCGGTATTTTTCTCATTATTTCTTGTAATTGGGAGTTTTAATGTTACGGTATAAATTTTTCTAGTTTTGTCAACACTACCCTGACCATTCATGTGGCTTCACGAGTGGAAATTAATGCAGTTCATGAAATCTCCTTCCAAAACCACATGACAGTTGAATTTCTTTTGGCTTCTCAAGTTGGAGTTTGTACTCTCTTGAACCAAACCTGTTGCACATGAACTAGTGTTTGAAATAATAGCAGTCAAATGAGACTAACCAGATTAATAGACATTTTCAGAATATTTTTTATTGCTATATGTCAAACAAGTTACCAGTCAATGCAGTAGATTCTCTGAAAACTAACAAGACTAAGCAGTCATAATATACACACTCTTAAAGCTATGCAACTGGGCAATTTGTTCAAAGGGGTGTGTTAAAAAAATAACAATGTGGCATTCAATCAGTGAGGTCATCAATTTTGTGAAAAACAGATGTGAATCAGGTGGCCCCTATTTAAGGATGAAGCCAGCACCTTTTGAACATGCATTTCTCTTTGAAAGCCTGAGATAAATGGGTTGTTCAACACATTGTTCAGAATAACAGCGTATTTTGATTAAAAGTTTGACTGGAGAGGGGAAACCTCATAAAGAAGTGCAAAAATTATAGGCTGTTCAGCTGAAATGATCTTTCATGCCTTAAAATGGTGAGAAAAACCAGAGACATGTGACAGAAAACAGACGATAACCATCAAAATGGATCCCACAATAACCAGGATGGCAAAGGCTCCTCTAATAATTAGCTAGAGGATGATTAAAGACTGTGTATTGTGACAGTGAGAAGACATCTGTGTCAAGCTTATCTATGAACAAGAATCCCCCCAAAAGTCCCTCTGTTTGAAAAAAGGCATGCACAGAAGAGGCTACAATTTGCCAAAGAACACAACTGTCCTAAAGGGAAATGGAGGAACATTTTATAAACTAATGAGAGTAAAAATATTCTTATTGGGTCCAGGGGCCGCAAACAGTTTGTAAGACGACCCCCAAACTCTGAATTCAAGCCACAGTACATAGTGAAGACGGTGAAGCATGGTGGTGCAAGCATCATGATATGGCCATATTTCTCCTACAACGGAGTTGGGCCCATTTATTGCATACGAGGGATCATGGATTGGTTTGTCAAAATACTTGAATAGGTCACGTTCCCCTATGTTGAAGAGGACATGCTCTTGAAACGGGTGGTTCACCAAGACAATGACCCCAAACACACTAGTAAATTTGCAAAGTCTTGGTGCCAAACCAACAAAGTTAACATCATGGAGTGGCCAGCCCAATTCCCAGACCTTAATTCAACTGGGAATTTATGGGGTGACATAAAACATTTTGTTTCTGAAGAAAAACCTTCTTCTTCTTCTTCTTCTTCTTTTCCTTTCGGCTTGTCCCATTAGGGGTCGCCACAGCGTGTCATCTTTTGCCATCTTAGCCTATCTCCTGCATCTTCCTCTCTAACCCCAACTGCCCTCATGTCTTCCCTCACCACATCCATAAACCTTCTCTTTGGTCTTCCTCTCGCTCTTTTGCCTGGCAGCACCATCCTCAGCACCCTTCCACCAATAAACTCACTCTCTCGCCTCTGAACATGTCCAAACCATCAAAGTCTGCTCTCTCGAATCTTGTCTCCAAAACATCCAACTTTGGCTGTCCGTCTAATGAGATATTTCTAATCCTATCCAACCTGCTCACTCCAAGCGAGAACCTCAACATCTTCATTTCTGCCACCTCCAGTTCTGCTTCCTGTTGTTTCTTCAGTGCCACCATCTCTAATCCGTACATCATGGCAGGCCTCACGACTGTTTTGTAAACTTTGCCCTTCATCCTAGCAGAGACTCTTCTGTCACATAACACACCAGACACCTTCTGTCAGCTATTCCAACCTGCTTGGACCCGTTTCTTCACTTCCTTACCACACTCACCATTGCTCTGGATTGTTGACCCTAAATATTTGAAGTCGTCCACACTCGCTATATCTTCTCCTTGTAGCCTCACTCTTCCCCCTCCACTTTTCTCATTCACACACATATATTCTGTTTTACTTCGGCTAATCTTCATTCCTCTCCTTTCCAGTGCATGTCTCCATCTTTCTAATTGTTCCTCTGCATGCTCCTGCTTTCACTGCATATCACAATATCATCTGCGAACATCATGGTCCAAGGGGATTCAAGTCTAACCTCATCTGTCAGCCTATCCATTACCACTGCAAACAGGAAGGGGCTCAGAGCTGATCCCTGATGCAGTCCCACCGCCACCTTAAATTCCTCTGTCACACCTAAGGCACACCTCACCATTGTTCTGCTGCCATCATACATGTCCTGTCCTATTTTAACATACTTCT
The DNA here is from genome assembly GCF_019802595.1 of Syngnathoides biaculeatus. Lineage (NCBI taxonomy): Eukaryota > Metazoa > Chordata > Actinopteri > Syngnathiformes > Syngnathidae > Syngnathoides > Syngnathoides biaculeatus. The sequence continues at coordinate 31,079,833 of NC_084642.1, forward strand.
CTGTCACACCAGACTTACACATGCAGTACCTCAGTTCCTCTCTTGGTACTCTGTCATAGGCTTTCTCTAGATCCACAAAGACACAATGTAGCTCCTTCTGACCTTCTCTGTACTTTTCCACGAGCATCCTCAAGGGAAATAATGCATCTGTGGTACTCTTTCTTGGCATGAAACCATACTGTTGCTCGCAGATACTTACTTCTGTCCTGAGTCTAGCCTCCACTACTCTTTCCCATAACAACATTGTGTGGCTCATCAACTTTATTCCTCTATAGTTCCCACAGCTCTGAACATCCCCTTTGTTCTTAAAAATGGGAACTAGAACACATTTCCTCCATTCTTCAGGCATCTTTTCGCCCGCTAGTATTCTGTTGAATAATTGGTCAAAAACTCCACAGCCATCTCTCCAAATTGCTTCCATACCTCTACTCATCAGGACAACTGCCTTTCCATTTTTCATCCTTTGTAGTGCCTTTCTGACTTCCCCCTTAGTAATCATTTCCACTTCCTGGTCCTTCACTCTTGCCTCTTCAACTCTTCCTTCTCTCTCATTTTCTTCATTCATCAACTTCTCAAAGTATTCTTTCCATCTATTTAGCACACTACCGGCACCAGTCAACACATTTCCATCTCTATCCTTAATCACCCTAACCTTCTGCACATCCTTCCCATCTCTATCCCTCTGTCTGGCCAACCTGTAGAGATCCTTTTCTCCTTCTTTCGTGTCCAACCTGGTGTACATGTCTTCATATGCCTCTTGTTTAGCCTTTGCCACCTTACCTTTGCCCTACGTCGCATCTCGATGTACTCCTTTCGCCTCTCCTCAGTCCTCTCAGTATCCCACTTCTTCTTCGCTAATCTCTTTCCTTGTATGACTCCCTGTATTTTGGGGTTCCACCACCAAGTCTCCTTCTCCCCTTTCCTACCAAAAGACACACCAAGTACTCTCCTGCCTGTCTCTCTGATTACCTTGGTTGTCGTTGTCCAGTCTTCCGGGAGCTTCTGCTTTCCATCGAGAGCCTGTCTTACCTCTTTCCGAAAGGCCGCACAACATTCTTCCTTTCTCAGCTTCCACCACATCGTTCTCTGCTCTACCTTTGTCTTCTTAATCTTCCTACCCACCACCAGACTCATCCTACACACCACCATCCTACGTTGTCGAGCTACACTCTCCCCTACCACTACTTTACAGTCAGTAACCTCCTTCAGATTACATCATCTGCACAAAATATAATCCACCTGTGTGCTTCTACCTCCGCTCTTGTAGGTCACTATATGTTCCTCCCTCTTCTGGAAATAAGTGTTCACTACAGCCATCTCCATCCTTTTTGCAAAGTCCACCACCATCTGTCCCCCAAAGTTCCTTTCCTGGATGCCGTACTTACCCATCACTTCTTGTAAAATAAGCTTACACATTTCACAGAGGCCTGTGAAATGTATCACCTCATGTGTCATAAATCTCTTTTAATAACTCTGTTACTGTGCAAAGATGCGTGTGTGTACTGTTTGTCTATGGGAAGTTTAAGAGCTCAAAGTGACTGCAAATTTATGATAGCTGCATTCTTGTAAGCTTAAGAGCTCAAAGTGACTGCAAATTTATGATAGCTGCTTTTTTGTGGGTTTTGTAACAGGAAGAACTGTGTCTAATCAGAGGACACCCGGCCTTGAGAAGATTAACTGTCTCTGCAAAACAACCTTACTTGTCTTGTGAAACCTGCTCTCCCCCACCCTATGTGTGAAGCTCAATAAAATGTGTGGTTTTGGGAAGGCTCGGAGAGAGTCTTACGTGCGGGCGTGGAGGATATGTTCTTCTCCCCCCGAGCTTTCCCCAAACTGCAGTTTGGTAAAAAACAACTCTGCCTCTGTCTCATCATTTTATCCTGGTGCCGGAGCCTCTGGGTCCACATTGAGTGAGAAGTCAGTGCTTTGGACCAAACACTTCTTCATCGCCCCTGTTTTCTTTACCAATATGTCCATTACAATCTGCACCGATCACAACTCTCTCGCTGTCTGGGATGCTCAGAACTACTTCATCTAGTTCCTTCCAGAATTTCTCTTTCAACTCTGGGTCACATCCTACCTGTGGGGCATAGCCGCTAACCACATTATACATAACACCCTCAATTTCAAATTTTAGTCTCATCACTCGATCTGATACTCTTTTCACCTCCAATACATTCTTAGCCAGCTCTTCCTTTAAAATAACCCCTACTCCATTTCTCTTCCCATCTACTCCGTGGTAGAATAATTTAAACCCTGCTCCTAAATTTCTAGCCTTACTACCTTTCCACCTGCTCTCTTGGATGCACAGAATATCAACCTTTCTCCTAATCATCATGTCAACCAACTCCTGAGCTTTTCCTGTCATAGTCCCAACATTCTAAGTCCCTAAACTCAGTTGTAGGCTCTGTGTATTCCTCTTTTTCTTCTGACGATGGATCCGGTTTCCTCCTCTTCTTTGTCTTCGACACACAGTAGCTAAATTTCCACAGACGCCCTGCAGGCTAGCAGTGCCTCGGGCGGGCGTTGTTAACCCGGGCCACGACCGATCCGTTATGGGATTCTTTAGATGAACGCTCATATTTGTTTGGCACAGTTTTTACGTCAGATGCCCTTCCTGACGCAACCCTCTGCATTTATCCGGGCTTGGGACCGGCCTACAGATTGCACTGGTTTGTGCCCCCATAGGGCTGCATTTTTCTGAAGAAAAAAACAAGAAATGTAAATGAATTGTGGAATGTCGTGAAGGAACCTTGGAGTGGAATAACAGCTGAAAGATGTCGCAAGTGCGTTGACTCCATGTCACACAGATGTTAAGCACTTATAAGAAACTGTAATCATACAACTAAATATTGTGAGTCATTTAAAGGATTGGAAAATCCTATAAACAAAATGTTTGTACAAAATAGTTTTGAGTTTGTGAAGTCAACGGCAGACTGCTATTTATTTTCAACACACCCCTTTCAATAAATTGCCCAATTGCACAGCCTTAAGCGTGTGTATATCCTGGATGCTGGGTCTTGTTGGTTTACTGAGAATGTACTGAACCTACTGGTAGCTTGTTTGATATGTAATAAAAAAAAAAAATTACTGAAAACGTTGATTAATCTGGTTAGTCACATTGGAATGCATATTATTTTGAACACGAGTGTACAGTAGATTCCTGACAATGTTGGCAACACTGGCATCGTAGACTGAAGAATGGAAGATTCATTTCATGTTCTTATTTGAGACGGGCTGCTCACTTCAAATTAGTTTCATTGTACTTGGGTTGCAAGCTTGACTATCGCTTTTATCACTTATGGTTTGTATACTTTTGCTTGTCTTTTTTTCCATGTTGTGGTGTTTTGTTCCTTTGGTAAAGTCGCTGATTACTTTTATAATTGACGCACTGTTTGTTCGTTATACATGATTTTGCTGTTCAGTGTCTAATGAACGTTTTCCTGACTTCTTCCCTTGATCCAACCTCCTGAATGTCATTGGTGACTCCAATGACGGCCACCGTGTCTCCTATATCTGTCTGCCTCGTGTTTCTCAGTCGACGACTGTTGCATGACAGCCTTAAAGTTTTTTTGTGTTTTTTGTTTTGACTTCAATCGTTAATTCAATTTTAATTAATTTCAATCATTTGTGTTGGTGTTTCGCAATATGTTTTAGGGTATGTGTTTGGCTTGATTACTTTTTGCTATTTCCTTTTGATTAATTCTGGGTTGATAATCCAAAGGGGGAATTGGATTGGAAATTTTTGGTATTTCAAATATATCAAATATTAGTTCTGTTAGTTCTATGTTCAACTTTCACAGTCTTTGTTCTTCTACCTCTCCTGCTCATTTTGTTCGCAACACTTGTCCCTCGAGGGACTTGTACCCTTTCCTCTCTTTGGAAAGACTTTTCTTTGAGGATTACTTCCATAGCGGCAAGGTGGCACAGCTCTTCAGTTTATCCGTCTTTTTTTATGCCAAACAATTTTTGCTTGAAGAAAGGGTATAAAATAAAATCTGTTTAAAGAAACAAACTTTTGGCACCTTAAAGCATTTATTAACTTCATATATTTACAGCGACGGCACGGTGACACAGCTATAAAGTGTTGGCCTCACAGTTCTGAGGTCCAGGGTTCAATCATTTTCTCCTTTTGACCTGCTACTCATAAATCAGCTTGTATCTACATCTTGATATTCTTTCATCACGTATTACTTTAGGACTTTAATGGTCATAGCCATCAAACATAGCCAATCCCTAATAACAATATGCTCTCACAGGGGTTCCTGATTCAAATTTGATCTTAACCCAATATTAAAATTATCTTCCAGTAATGCAACCTCAGATGAACAACAACAACAACACGTTAACAATTACACTGGGTCATTATTTACAACAATTTAACCAAGCAAAAAAAAAAAAAAAAAAAACATGTGCACCTCTCTCTAGGAGCTAAGATTAAGGGTAAATTACGACCACGTTCTAATGCACTTGAATCATTGATCATCTGCAAGTGGGATTAGTTTGGTAAAATAGCCCCTTCCTGTTTGCAGTAGTAATGGATAGGCTGACAGACGAGGTTAGACTAGAATCCCCTTGGAATGTTCGCAGATGACATTGTGATCTGCAGTGAAAGCAGGGAGCAGGCGGAGAAACAATTAGAAAGATGGAGGCCAAACACTATATATATATATATATATATATATATATATATATATATATATATATAACTCTGTGAGAGTTTCATCTTTGGGGACGATGGGCTGTGAAGTGTTACTTTTCTCATTTCACTGTTTTTTTTTTCCGCTTGCCATCAAGCTTGGCTAATTGTTGGATTTTTTCCGCCTGGTAGTTTCTCTGCACATCTTTAACTAGAAATCACAGCGGCCTCATTGCAAGCACTTTGAAGCTGCCAAGGAAGTCATCCTCTGGAAAGTTCTTTTGATATTTTCATTCTACTTCCTCAGAGTCATTTGTTACTTTACACAAGTCGAACAGAGGTGTCTTTGCAATAGAAGTCAGAATTTGCCATTACCAAGATCTTTCCCCAGTTGTTTGATGGAAGCAAATTCCATTTTTTCCCAAAGTATTTACTTCATCTCAGCAGTTTTTTTTATTTCAACTCTGATATTGCGCACATCAACCTTTTCTTTCTGGACGTTATCACTGAAGCCATAGCATTCATCAGCATGGAAGTCACTGCCACATTTTTTTTCTGTTGCCCTCTTCTTCTTGAGGCCTGCACAGTCTTGCTCATAAGACTCATTGTAGGACAGCCAACATGAATCATATATCTTCTATCATTTGTAGCTCATGAAGAGATGCTTCCCAATTGACCCCTCCGTACAGGGCACTTAACCACGCCTCCTGAAGTGACGTCACGCCACGTGCGCTGACGTAAGACAAACAGTAAAAATGGCAAATACAATACAAGACATTTTGAACTGAGACAGACTCCATGCTTCTCATTTCATTCAAATCAACGATATATTATAGATTCTAAATACAATACATTCTGAACTGAGAGAGACGCCATGCTTCTGATTTCATTCAATCATTCACACGGAGCAATGTTATGCTAGCGGAGAACGTCTCATTCATTTATACGAGACGTGTATTAAAAATCAAATTTAGGGCATATCTTCGTGCAAACACAGTCTGGTTAACTTTCGGCCGCGAGCCAGCAAGAAATCGATACGTTTGTGCAGTCCGATCATCGCTAAATATCGCTCAACAAAGAATAAGTGTGTCAATCGTTCACACGCAGCAGTGTTATGCTAGCGGAGAACGTCTCATTCATTTATAGGAGACATGTTTTGAAAATTAAATATAGGGCATACCTTCGTGCAAACATGTGTTCCGGTTGATATCGAAGGCATTTTTCGTACTGGGTCTTCGGTTTTGGAAAGGGTACGAATCGAACTCCACCAACTAGCCTTTCAGGATACCTGTCGTCACTATTACAAAGTCAGTGACTACACCTCTTAACCATATTTTTTGTTAAATAACCCAAATACACAATAAAATGCTAACTAAACCTATACTGGACCATTCAATGTTGTCAGAGAAAAGGGCGGGAGCAAAAACGGGCTTTGGTCTATGCAGATCTCTGGCCTCTGATTGGTCAGTGACGCGGATTGCGCAATATCCACGGAGGGGTCAATTGCTGCTCAATTTTAAGTAGTAAAATAGATCCATTAAAATTTGTTGGTGGTGCTTTCGGACTGATATATCTTCAGCAGGCTGCGATGGACAAAGTGCAATTCAATGGGCGGGTACAATGAATATTTGTGAGGTGAGGATTGTGGCTATGTAGTTGTGCAGCAATGCCCTTTGCCTTCCCATCATCAGGGCATTCAGGCAGCTGTGCCTCAGTAGGTACAGTGCGTAGATAGTTGTTCCAGTGAGAGAGTTGAGAGAGATTCTTGATAGATTCTTCTTTATCCTCACAAGGTTTTTGTATTTGAGGACATGTTGGCGTGAAGGGAAGTTAGCATGATGTGTTATGTGTGGTATGCTGGAGATTCCAATTTTATGCATTTCCGTTAATTCCAGTTTTCATATTGTTCGTTCTACATGGTAACCTGTATGTAAAATCCTCACCATTTCCTCCAATTTCGTATCATAAACATAATGTTGTTCCAGCCACAGCATCTGAAATGTATTTACTATGGCAGTGTAATTTCCAATGCAGTGTCACTTTCTGGTTTCTCTTAATCATGATAATGTAATTTTGTCTTACTATGTGTGCCCCAAAAAAGTTCATTTATCTCTGACGCACTTCATCTTCTATTTCAGTGGCATAATCAAAATGAATATCGTATTCAAATGACAGAGACTCCTGAGGCCAACAATGTGCTTTGGTGTGTGTTGTGTGCGTCGAAGTGACAGCAGAAATCACCTGTAATTGAAAGGGTTGGCAGTGTGATTTCTGAGTCCTATTTTGGCACACTTATAATGTAAACAACAAGGGAGAACGGCATAATAATTACGTCAGTACTCCGAACTTTGGGCCAATAGAAACTGATAGACTGAGAGGTCTCACATAGAAGTGCTTTTTGTGGAACTGTCTCACGAACAATCTTAAACTGAGAGATCCTGCTATGAAATTAGAGACAGACCCCTTCCCTGCTACTGTGCCACCTCCTCTTCCTTAAAATAAGCAGAGCCAAGGCTTGCTTTTGCAACAATGACAGATATATATATTGATGCTGGGTTTTGGTCCACTCAGTGGGGAAAGCCTCCTAAGCCTCTCGTAGACTAACATCACCACTTCCAAATTTGAGGATATACCACCCTTGTCTGGGAACAAGTGCAAGCCGGAAAGACATTTAAGTGTTTTTTCTTTGCGTCCATAGATTCAGATTGATCAATCTTTGTTTCTCTGGAAGGTGACCTTGATGCTGATCAGCTAATGAATGTGTGTATGTGTACTTATAAGTGCTATATATAAGGGCTATTGATATTAAAAAATGAAATCATGAGCACAAAAAAATAATATTGCATCAATCATGTATTATCTTAGATTAATCACACAACTTCTTTGACCTTCCGCTGTCAGGGCTTGGTCATGCCACTGCTATGTGAACAGCTGCTCCTGGCAGCAATTCCTCACCTGTGCTTCATTGATGATAATTATGTCATGTATTTAAGGCTCGTGTGTGTATCATCAGTTGCCAGTTTGTAGTGTGAGTCTAGCCTGAGTTTACGAGCTTCTGGTGAGTATTTGTACTTCTGGCGTGCCCTTGAAGAAGTGGGACAGAGAGGACTGAGGAGATGCGAAACGAATACATTGAGATGGGACATAGGGCAAAGGTAGAGTTGGCGGAGGCTAAACAAGAAGAATATGACGACAAGTACACTAGGTTGGACACTAAAGAAGGAGAAACAGACCTCTACAGATTGGCAGGATGGAGGGATAGAGATGGGAAGGATATGCAGCATGTAAGGGTGATTAAGGATAGCGATGGAATGTGTTGACTGGTGTCAGTAGTGTGCTAGATATATGGATAGAATACTGAGAAGTTGATGAATGAAGAAAATGAGAGAGAAGGAAGAGTAGAAGAGGCAATTGTGGTGGACCAGGAAGAGGGAATGATTTGGAAAAAAGTTGATGAGCCACAATATCATGGGAAAGAGTTGTGGAGGAGAGACTCAGGGCAGAAGTAAGCATTTGTGAACAACATTATGGTTTCGTACCTAAAAAGAATACCACAGATGCATTATTTGGTTTGAGGATGCTCATTGAAAAGTACAGAGAAGGTCAGGAGGAATTACATTGTGTATCTTTGGATCGAGTATGAGGGCTAAACAGTGGTGGGGTGTGCCATAAGTGTGACAGAAGAATTTAAGGTGAAGGTGGGACTGGATCAGGAATCAACTCTGAGACCCTTCCTGTCTGCTGTGGTAATGGATAGGCTGACAGATGAGATTAGACTGGAATCCCCTTGAACCATGATGTTCGCAGATGACATTGTGTTCGCCAGTGAAAGCAGGAAGCAATGTGGAGGAACAGTTAGAAAATTGGAGCCGTCGTTCACTGTGCTGGATTAGTTTTCATGTGCGCTGAGAATATCTATGTATTTCTACTCGTAACAAATTCTACACGCGTGATTTTTCGTGCTCAACTGTGCAGATTTGCGAGTGCGCAATCGCGCCTGTCAAATCACAGTGACTGGTTACATGGCTTATTAAAAGAGTCAGATTACAGCATTTATTTTCCCATCAGAACACTTCTTAACAACAATTTTACCTTCATGAAAATGTCAAGTAAGCAAATTTATTTATATAGCACATTTCATATACAAGGTAACTCCAAAAAGCATTTCAATACAAAGAAATAAAAGGAGAAAAAATAAAATTAAGAAACAAAAACAAACCGTGACAAAAATACATTGGTACCCAAACCAAGATAACTAAAAACTGTAAATTTGAAAGCCAACTTCCAAAATATATATCTTTTCTTCTTTTTCTCAACTATATCGTCGTCTGTTTTTCTTGGTGTAAAACTGAATTAATGTTTGCACAGCTGAATGATGCTCCCAAACAGTTTTATGGTGAACATTATTTTGCTCCATGTATTTAAAATACAGCGCTATCTATTTCTTCACTGTATCTATGCTTTTATCCTTGATGAGGGTGTGCCAAGATGGAATTTTAACATGACACACCATCTCATCCTGCACTATTTTATTGATTGAATTTCAAAATTCAAAGCCATAATTTTTGCTAAGTCAGCTTTCTGGTATACTCTGGTACTCTGCCACATGATTGTGAATTCGTTGAACTGACGGCAGATGTTGATGGCTCGGAGAATATTGTCGATGAGAATTTTAAAATGCTCTGTGTTTTATCTGTCTACCAGTGCTCACCTCGATGCTTTTTTCTCTGTCTTAGGTGCTCTCCCCCCACAATGTACCAATCCCAATTCCAATATTACATCTGCGTACAATTATTGCGGCTTTCAAACACGTTTAAATGTCTGATGCTACTTGCACACAACAGTGAGTCGTTTGTTGTTGTACTAGAGATCGAGTAGGTGAGGCGTAAAACAAAAATTGAAACCTTTGGTATCGTTCTGCGTTTAAAGATTACATGTTTATACCCCATTCTTCACATTATTCACATGCATCTAACCCGTATTTTAAATAATGCACCTAACACTGCTGTGGTCAAATTTCAGGAAGACCTCGGAGTCAACAGTACACTAACTTTATACAGTGTCCAAATTTCGTCATCTCCTAAACATCACATGGATACGGATATTAGCTAACATATATATCTGTATCATTACTAATATTTAAAACGAGGTACATGTTTGTCAATACTAAATAATTGAAAAAGCATGTACTTACTTGCTGCCGAAGCCAAGTGAACTCTGCACCAGGTTTTCAAAGCAGTCCTCCCTGAATTGCTTGGAACACATTACTGTCGACTTTGATTTATAAGTCCAATCCGCCCGCTGTGTCTTCACAAACCTGGTCCATAACCTGCCTATCTGTTCATCTTTGGGCCATTCACATAAGCTGACGGCATCAGCGTGTGACGCAGAACAGCTGTATACACCACACTTCCTCACCATTTTGCTTCCTTTTTTCACTCTCTGGCTAAATTTTGTCTGGTTGTGACGTCACATTCCAGGGAATTTGCTAAATCTAAGTGACATTAACAAAACTTTGAGACTGACTTTGACGCTAATTTATTTCATTTCTGTTGTGTTGAGAATATTTTTTAATGAAATTTTGGCTGCATTTTGTATGATAGACAAATAAAATACAGGTGCTCTGGATTAGATCTTTAAAATAATAGCATTTTTCCAACTGAACACCGGTATTGGTTGGAGCGTGAAGACGCTGTCATTGTAAACAACGTTGACAGGCTGTGTATGCATTTGAATTGTGCCATTGGATATAGCAGCGAGTCACTCCTCTCTCATTAAATCACATTGCAAATTGACACAAACTGAATAGTTGCATATTATACTTTCAATTCTGGTTGAATATATATTTTTTTGTGCACGATGGAGAATGTCAGTGGGCAGAGACCACATCACCAGTGCGCAATTGCGCACGCATGCAGCTTGGAGGGAACAGTTCCTGGAGGTGGTTGAAATGAAAATGTTGAGGTTCTCTCTCAAACCAGGTTGAATACAAGGTTAGATGTTTTGGAGAGAAAGTTAGAGAGAGAAGACTTTGAGGGTTTGGACACATCCAGAGGTGAGTGAGTGAGTATATTGGTAGGGGGTTGATGAGGATGGAGTTGCCAAGTTTGATGGATGTCATGAAGGAAGACACGAGGACTTTTGGTGTTAGAAAGGAAGATGCTGACGATATATCGACTTACATGGAAAAGGATGACAACACTGTAGTGACCAGTATCGGGACAAGCCGAAAATAAAAGTAAAAGTTTGAATGATTGTCATTTTATTTTATATATATATATATATATATATATATATATATATATATATATATATATATATATATATATATATATATATGCACACACACCCCCAGCTGTCAACGGGCAGGAGGCGGTGTACCCTGAACTGGTTGCCAGCCAATCGCAGGGCACATGGAGACAAACACAATCACAATCACATCTAGGGGCAATTTAGAGTCTCCAATTAATGTTACATGTTTTTAGGATGTGGGAGGAAACCGGAGTGCCCGGAAGAAACACACAGGCACAGGGAGAACATCCAAACTCCACACAGACGGGTCTGGGATGGAATCCGGGACCTCAGAACTGTGAGGCAATGCTTTAGCAGCTGAGCCACTGTGCCGCCCTATATATACACGTGCATATATATACAGTATATACACACACACGGTATATATATATGCACCCCGCCTCCTGCCTGTTAACAGCTGTGATAGGCTCCAGCACTCCCGCGACCCTTGTGAGGATAAGAGACTAGGAATATATATATATATATATATATATATATTATATATATATATATATATATATATATATATATATATATATATATATATATATATATATATATATATGCACACACACCCCCAGCTGTCAACGGGCAGGAGGCGGTGTACCCTGAACTGGTTGCCAGCCAATCGCAGGGCACATGGAGACAAACACAATCACAATCACATCTAGGGGCAATTTAGAGTCTCCAATTAATGTTACATGTTTTTAGGATGTGGGAGGAAACCGGAGTGCCCGGAAGAAACACACAGGCACAGGGAGAACATCCAAACTCCACACAGACGGGTCTGGGATGGAATCCGGGACCTCAGAACTGTGAGGCAATGCTTTAGCAGCTGAGCCACTGTGCCGCCCTATATATACACGTGCATATATATACAGTATATACACACACACGGTATATATATATGCACCCCGCCTCCTGCCTGTTAACAGCTGTGATAGGCTCCAGCACTCCCGCGACCCTTGTGAGGATAAGAGACTAGGAATATATATATATATATATATATATATATATATATATATATATATATATATGTGTGTGTGTGTGTGTGTTCACCTGCACATTCTCATATCAAAAATATACATACAACAAATTATCCTTGGCACCATGAAACAGAAGACAGTGGAATTCAGTGTGAATGTAGTAGAGTATCAGCATTTGTGTGAAACTCACTCAAGAAAGCGTGTAATATACTGCCGACTGCATTGGGACCACCTGGGAAGTAAGGTGCCATAGAGCAGCTGTGGAGACATGATGAAAGGTTTTTTCCCAATGGGTTCACAGTCGTTACCGTTGCCGTCATGCTGAATCCCAAAACTGTAAAGAAGCACATCAAACATTTTAACAATTATCTGGAAAGTACAGATACACACAACTTCTGCTCAATCATCAACATTCAACAAGGATGTAGTCACTACGATCATGGTATTTAAAAGGAATAGGGTACTTTTATTGCAGGGTGGTTTACTCCTATTAGTTAAATGGTAGATGTGAAATCTCTCCATGGTGCTCCACTGAATTCTAATGCCATTTTTCATTATTGCTCAGTCTTTTCAAAAACATACATTTGAGATATATCAACCAGACAATGTTACCCCTGATTGGATTACGGTTACATAAGCGTAATTGTAATTGAAAACTAGGGGTGGCTCGAAATTGGTTCATACACTGAAAGAAAAAAAACCTCAATTCCAATCAACAGCAAACATATATTGATTTATTTGTGGACTACTTTTACAGCGTGCAGTGCCATGAAAAATTAACGACCTTCTCAAATTATTATATTCTTGCATAGTAAGCACTTAAATGTTTAAGATAAATGTATGTAAATACCAGACAAGTACTGTATCACAGAAGTGAACTTAAAATACTGTTTTTGAAGGGTGACATGATCTATTAGGAAAATAAAACTACCCTGTCCTACATGGAGAAATGAATGAGCCCCCCCAAACCTAATAACTGGTTGGACCATCCACAGCAGCAACAACTAAACCAAAGCATTTTCAATAATTGTTAATGAGTTTTTTTTAAATTAGGTCAAAATGAGCATGAACTGCCTTTTTAAGGTAATGCCAGTACATTTCAATAGGATTCAAGTCTGGACTTTGACTAAACCACCGCAAATCAATTTTGTTTTTTTCAAGCCAATCAAACGTTCACTTGCTGGCGTGTTTTGAATAGTTATCCTGCTGCAGAAGCCAATTATGTTTCCGTTTGAGGTCACAAACTGATGGCTTCACGTTCTCCTTCAGAAATTTATGTTAAAGAGCAGAATTCAATCACCACAAGTTGTACAGGTCCTGAAGGAGAGAAGCAACCCAAAACCATCACACTGCGACCACTATGTTTGACTGTTGGTATGATGTTATTTTTAAGCAGTTTTTCTCAACTATTAAAACATGCCTTTTTCAGACATAGCAACTCTTGGCAGAGTAGAACTACTTGTAGAGGATTTCGCAGGAAAGCGTCCAGTAAATCTGGCAAAAACAAAATGTATGTCCATTGCTGCTGGAAAATCAATGGATTGTGGAGACATGACCCAGTTGATGTGTATGCTAAAATTAATTTCTTTTTCAATCATAGTTAATTTTTTAGTGGAACAATGGATGACTGGTTGGCACATTTTTCTCATAGTTCTGGGTACCGGGGTTCAAATCCGAGCCCCAGGGTTGTGGAGTTTGCATGCTCTCCCTGTGCCTCCGTCGGTTTCTCAGTGTACCTTGGTTTCCTTCCACATCCCAAAAAACATGCATCGTAGATTGATTCATGACTCTAAATTGCCTGCCAGTGTGACTGTGAATGGTTGTTTGTTCATATGCACTGTTCGAGTGGCTGGTGACCAGTTCAGGGTGTACCCAGTCTCTTGCTCAAAGATATTCTTGGATAGACTCCAGCATTCCTGTGACCCTTGTGAGGATAAGCGGCTCAAATTGGATGAATGTTCTTTAATGTGGCTCGAATCATATTGACCATAATAAACAAACATCAAAATTGTGACAAGTAAAAATGATGAGTGGATAGCTACTGTCGGATACCACAGCACACAATGGCTGCAGGGCAAAAAGGTTGTGAATCTCTGGCCATCACCAATGCAAACACTTGGAAAGCCCTTGGTAAGTAAACAGAAAACACTGGTTTACAAAGTAACAGGAAAGTAAATCAAGGATGTGTGGTCTTGGCTTGTTATTGCATGTCCTCACCGGGGGTCACCCTTCCAAGCTCCTAATCTACAAATAATTTACAATGTTACTTGTGTTTAAATATCTAGAATAGACTGTCTCACTATTGTTCTTCTGTGGTTCTCACCCCTAATCCCTTTGTCCAATCTGTCCCCCTGTCTGTCCTATACATTTTTTTTCTGTCCAGCTGCATTTAAAAAAAACAGATTCCATTAAAATGAAGAAATAAAATTAAGCACAGGGAGTATTTCAGACCAGTGAGAAACAGTGGAGTAGCTGGTTAGAGTGTTGGCCTAATGGTTCCAAGGACCGGGGTTCAGACTCCAGCCCCGCCTTTGTGGGGTTTGCATGTTCTCCCTGTGCCTGCGTGGCTTTTTTCCGACCACTCAGGTTTCTTCACACATCCCAAAAAAACATGCATTAATTGGAGACCCTATATTGCCTCTAGGTGTGATTGTGTACTCAGCTATCATCAGGCTGAGCCAGGGTCCACTTTGATTTGGTTGCCAGCCAATTGCAGGGCACAATCTCACCTGGGGCAATTTAGGGTCTTTATCCTTAGGTGTGATTATGTTCTCCCTGTGCCTGGATGGGTTTTCTCCAGGCACTCCGGTTTCCTCCTACATCCCAAAAACATACATTAATTGGAGACTCTAAATTGCCCTTGGGTGTAATTGTGAGTGTGACTGTTATCTGTCTCTGTGTTCCCTGCGATTGACTGGCAACCAGTTCAGGGTGTACTCCCCCTCCTGCTCAAAGATAGTTGGGATAGGCTCCATGACTCCCAAGACCAATGTGAGCATAAGTGGCTCAGAAAATGGATGGATGGATTAGATAGTTAAATGGTCATTGTCCAGCAAAAAGCCTGTATTTCCCAAATTTTAGTTTTTTTTCCATTAAAAAAAACAACAAAATGTATTTATTTATTAAATTGAACATGGAGATACACATTCATCAGCGTAGTTTAGTTACGATAATGATCTGCTGCCGTTGTTTAATTTTTCAGTTTTTCTGACATGATTCTATATGCATCACAGATGTTAAGTCCAATACAAGGCTATAGATGAGAAATCCTTTTAAAATTTTCATACAAAGTTATGACTCATTTTTAATGATGCTCTTAATACATTATTTCCATTCTCATGCTTCTTTTATATGATCAGTTTGTGCTTAGCCAAGTGTGTAACAGTCATCTAGTGAGCTGTATTAGTCCTTCACAGCATATATATATTTATAAATTAACCTTAAACACACTGTAAAATGTGTGAGCGGGAAACTTACTTGTGTCCCAGCTCATGTGCAACAGTGAAGGCCAATGGGAGGCCGGTGTCTTCACTGATGCTGCAGCTGCGATGTGATTGACACATCCCCACCACATGGGACAAACCCAGCGTTTCACAAGGCATATTGATAGATG